>NC_136070.1:419437331-420139831 GCF_964261635.1 Lissotriton helveticus
GCCGCGCATGGATACTGCCACGGTATCAGAGACGCCATGCTTGGCTCTGGCTGACGTCGCTCAAGCCTGAAGCGCAACAACGAGTGGCAAATCTGCCAATTTCCGGCGACACCCTCTTCGGGAAACACGCAGATGACGAAATGGCCAGGATGAAGGCCGAGGCTGAAACCCTGTCGGCTGTGGGCTTGGAGAAGCCAAAAGAAAAGAAACCCTACCGCCAGTTCCAACGACGGTTCGGGTCGCAGGGTAGAGGAAGGGGACAGTCTTCTGGGCAGCAACAGCAGCAGCAACAACAGCAGCAACAACAGCAGCAATACAGAAGACCCTTCCAGAAACGTCAGAGGGGTAGAGGTGGACAGCAGTCCTCTACCGCGAAAAAGGGCCCGGCTGGGTCTCGCCCCTGAGCGGTTACTTCTCCTTCGTCCGTTACCCGCTCCGGTGGGGGGAAGCGTTCAATTTTTTCTGGCAGAGTGGAGAAAAATTACTCAGGACAAGTGGGTGCTGAATATTGTTTGCAATGGATACAGTCTTCGGTTCATCAGCCCTCCTCCATCGATTCCTCCGGTCAGCTCGCAGTATCAACTGCGCGAGCTCCAGGCGGAGGCCGACATCCTCCTAAGGAAAAGGGCGATAGAAGCTGTACCTCTGTCTCAAAGAGGAAGAGGTCTGTACTCCCGGTTCTTTCTGGTCCGCAAAAAGGACAAGAACGAGTTCAGGCCCATTCTGGACTTGCGACAGGCAAACAAATGGATTCGCAGAGAAAAGTTTTGCATGCTGTCGTTGCATCAGATTTATCCTCCGCTGCAGCGGGGAGGCTGGCTTTGCGCCATAGACCTACAGGATGCGTACTTCCATGTGCCCATTGCACACAAACACAGGAAGTTCCTGCGATTTCAAGTCTGCACCAATCACTATCAATACACGGTACTTCCGTTCGGGCTGAAGTCTGCGCCCCGGACGTTCTCGCAGTGCATGGCAGTGGTAGCGGCACACCTGAGGAAGAACAAGGTGTTTGTCTACCCGTACCTGGACGATTGGTTGATCAAGGCCGCCTCCTTCTCGGAAGCTCGAGCACACTTCCAGAAGACGTGCGATCTTTTGAACAAGCTGGGGTTGCACATCAACATGTCCAAGTCTGTCCCGACTCCGGTCCAGTGCATCCAGTACTTGGGAGCCTCCATCGATACGCTGTCAGCAAGCGTGTCTCCTTCGGAAGAGCGACGTTTATCACTCCTTCGGAAGGCTCAGGCTCTCATGTCCACTCCATCCACGACAGTGAGGACGGTGTCTTCTCTGCTGGGATCGATGGCCTCTTGCATCTTCCTGACACCGCATGCGCGGCTGCACATGAGACCGCTGCAGGAGTGCTTGGAAGATCAGTGGGACCAGAGGAGAGGATCTTGGGACGACAAGATACGACTGTCTCTACATGGTCTTCAGTCTCTGAAGTGGTGGTGTTCAGCGGAGAATCTCCTCAGAGGGGTTCCCTTCCACAAGGACATTCCCACTCAGACTATCGTGACGGATGCTTCTCTCCAAGGCTGGGGAACGCACTCCGAAGACCTACAGATTCAAGGGACGTGGTCCCCGTCGAAGTCCACGTACCACATCAATTTCCTGGAACTCAGGGCTGTTCACTTGGCGCTGAAGGCTTTTCAACCGTCCTTCCGGACCAACTCTCTGCTTGTACAGACGGACAATACGACCACGATGTATTACCTCAACAAGCAGGGGGGCTCGAGATCACGCACTCTGTCTAAGGAGGCGCAGGGGATCTGGCATTGGCTTCTGGCTCGAGGACTCTCGATAATGGCCACTCATCTGCCAGGTGTGCAGAATGTTCAGGCAGACGAGCTGAGCAGACTGATTCAGGAAAACCACGAATGGGTCATAAACGACGAAGTACTAGGAGAAGTCTTCGCAAGGTGGGGCACTCCAGACATAGATCTGTTCGCCACCGCCGAAAACAGCAAATGCCGAGACTTCGCCTCCAGGTACTACCAGTCGGGGACACTGGGGAACGCGTTATGGATCAACTGGTCGAACAGCTTTCTGTACGCTTTTCCACCCATTCCCCTGATTCCAGCGGTTCTCATCAAGCTCTCCCAATCCAGGGCGAAGATGATTCTGATTGCCCCGGAATGGCCCAGACAGTGGTGGTTCACGGACCTGCTTCACCGGTCTCTCCTTCCTCACATGAAGCTGCCGTGCAGGCCGGACCTTCTCACGAAGTTCGGGGGGCGGATGGTGCACCCCAACCTCTCGTCTTTGAGTTTGGCGGCATGGCTCCTGAAATAGTGCAATATGGCCATCTGAATCTCCCAGAGGATTGTATGGACATACTGAAGGAGGATAAGCGACCTTCCACTAGGACTTCTTATGCTTACAAGTGGAAGAGGTTTTGCATATGGTGCAAGTCTAAGAACTATGACCCTACGACATGCAAGGAAGATGTCATCCTTCCATATCTGCTACATCTGGCGCAGTCTGGCCTTAATGTCCATTCCATTAAGGTTCATCTGGCTGCTTTGACTGCCTACAGGAAATGCCCTTCACAGACTTCATTCTTTCAGATCCCTGTGATCAAAGATTTTTTGGAAGGCTTGAAGAAAGTGTTCCCTCCTGTCAGGCTTCCTTCGCCTTCGTGGGACTTGAATGTGGTGCTGTCCAGGTTGATGAAGGAGCCTTTTGAACCTATTCATAAGGCTTCGTTGCAGCACCTGTCCTGGAAGGCGGCGTTCCTCGTGGCCATTACATCGTCCCGCAGGGTGAGTGAAATTCAGGCGTTGTGTTGCCAAGAACCTTATACTGTATTTCATGCTGCTAAGGTTGTTATGCGTACTCATCCTAAGTTTCTTCCCAAGGTTGTTTCTGATTTTCATATCAATCAGACTATATCTTTACCTACGTTATTTCAGAATCCTTCATCTCCAGCGGAAAGGTCTTTGCATTCCCTGGATGTTAGGAGGGTGCTGAAATTTTATCTGGATAAAACCAGGGATATTCGTAGGTCAGACCATTTGTTCATCAATTATGGATCTGTCAGGACGGGTCTTGCGACCTCTAAGCAGTCTATCTCTAGGTGGATTGTGTCCTGCATACAGCTGTGTTACCAAAAAGCTAATAAGACCTTAAGAGGTAAGCCTAAGACTCATTCCACCAGGGGCAAGGCTGCCACGACAGCATTGCTCCGTAATGTTCCGATTGCAGAAATTTGCAAGGCGGCCACTTGGAAGTCGGTTCATACCTTCGCTAAGCATTACTGCCTGGACTCTGATGCTAGGGCAGATGCTCAGGTTGGACAGGCTTCGCTGCGAAATCTGTTCGCACAATAGTGGTGTTGATTCTCTTTTCTCCACCGCCGCTTTGGTGTGGGGATGGGCTTGCCATTCTATTCACTAGATTATGACTATACACAGAGATCCCCTACTACAGAAGGAGTAGTTTCTGTCCTGTAACTCCAGGTCTGTAGTAGGGGTATCTCTGTTATAGTCATAAGCGCCCTCCCTCCTCCCTGGTGGAGAGAGACATATTCCTTTACGGAATGCTACAGGTCTGGCGTCTTACGCCTTCAAAAAGAACTGAAAGTAAGTTGGACCTGCTATGCATTCTGGGATACTGGGAGAAGGTTCTGGAAGATTCTCTTAAAGGCACACTATCCTGTTTTGAGCCACATAATGGCAGCCTATGGGGCTTGTCTGTCCAGGTTCTTCTCTCTATCATTCCTGAGGGAGTTTGCTGTTCAAGCAAGGGAAATCTGTACAGGCTGTTGCTGTTTTTGTGGATTTTATGGTGGAATTTCTAGTTGAAGTACTGGACAGTGTAGCCTTTTTTAGGCTGCATTATCTGTCTTTAAATTCTCTCTTAAGTGTCTATGCTTTTCTGCATTTTTTGACACTATAAGAGATTATTTTTGATTGCTCCAGGGTCCACGCACATGGGCGGGACTATTCACTAGATTATGACTATAACAGAGATACCCCTACTACAGAACTGGAGTTACAGGACAGAAACTACTCCTTACCCGCAGTCATAACAAGAACTATAGGTCTGCATGTCATTATAGATCGCCTGATATCGTTCTAATGTGTATAAGATTTCTAAACTCAATAGTTAAATGATTATCATAGGTTGTGAAATTAAATATTATTGATAGGGTGTATCCGTACTTGAGTTCAGGAAACTATCGTCAGAATAATGACCCATGTTGTGCTATGAAATTACAAAAACTTGACCAGCCTTCAAGCAGCCTGATTGTAAATCATTGTCTCTGCAGCATCACAACTGCCAACAGAGGTTCCTTTCTCTTTTTGGGTCTTATTCTGATCCTATGTCAGAGAAAGAGGCACCCCAGGATGGTGATGTGGACTGCTTACTCTGTCATTATACCGAAGAGGCCTTGTACATTAATTTACAGAATGCCAGGGGTCTTGATGCCTCTTTTGTGACAGAGGTTGACTGGTCATGTAGGCCATCAACAGATGAGAACACTTGATTTTCAGTAGTTCTTAAGTCGACTAAAACACTATAATTAACAACTACCCTTCATTGAGACCAAAACAAACATTTTGACAGACATTCTGCAGTCTGGGTCAGTAACTTTTTTTGTCAAATGTTATTTTTTTATTATTCAGCATCATAGGCCGGTATAACAACAATGGGACAATAGAGCATGCAAGCCCCCGGAGGTGGAAATATCAGCGAATTGCAGTCCAGTTGCTCATATCGCAGGGTCATTACATGCCCATATTCAGCAGAAAAGATGCTCAGATTAGGTCCACCTTTCGTACGGGTACATCCTTATGTAAGAACAAGAAACCATAAACCCACAACTCCTCCCCAGCCCCCACTACCCCCCCCCCCCCCCCCCTTGGTGGGTGGTGTTTTCGCATAGTGAGGAGTTGGGTGATATGGATGTGTTGTGGAAGGACAGTTAGATAAGGTTGGTCTTGGCCTGTCCACGGGGATAAGTATGTCGGCCTGGCTTCCCTGATGGGGTTTAGAATTGGAAGAGGTACATAGCAATTATGGAGGGTAAGCAAACCGCTGATGGCAAGCCTCGAGACAGATAAGTTACCAGTGGGCCCCATTTATATTAAATACCCAATAGTGCCCCCTCCTTGGTCGTCGGGATGGGGTACCCCATCATGTCTTTAATATGTGAAGGGATTTCTCCCCAGAATGGCCGTTTGCCAGGGCAGTCCCACCAAATGTGGCAAAAGTCCCCCTGCATACCACAGCCCTGCCAGCAGAGATCTGAGGTGTCAGGGAAAATTAGTCTGAGTTTAGTGGGGTAGAGATACCAATCTAGAAGTGTCTTATAGTGAGCCTCCCGCAGGGCAACCAAGTGATTGTGGCTACCCCAGACCGGTTTCCACTCCTCCCCTGTGAGGTCTCAACCTAGCACCTGATCCCAAAAATGCATGTAGCGCGCCCGTGGAGTTTGTATGGTACTCAATAGCAGAGCTTTAGAGTGAAGAAATGGCCTCTTTCATGTTGCCTTCCTTTAAGACCAGTCGCTCTATGCCCGACAGTTCCCTAGGGCCTCCTCCCGTATATGTGGTTGCGTGGCCCAGTGTTTAAGCTGGAGGTAGTGGTAGTATTTGCTGTGTGGAATCTGGAACTCTCTTTTACAGCTTTCAAACGTCAGAATATCAAAGTTGTGGAAGAGGTCCGAAAGCTTTAGGGAGCCTCCCTTCTTCCAGCAGTCAAATGGCCCTTTGTGTAAGGCCAGCGGGTAGGCCGGGTTGAAGTGAATTTGGTGTACGGGGAAGGGAAAGTGGTTCATCCCCGTCTTCTCGTGATGTAATCCCAGACCGTGAGGGTGGTATGCGTGGGGGTGCTCAAATATGTTTGCCGGCCTATGTTTCTTGGGCTTCCAAAGGACATTCCAAATAGAGCGTCCCACAGTAGCCCGGTTAAATCTGGAGCCAGTGTTTTTCAGATTCCCGTGCTATCCATTCCATTACTACCCGCACTTGTGTCGCTTGATAGTATAATGTAAAGTCTGGTAGAATCACTCTTACCTTGGGCGCCTCAGCACATGAAAGGGCAGGCAATCAGCATCTGAAAGGGCAGGCAAGCCTTTCCCCCTTGTCAAAGGAAGTTGGTGATCAGTGAACGTAAGCGAGACATCAAGTCCCGGGGAAGCTCGATGGGGAGAGCCTGAAAGAGATATAGGAATTTCGGCAAGACCGTCATTTTGACAGCATTGATTCGCCCAAGCCAAGAAATATAGAGGGGTTTCCATCTCTTAAAATCTTGTTGCGTCTGGGACACAAGCGCAGGATAGTTGGTACGTCCCCTATTTTAGGCGTGAGATAGACGCCCTAGTAGAGGATGAAATGTGTTGCCCATTGTAAAAGTGTTTGGCTTCTCAGTCTCGTTGCTTCAGTGTCGGTGAGCTTGAGGTTGAGTATGGAGGATTTGGTAAGGTTAACTTTAAAGTCTGCCACCAGTTCAAAACTGGTCAGTTCCTCCTGAACTGGCTGAAGAGAGGAGAGAGGGTCCCGGAGAGTAAACAAAATATCATCCATGAATAGATGCTTTATGGTCTGTGCTTCCAAAGCGGATTCCCCGGATCTCCTCATTAGCTTGGAATCTATCGGCTAGGGGTTCAATACTGAGGGCAAATAAAAGGGGGGAGAGCGGACAGCCCTGTCTCGGGCCCCTGCTAAGGGCAAATGGGAGAGACGTGTACCCATTGACCAGTACTCAGGACTGCAGGAGATGTTAATTCGCCCGGACCATATGGAGAAACCTGTCTCCGAAGCCAAATTTTCGCATGGTCAGGAAGAGGAATGACCAATCCACCCTGTCCAAGACCTTTTCGGCGTCGAGGACCACTAGTATTGCCGGGATGTTAATGTTTGAGACTTTCTCAATTAGTTGTACAGTGCGACGGATATTATCGTGTGTTTGTCGCCCCTTTATAAAGCCTGATTGAATAGGGTGGATTACTGTGGGCATCAGGTCAATCAGCTGGGCTGCCAGGATCACGGAGTACAATTTCGTATCAAGGTTGCGGAGTACTATGGGTCTACATGAGGTACATTTCTGGGGGTCCTTCCCTGGCTTGGGAATGATCGATATCTCCGCCTCGGCTATGGAGTCTGAGACTCGGGCATTGGCCGCAATTGCATTAAAAAGTTCGACAAGGTGTGGGACTAGCGCTGAAGTGAAACATTTGTAAAAAGGGGTTGCGAGTCCGTCGGGACCCGGAGCTTTGTGAAGCTTAAGTTTAGCGATAGCTTGTCTGACCTCCTCTGCGCTAATGGTGTCCTCCAGGGGTTCTGCGGTCGCCGGGGAGAGATGCGGAATTTCCACTGTATAAATATTGCTGTTGCAGGGCTATGTCTGGTGGGGTGCCCGAGTAGAGTTTTCCGTAAAATGTGCCAAAGGCATTAGCTTTGTGATCATCTGCATGCATAATATGGCCCTCCCTGTCCAAGATGCCCCCAATAAATTCGCGTTTCCTCTTTTCACGGAGTTGTCACACTAAATGTCTCCCCACTTTGTTCCCCTGAGCATATGCTGATTCCCTCAGTTTCAGCAAAGTAAACTCCGCTCTGTTATTATAGATAGCTTGTAGTTTTCCCCTAAGTGCAGTGAGCTGTCGCTGGAGCGCTCATGTGGGGGCAGCCTTGTGAGCTTTTTCCACTGCCTCTAATTCCCCTTCAAGCACTACGCGCACTTTCGTTCTCTGTGTATTCAATGCCGCGTTGTTGTATGCACTTGCCTCTCATCAGTGCTTTAAAAGCGTCCCAGTTGTTCTGTGGTTTAGTAGCTTGTGGAGTGTTGATCGCAAAGAACTCGTTAATGGAGGTTTACAGTTTGGCGCAGATGGTTTTATCCTGAAGGAGTGAGCCCGGGAAGTACCAGCGTGCCATGCCCGACCTGTTCCTGTCCCAAGCAGGACTGGCAGATATAAGGCTATGGTCCGATATCGAAAGAGGTAGGATCTGATCCGCCTTTAGTGAGCCCACCAGGGACTGACTAATAAAGATGCAATCTATCCTGGAGTAGGATTGTGGACGTGAGAATAATAGATGAAATCTTTGGTAGTGGGATGGAGTGGTTGCCAAGTGTCACTGAGACCTAACATGGACAATTTCTGTTTAACCCCTTTAGAGAAGCCATTAGGGGTAGCCTGGTTTGCGTGGGAGTTGTCTACAGCGCCTTACCAGGCCAAGTTAAAATCCCCCAGGAGAATGACCGGTCCCTCTGCAAAGTCACCAATCATATCAAGAGTGGTAGATAGGAATGTTGACTTTCACAAGTTGGGTGCATAAAGGGAAATGAATATGCAAAGCATACCCCGAGTCTCCCCTTCACCATCAAGACTCTGCCCTCCCGATCAGTTTTGAGAGCCTCAGACTAGAATGACCATGCTTAGATGCCAGCGGGCTCTCAGCTGAAAACTACCATAAAGAGAGTACAACAATTCTGGGTGGTACGGACAAGGCCCGCACCCCCGGCTGCCATGCAGTAAGAACAGGCAACAGTTTCAGTTTCAGTTTTCTGTGCTCTTCTTTGGCCTCCTCATTGCCCCTTGGTGTTCATGAAAGTGATGGTGATTTTTGCTGCCTATGTTTTGAGGTCTGGAATTCCTGTGCTTCCGTACCTCGACGACTGCCTGTAGAGAGAGGCGAGTTTAAATTTGAAATCTTACCCTGCTAGGAAAGGCTTTAATGGCTTGAATGCTCAACCAGAGAGGCACATAGTCCCCGCCGTAGGCACCACCAACGCCACAGCATTGCAGAGTACACAATTAGATAGGTCGAACTTTCTGCCCCTCAGACACAAAGCCCACGTGAACGGGGGCTTAACGCTCCCAGGACTTAGTCTGGGGCTAGATAGAGAGCACAAGCTCAATTTACCAAATTCTTAAAACAATCTGTATGGTAAATGTCCCAAAACGTGACCCTAATGGCGGTATTGAGAATAGGGACTCTTTAACCAACAAAGCCATCCATTGGATAAGGCATGTGAGAGGTTGCTACTCGGTGAATAGAGAAGATATTAAAGCCGCGCGTAGGATCTCTTTCCCTAGCCATCCTCATGACAGTATTGAACTTACTATGAACTGTACTGACCTAGTCGAGAATCTTTTTACACTGGAGTTCCGCACTAGCCCCCCTGGGAACTCAAAAATACAATTCAGACGCTCCCTCCCTGGCCATGACATCATGGCCTCTCAGAGATTGCCTAGATCACAGGGCTGCTCCACTCTCGGGAATAATGATTGACTAATACTTAAAGAATTTCCAAGGGTACATAGAGGCCCCATAATTACATCTTTTAGGGAGGCTCCCCCAAAGAGTATATTCCCTTTTACCACGGTTGTGGTTCCATCTCTAGAAGCTGAGGGTGTGCTAGGAATAATCATCTCACCAGCACTGAATCAAACTACGACCCAGTTTGGGGGTCTTTCACCTCTTGATAGTAGAGACACAAGTGGAACTTAGTAGGGCTTAACATTAATCTGGGCACATCTGTATCAGGTGTGGCTAGCCCTCCAGTTCCGCTTGTTATATTGCCCCAAATCTTAGACATTCCTCCATCAGAAAGTAGCATCCTGAGCTGGAACATCGCAGGTCTTAACTCTAAGATGAGCTCGCTTGAATGGCACACATTTGTAGAGACACATGATATATGCCTTTTTCAAGAAACCTGGGCCGAAATACCCCAGTTTTGTGCTGGTTATCAGAATTATTTTGTAGCTGCAGACAAGGGAGCAAAAGGAAGGCCTTCTGGTGGCTTATCTATTTGGGTTCGCCAAGAGCTTGAGGCCAATATTAAGGTCTTCCCCACTCAGTCAGGACACACAGGCAATCAGACTGACCACGCGTGATCATTTATCAATACTGATATTTAACATCTATGTTAGGGGCACAAGGGGGAAAAGATGAAGTGTTTTAGTGGCCCTCGAAGCCCTCCTTGATATGCAACCTGTTCCTTCAAAAGTGATGATAGCAGGGGATTTTAACCCCCATCCATGCTGCCGACGGCAGCACTACCTCCCCAGTGCCGCCGTCAGCCAATGGCCCGTTTTTCGTAAGTGCAGCACTGCCGCGAAATCGCGGCAGCAGCCAACGGGTTAATACAACGTTTGAACCCCTTACCCTGGAAGATGGTTATTGGACAGAGGTAGATGATAGTAAATGGGGTATTCCACTGCTAGAGTTGAAGCCTATCGGGAAGGGGACTGATGTGATCATTCAATTAAATAATATTTGTATGGAGCCTGGCCTACGGGCTCTAAATGGGTGCACCAAATCAGATCGACAGGGAGCAAACACTTTTAACAATGTCTATCATGCCAGTAGAATAGATTGTCTTGGTAAGCCAGGACCTATGGTACCTGGTGGTGGACATGAAGGTCATTGATAGGCTAGAAAGCGACCACAACCCACTATGTGGAACCCTGCCCTTGAATTGCCAAGTGGCAGATTCACATCCCAGGAATAGGCTTCACTTAGGTGAGGTCGTTCCAACTAGCGATCTAAGGAGGCTTAAGTGGGTAAAGATAATAGTCGCCAGCCTTACTATATAATATTGCTCAGACGTACGATCACACCACTAAAGAACTAGAGGCCTGTGTTCAGCAAAAAAGAGACCTAGACAGTGTAACAAGCACAAATACCACATTTTTTTAACTTACGCTCCTACTTTTTTAAGCGGGGAAAGAATCCTAAAGTATCTGTCCCAAAAGAGGGGCGCTGGTACAATGTTGATTGCCGGCAGGCGCACCTGGCCCTAGGGAAAGCCATTAAAGGGGGGGACCCAATAAAGGCCCGTGAAGCAAGGTCACTCTATAAGCGTGCTCAGTCAAAAGCCAAGACATCTTGGGATGATAAAAGATGGCAGGAACTCATTTATAAAGTTTTATGTAGTTGGTGGAGAGGACAAAATTAAATCTACACGGACGCCTGCGCCACGAATAACCCAAAACAATTCTGGCACTTATATAAATGGTCCACCGGGGGACAGGCTGAGCGCCCCCAAAATCATGTCTCCCAAACTGACTGGATAAACTACTTCAAGCCGCAATATGCTTCAACCCTCTACAATGGTGAAGCTGAATTCACAAATATGTTGTACACGAAGGAAACATTCACCAAGGCCGAAGTAGAGACCGCACTGAAATCATCATTGGCCGGAAAGGCACCTGGGCCTGATGGCATTCCAGGCGACGTCTTTCTTCATGACAAAGCCAGATGGTGCAAATATACTTTTTTATTTTCGAATGCCATCGCACAAGGCGCCCCGATACCCGCTTCCTGGAAGAGTGCGGAAATCATCCATGTCTATAAGAAAGGGGACAAATCAAGCCTGGGGAACTACAGGCCCATCAGCCTAATCGATTGTCTCCAAAAAATAATTGGTAGGATGTTGCTAAATAGAATTCAGAAATGGATTGAGGACTCTGGGGTCTTAGCCCCATTGCAGGCTGGTTTCCGAGCGCTCATAAGCACCATCGACCAGGTGTTCAGATTTATTCTAATACACTGGAAGATTGTGACATTAGGAAAGGGCAGTCTTTATGCCACCTTTGTGGATCTCAAGGTGGCATTCAACCTTGTTCCCCACAGGAAGTTATGGCTTGTCCTACAACAGCTTGGGCTCCCGTCGGATCTCCTGACACTGATTATAAGGCTTCATGATGATGATAGCTACCAAATTAGATGGGGGGGGGGGCCGGGGTAAGTCGCAGAACTATTCCCTATAGAACACGGTGTGAGACAGGGTTGCGTTATGGCCCCATCGCTATTAGCAGAATAGTTGATTATATGGGTGTAACGCCGACTGATGCCCCCACATTAGCCGGAGTGAAAACACCAATATTGATGTTTGCCAATGACACGTTGATCTTGTCCAGGACCCCGAGTGGGCTGCAGAAAGCCCTAAAAAATGTTGAGGACTTTTGCTCACAGAGGGGCTTGGAGGTCAACGTGTCTAAGACTTAGTTAATGGCTCTTAATGCTCGTAAGGTTCATATGGGGGGCTTCAGAATGAAGGATGGTCCGCTAGAAACAGTTAAGGAGTTCACCTATTATGGGGCGAACTTCCAAGAAAACATGAAGTGGGATCACCAGATTGAACTAGCGTCCCTTAAACACAGGCAGATCTCGGGGATTCTTCTTTGGGAACATAATCTCTCCCACTCTAAGCCCATTAACCCAGCTTTAGAAATCTATAATCTGAAGGCTGTCAGCTCAGCCCTGTATGGTTCTGAACTCTGGGCGTGTGAGAACCTCCGCCTCAGAAAATAGGTTCCTAAGAAAAATCACTAGATTACCCCAGAGTACCCCAATGTGCCCATTATTAATCGATCTAGGTAAAAAAACGATCGCAGCGGTAGCCAAACTGTGCCCCCTCCTGTATTGGAGGAGACTTTGGACCACACCAGAACTTGTAGGCTACGCGAAAGGTTTCCTAGAAATAATAAGGGCCGATACCTTACATCGTATCAAATAGCCATGGGTGGTCAGAGATCTATTGGCAGATATAGGCATGATCTCGATTTGGGCAGACCCCGAAAATTCTCACTTTCCGTTAAAGGCTAAGTACTGGGACTGGTTCCCTGGTTAACAACATCAGGAAAAAGGAGGTATCTGCTCTCACTGGCCTTTTCCTGGATCATAAAGCCACCCCGAAGCTGGAATCTTACTGGGACATAATAACCAAACCATTGGACTGTAAGTTGTATTTCCAGTTCAGGGTGGGAACGCTTCCGGTGAGATCATTTACTGCGAAGTGGTCAGTCCAGGAAGTATTTTCATGCCCGGGGTTAGAACCTGTAACGAATCCCTGGCCCATATCCTTTTTGTCTGTCCCGCTTATGCTGCCCCGCCTTCGGCATGGTTGCTCCCAATTTGCAGGCTCTTGGCGCACAGCAGAAGCAGAACGCATCCTGCGGACTGACACCTCATTGCCCATTGTAGTAGCCATAGCAACATTTCTAGGGTGGTCATGGACTTTGAGGGCTCGCCTGATAACCCAGAGCGAGGGTTAACACTGAGACGCTCTAAACAAATGATTATACCACTGAGTAGGTTAAGGTGGAATATAGCGAGTGATCGACTGTGCCTTAGATAGTTGCATATTGCAGAAATAAATAAATTTATAATGGTACAGTATTTAGTGATGAGTTTTGTATATATCTTAATTGTTTTTAAGTTGTTCTCTAATAAGATTTTAGTAATTAGGTTAAGAGAACTTGCTATACTAGATACACGACCAGCCCCTAAAGGAGGCTTGCTTAAGAGCGTGATCGAGTTTTTTTAAATTAACGAATCTTATAAACTTGGAATATGAAGCATCTTTATCCATGTGTTTTAATGCTGGTCTTTCTACGTCTCATGTTTTTATATATAATTTCATTTGATTTTTAATGAAATGCTTTTAGTTCTAAATTGACGAAAAAAGCTGTTGAAATTGGGAATGGTGGTCTCACCACAATCGGTCATCTCTAGATGATGGACCTTTTAGATATCATTTGAGTTCACTATAAATTAGCAGAAGTCTCACCGGATTCTTTTGAAGAAGTTTCCATTCATTGGGACGGTCCTGGGCACTGTGGAGTTCAGGGCACTTCCTCCACTGCAACTTGTCCAGGGCATTAGGACTTTGATCTAGATGTTTCTGGCTTGGTGTTGGATCACAGTGCGCACTGCTCTGAGGCTTCTTGGCCTTGTGTATCCTCCTTTTTCAGCCATGCCTGTTTTGCACATGAATGCTCTTCTGGGAAACTTGAAGTTCAGTGGGCCTAGGATCAAGATGATCTTGACATACAGATATCAGAGCAGACTGCTTGTATCCAGTTTGGCACCTGAGTAGTATTTTAAGGTTGAGAGACTACAGTAGGTGAATTATCCATCAGAATAAGTATTTCTGTAGGAGCTAATTAACTTGTCCTTCTGGTGCATGCCATACTACGGTACTGCTGAGAATCAGGACTTATGGTGTTCATACTACTTTTCTGTTTTAAATTTAGAATTTAGTCATGGGTGACTTCTTTGATAGGAAAGTTCTGACCCATGCTTGTACCCATAAAGACATACTGCTGTCTAAGTGATTCACAGTCACAGCAAAATCCCTGTCCATCATTCCCGGCAGGCTTCATCACATGGCACCAGTAATACATCTGATTTAAAATGTTGATAAATTAATGTCTAGAATTAATTTTCCCCTTAAGGGCGGGGGAGAAAAATGCATCAAATATTTTGTCAGATTTTTCTTCTGTTTTATGGTCGTCGTATGACATCGTGGTCCTGAATCCTTTCTTGTCATTGTCTTATGCCCAATCCCACTACTTAGACTTCTACTCGTGCAGACTTAGGACAGTCACGCTACTTTTCCCCGCTGTATTTGGATAAAAGCTTCTGCTGGGGGCTTTTCGGAGTGGAGCCATAGAATGGTGGCCTCAGCCTGTTGTTTGGTTCGGTTCTTGCACCATTTCAGTTATTTTCTAGTTGTTAAACTACTCAAGATGGTCATGACTTAGTTGCTGGAATGCTTTTTTAAGGGAAACTGACTGACCTTTATTTCCTATCTTCCAGCAGAGCATAAAGGTCACTTTTTTGCAATTGAAGGATTAATTAATCAGTATTGCCTATTCCTTTTGAGGTTGCAGCCCATCAGACAGTGCAGCTGTGTGGTATGCGAAAGAAGTCTTGTGGAGTTTCAGAACATTGACCTGGGAATGCATGCCTGTTGCTTGCCGTTCGCTTTGTGGTTTGTAACTCGTGTTTTCTGGCTTTCCATTCGCTGGCTTTACTTGCTTTACGCTTCCCAGCTAGAGTTCGTACTTCCCAATGTCAAAGTGTTTTCAGTATGCTTCCACAAACTCGTTTTCTGTAATAAACAGGCCTGTAAATCTTGTTCTTATCTGGTCACGTTTGCTGATTATTCAGAGACCGAGGTCAAATGTCATGCTGTGTGTTCGAGGGAGTGCAGTGATCATTATTGACATTGTCAGGGTGTGTGGAAGCATGACTGTTTCTAAGATCATATTTGAAAACTTACTCGCGTAAAAAACTTGCACTGATTTAGTCTGATGTACTAGTACTACTAAGATTGAAACAAAGTTCTGCATGTGAATGAAATACATATTTGGAATTTTTGCAGAGACTCTCATTCATGTTTTTAGGTCGAGCTAGGAGAAAGAATGCGAAGCATGCTGGAGTCCTGCTCGACAACTATAGCCGCCCGTCTCCTGGGAATCTGAGACAGGGGCCGGGCACGTGCGTCGACTTCACCTCGTGGGCGCGTTCGGCACCGTGCACATCCCCTGCCTTCGATTCCCAGCAAGTCAGGGCACACACGCACACACGCACACACGCACACGCACACGCACACGCACACGCACACACACACACACACACACACACACACACACACACACACACACACACACATACATGCAGGCCCCCCCACCCCGCTCACGTGCACACACACACACACACACAGCCACGCACGCACATACGCCCCCTCCTCCTCCTCCTCCTCCTCCTCCTCCTCCTCCTCCTCCTCCTCACCACTTCAGTAGATAGCGAGCGTGCCTTCCGCTGCTGCCGGACCTCTGCTTTAATCCGACTCCCGACAGCAGCCTCACTTCATGCCTCTTAATCACGCCCCACGCCGCTGCCTGCTCCCTGGCCACA
Source organism: Lissotriton helveticus (assembly GCF_964261635.1). Taxonomy (NCBI): domain Eukaryota; kingdom Metazoa; phylum Chordata; class Amphibia; order Caudata; family Salamandridae; genus Lissotriton; species Lissotriton helveticus. The sequence goes on from NC_136070.1 coordinate 419,453,000, forward strand.
TACCGAGCAAGGTGTCTCCGCTCCCTGCCGCCGCCACCTAACGCTGTAATAACGGGCCATGAGTCTCGTACATGGTGACTTGCTCCTGCCGCAGCTTATTTTCACTTTCTGCTCTCGCGTTTCTTGCCCGCCCTGTCTTACATGTAAGCCCCGCCCCCGTGCACCTCCCTCCCCTGGGCTTTCACTTGTTGAAATTAGCATGGACAGCGGGTGTGCAGTTTCTCCACACTATAGATTGCATAAGTTAAATTGTTGTGCACTCTGACCTGTGTGGGTAATGAAGTTGGTCACTGCCAATTAATGCGCTTTAATTAGAGAGAGAATTGTTGCCTTGCCATTGCTTATAGCATCCTCCGAAACGTCCAATATATAAAGGAGACACTGCTGCGCTGGCCGCCTGCCAGGGCTTAATTGAATGTGTACATGCTGCAAAGTGGAGAAGCCAGCATGATGCTCTAGAATCTGAACACTATTCAGAAATTCTCATGATCGAGGAGCTGAAATAACACTTGGAATCTCTCACGCCACCGCGTCATCGTGTTACACATGGCACCGAAATGCGATTCCAAGAAACAGATGCAGAGTTTCAGAGCCCTTCTTTTCACAGACATGGTGACTCTTATGTCAAAATTATTCCCTTTAGGCATTTTTGATTCTGAGATCTATAGTAAGACTAGAGACTTTGATTTGTTTGTGCAAGATATTTCGGGGTGGCGAGCAGCAGTGCTTCTGAATGCTTATAAAATCCCAGAGGCGCCAATTGGGAGAGGTTAGAACCGGGTACGGTCGTCATTTGATTAAACTTTTTAGCACCGGATAAAAGGCGGGCTACAGAGGGAAACGCTGATCTGAGGGAGCTAGTCAAACATTTGCAAGGGGTTTTCATAGTGAACATGTGAAATAACAAGAAATTGGACAGATATTTTTTTTCTGGTTTGGGTATAAAAGATCGAATGTGTTTTTACTGTCTCAGCTGGTATGGAACACTTTTGGATAGATAGTTTATGCGTGAGTCTTGAACTAAAAAAAGACATTTTGATGAAGTAGAGCAGAACCTTTAACAGAATTCAGAAAAGGTCTGGGATACCACACATGCGCAATCGTGCCTGAATACCTAAATGGTCTGTAGTGTTACACAAATGCATGATTTGCAGCTGTAGACTTACACTGTATGTAGTGTTACACATATGGGTAGTCATGTCTGAAGACCTATATAGTCTGTAGTGTTACACGTATGCGGAATCGCTGCTCTAGACATACATAGTTGGTACGTAGTGTTACACGTATGGATGGATATTCATGGCTTAAGACCTACATTGTCTGTGGTGTTACATATTTGTGTAATCGCTGCTTAAGACCTACATGGGCTGTAGTGTTGGACACATGGGTAATCCAAATGAAGATTTACATGGTGTATATAGTGTCACATGTATACATAACTGAGGCTGAAGCTGTTACACGTATGCGTAATGGTGGCTGACGACCTACATGATCTGTAGTGTTACAGCAGACAAGTAAACAGGTGGAAGACATGGTTTTTGCCTCCCTGCCTGACTGCATCCATCTGAAATGTGTTTAATCTCATCAAAAATGAATGGTTTGGGTGTATTATCTGAAGGCGGTTTAGGGGTTCACGACCTTTCCAGGCATCAGCTTAGGTCCCACTGGTTCACTCACTGCCTTTGTTGGTTAAGGGCGGGTTTGGGTCCGGGATGATTATGGTGCCTGCGTGGCAGGATGCATTCATTGCTTGCGCGTGGCGTCTGTGCTGGGACCAGCGCGTGGCACGGACACACGCACGATGCTATCTCCGGGACTCTGCACAAAACCCATCTCTCACCGTGCGTGCACGAGGGAAGCCCCGGCCTCCTCTGATCCCAATGCCTTTCCTCCTGAGCGGCTGCGTCACTCTAAAATATTCCTTATTATTTGGGAATAATCCGCCCTCCCCTGCCAGCGGGTCCAAACATGGGCCCTGTTTGAAGCCAGTGTTTAGAGGCTTTCAAGTCTGTGCCTCATCATAAGGCCTTCCCAGTGTCGAGTTAAACTGTTGTCGCCTGCCGCCACATCGTTCTGCCTCAAACTCATTTAGGCCACTGTCGAACCCTCTACGGGGCAGGTTTGGATTTCTAACGGCCCCTTTCTGATTTGAACGAGCTATGAGTGCCCCCCACACGTACATACATCACCCTCTCTGCTATTGTTGCTACAAAACTCTACTCACACTGTCACCTGGCTGTTACTCCTTCAGCTCCTCTGTTTCTCTCCTTTTGTTGACACACTCCTCCAAACTCAGCCATGGCTGCCCGGCAAGATTAGAGAGAGATTGAAGGTCCGGGCTTGCCTGCTCCCAAGCTTGAAGTTGAAGAGAGCCAGTAAGTCATAAAGATAGCATGTCCAGGTCCTTGCGGCCGCGGGCTATAAATAGCTGATTTTGCAGCGAGGTGAGGTGACGTTTGAACCCCTTGGACTGCTCCGTAATGACGTTAACGTTTTGCCCCCCCCTGGAAAAAATTCTGCGGACGCCCATGGTTATCTTTTTAGGTTTGTCCAATTCTCCCGCAGGCAAGACATAAGGAGCATGAAGGCGCGTACATGGTTGCAGTTGTGCGTGTTTTTTTTGTTTTTTTTTACTTTTTACTTTTGAGGCTCTTAATGTCCACTCCAGTTTTATGTGTTTTCTCATGAGGATTGTAACTGACTGCGAAACATCTGTTCTGGATTTTATATCCATTGTAGCATACCTCATTCAGTGTTTGGAACTAAAACAGTAAGCATCCCGCATTCGAAGAATTTACTGTGTGCAATTTTAATTTGGAGTCAACGTTTCAATGAGTCACCTCAAGCACCTGTGTTATGCAACTAAAATAAAGCAGTTCGCAGATTGTAATCACTGTAACCAAACGAAAGGAGGTGGACATGTGGCCTCTGGCTTCAAAGGCACAAAACCAGAGTTCAGATCTTCGTTCCTGCACACAGGCAAAGCGTCTTATCTGACCGTGTTGTGCCTCCTGAGGGCACAGTGAGTGCTTAGAAGCCGGACTACCACAGAATTCAGCACTTTACAGACAAAAACGGAAGCAACAAAAGTGCGTTGTGTCTAAAGCCCCCAAACAATGACCCCTGCACGGTTGGTTGGGTCAGTACTGAGGCAGAGAAAGGCTGCTCTCACCAGATGGGGCGGGGCCTGCTTCTGCCTCGAGGGGGGAGGAGAAGTATCTGGAATCCATTCACAGAGGAAACGGCCTTTTATGGTAAAAGTGTTACTTCGGTCTGTTTCTCTCCCTTTACACACCCACCCCACCCCCTGAAGCACAACCTGAGGCCTGGTCAGCACGAGCTCTCTCAAACTCCAGTCCACTCCCATGAGTCCCTAGGGCAGCTGATGAAAAATGCCACAAGATTTGCACGGCGTCTCTCTGCTGTAGACAGTGTCATGAGTATTAAATAAAAGGTCCAGTCTGTTAACATGTTTATTTCAACATGTGAACTATACCCATTTTTTATTTTTTATTTTGTTGCTGTGCATGTTTAGCCGTACTGACATCTTTTAGTCTAACACGGCCTACTTTGCAGGGCTGGCATAACGGTGCATAGATGCTTATAGCCGCTTCAGGCCGCCCGCTTGTCTCACTCTATCCAGTCTCAGCTCTGTCTTTGTGTTTGTACTTGGATTACTTTCCTGTGTCTGTCCGGGTATTTTTCCGTCTTGTTATAGCTTACATGACCTATAGCAAAGCATATCTAGTGCATAGAACGTTGCATTTTGAATGGATTTTTTGTGGGGTGATTACATGTGGAGGGTGTCGATGGGACCCAGGATCTGCACCGGGCTGTCTATAAGATAAAGGATTCACCCTCCCAGAATAAAAAATAACTAGAATAGACCCTTTCAAACCCCTCAACACTTTTTTTTGGCCTACAATTTATTGACTTTTGTTGCAATTAGTGTTGCAATATTAAGCAATGCCAAAAGCTCAAACTTAATTACTGCGAGACCTATTGCATTGCAAATGCTTGTTGCAAAATGTCTTTACAAATTAAGGTGACCCGAAAGTTAAGTGTACAGGACACCCTTGTTACCTGCTTTATTTCACCTTGATTAACTTGTAAATAAATGCTTGCCCATTTTCAACATGGGTCCGCATGCAAAGTTGAGGGCGCTTGCGGACCACACTGGCTTAGTTTGATGTACTAGTGCCACTAATATGAAAGAGATACAAATGGGGATGATGGACGGAGCATTTGAGCAAATCAAACACTCACCCCCAGTCAACTGATCTGGGTTTAATCCATCACCATTCTTTAGCTCACTCCGCCACCCCAGTTCAGACATGGCCATATGCAAATCAGTCTGACCCTGTGCCTCATGGGAACAGTCCAACCGGAAACAAGCATCCTGGGACCGGTTTCTGGCATTTCAGCATATGGCTATGTTTGAACTGGGGTGGCAGAGTGAGCTAAAGAATGGTGATGGATTAAACCCAGATCAGTTGACTGGGGGTGAGTGTTTGATTAGCTCAAGTGCTCCGTCCATCATCCCCTTTTTTATCACTAATCTGAAAGAGTTCTACATTAGGGTGACCAACCGTCCGTAAACTTCACAGTCTATAATTTGGACCTCACATCTATTGTCCCTGAGGATCCTTTTTACAGACGCCTTTTGTCCTTAAATTTTGGCCTTGCAGATAGCAGAGCTGTACCCCTGCTGAGGCCTCAGCTCCCTGATGAAGCTGCCTCGCACTGAAATGAAATGAAATGAAGGAAATTAATTGAAATGTGGCATTTATAACACGCAAACTGTCACTCCCAAAGGAGACTCCTAGCGCTATAAAGATAACAAGCTTAATAGTAGAGAGTGAAGACCTAGATGAGGGCAAGAAAAGGTTTGTCAATTGTTCCATAGATCCAGGTCTTTAGAGCTTTCCTAAACTGTATTTCTGATTCCATCGATCTGTTTGTTTGGCATAAAATTCCAAGCCTTTGCACCTAACACCACAGGAGTTTTCCCTCCCCTAGTTTTAAGTTTGAACCCATGCAGTTTGAGGAGGCTTGCAGATGTAGATCGGAGTGTCCTTATTGTGGTGTATGGTGTAACTCTTGTGGAGAGATATACTGGTCCTATACGACTGGTAGCTCTGAAGGTGATGACCAAGAGTTTGAATAGAATTCTCTTGTGTAGCGGGAGCCAATGAAGAGTTTTCAGAGCCTCTGATGACCTACGTGGAAGTTTCAAGACCAATCTGGCAGCTGCGTGTTAGACTACCTGTAGTCTCCTCGGAGTTGATTTATTTCCCCCTGCTAGGAGGCTATTACAGTAGTCTAGGCGTGAAAGTACTAAAGCCACAGCCACGGTTTTCCTTGCAACAAGTGGGATCAAATCAAATATTTTTTTTCGTGGTTTTAATTAGGCCAAAGCAAGTACCCACCACCTTGAGCGTATGGTGTTTGAAGGAGAGAGACGAGTCAAACCACCCCCCCAGATTTGTAGCCTCCTCCACTGTAGCTGGAGGGGCTGCTGCCTCTTCCGGCCACCAATCCTTGGGTTGAACGGGATTATCTTTCCCTATCAACAGGATTTCTGTCTTATCTTGTTACAACAGAGATGGTTATCTTTCATTTATTTAATGACTGCCGTAAGACAGGCTTTGAAGTTTTCTTCAGCATCCATGGAGCTTTTATCAAGAGACCGGATCAGTTGAGTGTCGTGAGCGTAAGATGTTGTGTTAGTCCCGTAGGCCGAAATGAGGGAGATAAGGGGCCATGTATATATTGAACAGGAGTGGACTAAGTGAGGCACCCTGTGGGACTCCCGTGGTGATAGTACGTTCAGAGGAAAGAAAGGTGCCAAGGGAGACTGCCTGCCACCGATGGGACAGGAAGCACATGATCCAAGCCAGTGCTGTGTTGGAAATGCTGCAAGATTTTAGTCTGGCCAAGAGGATGTTATGAGAGAGTATCAAAAGTGGCCAACAGATCTAAAAGGATCAGCAGTTGCCTTCCTGCCATTGTCCTCGGAGCTCAAGAGCAGCCCCACCCCGCCCATTGTCATTCTGTATGCTGGCTGATTGCCACATTCAGAATGACATTGGCCCAGTTTGAACTGTTACAGCATGTGGTATCCTCCTCCTGCCGTAGGCTAGGTCGGGGCATTCTGTTGGGGTTAGATGGAAGAAATGTACAAAAGAAATGTACAAAAACGCCCATGCTGCGATGTGCCAGTTCAGGAAAAGAAGCTGGCAAAATAAGTTAAAAAGAAGAGGTTATAGTTCTTACACGGTCTCATCATTTCAGCGCTGAAGCATTTTTAATATCATATACAATGAAGCTATGGTTGCTGCTTTTTTATTTTATGCAACGAAAATCAATTGACAAAGCCTATAGTCATTTCTTGTTGTAGGTCTAATGTTACTGGATGGAATGATAGAAACAGCAAAATACCAGTAGGGTGGCACATTATGCTCCGCGCATATTTTCAGCTTAGGTATTTTAAGCCACGCCCTATTTATATCAGACACACCCCTTGGAGAGACCCCAAGTTTTTTCATCCCACTTAAAGTACTGGAAACAACACCATGTCAGTCACCTCACATCCTGACACTGCATCATGCATGACTCATGACTTCCAGGGGCATAGTGAACCCTCCCCTACCCTTTGCTTTAGGAACTACAGCGAGGGTAGAGTTCTTTATGGGCCTCTTCTGTCTGTAACTCCGTAGACAAAGCTCAGCTCATAATTGATATGAAAAGGTGGCTGAGTGACTAAGTGAAGGACTGGGTAAATGGCTGGATGGATTAGTGAAAGGGTGAATGGATAAGAGAAAGGGTTAATGGATGGATAATGAGATAAAGGATGGATGCGTGAGTGGAAGGATGGATGGGGTAAATAAATAGATGGATAGATGGATAGATGGATGGATGGATGTATGGGTGGAAGGTGGATGGATGGCTAAAAGGGTGGATGGATCAGTAAAAGGATGGATGAGTGAAAGGGGGATGACTGGCGAGTGAATTGTGGATGGATAAAAGAAATGATGGATGGATTGAGGAATTGATGAGTGAAAGGGTGGATGGATGAGTGAAAGGGTGGATGGATGTGTAAGGATGGATGGATGGGTGAGTGTAAGGGTGGATGGATGGATGGATGGATGGTTGGTTGAGTGTAAGGATGGATGGATGTGTAAGGATGGATGGATGAGTGTAAGGGTGTATGGATGGATGAGTGTAAGGGTGTATGGATGGATGGATGGATGAGTGTAAGGGTGTATGGATGGATGGATGAGTGTGTGGATGGATGGATGGATGGATGGATGGATGGATGAGTGTAAGGGTGGATGGATGAGTGTAAGGGTGGATGGATGAGTGTAAGGATGGATGGATGAGTGTAAGGATGGATGGATGAGTGTAAGGATGGATGGATGAGTGTAAGGATGGATGGATGAGTGTAAGGATGGATGGATGAGTGTAAGGATGGATGGATGGATGAGTGTAAGGATGGATGGATGAGTGAAAGGATGGATGGATGAGTGAAAGGATGGATGGATGAGTGAAAGGATGGATGGATGAGTGAAAGGGTGGATGGATGAGTGAAAGGGTGGATGGATGAGTGAAAGGGTGGATGGATGAGTGAAAGGGTGGATGGATGGATGAGCGAGGGTGGGTGGATGGATGGATGGATGAGTGAAAGGGGGGTGGATGGATGAGTGAAAGGGGGATGGATGGATGAGTGAAAGGGTGGGTGGATGGGTGATTGAAAGGTTGGATGGATGATTGAAAGGGTGGATGGATGAGTGAAAGGGTGGATGTAAGGATAGACTTGTGAGTGAAAGGGAGGGTAGATGGACAAAAGGCTGGATAGATGAGTGAAAGGGTCGGTCGGTGGATGGATGGATGAGTCAAAGGGTGGCTGAATAATCTGGTCAATGGATGGATTCATGAGTGGATGAGTAAATGGGTGGATAGAAGGATGGGTGGCAAAGTAAAAGGGGAATGGAGAGAGAAATGGAGGATGGATGGTTGGATAGATGAGTGAAAGCATCGATGAATTATTGGCAAAATGGATGGGCAAGTGGATGGATGAGTGAAAAGAATGTAAAGATCGATAAGTTAATGCATACACGAGTGAAAGGGAGGGTGGAGAGCTGGAAGAAAGGATGGATGAGAGAAAGGTTGGATGAGTGGGGTCAATGGATGGATTCATGAGTGGATGGGTAAATGGATCGGTGAAGGGTGGATAGAAGGATGGGTGGCTAAGTGAAAGGGGAATGTAGAGAGAGAGAGGGTGGATGGATGGATGAGAAAGCATGAGTGAATAATTGTCAGATTGGATGGGCGAATGGGTGCATGAATGAGTAAAAAGAAGGTAAAAATTCATGAATGAGTGAAAAGTTCATACATGAGTGAAAGGGAGGGTGGAGAGCTGGAAGCAAGGATGGTTGGATGAGTGAAAAGTTGAATTGGTGGATAGATAATTGTCTGGGTGGATGGTTGAGTAAAAGGATGGCTGGATGGGTGAAAGGGTAAATTGATGGATGGATGGGTGGAAGAATGGATGGATGAGTGAAAGGATGGCTTGGGTGAAAGGGTAAATGGTTGGATGGATGAGTGGATGGATGGATTGGGTGAAAGGGTGGATGGAGGGACGGATGAGTGAAAATATGAATGTATGGATAGATGATGGATAGGTTTGCAAACGGTTGAAAGGGTTTGGATATGGATGGGCACACAGATGGAACGACAGAATGAATGGTGAAAGACTGAATGATGGATGAAAGAATTGATAGATGACAATGCAAATTTGAAATGGTGGATATCAGGGGTTTGATGGAAGGATGAATTGCTAGATCCTTAAACAAGAGAGCTCTTCTGGGGAGGTTTGTGAAGATTTATTTTGCTTTCTTGGTGCCATAATAGTTTTAAGTTCAAAGTGGGAGGTATTTACATTTTCTGGCTACTCCCTTGCCTATGTGTTACTATTCTGTATTTGATGTGTGCTTATGTGTGGGATCTATACCTAATGCATATGACATTTTGAGTGTTGCCCAACTCCTACTTGAATGTTACACTAGTAATTGGAAATGTTTGCATGTTTTGTTTTAGGTGTGATGTTTTAGGGGTAGGCTCATAGTGCCATGTGCTGTGCTTGAGATGTGTATTGTTTGTAGCAATAGGCAAGGCGTCAAAAAGAAACTATTTAATAGTGTAACGACAGTGCCTTCTTTAAAAAAGCTGCAGGGCAAAGCACCTTTGTGACTTCCGTCAGTTAGTGCAACTCTCTGCGCAGCCCCCATAAGCAAAGTCTGATTCCATATTTTAAGTTCCACTTGCTGAAACACCCGTAATGCGTTCCCTATAGTGGGTTCATCCCAGCAATCATCCATTTAGTTCACGTCTGATTGCCGCTATACATCTCACAATGGCACTCGGATGCTAGTAACAGTCTATCAGAGCAGATCTTCCTGCCCACTTCTCTCACCAAACATGCCTGCTCGGGACCATGAGTTGCAAACCAAATATCAGACTGGACAACCCAGTGCAGTAACCATATAGATAATTATCATATGAAATACCACAAAAAGACCTGCACAGTTGCACAAAGCTGCGCGCATATCGAAAAACTGTCAAGTGTACAGTTGTCTCAACCTAATATAAATTTATCTTGACTTGTACTTAAGTGGTTGTCTATTTACTTACGTTTATACTATTGCGCAACTTTGTGTCTGTAAAACTTACCTTTTGTCTTGAATTTTTGTCCTGAATTTTTACACTTACCGTCCTGAATTTGCACCCATTGAGTTGGTCACCCTATTCTGCATATGATTGAAATACATTTTTGTAATTTTTGTAGAACCTTTTTTCATATTTTAACACGATTTTTGTAAAATTCCCCCTCTTTGGCGAGTCCACTTAATTTGTGAAACTGCCTTTTTCGGAACAAAGTACAGAACCACATTTCTGTCTTCGCGTCAGCGTAACATATGATGATCTTGGGCAATTTATACTGTTTATGGCCCATTCACTGTCAAGCACAGGAGAAGATTCTTTTCACAGGAAATAGCCAGCCACATTGTAACACAATTTAACAAGGCTTGGTTTTCACTTTGATGTGCAAAGCATATGCTTTATTTATGACATCTGTGGCAACTCCTTTTGGAGAGTTGAATACGTTTTAAAAGCACTTTTCTATTAAACCTTTTGTGTTTTATGTTTAGCTACACAATAATTATGTATTCTGTGTGCATCTATACCTTTTTTGGAACACATATTACTGGATATAAACGATTTCCTCATTTGTCATTGCAGACACAAGGGTCACGATTTGAATGGTGTAGCAGGTGCCGTGGCACAGGGGCCAAAAGGTCTAGGAAACCCACTGAACACCTATTATTGCTGTATTTTACTACTAAACAAGCATTCACCAGTGCAATGACCTTGCAGGCATTAAGGTCATGATTTGAATGGTGCAGTGGCCCAGGGACCAAAAGCTCTAGGAAACCCACTGAATATCGATTATTGCTATCCCCCCCTCCGCCCCCCCCCCCCCCAAAGTGGAACTAGCTATGGCCGATATCGCCCTGCTCCCTAGCAACCGTCTGGCGTCCCAGTGCTCCCTGTGGCGCAGTGCGAGCGTCCCCTCCTCCACCACCTGCTTCCTGACCCTTCCGCTCTCCCCTCGCAGGCTTCCTTTTCTTCTCTCCTAGGACACCGGCACACCTTAAAAGTGTACAGAATACCTCTTTTGACAATATGGGCAGCTTTTATAAAAAAACACTTGAAAGTTCTATAATCTATCATTATTTTTTTCCCCCTGATTTTAAACTATACCATCGCGCCCACATACCTGCTCTATAATTGTACCCTCACCGCTGCCTAGGGCGGAGTAAATCGTTTTTTTGTCTGCCACTCGTGGCGTCTTGCCCCATTTTAGGTGTAGCTGTGTAGCTGTGACCTCCTGTGTGTCATCCACCAGAGCGCTCTAGTGCTCAGGAAGCCGAGCAGGTCAGCCTCTACTTAAGGCGAACATTTCATTGCACCACTTCCTAGGGGAAGGTTGTATCTGCATTTTACAGCACACTTAATCTACCAGCCTTATTACTAGTGTGCTATAGGGCTTAGCAGCATTACTTTTAAATAATTACCGTTTTTTCATCTTTGTTAATCATTATTTTTTCCCCCTGATTTTAAACTATACCATCGCGCCCACATACCTGTTCTATAATTGTACCCTCACCGCTGCCTAGGGCGGAGTAAATAGTTTTTTTGTCTGCCACTCGTGGCGTCTTGCCGCCATTTTAGGTGTAGCTGTGTAGCTGTGACCTCCTGTGTGTCATCCACCAGAGCGCTCTAGTGCTCAGGAAGCCGAGCAGGTCAGCCTCTACTTAAACATCTCTCCTCTCGCGCAGCGGTGACGCGCAGCGGGCGCGCCTGACTCGCGCCAGAGTCTGCCCGTCTGCGCCCGTCAGCACCAAGGAGGCGCGAGAGGCGGGAGACCCTATGTGACCAATGTCACCAACCTTTATTTCACAACCAGGTATGTAGAGGGATTACTTGTTGTCCTATAAAGGACCCCAAGCCCACTGTCATGGCGTGCTAATCCCCGAGAACTGGCATGGCCCCATTTGTTGCACTCAATGTCGCACGACATTGACCCCAGAGTCCCCCATTGATACACCCTTAGACTCCCTTATTGTACGAGGTGGCCTAATTAATGCACGATCTTTACCCAAGAACGCCCAGAACATTTATGATCTTATTGTAGAAACTCATCTGGATTGGCTATTGGTCACAGAAACATGGCTAAAGCCGTGGTGTAACCCTGACTTAGCCATAGCCCTCCCACATAATTTTCTTATTCAACGCCTAGATAGACTTGAACAACGGGGAGGGGGCTTAGCCATTATCTATCGCAACACTCTCAAGTGTTCCTCCTATGAATTGACAGATATTAAGGGAGCAGAGGCACTAGCATTCTCTCTGGAGATTCACGATACGTTTGCCTTCTCCGGGGTCCTTATCTACCGCCCCCCGGGGCCTTCATCGAAGTTCCTGGAAACAGTGGGGGATACTCTGAGTGAATTAGCACTCCGATTCTCTGACTTTTCAGTATTAGGCGACCTTAATCTGCACCTTGAGTCCCCCAACGAACCTGGAGTAGGTTGTTTTATGGATATTATTACTATATTAGGACTCACACTTGTGAACCAGGAACCAACCCATCAGGCTGGGCACTTGCTGGATTGTATTTGTTCCAACTCTTCCAGCCTCAGAGTTAAACCTCCTAGCCCTCAGACATGGACGGATCATTTTTTTATTCCTTTTAATATTGTATGGAACCTGAAATCCATTATTAATCCTATCATGTGCATTAATAAACCTAATACCAAACCTATTCCTGATTGGAAATCACTAGCCAGTAGACCTGATGTAATTGATGAGCTACAAGACAATATACCAGCCCTAAGTGACCTCACCTCAGTAGACAATCAGACTTTCTGTGACTGGATTGCCAGAGCGGGAACCCTGTTAAGTCCATCCAGAAATAACAATCTCAAAACTAGCAAGATTAAAAAGAATTCCCCCTGGTTCTCAATGACTCTGAAACTCGAGCTAGGCGACGTTAGAGTACTGGAACGGAGGTGGCGCCGAAATTATGATGCCACCGCTCGTAACATCTATAGGGCAGCGAGACGAAAGTACCACGCAGGAATAAAATTCGGCAAAAAAAAACTCACTATCTACAGCCCTTATCCATGGCAGGCCAGGAACAAAAAGCAATCTTCAGGATTGTCAAGGATTTTATGAATCCATCAGCTCTATCGCAGGAGATTCCTCCATCTCAAGATCTCTGCAATGCGATATCTGACTATTTTGATAATAAGATCCTTGCTATCATGAAGACTTTTCCATCAGGAGCAACTGCGACTGTGGATGCTGAACAGATAGCTGAGATGACGACTCCTCCCTGTTTTGAGAAATTCGCTCCAGTATCTCTTGATGAAACTTCCAAGGCTATTCTAGCCTGTAGATCGGGATCCCCCTTTGACCCCTGTCCCCCCGCGGCGTTACATACCTTAGTAGAGATGGTTAACCCTATAATCAATAGGATTATTAATTCCTCTCTAACAACGGCAAACATTCCTAATGATTGGAAGCTTGCAGCTGTCAAGCCTCTCCAAAAAAAGGCACTTGCTGATCCCACCACACTTTCCAACCTGCGCCCTATTTCCCTGCTACCCGTCCTGTTCAAACTGACTGAAAAGTTCGTCAATAGGCAATTGACTAACTTTTTGGAAAAGAATAACATTCTCCAGTCTAATCAGTCAGGATTTCGGTCAGAACATTCTACTGAGTCAGCCCTGCTCTTCACCGCAGAGACTTTACGGGCGGCAATGGACCAGGGAAAGAAGGCTGTCCTTATCCTACTTGACCTGTCGGCAGCTTTCGATACGGTCTCACATAACATCTTAGTGGACCGGTTGGCTGCCGCAGGGGTAGGAGGACAGGTCTTGGCATGGCTTAGGAATTTCCTTAGCAACAGACGCCAAGTCACAGTGTTGGGCCAATATCAGTCTGAGGCTAAAAACGTCAGCTCAGGGGTCCCTCAGGGCGCAAGCCTGAGTCCTGTACTTTTTAATCTGTACATGGTACCCCTAGTGAAACTGATCGCATCATTCCGGATCAGTTCCATTTCATACGCTGACGATACTCAACTCATACTGGTGCTGGATAGGGAGCGGCCGGGTGCTGAGGAAGATCTAAAGGAATGTCTTGCAGCTTCTTTTAAATGGATGACCAACAACCATTTAAAGTGCAACGCCGGAAAAACAGAAATTCTACCTGTAGGGAATCACAAACTGTTCTCTCCAAAAATGTGCTGGCCAGCGGAGGCAGAAGCTCCTCCTAATACAATTAAATCTGCCCGGAACCTGGGCATCAAATTCGATGATCAGTTATCTTTTAAACCCCAAGCTGTGGCAGTAGCAGCTATGTGCTTCCAGATCATGAAAGCACTGAGGAAGTTTTTCGATCTGCTTCCGTTATCTGCGAGGAAAACAGTCGCAGTGGCCTTAATAAGTTCTAGGCTGGACTATTGTAACGGGCTATATGCTGGAGTTAATAAAACCGTTCTCCACAAGCTACAAATAGTCCAAAATGCGGCAGCCCGCCTCGTACTGCGCTGGCCTCGTAGGTCCTCAGCCTCAGCAGCACTCAATATTCTTCACTGGCTGCCAATAGGTAAAAGAATTTTGTTTAAAATTCTTTTAATCACCTTCAGGGCATTTCACCAACGAGGACCAAAATATATATGCAACGGGTTTAAAAGATATCATCCGACGCGCTGCCTGAGGTCTGCCAGCCAGAACTTACTCACCCTTCCTCGTTTTAAGCTGGCTACAAAAGGTGGGAAATCTCTCTTTGTATTGGGCGTCAAGGCTTGGAATAAGCTTCCCCCCTCTCTACGCTCCTTTTCTCAAGAAACCTCTTTTAGGAAAGCATTAAAAACTTGGATTTTTTCTTTGCCCGATGCCATGTGTAGGACCTTGGTGTAATTGTGGTGTAGAATGCAGGACATCCTTTTTTCTCCCTCCAACTCTTTCATCTGAGTTGGATGAGCGCCAAGATACTCCTTGGAGTGAAAGTTGCGCGATAGAAATGTCTCTTACATTACATAAGTATTTTATTGCTTTATAAGCGCACCAGTTCCATTGCACAAAGACACGTTTTTATGGCACTGGGGAGATTACATGATTTGGACGGGATCACAGGATGTTGAGCCTATGCTGAGACTCTCTCCCGGTTCCCCAAGTCAGCAGCTCTTTCCGTTATTTCACATCATTTGTTATTTGTTATTTGTTATTGCGGGTTTATATCGCGCCAAATCACCTACAGGTCTCAGGGCGCTTTTACCTCATGACATAATAACCAAAGTACTGAGAGGGGTAGAGGAAGGAACAGGATTACACTAGGTTGTGTGCTGTTCTAAAAAGGTTAGTTTTCAGGACTTTCCTGAAACGGAGTAAGTTGCCCTACTTTCGGAGTGCCTCAGGCAGGGCGTTCCACAGGTTCGGTAGCACAACCGAAAAGGATCTCCCTCCCATTGTAGCCAGTTTGAAGCGTGGGCAAACCAGGAGTTGGGCATCTGAAGACCTAAGACTTCTTTCCGGTCTATATACCTCAATCCGTTCCTTGATGTAGGCCGGGGCCTGCCCATAGATGGCTTTATGGGCTATACAGAGGCTTTTAAAGGTGGACCTCTGCCCGATTGGCAGCCAGTGTAGACTCTTTAACAGTGGGGAGGCATGCGCTCTCCTCGGGAGATTAAAAATGAGCCTGGCGGCATCGTTTAGGACTACTTGGAGTCTGTTAATTAGCGTCTTTGGCAGACCCAAGTAGAGCGCATTTCCATAGTCGAGTCTTGACACTATGGTGGCAGAAACCACTGTGCGAAGCATCGACTCGGAGAGGAGAGGAACTAGTTTGCGCAGCTGTCTTAAAAGACCAGTGCAGGTACCGACTACAGTGGAAACCTGGTTGGTCATTGAAAGAGCACTGTCCAACTTAATGCCAAGACTTTTGACTGTGGTGGCTGGCTGTGGAGTTGGGCCCAACTCCTGGGGCCAGAACATGTCACTCCAGGACGAGCACTTGGATGGTACTATCAGCACCTCTGTTTTTTCCGGGTTAATTTTTAGCTGGTTAGTAGCCATCCAGTGAACTGTGTATCTAAGTATGTCCTGGGCGTGTGACTGGGCTTGTACGGTGTCATCTATGCCCAACAATAGCTGTGTGTCGTCGGCATAGTTGAACACCCGACAGCCCATCTCCGCTAGTGTGTTAATCAGAGGCTGCAGGTATAGGTTAAACAGGAGTGGGGATAGCGCTGAGCCCTGGGGGACACCACAGGTCAGACCTCCCACTCCTGATAAGCTATCTCCCATCTGGATTCTCTGGGTTCTCCCAGATAAGAAAGATTCCAGCCACCTAAGAGCTGAGCCCTGAATCCCAACCCCAGCCAGCCTGTCCAGTAGAAGCGTATGGCTGACAGTATCGAACGCCGCTGATAGGTCTAACAAAATCAGGGCGCTCGGTCTCTTACTGTCAGCCATCCTTCTGAGCTCGTCCAGCACCGAGAGCATGACAAGCTCGGTGCTGTGATGTGCGCGGAAGCCTGCCTGCCTCTCATGGAGTAGATGGTTAAACTCCAGGAAGCTAGACAGAGATTTAAGCACATGTTGCTCAAGGACTTTGGACAGGAAAGGCAGCTGGGATATGGGCCTATCATTTTTTAAGGCGTTGGGATCTGCCCCCACTTTCTTTAGCAACGGTCTTACACGAGCTTCTTTGAAGCTAGTGGGGAGCCTGCCGGTGCTCAAGGATTTGTTCAGTGTGGCCAGGATATGGTCCTCTAACATAGGTCGTGCCAAGCAGAAAATGCTAGGAGGACAGGGGTCTGCTGGGGAACCTGATTTTGTCTTCCTCATCAGCGATTCGAGGGTTAGTGAGTCCATAAGGGGAAATGATGCTAGGCAACTGGCAGCAGGGTATGAGATGGCCTGTTGCTCGACGGGGCCATGCCCCATATTTTTTATTTCGAGCATAATGGCGTCTACTTTATCCAGAAAATATTTCTGGAAAGTATCACAATTTATGCTGCTGTTTATATCCTGAGCTTTTTTAGTTAATTCCTTCAGGATTTTAAACGTTTCCTTTTGAACATTAGTCGCCCTATTTATACGAATCTCATAGAATGAGGCTTTAGTTTCCTGGGTGGATTTTTTATAGCTGCGAAGCGCCTTCTTATATTGTTCACAGGAGTCTATATCCTTATTTTTCCTCCAGTTTCTCTCCATATTACGCAGAGCCTTCCTTTGATCTCTCAAGGCGGGTGTAAACCATGGGGCTCCCTTTATTCCACTACTTTTTGTTTGGAGTTTCTCGGGTGCTAACTGATCGATGGCTGTTACTAAGTAGTCCATCATGTCCTTACATTCTTGGTCTACATCTTTATTAGATGATGTCGGCTGGATAATTCCCCTGAGTGCCGTGGTTAGTGTATGTTGGTCCACATTTTTCCACTGGCGAGTCAGTCTGGGTTTAGGTGTTGGACGGGAGGGTAAGGTATCCAGAGGGATGTCACAGTAGATCAGATAATGGTCGGACCAGATACAGGGGAGGATTCCAGCTAAAGCCACCCCGGAGTCTGTGGTCCATATCAGATCTAAGGTGTGGCCTTTTATATGTGTAGGGGCATTTACAAGCTGCCTAAAGCCCAGGGAGGACATAGTTGTCTCTAGGGAACTAGCAGCTGGCTGTTTCTGTTCTTTGTCCCAGTGAAAATTAAAGTCTCCTGTGACTATGATGTTTCTATATCTGGAACACATGTCGGAGACAGAGGACATGAAGGAGTCGTTAAAGCCAGGAGTGGCATTAGGGGGGCGGTAGACTGTGAGAACTGTAACACACATGTTATCAAGCATGATTTTTATTGCCAGTAGATCGGCCAGATCCACTGACTCAGCCAGTATTTTAGTTACTGCTAGATGTCTCTTGAATATTATTGCCACTCCTCCCCCTCGAGTATTCCCTGGACGATTCTGCCAGTGGATGTCGTAGTTTACAGGGACGGTCGCTATAATGTCTGGTATGGAGTTATCCCCCATCCAGGTCTCAGTCAAGGTCAGGATGTCGATGTCTTCGTCTTGCAATAAGGTGAAAATTTCAAGACTATGACAACACAATGACCTAGTGTTTAGGCTAACCAGCTTTAGGGTGGGGGGGGGGGGGGGAGGGGTAGGGACCTACCTATCTGCGGTGCCTGGATGGCCAGTTCCTCTATGCGAGTGAGTATATTTAGGTCTAAAGTAGTTGTACCCCCATTCAGTTGACAAATTTCCTCCCCAGAATAGACCTTCCGTTTGGAAAGGGTCCCTGCCCCTGTCGGGCGCACACGGGCTGGACTCTGGCTTGACTCCGGCGTGAGTACGGCGTGCCCGCTGAGCGCGTCCGCTGCACGGAGTCATGGCCGTCTGTTTTTATACTGTCTAGCCCTACCCAAAATGGCCTCCACCGTTTCCCTTCCGTGTCCCAGGCAAGCCCACCCTGAACTGGCCGGTTGCTCTGGGGGGAAGCTGAGGTGCTGTCCATGCAGCGCGGAAGACGGGGGGTGCAGAGGTAAATTTGAAAAAATAATTAAGAACAGTGCCTCCACCCTCAATTCGGTGGAGACACGCGCTGCGATAAATCCGCGCGCTGTGCAAAGGGGAGGGGGGTAGGACACAGAGGTAAATTCACACAAAGCTATTTAAAAAAGAGTAAAAAGCGTCTGCCCGGCTCAAGCCTCAGGCATCAAATGACAAAAAGGTATCTCCATTATTATAGTCTTCTGCAAGATGTGCAAAAAACATTGACAAAGTCAATAGATTTCGCACAGGTGAAACCTATTGTCTTTGTCAACTGTAGGAAGCTGGATACACTAGAATAAAGTATAGTGTGCACATTGTCCAGTAGATCCCCAGAGATATAGCAGAGACTAACGTAGATAATACCTTACTCTCTTTTGTGGTAGTGTGGTTGAGCAGTAAGGCTTATAAGAGGGTAGTGTTAAGCATTTGTTGTACACACTCGGGCAAGAAATGATGTCTCATACTCAGACTGAATCCAGGCCAATTGTTTGTATAGACAGTTATTTTGGTTTTATTTCTAGAACCAAGATTTATTCAGTAGCAGGTAAGTTATACTTTTCATACAATTTTACTTTCCAAAATACAGTGAGCACTGGTTTTGGATGGAACCTTCACAATCCTTTTCCAGTTGAGAAAACAGGTTGTAAACTTAAGAAACACTTAAAATTATTTTCAGATTACTTTGTCGTTACATTTCTAGTTTGGCATGAAACAAACTCCTAACAAAGTTTAAGCAACATAGGACATCAGTAAACAGGTTAACTCAGTGAAAGGCACTTACTTAATTTTGTTGCAGTACAAGACAGTTCAACACTTAGATCTTTCATAGAAACCCCACCATACAATCTTATGGAGAATAACAAATGGCATTTCGGGGGGTAGAACCAATGTTCCGGTTGGCACTCAAGGGGCACCACCAGTGGCACTAGGAAGACTGGGTGCAGAGTGCCACTGTTTAGGCAACGGGGTAGGGGGCACATTGGGTTAGGGGCTGCTCAAGGGCAACCACTTAGTCTCTGGAGTCAAGCTCGTGGGGTTAAAGTAAGAGCAAAGGGGGTCCCAGGTTGGCACCAAGTCAAACCCACCAGCGGCACAGGGTGCTTAGGAGTTTTCGGGAGCCCTATGCTTTTCTATGGAGGATGTTGATCGATGAAAAGGACTGCAGGCTGGAGCCAGAAGGCTTGACTAAGGGACTGAAGAATGATATTGAAGAGTTGCTGGACGCTAGGACACTGTCGGTCGGGCACCTCAGGACTTGGGCTGCGGGTTCAGGGGTGTTCTTTCGTGTCAGGTTCTCACTGGTTCCGGTCACGGTTGGGGGGGGACCCTTCAAGATGGGGCTGCAGGCGTAGAGGAGAAGGTCAGTGGAGGTCGTTCAACGCTGAATCCAAAGTCAGAATCTCCTGGGGGACCTCACTGGGGTGTTGGGCCACTTGAACTCTGGCCGTGGGCTTCTAGTGCAGAGTGGTGAGGACTCGCGGAATCGACTGGATATAGAGTCCTGGTTTGGGTTGATGTGGACAGATCTGGTGTCCCTGAGGGGTGGGGTTGGCAGAGGTGGGCCCACCTTCTGGGCTGCTCTAATTTTGTATGCCTGACTTCCTCACGAAAAGGGGGTGAGACGGGAAGGGGGGCTTGCCCCTGATGGCAGGAGAGGCTGGGGGCCCTCTTTGCAAAGGCGGCAATGCCTTTGAAGGTCCCCTGCCACAGATGGCTCTTACTGACCTGGGGAGGTGTGAACACCTCCACCCAGGAAAGGCTTTGTTTCTGGGCCCAGGAAGTAAAGGCATCCACCCCAGGGGTCCTGAAAGTGGTCTTGTGGTGGCAAGTGTCAGAAACCCACCAGAGGTTGGTTTGGCTCAGGGGTCTCCTCCAGAGGGGATCCTTGAGTGCAGGGAATAATACATCTGACACTGGAATCAGTGCAGGTGTATTATTCTGAGATGTTTGATCCCAAACACCCCATGATTTAGTAAAGCCACCATGGCCACCATGGTGCTGGAAAATTCTTAACGATCAGTTTCCAGACCATATATTCTGGATGGCTTTACTGAGCACTTATAATATCTAAGAATGGCCTTTGATATTATAGGGGCCTGTCTGCTCATGCAGATAGGTCCTCACATGAAACGTAGTGCATCGCACCTTAAGAGTGGCTTACCTAGGCTTTATGCAGTGCTGGGCCACCATGGCACACAGGGATATGTAAAAGACACGCAATTGATGGACGGAATGCAGAACAAATCAAAACATTCATCCCCAGTCAAGAGATCTGGGTTAAATCCATCATTCTTTTGCTTGCCATGCCACCCCATTTTAGACCTGGCCATATGCAAATCAGTCTTGACCCTGTTTCTCATGGGAACAGTCCAGCCCCAACTGCCAAGCTAGGCCCTCCCTGGACCGTGCCCCTCATGCCACTCGAGTCAAGCGATCCTTGCTGATGAGGGGTGAAACCCTGAAACCAGTCCTAGGATTCTTGTTTCCTGTCCAGGGACGACCTATCACGGCAGTTCGGGTTGGACTGTTCCCATTGGGCACCGGGTCAAGACTGATTTGCATATGGCTAGGTTCAAACTGGAATGGCATGGTGAGCAAAAAACAATGTATTTAGGCCCGGATCTCTGTACTGGGGTGAATGTATGATATTCTAATTTCTGTCCCTCAATTGTTCTTTTTACACAGGGATATGTGCCATGTCGTCTCTTCAGTTTTAGCGGCACCCAAACTCGAAGGCTGCAATGTCAGTGGTGCATGTTTGAGAGGTGAGAGGTCTCTAAGGTTGGCACAATACATACTGCAGCCCTCTGAGACGACCTTTCTCTAGTTACCATACCCTTGGTACCCTTTGCATGGGGCTTACAGGTAGGCCATGGGTGTAACAATTGTGGAAGCAATGTACAGTTTTGGGAAAGAACTCAGGCCCTGGGAACCCGTTTGGCAGGGCTCCAGGGCACACTCCGTCAAATTGCATCCGGTATCTGGCAGAAAAGTTAGGGGAAGCTGTGCAGAAAGGGCACTTTCTTACACCAACGCTTGTTCTTTATTTACCTTTAGTCCAATCTTGAAATGCATACCTTCCGGATGTGCTTTGTACGAAAACATCTACAACATTTGATTTCACTAAAATGCTGTTCCTGTAGAATAGCAACTCATCCATTCAAAGGGTATGCATAAATGACTTACCTCTTAGTTCTCTATTTGCATTGTCAGGGCGGGTGTAAGCATGAACGTTTTAAAATTCATGTTTGAAAACTATTCCTTAAAAATATACTTGCACTGATTTGATGTACTACAACCTACTATTAAGATGAAATGGTACTGCCTACGAACAAAATACATTTTTGGAATTTTTGAAGAGACTTTTCATATTTTACAAGCTTGTTGCCGAATGTCCTTAAAACTGAAGGTGGCCCAAAAGTTAACTATGCAGGACACCTTAGTTTCTTGCTTTCTTTCACGTCGATAAACTTGTAAATAAATGCTTGTCTGTTTTGAACAGGGGCTGCATGGGAAGGTCAGGAGTGCGCTTGCAGCCCCCAGACTATAGATCTACAGGGATATTATAGTATAGATAGTACAGCAGCGTTGGCTTTAATGCGGCATATGTGGAAAAAACAACTCTGTAACCCCGTCAACGCTGGCTGTGTCATATAGCTTTTTATTTTTACTTTCAGCCATTTGCAATATGGCTAAAAAACAATGGCAAAGCCAAAAGATCTCACATAGGCAAGAACTATTGGCTTTGCCAATGATTGTTACTTATAATTTGGCACAAGAGCCTTTACGGAGTTTAGTAGAGTGCTGGCTGCTTATTGAAGACTAATGTGTACCAATCCACATCTGCCCCAAGCTGAGATGATTGACTTCTCGCTCTCATATTACTTTACTCAAAAGTGCTCCTTTTCTAAGTTTACTGTTGCATTATGTGGGTTTTGTAAGTAAGTCTGTTAAGATACTCTCTCGTACAATCATACTGCTGCAAAGTCAATTGTGCCATTTTAGTTATATACTCCGTTTCCAGTGGTTTAGACTTCTTCGTTCAGTTTAACTGCATAAAGTGTGTTCGTTAGAGGTTCTTTTGTTGCTGCATACTGATTTAAGAATACATTTAATACAATTATATAACTAAGTAAAATGTTGATATTGCATGAATTATTGTATTTGATGAACACTTGAGGAAAAACATTCCATACTCCTTAGTTATTTGTAGGTCCTTAGCACAAGGATGAAGCGCCCCATTCAAATCTGTTCATGGGCAAATGTTAATGCCAGTTTGTGTGTATGTGGAGGAGTATCGTGTTATAGAAAACGAATAAAATAATTCCTGCATAAAAGTAAATTGCAGACACAGGATGGCTGTGGTATGAAGACCCAAGCTCATACATGTTGAGAAATTTGATATTGACATTAGTGACATCTGTAAGATATTATGTGGTCATATTTGGGAACCTCTGACACATCCTGTGCTACACACAATCCTGCTTATGAGGGCGGGTAGACACCTTACCTGGCTCTATAAGGCTATCCGGTAACTGATTCTTAAACCACTACACACATTGAGGCATACGTGGGAAAATGAAGTGGGAAGGGCATTCAATGATAAGGAATGGGAGAAGGCTCTGGAGTATCCCAAAAAGGTTTCCCGAAACACGTGATTCAAAAACATACAATTCAACATTCTCCATAGAGCATACCTCATGCCACAGCGCCTCAATCGTTTTTATCCAGACACTCACTTTGCATGTCCCCGCTGTCAGACCCCTGAGGTATGTTTCAAACCTATGTTTTGGGATTGTCCCACTATCCAGCAGTACTGGAATAAAATATACCAGACACTGAGCGACGACAAACATCACGAACATCTCCACGTGGGATGCATGCGCCCTTGGGATATTCTGTAGGCAAAAGTCAGAAAAAGTGCTGGGCTGCTTCGCATCCCTAGCTATTCTCTTTTGCGAAGAGGGGACTGGCCATGTATTGGCGAGCCCCGGAGGGACCCCCGGAAGCAGCCTGTGTGGGTGCAGTGAAAAAATGGGGTGCAGCAGAAGAAGAGGTATTAAGGGGTGAGGAAGTGAAAGGAACGAGCAAACACCCCATATCTCTGGAATGTATGCAGATGTTGCATCAATTAAAGCACGAAACCGCATAAGCGGGAATCACCAGGGGCCTCTCAGCCCAGATGCCACACCTTTCCCCAATCAGACCGGGAGAAGTAAGTAATAGACTAGACTCTGGCGTCTAGAGCGGACAGCCTGTAAAGAACACAGCAGTTACCCCATACACCAAGCGGGGAGTGTCTGCAGAGGCCCCCTCCAAATACACACAATTATGAGGTAAAGTCACAATATAACCAACCGCACAGCGGACCGCAGTGATACGCAATTCCGCCATCCCCATATAATCTCCCCTGTTCACCCCCACAGTTCACAGTTCGTGCTCCCCATCGGCAGTTCCAAAGCCGTTGACCGTTAAAGGGAACGCATTCACCGCATATTACACTATATAGTGCCCACATGGTCATACGGGGATAGACATCCCTCCTTGACCACGGGAAACTCAACCCAACCTCGCAATTGTATATGTGTTAATAGGGTAATTGGACCTGCTAAGAAGGTAGCACCCAGAATGTACCATTGACAAAAGGTTAATTAAGCAGAGTACGAAAAGCTTTTGTAAATTCGAACAACTGTCGCTATTTTTCTGTTGGACATATATATGATGATATACTATGCTAATCTGTTATGTGGAATGCTAAAACCTAATTAAAAAAAAGTGGTCATATCTTATTTTTGTGGTGGATATAGAAAATGGTGACTGCATTACTTGTGTGGTAGAATGGTTATTCATTGAGGCATTCACACACCAAGAGAGCAGGAGATTTTTTTTCCCAGTTGCTATTTCCCCAAAACAATAATTCTTAACAAAATGGTCAATTGGGCCATGAAGAAGAAGGTAGAAGATAAGAGAAAAGCAGAGACCAAGAGTACCGGTTGAAGCTCACTAGTCTTCCTGGGGTAGCCAAAGATATTGAGGTAGACGTGTCACTCACTTATTGTGACCTGCTTAATCGTCTGCGACTATTCACAGCCTGGTAGGATGATACCACCAGGGCGGACTCAACCAGAAGGAGGTCTCTGGGAGTTCTTAGATAAAATTGAGCTGGATAACGCAGGGATCCAGTAAAGACCGCTAGGTAGTGAGTTAAAAATACTTCACAGTATATCCTAAAGAAAGTCTTTTATTAGTAGGGTACTGGGAGTATGATTAAGAATTATAAGTGGAACAAGATTAAAGTTTGAGAGTTATTACTCATTTACACTTGATTCAAACGAATGCCAGCATGTATCGGCCCTCACAAGTCCAAAACGGATCTGGGGGCCTTCTTCAGAGCTGAAGTCCTATCCCTGCTTAAAACGACTGCACATTCATTCTGTGTGTGTGTAAGAGACCTCTAGCTCTAACCTGAGGTTATGATACATCTGTGGATTCTACCCTAATTATGAGTTATTTTGGCATTATGCCTGTCTGGCGCCTGGTACCACCCCGTAGTCACACTTGTGTCGAGGTACTAGCACCACCCGTAAACCTACAGGGTACTGCTGCTCAGACCGCCGCTGCTTGTGCTTTTCTTCATGGCTCATTTGCCCTTTTGTGGGTTATTATTCATTGAGGTTGAATATAAGGTGCTTTTATTTGACATGAATGGTACTTTGAGCTTGATAGATGGAGCTTTATGGAGAGTTAAAAGCATAGAAAATAAGGCAGGAAAGAGGATGATGTTAAAGTGGGTACTTATAGACCCGACTGAATTGGTTAAAGTCTGGCAGGTAATAGCAACTTTATATTTAGTAGTGGCCGTGTAGTATCCTGCAAGGGGGTTCTGGTGATGCTGTTGGAAAGGGCCTTTTAGAATACTGACAGAAGCAAGAGTGTAATATATATGCAAAACGTTTTCCTGAACACTTCAATAAGCGTATAAGGAAAATAATGGTTGTCATGCGGGAGAATTTGAACAGGAAATTGGTGCACTGGAAATAATCTTGTCTCTGGTTGAAAGAGTATTTAACTTTGTAAGATGAAAGACTTTGTTAGTGTTTGAAAAAATGTTGGATGCAACATAATGACACAATCTGAAAGCAATTTAGTCTAACAGCAGACTAATGTTTTGAAGAAAATGGAGCTTATCAATTTAGTGTCGGACATTTTCCCATTCCTGTTGATGCTGTCCTGAATTTACATATGAGATGGTTCAATTCAGGCTTGAACTGAGTGTAGATGTGGTCTGAGGTAGCATTATCTCCTAATTCTTTTATACAGTGGCTCACTATAAGGAGAGATGCCATAGAAGATGATTATAAAGGTTCTTTACCTTTAAATAAGTTGTGCTTTTATATATATAAAAAAAAAAAAAAATTACTAGCTACCAAGAGATAGAAACTGGGGTAGTTGTAGATCTTAAGAACATATCATAGCATTTTTATTCTGTCCTATTTAGATTTATTTATTTGGTTAACATCTCAATCTGAAATGCTGTTTAAGGGGGCGCATTTTACGTGTTGCATACAACTATGTAAACGAGTATCAGGGGCCATATAATTTATACTATTCTTTGTCCAATTATTGGCCACGGTTCACCTCTAACTGGGTGCTCCTGGCACAGACCAGCACAGTGTGACCTATTACTGTGAATGTGCTGTTCAGTTTAGATGTGAACATTTGCCTCCACCGTAAACCGTGAAAGGTGAAGTTGCTGGCCCACCTTTCACTGCAGACCAGTGGAGTGAGTGACTGTACCCGCCTGCAGGAGTATGCAACATGGGTCCCTAAGACCACCTTTCTTTGGGGAGCCCTCGTGACACGCATTGACTGGCAGCTACTTTTGGAGTGCACAGTCCTTGCGCCCTTTGACTGCACCTTTGGCTCTGCCCCCATATCTGTAGTATGGCACGGGGGTACAGGTAAAGTGTTTACTCATTTGCATGAGGTAACACCACCCCCATGCAAGTGAGGGAATGTTCCTTTGTGATCGCACGAATGCTAAATGTGTGCCAGCATGATCTGTGTTGAAGAAGGGGCCACACGTGCATCTGCGAACCCTTTCTATAATACCTTAGGGCTGGGTCCAGAGTGGGCATGTGGTCTCGTTGCACCACCATGGTACTCTTTGTAATGCGACCTAAAGATGTACGGCCTAGATTTCTTGTTGTAAGACTGTGTGTACGGTGTATTTCCATTACGTTTCACTCCTGACAGTGATCACTATGTACTTCTTCCAAGTAATGGACGTTGTTGGCGGGAAGAGTTAAAGGGGACAACTGAATATATTTTTGTGGACCAAGTTGAAGATATTGTGTCTGTGGGTAGAGTAGGGGGGCTCATGGGTCTTGGGTCGGGTTGGGCTTTTCAGTGCTTCTGCTCTCAGAGGTCATGTTGACTTGTTTTTAGGTACACCATCTGCATATGGCAGGGAAGATTATGGCAGGGAAGAAAACTAGAAGGCACGTTTCTGACAATGATTCATGATGTCAAAATGAGTTCGTTAAGGATAATTGCACGTTCCCTCCCCAAATAACGTCATCCATTATATAAATGGTCATTTTTTCTATATCCATCTTACTAGTCTTCTCATCGCACTTTAAGAGCTTTCAAATCTTGACATTTAGATTTCTTTAGTGCTGAGAGGAAGTTTTAAACTGATGGCGACAGCAAGTTATTTCATATGTGACCGAAGTTATCATTGCCCATACTCTTCATGCCAGATGGCGTGTCTGCTAGAAGTAGGGCCTTGCAAAATATTCCACTTATCTTGGATGTGATGAAGTCTGGTTTAATAACCTCTGCACTGAAGGAAGTGAAAAAATAAATTCTGTCTTTTCGAGGATCCAGCTTACTGTGTAATGGGAGACTTTTGATGTTACTTTTTTGTGTACAAATAACATTGCACCTTTAAAGATTCTGAATGTGCATTGATTGCTAATGATACTTTTTGTGCACTCTTTTATTTACAGCTTGGCATTTATTAAACGCACGCCAGTCATTGATGCGGACAAACCCATTTCTGCCCAGTTGCGAGTTCTAACTCTTAGTGAAGATTCTCCATATGAAACCTTGCACTCCTTCATCAGTAATGCTGTTGCTCCATTCTTCAAATCCTATATCCGGGAATCTGGTAAAGCTGACCGGTAAGAATTTTTGTTATTAAGGTGACATTATAAGAACCATCTCAAAGTATTTGTCATTGTTTGTAATGTCCTACTTGAAAGAAAACTGATAAAAGGGGCAGTGCTCGTGATCGAAATCTTGTTTCCAAAGGCCATTTTCCCGGCTTCGCACTCACTCTTGTATATCTTGTGTCAAACTTCTTACATAACTTGAGGCCATGAAAGTATAATGTTCAGTGATATAGGTACCAGTAAGCTGGAGTCCCAAGAAGGTGAGATTCCATTTGGGCAAACGCATCAAAATACAGTCACCTATAAGTTGCTCATGGTTCTGGGCACAGGTTATTGTTTTTTAGGTTTACACTTAAATAAACAAAGGATCAATGCAGGATTGAACTTTGAAGTGATAGAATGGATAGGGAACTTATCAAAGCAGGCAGTCTAGCGTGTAAAACAGTTGTCTGCGCTTGCATCCACTGCAAATAGCTGTTTCCCAGGTACAGTTTTAAAGTTTTAAA
Source organism: Lissotriton helveticus (assembly GCF_964261635.1). Classification (NCBI taxonomy): domain Eukaryota; kingdom Metazoa; phylum Chordata; class Amphibia; order Caudata; family Salamandridae; genus Lissotriton; species Lissotriton helveticus. The sequence goes on from NC_136070.1 coordinate 419,480,864, forward strand.
GTATTGTGCTCATTATTTCCTAAAGTTTCAATATTAAATTTCTATTTTGGTGTAATTTAATAGCGCTGTTAGGATAGTTTCACACTTTTTCTAGTCCATGTTGCTGAGATCTGTGTGCAGCCTGTGGTCACAGGTTAGAGTCATGGTAGTGTGGACTCCACTTTTCATTATCCTACGGCTGATTGAATGACACATATTGAGTTAAGTTATATATTGCTATCTGTTACTACATCCTGAAGTGTTATCCTTCTCTCGTTTTTTGTCCTCCCTCTTTCCTGACCCCCTTGCTCTCCACAAACCAGAAAATCTCAATAGTGCCTCCAGCTGCTTCTCTTAGCTTTGTGTTAAATCTGTTTTATTGCATACATAGTTTTTGCAAGCCCTTGCGGAGATACGGCCATTACATTCCTCTGACTGCAGAGATATATACATTTTTTGACATTTGGACCTTGAGCCCTTCACCCTACAGCTGATGTGAAAAACATGAGTAATGTTCAGGCTTAAATTCCTCTAAAGATCTATCAGTTTAGAAATTGACATAAATCCCGAAGTAAATAGCGGTATCTAAAAAAAACAGGGCCTTTTGTACAAAAAGATTGGTTATGCATAATTGGTCACAAATTGCATATCAACGTTTTGCAACCAGTCTTTAATTTTTCACTGCTACCTAAGTACCATTAGGTTGCATCAAAATCTCCTGATACAGGAGATCCCAGAACAACCTGCCTAATGAACATTAATTTGGCAAATTAGCAAGGTCACTGTTTGTGATCCCCTGTGATTATCCACAAACACAAGGAACAGCGCAGACCCCCATCTCTGTGTTTGCCTTCACAAGGGGGAAACAAGAAATTGGAAATATTCTGTTTGGGGGAAAACGATTGGGGAGAGTACACAGTCCCCTTGACCATTGCTCCCCCCAAGGCTGTCATCACTATTCACATTGAGGAATGTTACCCACGGGGCACCTTCCCCTTTGCAAACCAGTCACAATGTCCTTTGGTTTGTTTGTAACTGATCAGTAGATTGCTACTGCAAACCATTAATACATGCCATGCTGACTCCTGATTGGGAGGTGACACCCCTTTCGCAACACTTCCTAATTGTTATTCGCATTGGTTTTATAGATACCAAAAAATAGATATCTAAAAAGCCATTTAGCATTTGCAAACCCTGAGATTTAGCGACTTGCAAGATGTGTCCTTCCAAAATACCTTTTATAAACCTGGCCCATAACACAAGTTTATAATGACGATGAATCAATTTTTTTGTGACTAATAGTTTACCTCCGTTAAATGGTGTATTCCTGTTGGTGTTCAAACGGCAGCCCAAAAGCAATATATACGTTTTTCAGGGATGCTACAGTGTAAATAAACCTCATTCTTTTATAATAAATCTTTTAATTCTGATTGATTTTTTTTTTTTTTTATTGTATTTTGCCTCTGGCTCGTATTTATGCTGACTTCATCTTTATATTAAAAATGACTTTGATTTCATCACCAAAGTCTTACATGTCTCACTTCCGAGAGAATTCTCAACCCTCGTGTTGGGGTTTGCCAAAACCACCACACTCAATGACAACGACAAAGCCCTTCTTGACCTTCTACTGACGGCGGCGGTTAAGATCATATTAAACAATTGGAAGGGCACTGCTAAAGCCTCCTTTCCCCACTGGCTCAATTGTGTCTCAAATCTCAGAGGAGCCGATAATTTAGCCCTTGCCTCTACCCCTTGGCGCCCCCCACATAGGAAACTCTGGACTTCCCTGGATGAATACTTTGACTTACACAAACCACCATGACCACCTATTGCACTTGCGTTATTATGGCAAGGCTGCTTACGCTCATATATATCCTGTAGGCCTGCTTGCTGACTTACCTTCACACCAGTGAACTGTTGCAACGCTATTGTATTTTATTTCTTTGTATGATTTCTCACATGTCATTTATGTAATTTGTAATTTATTATGTAAATTTATGTACCCTTTTACCGGTTCCTTTGAGCTCGCCTCCTTCATGTATTCTTATTTCCTTCATGTAATATTTACTTTGTACTTAAGATTGTTTTACATGCTAATCATCTCTTAAACTCCCAATAAAAATTTGTGAACTGGAAAAAAAAATGAAGTTTTGTTCGGATTTTAATGTCCAAATATGTTTTGTGCGTTTTCAGAGATGGCGACAAAATGGCTCCTTCAGTTGAGAAAAAAATTGCAGAACTTGAAATGGGCCTGCTGCACTTGCAACAGAATATCGAGATTCCAGAGATCAGTCTCCCCATCCACCCAAATATCACCAATGTTGCAAAACAGTGTTATGAACATGGAGATAAGCCAAAGGTCACTGACTTTGGAGACAAGGTTGAGGATCCAACATTTCTTAACCAGTTGCAGTCTGGAGTTAACCGATGGATTCGAGAGATACAAAAGGCAAGTGTGAATGATTAAGTGCTCCTGTTGGGTGCTTCACTTATCTAGTCTGAACTGTAAAGTTAATCTTTGAAATAAAGCTACTACGTTTTTAGCCACATTTTTTAGGAGTTTTGTTTCCCTTTAGTGAGTTCATTTATAGATGTTTCTTCATTTTGTTATCATCATAATCTTGAAATTAGGATTGCAGTATTCATTGCCAATTATCACTAATTATGTTTCCATATAATTAAAACACACTATAATGGCCTAAACTAGTTAACTCATCATTCTCATGTTATATTTTTTGTCATTGCATTTAAATCTTACATTGACCCTTAATTTGCCCCATTTAAAGGTGACCAAGTTGGATCGAGACCCCGCATCAGGAACAGCCTTACAGGAAATCAGTTTTTGGCTAAATTTGGAACGTGCGTTGTATCGGATTCAAGAGAAGCGTGAGAGTCCAGAAGTCCTTTTGACTTTAGATATCTTGAAGCATGGCAAGCGTTTCCATGCGACTGTCAGCTTTGATACTGATACAGGTAAGATAATTTGTCTGGCGTGATTTATGTGGCACTCTGCAGAGCATCCCGTATATTCTAAAAAAAACAAGTGCTGTGTCTTATTGAGGTACTTTAATAGTATCTAATAACTGCTAGAATAAACAGTTTTGTTTTCATACTCTGTTTATTCTTTGGTCAAAAATCTCCTCACAAATCTTTAAATGTCTTCTATCTAGCCCATTTAGGTTACATGTTTTAGTTTTACACAGTCGGCAGGGAAGCACAGCTCATCTAGTAACTTAAATGACGAGGGTGTAAATGTTTAACATATGAAGGTAGGGAGGCTTTTTGGTTTTTAAGGCTCAGAGCAGTCCGTGCATGACCAGTATCCCTACATTTGTCCCCAACTCTTCCAAATTGTTTCTGCTTTCTTTCTTGTCTGTATATTAACACATTTTTCTTGTCAGAAGCTCTCAAGTGCCTTTCAGTTGTTGACCCTTGCAGTCCATGATCTTCTTTTATCAACTTAAAATGTCCTTTCTTGCCAGTGCATGAACAAGGGGAACCAAGTTCTTGCATATGTCCCCTAAATTCTTTATCATTCTTGTTCTTGAGGTACCTTAATGGGTCTTTGTCATGTATCTGTGACATGCTGCAAAACATTGAATTTTGGAGCATTAGTGCAAGCCTTTATGTTAATTTAGAAATTGTTGCAATGATTTGTTAGGCGTGAATAACATTCAAGAAGCTCCGTTTGAGTATGTGGCATAATTTAGATAAGGTGAGATTATCCACTGTAGAACATAACCTTCCCTCTTCTTACTCACAAATCCTAGAGATAAAGTGTTAATGTTTATTTGCTTTGACATTTGAAATGAATAACAAACACTCTTTCAACTTAATAAAAGTCGTGAGTGTAGTTAAATCTTCACTTTCACTATGAAAGAAATCTCTTCAATAGGAAGATAGAAATGGAAGGAATAGCAAGAAAACAGTGGTAGACCAACTCTCAAATGCGTAGTGGTGGAAGAATACAGTAGTGGCTTGGACACATTCTGATTGTAAAAGCATGAGATAAAAACAGAATGCACTGAGAAGGTAACTGAACATGTGTTTTGGGGTAGGTGTCCTCCGAATTGAGGAAGAAGCAGGTTTGCACACATGGGAAGAGGTTCAGATTCATATTGTGTAAACTAATCACACATTTGGAGGAAGCTAGACAAAATACTACTAAACACTCTAAATTCCTGCAAAAGGGGCGTGGCCAAGATGGCGAGCTGAGAGGACGCTTTCCTCGTAAGCTCCCGAGACCCCGGAGCCCTTGTGCAGCCAGTCGCTGCTGATCTCCCCCGGATCAAGTGGGGGACGGTGCCCAGCGCCGGTGAGCGAGCGCCAGTGCGGTCTGAGGATCCCCGGTGCCCTTCAGGCCGTAGCGGCGCCGGGTCGGAGGACTCCCGGAGGGAGGCCTACTACCAAGCCGGTGAGCGCCTGCAGGCCGCCCCGCGGAGCACGCCGGCGGAGCGGCGAGAAGCCCTGGTGGGGCTGAGGAGACAGGCGGGAGGGAAGCTCTCCTTACCGGACCGCTGCCGGGGCGGAGTGAAAGCATCTCGCGACGGCCTGCGGAGAACTGTCCGGGGCCTCGCGCGGCGGACCCTGGGAGACCCAACTACGCAACTCCGGGGATCCGGGAGACTGTGAGGCCTACCCCTGGCGCCTCCTTCTGGGGCCCTCCACTGCGCCCCACGAGGTCAGGAAAGTCGGCGCAGGGACCGGAGAGCGCTCCCAGACACCCGGAGCGCCCCGAGAGGGGTACGGAGACCCCGCCCCGACACACCTTTCAAGCAGGCCCCGGTGGACCTACGGGGAAGCGCCGATGCTCGGATCAAGGACCCTGCCTGCATTGGAACCCTCCCTCCTGCGCCACACAGGTCGCCTGAGCTGAACTGCACGACTGAGACCCCCCGGAGAGGCCTTTCTGGGTGATACGCTGTCTGCCTGGGCAGAGCATTGGGCGGCGCGAGGGCCACAGTGAATAGCGCAGGCCTCGGAGAGGGTTGGCTTGCACCATTTCAACAGCGACACGGCGGGGGGCTACCTAGACCCTGCTACGCGGCCTGTACGGCTGCATCTACCCTAGAGGCGCAGCAGAAGAGCCGGGTGACGCGCCACTGGGGAGTGGACGCGACTGAGTGGGCCAGCTACCATTGCCCTTGGACGCTCTCCTCTGCACGGAGTGGCGGGGGTGGTGCCTGGCTGTTGGCAGTGAGCGACTGCGCCCACCCTGGGGAGGAGTCGTGATAGGCTGGGGAACCTGCAGTTGTGACCGGATAAGCATCGGGAGAGCAGCCACATACCTCGTGGCCCCACGAGGCTCGGGACCTTCTCGGTGCCTTCTACGTTGCGGTGCACTCCAGCTCCTACGATGTCTGGCAACCGAGGGGGGAAGAAAGGTGAGCGCACCTTGCCCGATATGCTGAGCAGAGCAACCCCAAGGCAAGACAGGAACCAACCCGCCCCGAGCCCCCCATCTAGCTCTCGAGGGGCGGAAGGAGGGGAACCTCCGGTGACCCGGTCATTTCTGGAATCTTTATTCAGCACTCTCAGGGAGGACTTTCAAGCGCTGAAACAGGAGGTGGCGGGAGAGGTGCGTGAGGTGCGTAGGGAGGTCGACTCCCTTGGTGAACGCGTAGCCGCTGTAGAGGAGGATGGCCACACCCGCGACGAGGAGATAACGCACCTGCAGCAGGAAGTTCTGCGGCTCAGGGACCAACAGATTGACCTCCAGGCCCACGCAGAGGATCTCGAGAACAGGTCCAGGCGCAACAACATCAGAGTCCGAGGCGTTCCATCTGGAGAAGAAGGGGAAGACGTGACTGCCTACCTGGGAGATATGTTTCGCGACATCTTGGGGGAACCAGGAGACTTTCCGGTGAGGATTGATAGGGCTCACAGAGTAGGCCCGCCGCGACGGGCCTCGGTGCCGGCCCCGGACATCTTGGCCTTCCTGCCGGACTTCACCTTGAAGGAACGGATCATACGTGAAGCAAGACGTCGGCAACCGCTGAATTTCCGGAGTCATCAGGTAGCGCTCTTTCAGGACTTATCCACGATCACCCTTCAAAAGCGCAAATCCTTCAAGATCGCCACGGACTTCTTGAGAGAACAAGGCACACAATATTCTTGGGTCATCCTTTCCGGCTAATCTTCCGCTGGAACGGCACCTTGCATCAACTCAGGTCCCTTCAGGACACTTGCGAGGTGCTGGGGATCACGGCGACGGACACCGACACACCCACGACTTCTCGCCGACGCACCACCAGGGATGGCTGGCAGACTGTCCGACGGCGCCAGCCCGCTAACTTGCCATCGAGGCCGGACTCACCCACGGTCAGAGCTGAAATGGACAGCGCGATAATGGTGGTATCCAGAGACACGTCGTCTGATGATGTGGCCCTGACGGCCTGAGCACACTCCGGGGGGAGATCCTGATGGCTTCATCTTCACAGCAGGTGCGAGGGTTCCGGGGGGGAGGGGGCGGCGGGGGGGTGCAGGAGGTGGCTGGACGTCCACACGAATACCTTACCACAGACTTGTCCGACAAGGACCGGACTGGGACTATGATACTCGTTCGAAGGGAGTTGGAGTGGGGGGGTGGAGGGGGGCACCGGGGGAGGGCAGTTGGGGTCGGGGAGGAAGAACCCGGGGGCTCGAAGTAGTGGCCGGGAGTTGGGTTGGTTGAGGGATGTTGGGGGGGGGACTTGGGGAATTGTGCTGGCTTATGATGTTTTGTTGCTACTTTTGCGCTGATTTCACACCACAGGTACTGAGCTGCGATTGTGGTGCTCTTGGGCTCCGTCATCTGCTAGGCCTTACGCTTTTGGTGTGCATGGCGATCCCTACCGCCGTAGCCTCTTTTGAACGCTTTCTTGGGACGACTACTCATGGCCCTTAAGATAGTCACCCTCAATGTGAAAGGGCTGAACAACCCGGTTAAACGTAGAGCGATATTATCCCTACTTGAGAACACCCAGGCAGACATCTGCCTTTTACAGGAGACTCACCTCCTATCCCGTGACTGCCTTAGAATGAGATCACCGAAATTCCCAGTACAGCTCTTTTCCTCGGGGCCCAACAAGACAGCGGGGGTTGCCATCTTGATATCTAGGTCGTTTAGGGGAGAGGTCCTACACAAAGTTGCGGAGCAGAAGGGAAGGCTCCTTGCTTACAGGCTCAAGCTCGGGGGTTTCCTGTTTACTGTGGGTTCCATCTATAGCCCGAATGACCACCAAGACCTGTTCTTACAATCAGCCCTCGAGAGCATAGCGACTACACCGGACAGACACATGATCATTGGGGGGGACCTGAACATGGTCTTTGATTCACTCTTGGACAGGTCGGTACAGCGACGCCCACACACCGGGGAGTTCTCAGTCCTATGTCGCTCCCACCTAGGCGATCTCGACCTGCATGATCTGTGGAGACGCCTACATCCGAACGCCCGGGCCTATTCCTATTACTCCCACGCACACAGGACATACGCGAGATTGGATCATATCCTAGTTACGGGGCCGATGGCCGCACTTGCGACGGATTCCGACATAGGGGTTCTCACGCTATCGGATCATGCCCCGGTGACGGGCTCCTTTCAATTGCCGCCGGTGTCACCCACTCGGGGAGTCTGGCGCCTCAGGGACACCCTGCTGCATAAGCCAGTGGTGGTGAAGCAGATACGGGACGCGATCGCCGACTTCCGGTCCCATAACGAAAATGGGGATACCTCACGCGCGACGCAATGGGCCGCCTTGAAGGCGGTGCTCCGTGGGGAATTCATCGCCACCTCGTCTGCGGAAAATAGAGAACGACAACAAAAACGGGATGAGCTTACCACCAGGGTGCGGGAGCTGGAACAGATGCATCAAAGAACAGGGGCCCCCAGAATCTGGAGGCAACTTAAGGCGGCCCGGAAAATGCTCTCTGCGCTGGACATGGACAGAGCGGAATATGCAGCGCTGCGCCTGAAACATGCGTACTACACTGGTGGAGATAGGTGCGGCCACCTCCTGGCGAACAAGCTCCGAGTGAAACCGCGTCAGCGGGTTGCGGAACTGTCGACTCCTTACGGAGAGACTGCTATGGAGGACCCTCAGATTGCGGAAGAATTCCGCCGATACTACGCTGACTTATACACAGGCGAACCACCCTCAGCATTGGCTGAGACTGATTACCTTGAGTCGGTCGAGCTTCCTGCTCTCACCCCGGAACAGGCGGAACACCTGGAACGGGGCATCCGGCCAGAAGAGGTGATTGCAGCCATTTCCCGTCTTAAACCTGGGAAGGCCCCGGGGCCCGATGGGTACACCCCTCTCTTTCACAAGACATTCTGTCAAGAATTGGTCCCGCTGTTGACGTGTCTCTATAACTCCTTCGCGGAGCCAGGAGCTATCCCTCCTGACTTGCTCCATGCGACAGTGTCGGTTATTCCCAAACCTGGGAAAGACAGGTCGGAGTGCGGCTCCTATCGGCCAATCTCCTTGTTAAACGTGGACCTTAAGCTCTATACAGGGATCCTGGCGAATCGGCTAGCACAATATCTGCCGGGACTTGTAGACCCGGATCAAGCTGGGTTTGTCCCCGGACGGCAAACGGTGGACAACACTAAGAGAGTGGTACACGTCCTAGAGAAGGCCTCTCGCGTCCCTGGGGAGCGCATGTTGTTATCGGTCGACGCGGAGAAAGCGTTCGACCGGGTGCGCTGGTCTTACATTGAAAGAGTCCTTTGCAAATTAGGGGTGGGGGAGAAATTCCGCACCCTTGTCTTTAACTGTTATAAACACCCATCAGCAGTGGTGAGGGTGAATGGGTGCAGCTCGGCGCACTTTGCGATAGAAAGGGGGACCAGACAGGGATGCCCACTGTCCCCACTTCTTTTCGCCCTCTACATGGAGCCGTTTGCCCAGAGGATTCGCCGGAACCCGCAGGTGACTGGAGTCCGGATGGGAGGCTACATTCACACCATTAGCCTTTACGCGGACTACGTGATCCTCATGCTTGATAACCCGGGGGACGCTCACCCGGCCTGCATAGCTGAAATGGAGGCCTTCGCCGCGGTGGCGGGCTTCAAGATGAACTTGAGGAAGTCGTCCGCCCTGGACCTCTCGCTGACCACTGCTACAAGACTTGAGTTACAGAGACGCTTCCCCATGAGTTGGTCTAAAGATCTGATCCCGTACTTGGGCGTCTTATTGGCACCCTCCTTGGCCGACATGGCAACGGCGAATTACGCGGCACTGGGTAAAAAGATGAAGGAGGAACTGTCCCGCTGGAACAAGGGCACACTGTCAATGCTGGGGCGGATCGCTGCGGTGAAGATGACTCTTTTGCTGCAGATCCTGTATTTGTTTCGGGCCCTGCCGCTCTGGCCCCCGAAGGGCTGGATCGGACAAGCACAGGCTGACATCGCCCGCTTTTTCTGGCAGGGACGTAAGCCTAGGCTTAAAAGGACCTTGTCTACGCTAGCCCCGGAATCCGGGGGCCTCGGCATACCGGATCTCCACAAGTACTTCCAAGCGGCGCAACTGAGGTATTTCGTGGAGTGGAGCAAATGGGAATCTGACAGACACTGGCTGTTTCAGGACCAGGCAGTAGCAGGCAGAACCTTACAAGAGATACCCTTCATGCGCAGATCTCATCGCCCTCCCAATCTCTACGCGTCTCTGGTCACGCAAGTTCCACTTGGAGTGTGGGACGCCGTGAATGCTGCACGGGAATTCACCACCTTCCCGTCGCCGCTTACACCCTTGATTGGGAATCCTGACTTTCAACCCGGGATGGAACCTGGCGCGTTCTCGCTTTGGCAAGCGGCCAAGTGCTGCGCTCTGGTTCACATGTACGGTTCTGAGGGGATTGTGTCGTTCCAGGACCTCAGGCGAGAATACAATCTGCCTGAGACTGAACGTTTGCGATATCTGCAGGGTCGCCACTGGGCGCTGCAACGGGCGGTACGGGACCTAGCCGACCGGAAACTTACGCCCTACGAGATGTGGCTGGCGACGCGCTCATCGGATGCCAAGCTCGTCTCGGACCTTTACAAACTGTTGCAGCCCCCCCCTTTCACATTTATAATCCCGGTCGGAACCGGTGGGAGCGGGAACTAGGGAGGGAACTAAGTCATAAGGAATGGGACGACATCTCCTACCGCGCGCGTCACTCGGCATACCACACTGGGCTCACCGAGACCTTCACTAAAATAACCACATATTGGTACTACACTCCTCAACGACTGCATGAGATGAACCACAGCATCCCGGACACCTGTTGGCGCGAGTGCGGACAGACTGGCACACTGACACATATCCTGTGGGACTGCCCGTTGCTAGGTCCATACTGGGAAGAGGTCCTCAATGAGATTGACCGGTGCTTTGACATTGAACTGCCTCGTTTCCCCGCCTATGTCTTATTGGGGTTGCCTAACGGGTTGATGTATCCTCTGAGGTCCAGACGGGGTAGGCAAATAGCGATTGCGCTGGGTTCGGTGATACAGAACATACTCATTTATTGGCGCACCACCACTACTCCAAACATTATAGGCTGGTTACACAGGTTGTGGCACGTTCTGGGTATGGAGAAACTGTCCCTAACGGTTGCGGGTGAGGTAGACAGGTTGGAGGAATTGTGGCAGCCTTTTCTCACCCTGCTGCAGTCGGAATTTAAGGAAATTACTTGCCCTCGATACCTCGGGCTCATGAGACTGACGTCCCTGACTACTCCGCAGGTTTAATTGAGGTGTGGGTATCCGCGATGTGAGGCGAGGTGCCAACGCGGGGGTGTGGAAGGCGCGAAACATTGGCTCAGCACATACGGGAGGGGGGGGATGACACGGAGGGTAAGAGGGTGGGGGGAGGCTGGGGTGGTTCGGGGGGAGGGTAGGGTGGGGGGCAGTTGAGGGGGGGTTTTTGGTTTTGGTGTTAGTCGTCATTGCCCTTCCACCTAGCACGTGGCTCCACAACGTGTAATGATTGTAAAGTCTAAATTTCTGATGGCACTCATGGAGCGGAGACTCTGATTTGCAACTCTTCGACGACAAGTTTCACGCTGTTTGTATTTTTTCCTTGTTGATAACCTTGCAATAAAATGCTTTAAACCTAAATTCCTGCAAAAATATTCAATAGTATTCAAACGCAAGCATGATTTTTGCACACATCTATTCTGTGAGAAGTTTAAATGGCTATAACGCTTCAATTGATCCATTGGGGTGAATGATCTTGCATTTTGTTATGTGTTAAGTGGCAGATAAATAAAATGCACAAGCTTAGTAGGTCATGTAGTTTAGCCACATAGTCCAATTCATCAGGTTATCGGGGAAGCCATAGACTCTCCGATACCGGTTTACATGTACTACCGAAATTATATTCATCTCGCTTTTGAGAAAGTGGGTGCAAGGGATATTTTGCGTTTAGGCATAAGAGAACACGTGTCTGAGGCATGAAACATACTTCACTGGCTTCCAGTGTAGTATACGAACATTTTCCACAATTTTGTGCATTATGTTTAGATGCTTTAATCAGTAAGTTTTAAATCTCATAATAAAAATTACTAGCAATAAATCCTCTCTTGAGTTATACAGCAGCCATCGGAGAAGTGTCAAAAATATGAACTAGATTCGCAATATCAAAGCTTCTATATTAGAAAATGCCCTACTCTAGTTGACTTATAGAATTAGATGCAACAACTTCTTTGAGAGACATTGATTTCATAGTTTTAAGAGACCGAATTAACTCTGTGCAAAATAAACCAGCTAGATTAACTGAATGATTGCACTATTAGACAACACACTACACAGAATATAATATGCCCACCATATAGTGCTACCTATTTAAGGCCACTATAGTATTACATTATGATCCATAAATTATCTAATTTTATAAATTAATTTATATGAGATGGTTTTAACCTACCAGTTTTAAAGATTGGTTTTAACGTTCGGTAAATTGTAATTGTGTATGCTTTTTTCTTTTAAATCAGTGTATCTCTTTTAAGGCATTATAAAAACCGAAATAAAGAGTATTTTTATTGATTATTGATAGAACGGGAGGCCTTTTAATTAGTCCTTAGAGGTATATGCATTACTATTATATACAGGACTAGAAAATAATTAAATAGATAACTAATGTGACATGAAAATGAGATGAGCGCACTGGAAGTACAACTAGCACAGGGAGTGAGTGATCTTGACAAATTAAGAGCCACAAAAAAACAATACCATCAAATGCTGTACAAAACACCGGGTAAGTTGTATGCAGCAAACCTAGCGTGACTAATTTGTTAGGGTGTTGGCATCACTTTTTTGGGGGGAAAAACCATATGGTTTTGTTATATGCACATGACGGCCTTCTGCATGTACATAATATTAATAGAGGAATCCCAATTCTATATAAGCTGGTAGAACTGTCGCCAAAGACTCTGGTTTGAAAGTTGATTGGAAAAAACCATGTGTCTAATCCTTAAAAAGAGGCCATACTGACGTTTTGCTGCCCGTTTGTATCATACTGAGATGGGATTAGGAGTAAAAAAAAACGTTGCTCAGCCTAGGATATCCGAGAGAGGAACAAAATCACTCGGTGACAAGGGGATAAATGTCATTGTGGGCTTAATTATCACTGTCAGTTATGGATTAAATAACACAGATCAAAATGGTGGTCTTGCCACTGTACTTCTATAGAAAGTGATTTTGTTAAATGGACTGTATGATCACTAGATTACTCTGGGGACATGGTAGGGATAGAACTGCACTAGCCTCCCATTAGTTACTGCTGGATAAATGGAGGTATGGTCCTCTCAGACCTCGAGAACAACTATTTAGCTATATTACTGCAATAGCTTTGGGGAGGGGTGACTGGATGACTCTCCTAGAGCTGAGGCAACATCTGCCCTGCATGGGATGGGGGTGGTGATCTATTTGCTTACATGATGTATATAAAATACAAACCCAAACCTGTACATTTTTTGGTAGATGTTATCCGATACTGTTGAAATGGATGCAACAAAAAGTTGAATGATGATAAAACTAGATATGCATAACATATTAGAATAAAGACGTGCAGGGTGTGCCCTAACTAACATACACAAGGGGTATATCACTTGTAAAGAGGTAGGGATGGAATATTTGGAAAACTAATGATGGCATACTAAATTTACAGAAATGGTTGACATATTTCAGCTCCCTCATGGACAATTTCTAACTTGCAAATAACTAAGCATCATAGTCACCTGGCTTCCTACCTGTGGGGTTTAGGGTGTTACATCGCTATTGTTTATTTATAATTCTATGCCTTCAGATGTGGATTCCACTGCCTTTTATTCACTGTTAAATACTCAAAGAACTCTCTTCACATATAAAGTGACCATACTTCCAGATGTTACTCATCAAACCATAAAGGAAATAAAAACATGCCCCCAGGTAACTTAAATATATTTTTGGGCCTAGAAAAGAAATAGGAAAAATCATACTAGGCTTCATGGAAGGAATCGCGAGTCAATCACGAGTCAACAAACTGACTATGCACCAGCAGGAGATCCATTGTCACAAGACAATAACATGTTCCTTCTGAAGCATTTGATCTTACATAGATTGGCATCCATGGTTGACTAGAACACCCTGTAGTGGTAATCCAGAGGAAGGAGGATATTTGCAGAGTGAGCCCATATTTAAAGAGGTTTCCAAGAGCTCCTTTGTATAATTGCTAACCAGCTGGAAATGCTGCTCACACAAAATGGTTATTGATCGTGAATGCATGTGCGCTTGTGGAATATTGACCAAGAGTGCTGGTGCTGCAGCTCACCCCTAATAAAATCTGCAGTTTAAAGACCTATACGTGGACAGAAGACCTCATGGTAATGTCATTAATACAGACCCTATATGTGGCTATCAATTGCTTAGACAAAAACTTTCTTCTGTCTACAAGACCACCGGCCTCGAAAAAGAGGGGTACTTTATCATTTGCCTGTCGTTGGAGAATTGTGGTTAAAATAATATTAGCACAAAGTGATTATTTGAAACCCTCTATAATCAATTATTGTTATGCATTTAAAACTTGTACTCATTTTATAGACTATGAAAGGCTGGGCTTCCGACATATAGATCACATACATCTCGGCAGCAGGACCTTAAATAAATTTAGCTATGTTCATAGATGATACCCCAATGTCCTTTCAGAATCAAGGTCGTTGTTGGACTGTTGGGTTGGAGGTTAAAGGATGAGGCAAGAAGACTTGCAGAAACCTGGCATAATTTAAGAGTGTAAAGTGGAGTCTGAGGAAAATTAAAAATCTATGTATCTCATGGTTACAATAAGTAAGGTTAAAATGAAACTCCTACCCCACTCTACTTCTACCATGCTTTGACAGTTTTCATTCTAGGCAGCATTATGAACTTTATACAGTAGGAGGTGAAGACTGTCAGAAATGTGTGAATGCTGCTAAAGGCAAAAAGAGAGATGGCTTGAGCTGTGACAGAGGATTCCTAAAAGCACCCACCCCATTCCACTAGGATCAACTGAAACATTTAAACTCCGCCTGAGAGACTTCACCATTTTTTTTCCAATGACTGACTTCTCTGCACACATTGACCATTCCTGGAGTGTCATGGCTCCAGCACACCCTGCGTTCTTAGAGGGGCCACCTCTCTTTTTCTAATCTCTCACCTTCAGAGCTACTCCTCAGATACTGGAACCCGCACCTTGTACCAATTTCTCTGCTTAATTGGTGCTTAGTTCAAACATAAGAGGGGCCTAGCTCTGCTGCTCCAGAAAAATCAGGTGCAAGTAACTCACTCTGTGGATGCCTCACTGATCAAACATAACATCTCAAAAGTGCTGTTGATTCTTTATTGTTTAGTCAATTAAAACCATAACAATTTTTTTTGTATATACTTCAAAGCATTGATTAAGAACATACTTGAAATTATTTCATCAATGTGATTTCACACCACTATAAAACACGGATCTTCAGGTGTCAAAGTTCTCTAGAAACTCTATAAAATAATATCTAAAGTGTTGTACAAGTTTTGAGTTGATTAACATGAAATAACTTACTTTATTTATTTATTTATTTATTCAAAGTTTTATATAGCGCGAACAGGATCCTTACAGATATCAGAGCGCTTCACAAAGACAGGGTAGGGGCAGTAGGAGTGAACAGAGATAATGGGAGCAATATAGTAGTCACTAACATGGTCGGGTAGTAATAACATACATAAAACATATCAGTATACAATCAGCATACAATCAAGTAAACAAATTATATAAAACGGTACAAGTCATTGATCCCACTACCGAGTTGTTCAGGTACACCTTGGGTGTGTGAATGGCTTATATCAATGTCTTAGTGTAGAGTGAACACTGAGTGTGGGCATCGGGAGAGTGAATCAGAAAACCAACGTGTATCAAATATTGGTCGGTAGTAAGAGAATAGCGTAGTAGTGACACCATCATGTTGGAAGTAATAGTAGTGACACCATCATGTTGGAAGTATAGTGTCAGAGGAAAAGGTGAGCAGTCATACAAAGCAATGCAGAGTCCCTGAACCAGCACCAATACGGTTCAGAAGATCTTAGCCAGAAGGATTGTTTTCACCTCTTTCTTGAAGAGTGCAGTGGAGGAGATCAGCCTGGTTTCAGGAGGGAGCGCATTCCAGATCCTGGGTGCCATTCCTGAGAAGGAGCGCTTGTATGTTTTCTCTTTCCGGAATCTACGAGGTTTCAGGAGTAGATTTTTTGTACTTCTGTTGGATCTCGAACCTCCTGATATAGACAACTTTTGAGCGAGGTAGTTGGGTGCATTATGGTGCACGGCCGCGTGTGTCATAACTGCAATTTTTAGCTGTATTCTGGCTTCAAAAGGCAGCCATTTTAGGGACTTTAAGTCTGGGGATATGTGCGAATGTTTTCTTGAGCCAGTAATGAGTCTCGCTGCAGCGTTCAGGGAGGCTCTTAAGGGTGCAGTTGTGGATCGCGGGAGTCCGCTGAGGGCCACAATTCCGTAGTCTATTCGAGGGATGACTAAAGCTTGTACCGCAGTTTGGAAGTCTTCAGCAGGGAGGAAGGGTTTAATTTTCCTCAATGTGTTGATTTGGAAATTAGCTGCTTTTGTGGCTTTGCTCACGTGCTGCTGCATGTTGAGCTTGGCGTCGAGTGTGATGCCTAGGGATTTCGCCGAATCCACGATGGTAGGTTGGACATTGAGTGCTGATAGGTTATTGAGCCAGGTTTGGGTGGTGGAGATTTTCGCCGGGGGCGAGATGAGTAGGAACTCGGTTTTCAGAGCATTTAGTTTGAGGTGATTATCGGCCAGCCAAGATTGAGTGTTAATAAGCGTGGAGTTCAGATGTTTGATATCTTCCGGGGATTGTAGCTTTAGGTAGAGTTGTGTGTCGTCGGCGTACATATGGAATTGGACATTGGAAGCTTGGAGCAAGGTGGCGAGCGGTTCCATGACGAGGTTGAACAGTGTGGGGGAGAGAGAGGATCCTTGTGGAACACCTAGATCTGCAGGCACAGGTGTAGATAGCACATTGTCGATCTTGAACTTCTGTGACCGGTTGTGAAGGAAGGACGAAAACCATTTGAGAACAGTTCCCGATAGACCCATTCTAGTGCTAAGCCGCTCCAGCAAGTTCTCATGTTTGACCGTGTCAAATGCTGACGAGAGGTCAAGAAGGATGAGGAGGCAGGACTCATTGCGATCAAGAATTTGGAGGGCGTCATCAATTATGTGTGTCATAGCTGTTTCTGTACTATGTTTCGCTCGGAAGCCTGATTGATGAGGGTTGAGGAGGTCAAATTGGGCAATGTGTTTAGTTAGTTGTAGTTGGACACATTTTTCCAGCAGTTTGGCCAGGGTGGGGATATTGGTGATAGGACGGTAATTGTTCAGGTCAGACGGATCAGCTGTAGGTTTCTTGAGTATAGGCGTGACTTGCCCCACCTTGAGGGAGTCCGGAATGAGGCCTTGTTGCAAGGAGCTGTTGATGATTTTGGTCCAGAGAGGGAGGAGCAAGGGAATGAAGTCTTTTACAGCATTAGCAGGTAGAGGGTCTGTGAGGTGATTAGAGGGCTTCAAGGTGCAGCGCAGTTTGTGTATTGCTTCTTCCGAGTAGGTATCGAAGTACAGCCAGGATGCCTTGTTTTTGGGTTGAGTGCAAGACATTCTGGTGTGGTTGGGGAATCGACTTACATCCATGATTAGGTCATTTCTTATGTTGTCAGTCTTTAGCTTAAAGAAAGCAGAGAAGGCTTCACAGTGAGGAGTGTCGCTTGTTGTGCTGTTTGATTGCAGGGGTTGTGTCTTTGTTTGGGTCTTGATTAGTTCGAACAGCTTTCTTGGCCTGTTTTTTGCTTGGTCCAGCTGGCGGCTGAAAAAGTCCGCTTTTGTGCGCTTTATTTTCCTGAAGTAGGCATTTCTCTTGTTCTTAAGCCTTTTGAGGTGCAGTGCTGAAGGGTCCGATCTCCAGGTGCGCTCTGCCATTCGCATAGTACGCCTGTCATCATTGAGTCTATCATCATACCAGGGGTTAGAAGTTTTGGTGGAGACTCTCTTCAGTTGCAGTGGGGCGACTTCATTGACTATTGTATTCATAGAATCAAGGTAGTGGTCCATCAGAGATTGAACATCCGAGGCACCTGCTGGGGGAAGGAGGAGATTGCCGATGTGGGGAGGGAGGGTAGAGGGGTTAAGATTCTTCATGTCCCTTTTCCATGTTTTGGATTTGATTGGTTGAGCTGGGTTAGGTTTAACTTTTTCATTGATAAAGAAGGTGATAATGTGGTGATCGGACCAGTCGCAGGGTTGAATCGCCTCCAATTGTGTAGAGTTCTCTTTGGCAATGATGAGATCGAGTATCGAGCCTTTGTCGTGTGTTGGTTTATCGCATATTTGGGTGAGGTCAAGCGCATTAAGGAAAGTTTTGAGACTATTCACCACTGCGTCTTTCTGATCGTTCCAGTGGAGATTGAAATCACCCAGGTAGACTTGGGTGGTCTGCCGACCAGCACTGGAGTTGATCATGTCCATGAGTTGTTGGGTGAATGAGATTGTCACCAGGCGGGTGATAGATGAGATGTAAAGCACAAACTTGTTTGCCCTCGCTGGTGATGTCGAGGCAAAGGAGTTCACAGGAGGAGAGGGAGGGGGAGGTGACTTTAGTAACGGAGAGGTTGCTCCTAAAAATGCATGCAATTCCCCCGCCCGTCTTGTCTGAGGACCTGTCTAGCCTAATGATGTGATAGTTGGGGGGGACTAGTATGTCCATAATCGGGGTGGAGGCTTCAGTGACTTATTCATTTTATTTGTAATAAAAATAATTATAGGAGTGATCAAGTCCAAGGCAGCTTGTATTACTACAAGTCAACAGACCATTAAAGATCATATTTGTTTCCAGCTGAGTATATACAGCAGTAAACTCAGTCATTGAGCTGACAGACCGGCGGACTAGATTGCGGCAGACATTTATTCTTCGGCGTGTTGACACTCACTTAAGGATTTAAACTTCAGAGCATGTTCATGTTTATAAAGAAACTTAACCAGTTTGCAGTTGATTCGTGGGTCTAACGGATCAAGCCCTGCAATAATAGCAGACCTGCAAGATCTTATTGGGGAAGTGTGGCTCAATGGTTAGAGCGGCAGACCCTGATGCAGAGGTCTAGCCCGGGACCAGGGTTCAATTCCCCGCCTCGGCGGGTCCACCTCCACCACCTCCACCACCTCCACCACCTCCACCACCTCCACACCCACCCCCACATCCTCCACCACCTCCACCACCTCCACCACCACCACCTCCACCACCACCACCTCCACCACATCCACCCCCACATCCACCCCCACATCCACCCCCACATCCACCACCATCACCTCCACATCCACCCCCACATCCACCACCATCACCTCCACATCCACCATCACCTCCACATCCACCATCACCTCCACATCCACCATCACCTCCACATCCACCATCACATCCACCATCACCTCCACATCCACCATCACCTCCACATCCACCATCACCTCCACATCCACCATCACCTCCACATCCACCATCACCTCCACATCCACCATCACCTCCACATCCACCATCACCTCCACATCCACCATCACCTCCACATCCACCATCACCTCCACATCCACCATCACCTCCGCATCCACCATCACCTCCGCATCCACCATCACCTCCGCATCCACCATCACCTCCGCATCCACCATCACCTCCGCATCCACCATCACCTCCGCATCCACCATCACCTCCGCATCCACCATCACCTCCGCATCCACCATCACCTCCGCATCCACCATCACCTCCGCATCCACCATCACCTCCGCATCCACCATCACCTCCGCATCCACCTCCACCACCTCCACATCCACCTCCACCACCACCTCCACCTCCACCACCACCTCCACCACCACCTCCACCACCACCTCCACCACCACCTCCACCACCACCTCCACCACCACCTCCACCACCTCCACCACCACCTCCACCACCTCCACCACCTCCACCACCTCCACCACCACCTCCACCACCTCCACCACCTCCACCACCTCCACCACCTCCACCACCTCCACCACCTCCACCACCTCCACCACCTCCACCACCTCCACCACCTCCACCACCTCCACCACCTCCACCACCTCCACCACCTCATCCACCAAAATTCCACCCCCACACCCACCACCACATCCACCACCACATCCACCACCACATCCACCACCACATCCACCACCACCATATCCCCCAGATCCACCACCACATCTATATGTGTGTGTGTGTGTGTGTGTGTGGCTCTGAGTGTGTAGGTGCAAATGCAATGTTCTTGGATTTTCGTCACAATAAAATACACTGAACATAATCTTCACAAAAGTTATTTACAAACGTTGAAGCTATTGCCATTATAAATTACAATAACTTTTATTTAAGTATTAATTATTTACAAAATTAAAAGCCATTGTTATTTGTAATATCAATACATCTAAGTCACGTAAATACAACACACATTGCATTACAAATGCTATAGGTGTCACATTTGCGAAAGTTAAAACTATTGACATTGTAACTGACAAAGCTATTAATTTTGCTATTTTCAAAACCAACACATAAATAAAAAGTGTCATTTACAATACCAATCGCTCAAACTTTCCTAATGCGAGACCTATTGCATTTCCAATGCTTGTTAAAGATACTAGTTATTAAACCATTAAGAATTGTTGAATCTTTTCCATAAAGGGCAACACTCTCATATGTAAGCGTTGGAAAAGTTTTAGCTGTCGTAACTGAGATCAGTGGACTACATGATGGATTCCTCATTAGGTGTACGGGATTCCTTATTAGGTGTTTTACATCACATACAGGAGTACAGTTGAACTACCCCAGACAGCCCGTTCTCTATGGCATGCTGCCCTTCAATATATTAAAACGAAAGCTGCCGAACTGAGTTTCTCCCTTTACAAATTCTGTTCCGGTTAGTTGGTTGATTTAGTTAAATACTTAGCATTTAAAAGTAAACTTTTGGTTGAATATAGCTTTTAGAAGTAAGCTTTTATGTTGAACATTTTGGCACCACACGTCGCAGAACAAACGTAGCTTTCTTTACCAATGTAAGTGCGGCTTCTGCAAATCTATTTGCACAGGAAGGAGTACTTGCACAGATTTTAATTGCACAGACTCGAGCCCGACTTAGAACTGGAGATACCTCTCAAAGGCCTGTGGATACATTTAAAACATGGTGGGTGCGATGAAAAGCACGTTTTAATCAGCTCACATGAAAAGAAGCAAGTGCTGTTGAACTGCGCCACAGTATACCAAATGGAAAAACAGCAAGAACTGTACCACGTTCGCGATAATATGCCCACTGTCAGTCAGTGGTGGCACACGCGCTAACTTAAGTTTTTATTGTTCCTCGGGGTACAAAATAAAAATAAACTAGGACTGCCATTCCCCAAAAAATCTAATACAGAAAGAAGAGATTAGTCGATTCACAGGGAAGCCCAAAAAATGGCATGGAAGTGCCCAGTCGCAGAACCGTCCCAGATTGTACTGGGAAAATAGGGCTGTGTTCGTAATTTTAACTGGAAAAATTGCCTCCTTTATCACCCCGTCCCGCAGAGATGTCCGATTAAAACAAGATACAGTATCAGAAGACCGGTTTGCACGAGTTCCCTTGTGCCTGCACCTTGACTCCTCCTGGGAAGCCACTTTTAACTTTGAAACAGATAAACAGAGGGTCCGAGACCAGCAGCTGAAGCCGCCGTGAGTCAGAGGAAGCTGGACCCCATGACTGATTGAAAGGGAGGGGAGGGAGAGCAGAGCGAGAGGGGGGGGGGGGAGAGACAGGAGAATGAAAGCAAAACCAGTGCGGCGTTCGTGAAAGGGCGCTGCGCTGATAGAAAGAGCCTGCCATTTTCCCCGGACACCAGAGCCAGCCCACGGCTCGGGCAGCCGTGAGGAGCAGGGCAGGCACAGACAGTAGTGCATCCTGATCTAAGGCAGGGTGCATCATAACCCTGCCTCTCCATCTGCTTGGCTTTGCTGTGAGGCAGGCCAGGCTGGAGCCCCGTGACTGATTGGGAGGGAGAGCACAGAACGTGGGGCAGCCGGAAAATACACAACTATAAAAGTGAAACCAGCACATCGCTTGTGAAAGGGGCGCAGCACTGATAAAGTATGTTAAAAAATATTAAAAACATGCTGGGTTAGGGGTGGGAGGGAAGTGCAGAGAACCGAGCTGGGACCATCTGAACGCCTCTGATGAGCAGGATACAAATCCTATGTGTTAACTAGGAAGCAAAAAGCGTGCCTGGAACAGCTGTAGGAGAATCTCATTTAAGAAAATAGTGCTGACCGGCTGTAAATGAAAGATACTGAGAAACAACACATGTGAAAGGGCCAGTCCTCATGGGAGGTAACAATAGAAGACAGGGAGGTACTAACAAATGAAAAACCAACGTTTACAAAGGACAGTGACAGCAGCCAATTAAAGAAATGGGCGGAGAGTGGGCGGAGCTTCAAGTCCATACCTCATTAGAGCGCGTCTCAGAGACCGCGCAAGCGCTGCCTATACGAGACCTTGTAACGACTGAAAATAGCACTGTGTCCACTTTTGAAACCGAAAAAAATTATATTTAGAAACTTTCATACCTTTTGGCCTTGAAATTAATCTTGAACCAAGCTTATTTTTATAAAATTGGTGTGGACGTCCTTTTTGAGTCGTGTGTCATTCATTGGTCATTTTGTGCACAACAAATGTCTTGCACTCCTCTGTGGTAGGCCTAGGGCTGCCCACCCACACTACCGCAAATGGAGCACTTTGGGTTTGCATTGAGCCCTGTACACCGCTGGGTGATTCTCTTGACTCTGCATGTTATACACACCTATTAGTATACCATATATGGAGCTAGCTTCCTACAGTCACTTAGATAAATCACCCCCTTATTAAAAGTAATGCTTTTTTGAGTTTTATTTTCTTAAATTTAGGCCCATCTTCACGACTGTGTTTGGGATGTTATGGGCACTTTTATTTGACCTTGTACATATGCTGAAGTTCAGGATGATCTCTCCAAGGGCACTGTCTGATTAATCTAATTGCAGTGGTGTTTTGAGCTTCTTTGAGTGATAGGAATATTAGATTTAGCTTTTCCGACTCAAACCTGCAAGGATTAGACAAAAGTATTGTATTTATTTTTTGATGTCTGTTGCTGGGCAGTAGGTCCCATTTGTGATAAAAATAGCCCTCCTGATTAAAGAGCAGCATATTTACTTTTTATATTCGTTTGAGGAGGGCGTTTAATTTAATGAACTATGTTCTAGATGTGTATTCCAATTTTTTTTTGTCTCTCCAGGTCTCAAACAGGCTTTGGAGACTGTGAATGATTACAACCCTCTGATGAAGGACTTTCCTCTGAATGACCTCTTGTCCGCGACTGAGCTCGATAAGATCAGACTAGCACTAGTTGCAATTTTCACTCACCTAAGAAAAATCCGAAATACAAAGTACCCCATACAGAGGGCGCTGCGACTGGTGGAGGCTATATCCAGAGACCTGAGCTCTCAGCTGCTGAAAGTGTTGGGCACCAGAAAACTAATGCATGTTGCCTACGAAGAATTTGAAAAGGTATTTATCGGTTATACTAAGTTATGCTGATTGTCATAATGGAAAGTTGGCTGAATGGTGTAACGCTATTTGTATTTTGTCTAGGTTATGGTTGCATGTTTTGAAGTCTTCCAGACTTGGGATGATGAATATGAAAAACTTCAAGTGCTCTTGCGGGATATCGTGAAGAGAAAAAGAGAGGAAAATTTAAAAATGGTCTGGCGTATCAATCCTGCACATCGGAAGCTGCAAGCTCGTCTTGATCAAATGCGTAAATTCAGACGACAACATGAACAGCTTCGAGCTGTGATTGTGAGAGTCCTTCGGCCACAGGTAACTACCTTTTTTTTTTTTTTTTTTTTTTTAATGGAAGAGATTTCAGTAGTATGCTTCTTTACTAAACTTAGTTTGTATTCTGCATTTCTTCTTTAACAGTGGCTGCACTGTGTGTGTGTGTGTGTGATAGACTTGAGCAATTCTTGTGTAAGATTAGCCAGTCTTTTGAAGCACAGGCTTGTTAATAGATTAAATGTTGAGGGTAGTTGAGATTCTGTTGTAACAGCTTGTTATACTATATGGCACTGGCCGCTACTAAGAGGACTAACGAAAGCTCTTTTTGAACTCTAAAATGCTTGAAAAATTAAATCTGGAGTCAATATGACATTGCCTCACTAATAAAAACACCATGCAAAATATAATGTGGTTAATGACCAGTTCTATGACTCGTAGCCCTGAATATTGGAAGTTTTCAATTGACTTGTTTTAAAACAAATGTTCCCCTTCATGTCAAACTACATAGTGGACTAATTCATAAAAGGGATTCTCGTGGTACAGTACTTGAGGTCAGTATAAAGTATTTTTTACATTTGCAGTTTGAGAAGACCTGGGAATTCCACTGACTATAGTTTACAATTAAAACTAGCGTCTTGTAGATGGATCTCTTTTCTAGTTGATGGTGTTTACACCTGTTGTCTGAAAGTGGAGTTGCAGAAATTGGTTTGGGGATACAGTGTGCACTTCAACAGTAATCACTATAGAGTTGTGTTGGGGTACTTCCTCTTTATAGAAATTCTCTTTTTGTCCCATTTTTCAGTGCAATGTCACCTTCATTGAAGTCTGCACACGTCCATGTTATTACGCGCAAAGGTTTTACAAAACTGTGAAGGTTTTAGCCTTTGTCTTGTACTGACTACATAAACTACAGGACTTTGACCGTTTAATATAGCCTTATAGCCCGCCGTAGCGGGCTATACCGGCTATTAAAGGCCCGCTGAATCGTTAAAGGCCCGAGCCGAAGGCGAGGGACTTTAACGAGACAGCGGGACTTTAATAGCCGGTATAGCCCTGCTACGAAGGGCTATAAGGCTATTAGAACATTCTGCCACTAGAGGGCAGAATGTTCTAATAAATTAAACAGAGGTTTCTCGAAGCTCGAAGGGATATAAATCCCCTCTAGCTTCGAGAAGCCTTTGTAGAACATTGGAATGTTGCTCTGCGGGCCTTTACCGGCCCGTAGAAGCAGGGAGCACTCCATTGTCTGCAATGGAGCTCCCAACATTCCAATGTTCTAATTTCCATTTTAATGACTTTTTCAAATTGCCAATCTTGTGCTCAAACCTTTAAAACAAAATCTATTTAAATGTGTTAATTTTACAACTTGGTTTTTTGGATATCTGTACTTTAATGAAGAGCCCTGTTTTTATCTTTTATCATATTTATTTTTATAGATCACTGCTGTTGCTCAGCAGAATCAGGGGGAAGTACCGGAGCCCCAGGATATGAAAGTAGCTGAAGTACTTTTTGATGCTGCTGATGCCAATGCGATTGAAGAGGTAAACCTTGCGTATGAGAACGTCAAAGAAGTTGACGGTTTGGATGTCTCCAAGGAAGGGACAGAGGCCTGGGAAGCTGCTCTGAAGAGGTATGATGAACGAATTGACAGAGTTGAAACACGAATCACCGCTCGCCTTCGCGACCAGCTTGGAACAGCCAAGAATGCCAATGAAATGTTCAGGATTTTCTCCAGATTCAATGCACTTTTTGTAAGACCTCACATTCGAGGTGCAATCCGTGAATACCAAACACAACTGATCCAGCGGGTTAAAGATGATATTGAATCTCTGCATGATAAGTTTAAAGTTCAGTACCCACAGAGTCAGGCATGTAAAATGAGCCATGTGCGTGACTTGCCACCCGTCTCTGGCTCGATTATCTGGGCAAAACAGATTGACCGACAGCTAACTGCCTACATGAAGCGTGTTGAAGATGTCCTTGGCAAAGGATGGGAGAATCATGTTGAAGGCCAAAAGCTGAAACAGGATGGGGACAGCTTCCGCATGAAGCTTAATACACAAGAAATATTTGATGATTGGGCTAGAAAAGTTCAACAGCGCAATCTTGGGGTTTCTGGTCGCATCTTTGCGATCGAAAGCACACGTACAAGAGGACGAACTGGAAATGTGCTGAAGCTGAAAGTCAATTTTCTGCCTGAGATCATTACTCTTTCAAAAGAAGTTCGTAACCTCAAATGGCTTGGCTTCCGTGTTCCACTTGCAATTGTTAACAAAGCTCACCAAGCAAATCAGCTCTACCCTTTTGCAATTTCCTTAATTGAAAGTGTTCGTACTTATGAACGGACTTGTGAGAAGGTGGAAGAGCGCAACACAATTTGTTTGTTGGTAGCTGGACTAAAAAAAGAAGTGCAGGCTTTAATTGGAGAAGGAATTGCCTTGGTGTGGGAGTCCTACAAACTTGATCCTTATGTACAGCGCCTTGCAGAGACTGTTTTCAATTTCCAGGAAAAGGTTTGTCAATGTTTTTATACAATTTTTTCTGATGTCAGTTCAATCTTTATTTTTGTCATACGACCATTAAAGTGCACAGCAAAAATGACATACTGCACATGAAAATATAGCAACCATAATAAATACACCATTAAAGTGCGTAACAAATACATACAGTACATAAGAATAACTCTTTCAGCATTTATTAAAATTCCATCGCTTGGCTCCGGCCATGCACAGTAAATAAAAAAACAATCAACCATTAAAAAAAATAGTCAGAATTGTACATCCAGGACAGCGTGATAAAAACTCCTGGAAATAAAATCATGTCTGTAATATACTGTCATATCCATAGAGTGCTGAGTGCCTCAAATAATCACACAATCCTAGATAAGAATTACTGCAATGACATTGGCTTTGTCCTAGCCATGATTACAACTCTGGTAGAACAGGAACCTCTCCAGCAACCTGGGACATAAACTTATGATGCCTGAACCAGGCGCTCATCAAAAACCTACTTACAGCAAAGACAATAGATGTTGTAGTATCGGATTTTAATATCCTCAGTGCAACCCCATAGCCTCTGATTCCCAAATTACAGCAAACTGTGTGAATCCCATTTTTTTGAAGAAAGTAATATTCAGTACAGAAAAATTAAATATGTTCAACAGTCTCCAGGACATAACCACAAGCTAGGCATGTAGATGAGTCTGAATTGGTGACCCATGTGTTGAATGACCTTATGAGTGTAAGCAACCTAATCTGAATCTCACGTAGAGAATTTTTGCCACGGGTGGTGAAATCAGATCATAAAACGGCTGAAACTTAGGGAAAGACTTAAAACTTAAACTCAGTGGTTAGATGCCCCACATTTCTGCTTATAACCTACTGTTCTTCCACAAAGGTCCAAAACTTAGCTTTCACAGTGGCTATATCTTTTTTACTAATGCACTCCGGGCATTCCCAGCGATGGATCAGCCCCAATGATCTACACCAAAGTTTAACATGGAGTAGCCATTGAATCAGTTTGTCACCACTTAAATTTAAAACTTCTTTCAAGGATTCACAATATTCTCCTAGCTCCGGAGTAGACCATATTCGTAGCAAGTAGATCAATGGTTTTATTGTGGCCACATCTCCAAGCCTCTTCTGCCCTAGATCAAAAAACATTGGAGACAACGGAGTACTAGCTGAGACAGAAGCAAGGAATCTGGCAATTATATTTTCCACTCACCACTAATTTGTGCATGTCAACAGAACCCCATAAAGTGCAGCATTTTGAGTTTTCATCCTGTAAACTTACAGGGTGGGGGCAGTCGACCGGGACCAGGACTGTTCATGAAATCGGAGTATGGGTTTGGATTTATAACATAAAGTTAAATAACTTTTCTCAAGTTGGAAATCCCAGCCTAGGGTTTCAGTTAACCTTACTTCGAGGTAGTCTAACTTGGTACCCCTCTTGTAGGGTTTTCCTAGCTATCTTCACTGGTCTGGTTTTGCCCTTCCTCTTACCAAATACCATGGACTTGGTTTTTTCCACATTTAATTCCAGGTCCCTGATCTTACAGAATACTAGGAATTTGTCAGTTAGCTTCTGGAGTCCCATTGGGGTCCTGGAAATAAGTAGTGAGTCATCAGCGAGCAGCAGGATTTGTGTTTTTTTACCGTTTAACAGTGGAGAATAATTTTCACAATCATGCAGTTTGTTTTATATGAAGGGAGAACAGTGGAGGTTTGAGCACGTAACCTTGGCATACCCCACACCGGATGGGGTTTTTGGTAGTTAATTCACCGGATTTCCCCACATAACCTGCACATAATTACCCTTGTGCAGCCTCACAAGCAAAGTTACCAGGTATGCCAGGGCTTCCATCGCTATTAAGACTTGCCATAGCATTTCCGGTGGCACAGGGTCAAATGTGGCTTGGAGGTCGACAAAGGCTACGTACAATTTTTGCTTATTTAGTAGCACGTATTTCCAAATAAGTAAAATAAACCTGAACACCTGGTCACATGTGCTGGATTTAGTACAAAATCCTGCTTGGTAAGGTGAAAGGATCTTATTGTCATCATTCCAAGTTAGTAGTTTGTCCAAATCTTGTCTGGCAAAGATATTTTGCATGTTATCTATTAAACTGATCAGTCGATAGTTAGATGGCGCAGAGGCATCACCTTTCTTGTGTATAGTTATTTCCGCCCCTCAACAGGTTCTGGTATTTCTCTCCCCATCAGCAGCTGCGTTAGTCTGGGCACCCTACATAAATGTTTTGTCTAACTACTCTGACTTGTACAAGTCACCCGGTATCTTGTCAGACCCAGGGACTTACACTGTTTTCATTCTATCGATGGCCCTACGAGTATCATCCAGGCTAAAAAGGGATCCTCTACTGCCATCAACACTCTTTGACTCTATAAATTAACAGTTGGACATATCATCAATACCACCCACAGGGAGGATAGCTTCCCTTTTATCATAGAGCATGGTAAAAAAGCCTACCCACTTCCAGGGTTGGATAAAATAATCGGGTGTAGTGACTCCATCCAGACTCCCATGTGCTATTACGTACCAGAATGTGCAGTTGTCATTGCACCTGGCTGTGACCATTAGATTGTGCCAGCTATCAGCCCAGTCACGCTTGGCCTTTGTCAGGGCTGTTTTATACCGGTTACCTGCTTGGGCAACAGCCGAGGGATCACTCTCCTGAATGACCATTCTTACGTTAAGGTTTGCCTGTTTGCACTCATGGTTAAACCAGGCACATTTCTTCCCCTCCATAGGTTTCTTCTCGGAGGATTGTGATGTGAAAACACATGTCAATTCCTCGAAAAAAACCTCAGTGGGCTGTTCATGTTTGATCAGGTGATAAAATATCAAAGTTGGAAAAATGGTGCATAAACAGTTCATAAATATTGGCTTTGCATTTGCTATCTTTCTGGATTCTAGGCCAGGAAACTCTTCTGAGGTTGCTAGCTACTAAGGGTTCTTGGTATATTGTGCGGCTACCAGACAAATCCCTGCTAAGGGTACTGCCTTCCATGGGGAAAAGGAGAGGATTGTGGGCACTGTCTAGCCGAACTGTGATCATCATATCACTCACTAATGGCCACAATCTGACATCCACCAGGAAATAGTCGATGACATTAGATCTACGGCCTCTCTTAAAGGTGGCCTGCCTTTCGGGGTCTAAACGTGTCCTGCCATTGTATGCCCTTAGACTCCGTCCCACCACCAGGTGAATAAGCTGGAAGGCTACATTAGTGTTGCGCGAGCCTCCTGCTTTGTTCGCTAGGTTAGAGCTCCTCTTCATCCTCAATCAGAAAGTTGAGTAATAGGGAAGGTTTGAGCGTGTTATTAAAATCCCCCGCTACCAGCACCCTAGTCTGTGGCTGATAGGTACCTGCCAAATCATCAAGCATAGATAAAGTGGGCGATTCATTCCCTGAGGATACAAACCTAACATAGACATGAAAGATTGTTAAGACTAACCCCAACAGAAAAGTATCTTGAATCCCCATTCGGTCTGCTGATTTAATTTTCGGCTATTTATGGGCGCATGCGATAGAATATTTCACAAAAATTGTAGACCACCACTTTCCCTCCCTGAATGCCTTTGGGCTAGCGCTTGGGTGCTAGAAGTGGTATAATCACTGATGAATACCCTATCAGTAGTCCACGTCTCCTGGAAGATACCAATGTCCTTATCCTTAGTAAACGTAAGCCGCCCAAGGTCGGAGAGTTTAGGGTAGATCCTAACCAGATTCTAAGATATAATAGACAAGCTAGAATTCAGAGCAAGATCTTCCACTTTGGTACTAGTAAAGACCTCTTTGTCAGATTTATCGGCAATAGCACAATTCGCTTCAGTGGTACTTACTCGGCACTTAAAATTATTCGGCAACCCCGTATTAAGCAAGTCTCCAATATCAGGAGTAATATCTTAGCTATTGGCATTCGCCGTGAGCGGAGAAGTAACTGCAACCGCTCCAGTTGCATTAAAACCGGATCTTCCAGAAGAGATACCAAGATCCGATTCCGTGGCGAAGTTATTCTCAGCATTGTATAAAGATAAGACACTCAATGACACAAGCCTAGTTTGCAGAGCTCTGCCCTCCGATATTACGTGAATCGAAAGGGAAGCAGTTCAGGAAGGTACCCAGGTTGGTCCCCATCCCTCTGTGTTGATAACTGCCTTCCTCCTCATAAAACCCCATTGAGCAGGGCACTTCCTGCAGATCTGCAGTATTTAAACTGAATGCTGAGTTATTGTGTGAGCAGCACCTAGCATAGAGTGCAACCAGATTTTCCCCCATCCCTAAATGTCAGCTAGATCACATCATAAAGTGGGTTAGTGGTTGAACACCTCAGTGCACTAAGAATGTCTTCTCGGATCACCGACCGACAACACCTGACATATCTCAGCCAATGCGTTACCTTATTGATGACAGAATCCTCCGACTCGTGCCTACCAAGTGAGGAATGGAGTTTAAGGACTTTTACCATTAGAATTCTATTTACAGCAGAATTATACATCTCATTGCACCTCCTGTTCTAGTATATAGTAGACCTGCCACTCCACCCCTCTTCGCTCCCATCAGGTCTCTGGGTCCCGCCTTCGGTTGAGGGATATAGTGCAAAAGAAACAATTGATGGACGGAATGCTAGACAATGAAAACATTCACCCCCAGTCACAAGGATCTACGTTTAATCTATCATTCTTTTGCTCACCACACCACCCCAGTTTGGACCCAGCCATATGCAAATTAGTGGGACGGGTATACCCAAACGTCATCCGAAAGTGAAGGTGGTGGCGGTAGGGGGGTGACTGGCATCAACCTGCACAACAGGTTCATCTATATTTGCACTTTTTTTTTTTTTTGTTGTTGAAACTTTTTATTGAAAGAAAGAAAAAAAAAAACTAAGTACAAGGCAAAAAGAAAAGTATACATGGACATGTGTTCACATAGGAGGACACCTAGGCACGATATTACACAACAGATCAATAATACATATTGTGGGGAGGGGGCCAGCGGGGAAACAAATTGAAGGATAACAAAAAGCACACAAGACATGGAATGCCGGATCAGGGGGACAGAGGGACTTCGGGGTTGTCCACAAACTGAGGCGCACATAGATTTCCACGGTACGCGTTCCATTGGCTCCAGATACTATTCCATTTTCTGGGTGTGCCCCGCGCCACATACACAGTCTTCTCCCTGAACATACACCAGTCCATATTCTCCTTCCACACCGATACCGTGGGCGGGCGCTGGGAACCCACAACTGCGCTACATCTCTTTTGGCAATCATATACCCCAGGGTCGCCCACTGCGTCTGGGCCACACTATAATCATTCGGCTCCCACACATTCAACAGGCACCGCCTAGCTTCGGGCTGCAGCACCACCCCCGTGACTCTACCCATCACAGTATGCACATTCGTCCAGAACCGCACCACCTCCGGACACTCCCAAAGTATATGGAGGAAAGTACCAAGCATGCCACAACCACGCTTACATACCCCGTCCGAGGAATAACCCATGCGGATCAAGTGCGGACCAGTGATATACACACGATGTAAGATCTTGAGCTGAACGAAACGGAGACGGGCAGGGATCACGACTTCCTTAGGCGAGGATAATGCAGCCTGCCAATCCTCGTCGTCCAGCTCTAAACCATCGCCGGTCCAAACCTCCCTAAGATGCACTAACAGATCCACTCGGGTGTTGATCAACTTCTTATAGATCAGGGAAATGGTACTATCGGGGACGTGGCTGTCAAGGAGCCGATCTTCAAGGGGGGGAGGACTCGGGGATGACAGTACCTGCAGGGAGAGCCGAACTCATGGCATGGTGAATCTGTGTGTATCGGAAGAATTCCCTGTCACTCAATTCGTATTCCGACTGTAGTGCCGCAAAGGTCTTGATTTTGCCCTTGACCCAAAGATCCCCCACGCAGCTAATACCAATCATATCCCATTTTTCAAACCCTTTCGTCTTACAGAGACATCTCAACCTTTCAGAAGCATACAAGGGGGTCGCACGAGTCAATCGACCTTTCCAACCCACAGACGCATTCGCAGCATGCCACACTCTTAGAGCAACCTCGGTAGGTCCAGATAAATGCTTGCCCGCCGCCTTGGAGTAGAGGGCCCTCCTGTAGTCCCCGCCCGGTAGCAAATACTTATCCATCTCAAACGCCGGGTTAGGAGCAGGCGCGTATGTCGCGTGATTGATCGCACTCAGTTGCGAGGCCCAATAGTAACGCCTAATATCCGGCAACGCTATACCCCCATCATACCAGGGAAGAGTGAGTTTAGCGAGGGAAATACGCGAACGTCCATCCCAAATTAACCGTCTCTGCAAGCTTTTAACCTCCCTAAAATAGCTTGCCGGAATAATATCGAACGTATTCTGCAGCGCGTACAAAAATCTCGGCAGGGCCATCATTTTAAAAAGGGCTGCGCGCCCGAGCGGCGAAAGCGGCAACCCGCACCAGCGCTCAACGTCGAGTCGCAATCGTTGAAGGGGGGGGGGAGCAGATTATGCGCGTAGCGAGCCGCATGGTCTAAAGTTATAAAGATCCCCAGGTATTTAAAGCCCGTCGCAGAGATCCGAATGGGGCATCTGCGAGGCAGGGGAGGAGGACCGCCCGAGAGCACGTATACACAGGATTTAGTCCAGTTGATAACAAGGCCCGAATTTTTCCCAAACGAAGTGAGCACATCGAACAAAACATTGAGAGATTTTCGAGGGGACGTGAGGTACAATAAAATATCATCTGCATAAAGCGAGACGCGATCCTCAAAGTCCGGGGACAACCGGATCCCCTTTATATTTGCACTTTTAATCGGCTGAAGTTGCTTTACTATTAACAGCTGATGAATAATGGTTTTTAACTCTCTCACCTCCGCTTTAAGTCCAATTATCAGAGGAATACAATCAGTAACAGAAGGTGTAGAAGCAACTGCTACGCAAGTAGGTGGACCGCTAATAATAGTACTATGCAGTGAAGCTTTATCTGTTAACTCAAGCAAAGGTAAAAAAAAACGATGTCCGCATGGTAAACATCACCACCAAAGGGTGTGATTACCGTGGGACAGAATTTGTATTCAGAATTTAATTTGGCTGTATAGCCTCAGGGCAAGTTTTAGATTTCATAAACCTATTCAGAATTCTAGTTTGAAACCGATCTAAACCTGCCGATTTAAGAGATTCCCTCATAGGACACAGCAGCTGGGGGCTGAACAATAACCGGGTTTAGCAATTCTTCACACTCGCCCAGTAGGTCATCCCTCCGATCAATGACACAGTTTCTCCCCCACCTTTTTTGACACTTTTCTGTTTTTTTTTTTTTTCTGTTTACCCAAAGCCACTTGCGCCCTCCTCTGCCTTCCTTTTACCCATATTTGCTTGTGGGAAGTAAACCGCCTCAGCAGTTACCTTGTATTGGCCTTGGTGCTGGATGATAACAATACAAGTCTTGAAAAAAATCACAAGCCCAGACCCCCAATTAGTCAGTGGTGCAGATGGTTTTAACCACACTGGTTGCTCTTGCATATAGCACCAGAACAGTACCTTGTCTGAGGAAAGTCAGGGCCCTGCCATTTCCTGGCGATGACGGGCCCGCCCATGGCCTGTGCGCGTCCCGCGGGAGGTCTTCCGGTGCTTTATGCTCACAGCGCAACAAGTGGAAGGTGGCTGGCAGGAGACCCCTTCTTGAGCTTGGGCAGTTGGACCCTGTAGTCCTGTTGTCCGTGGGAATCACGGCAGGCCTGGGGTAAAAAAAAGGAACAGTCCCAGTACTCTGCGTCCCGTCCCTCAGGAGATCTTCCAGCGCTTTATGCGCATGTCTCAACAAGAGGGAGGCGGCTAGCAGGAGACCCCTCCTTGAACATGGGCAGCTGGACCCTGTAGTTCTGTTGTCCGCAGGAATCACGGCAGGCCTCGGGCAGTGAGCAAAACTGAACAGTCCCAGCACTGTGTGTCCCCCTAATTTCTGATGTATATTGTATATTTACATTGTTTGGCTTAGAATTCTTGTGCATGTATCAGTAGAACTGTACCGTTCAACTGTATGGTATCCAGTTTGAGTGCATAGTTTTAGATGTTAGGGTATGTAACGGATAATGTTTTAGTTTAAAATACCATTGATGGTGTCAGTAGAATGACCAATTCCTTCAAAGTAGCCCTTTATGTGTATTTAAAAAAACAAAACATTTTACAGGAATCCCAAGCATGGGCATCACGTGACAACGCCCCAATTAAAGTTATTGTTATGGGCACATCATTAAACCTGCTGCTGGCGCTCATTGATCCTATGCAGTGCAAATAATTTGACACCACATGGCTCCGAGTAAAAGGTCGCACTTTTGGTCAACTGCATATGCTCGGAGACATTGCACTTTCAAGAAAAATATTTCTCATCTGGGTCAAAGTTTGTATCTGCAGTGTTTAAACAATTATCTATTTGACGAAGTGCATCCCTTTAGTTAATAAAGTGCCCATGGTCATTACTTATTAAAACCCAAAATTATTTGCCGACCTAGCTGATGGATGAGCAGGCATTTGTACCAGTTATCACAAAGGGGCTAAAAGTAAAACAGTGCATGTTGTCTTTAATGCTGAGTTTATTACAAATATCTAATGTAGATATTTCTTGCAAGCCAGGTTTCTCTATCCGTAAAATTTAATGTTTTTTGTTAATAGACTTGGCTTACATTTTGGCATTTTTTCTGTAGGTGGACGACCTCCTAATCATTGAAGAGAAGATTGACTTGGAAGTGAGATCCTTAGAAACCTGTGTGTACGAGCACAAAATGTTCTCCGAAATCTTAAATCGAGTTCAAAAAGCAGTTGATGATTTGAATCTTCACTCCTACTCCAATCTGCCCATCTGGGTTAATAAACTTGATATGGAGGTAAGAGATCAAATTTCAAAAAGGGATTTGAAAATGAGCAAGCACTTGTGTTGTGATCTAGTAGTATACTATAGTTCTTGTCTAATTATTTAGGTTTCAGTGTTTTTGCTACAGATCTGTACTTTATAGTGAACTGGTAAAGTTATGAGACATTGCACTCACTCGGTATAATTGATGAAATAGAATATCAAAACAGACCAGACACAAATCACGGAGAAAGACTAAAGTAAGTGAGAACTGATCAAATAAAATGTGGGATAGTTAAACCAATACCGTTAAATATTCACAAAAGGACACTAGAATGGGGAAGAGCACAGGTGAGGTGCTGAAGAATGAAGTGGATGTAGGGTTGCTTGCCCATTAAAGTTGTAACAGTTGTCCTACCTGAGATTGCATTACACGTTAGCAGCTAAAATACGTAATGTAAGCACCACTAACAACCCAGTGCAATTTCGTTGAGCCTGAAAATTGCAGTAAGTTATAAATGTTCCCAGTTGATGAGAGTGAAATGAGGTTCGATGCTATAAACTACAGACCATATGGCATGACACCCGCAGAAGAGAAGTGAATAGAACGTTGTCCAATAATATTTAAGTACAGTGAATTCATTGGGTAAGAGAAATCGGTGTTATGGGTTTGTGAAGTGAATGTGTTGCCTGACAACTTAAGAGGAGTTTTGGTTAATAAACCAGGAATCAAGAGACAGAATTCCAGTGTATTTTCTAAGACAGTTCAAGGATAGGATAGGTGTCAACCTAGTCCAGTGTAGACACAAGGTTGGAAAGTGACCTAGTAAAAGGCTGCTGAGTGTGAATTTGTAGTCTTAAGGTATTTTCTCAGGCAAAGGAAGTAATAATTGTAGTGTCGTAAATATTGTGAGTTGGCATTTTGTTTTTCAGTGCATTCATATGTGACATTTCAGAGACGTGCACTGGAAGCTGGAAAGGAAGGTTAATTAAAACTATCTTCAACGTCATGCATATGTGTTTTGACCAGGTCAACCCATTATATACATTTTTACAAAAAGGATAACTTGGTCTTGTTAGTTTGCTGTCTTTGCATGCCAAACGTCAATTAGTACTTCAGTGTTGGTTGCTGGTTTCTGTCAGGTTATTTATTTCTTATTTGTACCTGTTTTGCACCATTGAGCTCTATTACTAATACTTGGACACCAGGCATATAATAAAACATGTGTTCTGATCTGAATGGCACAAAAAGCAAAGTCTTGGAACTAATCAATGTTGTTAGAGCTACTTGAATTGCTGTAGAGCAAATTGTTTACTAAAATGTTAGGAAAATACCGCATTAGTGTGTTTATAATATTTATCTTTTTAAAAGAGGGTTTGTTTAGAAGTCACTTTTTTTTCTTCATTATAGATTGAAAGAATTCTGGGAGTTCGTCTGCAAGCTGGACTGAAAACCTGGACTCAGGTTCTCATGGGACAGTTTGATGACAAAGCTGAAGTGGATATGGATACAGATGCTCCACAAGTCAGCCACAAACCTGGAGGGGAGCCCAAAATCAAGGTAAGCACCTTTGCTTTGACATGTTAGTTTGTTGGATTTTGCGGTTGGGTTTGTGATGAGTCAGACGAGCATATCTTTATTGGAACAGACTTTGAGCTCTATTGTAAACTGTATCTGAAAGAAACACTTTAGTGATAGATTACTTACCTTAGAATATCCCCAGGCATCAGACTGGATCCGGAAAGCTTTCATCAGCAGTAGCCCTGCTCGTCGATAGGCACAGTCATACGGCTCCGCGTGCGTCGTTGGTGTTGTATTCGCCGAGATGAGCTACTTAGACACGCCCACGCGCACTGACGTCAGTTTTTTCTTTTTCCGTGCCAGCACGCGCAGATCCGGAGAGAGCGGTACCCCGTCACTTGTTGACTAAGTATTTTTTTTAAATAATTTGTGAGTACACTGTACCCCTGGTGCATAGGGATGCTAGGTTCTGTAGTAGGGTATCTCTATGTATAGTCATAATCATGTGAATAGTCCCGCCCATGTGCGTGGACCCCGGAGCAATCGAAATAGTCTCTTAGTTGTCCTCTTCTGCAATCCTGCATAGACACTTAAGAGAAAATCAAAGACAAATAATGCAGCCTGAAATTAACAAGGCTACACTGGCCAGTACTTCATCCTGAAGTGAAAAAGGATAGCCAGAAAATATTAAAATTTAAACATTTTGGTAAGTTTCACACACAGAGAAACTCCCCTTCACCACAATCCTTTGTCATGCTAGAGAGGAAGGGTTGGACAGACAAGCCCCATAGGCTGCCATTATGTGTCTGTAAATGGATACCGTGCCTTTAAGGAACCCTCCAGAGACCCTCGGTATCCCATGATGCTCAGTTCTTTTTTCCGGCTCCTGCTAGCAGGAGCGTGGAGCATTGAGTTCTACCTTTATTGGTATTTCTTCAAATATTTGAGCTTTTTTTTGTCAAACTTATCTTTATTGAATTTTTTGTGTTCCAAAATACATCGTTAAATCAGCACCGTCACATCACCCCTCGCAGGAGGTGCTACAGAAATCGACAGGGTTATAATGAAAGAAAGATGTGCAGTGCCTGACTCCGTCCCCAATGGTCTGCGCAAATGACAGTTACAGTTTCTAATAACAAGTGAGCCTTCGGCAATCCTTCAAAGGCAGTAAATCAAAGCTAACAATTTAGCGTGCAGCCTATCGTGCTCTGCGAGAGGGGATACTCAAAGAATGTCAGTCAAAAGGTGCCACATAAAAAAAGGTATAAATAAACAACAACGGTCCTTGACAAAGGGAAATACACATTAAATAATTATAGGCCACAATCTGCACTATAATAAACAGGAAGTCCAGCCGGACCTCAAAATGTAATCAATACTCCAATGAAAGAATGACAGAACAACGAATAAACAGTGGGACACAGTCCTGTATCCACAAGGCTAGACAAACAATATACAATACATACAGGTAAGAAATTTATCAGGCAATTGAATTTAGAGGGAGCAACTAAGGTTAGGATAGAGTCAATTTGCTTCACTCATGTAGAAAAAACATACATTTTGCACATAGTAGTGAACTAGTGTTTAGACTACAACTGTTGACGGCGTTTCGATCCATTAAAAATTGAGGATCATCATCAGGACAACCAATATTTGCCTGAATGTACAAGCCTGTATTTACAAGGGAAACAAAAAGGGGACACATAAAACAGGAATTAGCAAACTGTCTACTGCCAGAAACATAACGCGATCAGGTAACCATACCATGCTTAAGGTTGTAACTACCATACGTGTAGGTAAGTGCCAGTCAGACAGTGTCAATTGAACACGGCGCAAGTGCCAGTCAGACAGTGTCCAATACCCACGGCGCAAGTGCATAGAATTAATGAATAAAAAAGGAATACACGTGCAAGGAGACGAGCAACACGATGTGCTTGTGTCAGACGATTGGTGATCATGCCCGTATTAACGACACAGGAGGGGTCATGCAATTGCAGGAGGCAAGGTTTATACATTAACCTTAGGAGAAGGTGCAACCAAGCAACCGAGATGTCTTGGAGGAGTGGCTCTGGTGGTTGGCAGAGAACGAAGGGTTGTCAGATTAAGGGACCTGAGGGAATTAGAGCCAGGATTAAAACTAGCCAGACCGGTCATCAATAACACATTGTGAATTGGTGTTAAGGGTAACACTTACCTCTATGATAGGAAGGCATACCCTAAGAAGGCAGACGCCGTGGAAGTGGGTAAGCCGCTCCTTGTCCACAGCATGATTAGCACATTGGATAATTCATCAATTTATGATGTAATTTAATTACAGTGTTCCCGCCCTTAATCTACACAATTTCCGAAGCGTCTGCCTTCTTAGGGTATGCCTTCCTATCATAGAGGTAAGCGTTACCCTTAACACCAATTCACGTCCTAACTCGCCGGAAAAATCTCGCTCTAACTCTATTGGTAGGGCCTCGAATAAATAAAGTAGCTTAGGGAGAAGCGTCATATTTAAAAGCATGTATCCAACCTAACCACGACAAAAAGAGGGGCTTCCACTTTGTACGTTTTGTTTGGATACGAGTTAGAATGGGGGGAAATTAGCGGTGTAGTGCCCTTTCAATCTCGGTGTCAGGTGGACCCCCAAATATTGTATGGAGGACTTAGCCCATTGGAGGGGATTTAGAGATTGGAGCCTGCGGCATTCTGCCTGCTGGAGCATGAGATTGAGAATATATGACTTGCTTAAATTTACTTTAAAGCCAGCTACAGCTTCAAAGTGCTCAAGTTTCAGCTGTAAAGGTGAGAGGGACGAGGCCGGATCGGAGAGGCACAAGAGGACATCATCTGCGAACAGGGAGATTTTGTGTGGGTCCCCAGTGAATGGGATTCCCCAAATGTCTGGGTTGGCTCGAACCGCCGTCGCCAAAGGTTTAATGCTGAGGGCGAAGAGTGAAGTAGAAAGGGGACACCCCTGCCTGGTGCCTCGAGAGTGAAGAAAGGATGGTGAATGTACCCCATTGACCGCAACTCTGGAATGCGGGGGGAGATACATTTTTCACCATGATTCAAGCTAATTAAGTGCAAAGCCAAACGCCGCTGGTGTGTGTAACATGAATGCCCAGTCCACCCAATCGAAGGCTTTTTCGGCATCCAGCCCCACCAGTACTGCGGGGATCTGAAGCCTCTGGGCCTTCTCTAGCAGATGAACAATACGGCGGGTGTTATCATGCGTTTGACGCCCTTTAATAAATCCCGATTGATCGGGGTCATGTATAAGGTCTAGCATAAAGTCATTCAATCGTTTGGCTAAAATGGAGGAGTAAAGTTTCGCATAGAGGTTAAGCAAGGCAATAGGCCTATATGAGGCGCAGTAATGGGGGTCCTTCCCCGGTTTGGGTATCACGGAGATCACAGCCTCAGTCATAGAGGCAGGGGGTCTTGCCTTCCTCAGCCATAGTATTGAAGAGCCGCGTGAGATGTGGGCAGATGTCGGAAGCAAAAGTTTTATAAAAAGCGTGTTGTAGCCATCTGGGCCTGGGGCCTTGTGGAGCTTAAGATTATTTATCGCCGTATTGACCTCATCGAGACTGATAGGGGCCGTAAGTTGCTCATTCCAGTCAGCAGTAAACTTAGGGAGGTGGAGTGTTTGGAGATATTCCTGTTGGGCAGCAGGGTCTAATTCGTCCCCGGAATAAAGGTTATTGTAAAATGTACCGAAGATCTCTGCTTTTTCCTCATCCTTATGTGTAAGCTCCCCATCAGGTCCCCGGATTCCACCTATGTATTCTTTCACCCGTTTATCTTTCAGCTGCCCGGCGAGGTGTTTACCAATTTTGTTGCCCTGAGAGTAGGACAGATGACGCAGTTTGAGGAGCGTGAGTTCTGCCCTATTGTTATATATAGTGCGAAGTTTGCCACGGAGCGCCGTGAGATTGAGTGGGGTC
This sequence comes from Lissotriton helveticus, assembly GCF_964261635.1. Lineage (NCBI taxonomy): Eukaryota > Metazoa > Chordata > Amphibia > Caudata > Salamandridae > Lissotriton > Lissotriton helveticus. Next base: position 419,521,034 of record NC_136070.1, read on the forward strand.
TGTCTAGTGGGATTCTGTTTGAGAGAGTTCGATAGAGGCCAGCTCTTTTTCTAGTTGTTCCTGCTCTCTAGTGCGCTGCGTGTTGAGTGCTGAGTTAAGGACAACGCATTTCCCCCGAAGAACCGCCTGAAATGCGTCCCAGGTGGTAAGGTCTGACGTGTCTTCTGGTTTAATATCAAAGTATTCCTTGATGGATTCTCTGAGCTTGGTACAGGAGTCTTATCCCATGTAAGCGAGGGCGGGAAGTACCACCTGGGCATAGTCTAAGTGTTTCTGGACCAGGACACACATATGGAGAATAGGCTATGATCTGATACTGAGAGAAGGGAGATCTTGGCCTCCTGAAGGACACCCTGCAAGGATTGGCTAATGAATATGTATTCAAGTCTGTAGTACGTGCGATGGACATGCGAATAAAAAGTATAATCTCGCGTGTGTGGGTACAAGGCACGCCATGAATCTACTAGATCCATGTCGCGGATACGTTGTCGAGTGTCACCGGAAAAGGAGCCCGAGCCTGAACGGTGGGAGTGAGTACTGTCCAGGTCATTCTGCCAAGTCATGTTGAAGTCACCTATGAGAACCTCCGCAAAATCCAGTAGTTTCCTCAGTAGTGTATGTAAGAATTCCGTCTGGCCAGTGTTGGGAGCGTAGGCTGCCGCAAAGGTGAAAATCCTACCTCTCAAACACCCCTTAGTTATAACCCAGCGACAGTCCTTATCGCTTAGAACATCTAGGGGTTGGAATTGTATGGAAGCAGGGAATAATATGGCTACTCCTCTATGCTTTGTACGGGCCGAAGACTTGTAGATCAAAGGGTATGGTTTGTGTCGAAAGCGTGCGTCCTCAGACCTAGCGAGGTGTGTCTCCTGCAGGTCCACTATGTCGAGGTGGCGATCAATAATGTACTTCCATAGTTTTTGGTGCTTTTGGGGGAAATTAAGACCCTCAACGTTCCAGGTGCCAATAGTTATTGTCATAGTGTTAAAGGGAAAGATACCATCTCAAGGAGGGCTCCAGAAGACCCATCATCCCCAGTGGCACAGCTGAACCCCAAAGGTACATACCCCACCATCTCATAACCCCAAGCACACCCAGATCGAGAGAACCTACAGAACAGGATGTTAAAAAGCCGCCACCATGTCCCACCCAATCCCACCCCAGAACCCCAAATAGTAAGGGAAAAACAAACATGAATAGAAATGCAATACAATGTAAATCTTGAAAACAATACTATAAGCATTGTTAGATCCCTGCTAGGGGTAGAGATACCCCCCAGGAATGTGGTGAGATGGCAGGTCCGAGGTCCCCATCCGCGCCCATCCTGGAGCAAAGCCAAGCAGATCAGTCAAGAAGCAACATTAAATCGTTGATCAGTTGTAGCCAATAAAAGTCCCCACTCGTTGTAGGTGGGACCTTGACATGTGCGTTAACATCAGCCAGAACCGGGCTGTCCTTGTAAAAGAGGAACTGAGCAGATGACCCAGATGGAACCTTTTAAGAAAGCAAGCCTGACCGCAGCAAGGTGGAAGTCCTTCGTTACCAAGTACAGTCCCGCTTCAGGATGCAAAATGTCTCGAGTGGGCGGCAACACCCAGTGTTCAGAGAGGACAAGACGGCCTGTCGAAGCGGCATATCCCCACCCCACCCCACCTCGTCGACTGAAACCATGCTCCACACAGCATCCAGAGATCCTGATGGCGCGAGATGCCAGCCCCTCTAGATACATGAGCAGTATAGGCCCTTGAGGTCCCTTTCAATGGATCATTTGCGGCCTCTGCTCGCGCTCACAGACCACGCAGACGAGTTTGGCGTAGCCCTACGGAGATCATCATTCTTGTCCCGGGTGGCAACGTTGTCTTCTGAGGAGAGACCAAGAAGGACCAAACCCTTCTGCTTACCGGTGACATGGCGTTGTTGATTCCGGAATTCAAAACTGAGGCCGAAGGGATAGGTCCATCGATATCTGATCTTGTCATCTCGTCGCTTAGTAGTAAGTGGTCTGAACAGCTGTCTCCGCGCTAATGTGGCCGGTGCTAGGTCCTGGTAGAATGAATGATTTTGAAAAGAGATGAAACCTTTCGACCTAGCCGTTGGGAGGACCGCTTCTTTGACGTTGAAGGAGTGGAACTTCGCCAGGACATCCCGGGGCCTCTTCTTTTTGCCAGTTCGCAAACTCCCCACTCGGTGGACCCGTTCCAGTTTTATTTTAAGCGTTTGGGGGCTCAAGATTTCTGCGAAGAGCCCCTGCAGAAAGGCCTCCAGGTTAGGCCCCTCTGCCCCCTCCTCCAGTTCCTTAATGCGAACGTTCTCTCTCGGAGCCCTATTTTCAAGGTCCTTTGTCTTGAGTTGTGATTGGAGTAGCTGGTTGCGAAGGGATCGAACATCTTCGCGGAGTTCCGTGGTCCGCTTATCTTGATATTGATGATGCGCCTCCAAATCTAGCACCCTAGTACCCACTTCTTGCTGGAGGGACATCAACTTGTCGGTCAGGTACGTCTGCAGCTGCTGTATGGATGCTTTACTATCCTGGCCAAGGTCTTCCCGCAACTCAGTCTTTGAAATCCTTGAACATGGCCAGGAGTTCCGCTTTAGGGAGGGCCATAGCCGCTGTTTCATCGTCTGCGCGCAGCCCAGGGCGCCTATCTGAGGCCGCCAAGCAGTCCGAGACCTTGGGGTTGTTCGGATTATCCCCTTCTTGGGCGGCATGCGGACCGGCCCACGGGGGCCCTCCTTCATATCGCTCGGGGTAGCCACAGGGTCCGCAAGGCAATATGTGGAGTCGAGGCAGCTGAGACACCCTGAGTACGCAGACTAGTGAGCCCCGAAGTGGTAGGAGAAAGATGGCGGGGAGCGCGCTGGATGGGTTGTCCCAGGAGGAGTGCGACGCAGGCCAGCCTGGGTCTAGCAGGTTGATTTGCCAATTTTTAGTGCAACAGCAAGGGGAAGCAAGTGCTGACCTCAATGCCAGGCTGATCTATCGCAGGAAGGCAGGAGTAGAGAAAGGCCTCTTATTAGGAGAGGGGTGGCGCCATTTTGTAACCGGCTAGAAGCGTGGGTATCATCTGGCATGGGGCAGAGAGAGGCGTGATAAGCAGAAACACTCGCTGTCGGGCCAGGTGGGCGTCGCCAGATCGTAGGCTCTCTTGAGTGAAGTCCAGTAAGCCCGGAGCATAAGGTCGCGAATTTGCACGAGGGAAAAGCAGCTCCAATGCCTCTAGCGAGCCGCCATCTTAGGGGAGGCAGGCGGGCCTCAGCACAGTATAACTGAAAGGCGGAATGTCTCGCGGGCAGCAGCAGATTCCAACACTCAATCCGGCCCGCAGCCGCCATCTTGTCCTCCGAGCCGAGGCTGCCAATGGCGCTGAGACCGGGATGATCCCAGATAGAATGGAGCAGATGAAGGCTCCCCAGCAGCGCGCTACATCCTCCGCCGTTAGTAGATGGCAAGCGCGGCCCTCCGAACGCTGGGGGACCGCCACAATCCGCTCCGGAGTAGAGCGTGGACCAGGAACCGAGACGGATCACGACCGTTCGGCCATCTTGCCCGGCCACGGCCTGATATTTCAGTTTTTTTTATTATAGTTTAAGTGTTTCATTCGACGTCTGGGGCCTTTATCTTCCCTTTGCTGTCTTTTTTGGGCAGTTAAGCCACTTCTTTATTGTCAAAATGCCATCTTTATTTGACAAGTGCCATGAATGTGGCATGAAGAAGGCCAAGTCGGATTCTCACAGGGTCTCCATACTCTGTCTTCCCTCATCTCATGTTCATGACTCCTGTGACATCTGCAAGTCATTCTCCAGGAGGACCCCTGCGTGACAGGGAGAAGATCCGTCTTCAAGGCCTAGAGCTGAGAAGACAACAGGCTGCAGGTGGGACCTCTGGGCATGGAGAGAGCCTTTACTCTTCCACAACCCATGCGTCTGCATCTGGGAGGTTCCCCAGTTAGAAGAAGGCTCAGAAACGGCGCCGGTCCTGGTCGACGTAGATGGTTACGACGTCTATGTCGAAACCAGGTATGACAACGATATGCTCCCCGTCAACTCAGGGCTCTGGGTCTAAACAACGTCAAAGATCAATGTCTAGGGGAAGGACGTTGAGACCTCGGACGAGGTCGACGCGGAGGATATCACAGACCACGTCGACACATCATCGCCGTCGGTCTGGGTCCAGGAGACATCGGTGCTCGCCGGCGAGGCCGCTCTAAGTCGACGCGCACGTCGCCGTCGACTAGGAGATCGACGCAGTCAAGCAGAAAGTAGACGTCTAGCAGGAAGTAGACGTCTAGAAGTAGTCAGAGCTAGTTGTCGAGAAGCCTGTCACCCTCTGTGGTCAGCATCTCCACATCTGACAGTTCTAGGTCACGCCGGCGTTCGCCATCAAGGGGCCCTGCCTCCAGAGCTCCCTCTTTGAGGCCTGCCCGCAAGAGGAGGAGAGTGATTCATACCTTGGACTCGGAGTATTCCAGGACCTATTCACCATCTAGGTCACCGACCCTAGTAAACGTCCTTCCTGGGCTGCTGCATCAAATCTATTCTAAGTTCAGGCAAATTAGAATGTACAGGCTCTAAAGAGACAGTATTTACTTTACACTGGTGTAGGAAGCTGGCTCTGTATATACCATAGCAAAATAAGGTATAGTATGCACAGTCCAGTGGATACCCAAAGGCTTACAGAGGTAACCGATAATACCTTACTCTCTACTTGTGGTAGTGTGGGCAAGCAGTAAGGCTTTTTCAGTGCATCGTGTTGAGTATTTATTGTACACAGTCATGCAAGATATGATTTCACACACTCAAGGACTGAACTCAGACCAATTGTTTGTATCAAAAATGTTTCTTTGTTGTATTTTTCTTTATTCGATTCAGTAATCTTTATTTCGGTTTTGAAAAACGATAAAAAATACATAACATTCATACATATTGAATAATAAAACGCAATTAAAATGGAATTTTACATTGGTGCTGCCTTGACTGGAGCAATTACTTGTAATGACCTTTAGTTCAGTCCATAGGTCTTGAAAATATGTATACAATACATTAAATACCACCTAATAATAATAAAAAAGTTAAGATTATTATAAAAAGAGGCCACCCAGTACCAAATAATTATGTGGAGCATTGACCTGTTTGACATTGATATTCTAAACTACAATCTGATTGATCATTACTACTCACATTTTATATAAAAAAAGAATTATACATATTCTCACAACATGTATCGCATGATTAGTAAGAATTAAAATCAGTAACAGTCTGAGGCGAGAGGAGGGAAACAATTTCTAAGTTTTCATCAGGGGTTGTATTTTTTAAAAGAATCCAGCGCCTTCACCACATTGAGCTTATGAATCGCGAGATTCCAAATACAATGGGCTTAGAGGTATCAGATTTTAACACTCTATATGCCTCCTGACAATGCACAAACCCCATATTCCTACACAACTGTTTGAGCCAACATTGCATAGCAAGTTTGTATCCTGGCAAAAAAATAAAATATGAAGCTCTGTCTCCTCTTGGGGTCTAGACCAACTGGCAGTAAAGGTACGGAGGGGAAGGGTGCCGACTCTAAACTGTAGATATAATTTCCTAGCTAGAGGAGGCAAGATATCGTCCAGGAAAGGCTCAAATTTGTATTTCACTTTGTGTTTAAGAAAATCTGCTGTGAGATGACCCGTGCCCGGGTTCCCACAAATAACTGCCAATTTATGTAATCAATAGGTTTTCACCAGTTCCACACGTGAGGTTGCCAAGCATGCTTCCTCGGGGTTGCTCCAGAGACTAGGGTTACCCATCCTGCTGCACTCTTCCTTTAGGTACGCAAACCAAGGGATCTTTTTCTCTGCACCCCGGAAACCCAAAAGCTCTGTTGTTTCTAACCAGTATGCTTCCAACTCTGGGGTCACCCATAGTCTTCGCCAGAAGGTTAGGGGTCTTAATGCAACCTCATCTCCTATTGACCTAATACCAAATAGATCTCGGCAGAATTAAAGGGGTACTAGAGGGGAGACCCAGAGTCTGTCTTAAAAAGCTATTCTCAACTTTGCTCAATTGGCTACAAGAACAGTGACCCCACAGTTCGGCCCCAAACATTGATGAGGCCCTGGCCTGCACCTTGTAAATCTCTAGGATAGGGCCAACAGGTTTAAAGCAAAAATTTCCCAGTAATTTTGAAGTTTCTCCTGTAGTCTGAGCTAATTTGGGCTTGGCTTTGGCAATTTGTGGCCCCCCACTCCATATTCTCGGTAATGGTTACACCTAGGTAGTCTATTACAGAGACCCTTTCCAGAACCATGCCATTTAGGCTGGGATTAGGATGTGTTGTCTTGGCTGGATTAAAGACCATACATTTGGTTTTGTGGTCTTTATTTCCAGCCCCTTGTTACAGTAGATTACAAAACTGTCCAGGACCCTATGTATTCCCATCGGTGACTTGGACATTAAAAGGGTGTCGTCCACGAACAACAGTGCAGAGACCTTAGAGTTTGCCAGCTTGGGGCCATCATTGTCCATAACCTCATTAAGGTGTGCACTCAAATCGTTGAGAAAGCGGTAAAACAGGGTAGGAGCAAGCACACACCCCTGCCTCACCCCCTTCTCAACGGGAAATTGCGGACTTAGCTTCCCTCTTTCCCATATCTAACTTGGGCAAAATTGGCTTCATGCTGCCTCTCAAACATGCTTAACCCCTTCGGTGCTTATGACGGAACGGTTCGGTCATGAGCGTTGGTTGGCCTGTGCTCATGACGGAACCGTTCCGTCATGAGTCCATAGGGCTAATAGAACGTTCAGCACAGCGCAGGAATTTGCGCCGCGCTGAAGAGGTTAAAAGATCAGATGGGATCCCCATGTATCTGAGTGCCCTCCATAGTTTATCCACGAAAATTAAGTAGAGGCTGCCACCCTCCATTTTCACAGTTTTTCAAAATAGAAGTTGTAATCTATATATTTGGTCAAATGTAGAGATGTTCTTCCGGAAGCATTACATTTTCTATCATCCAGCCCTGGAGGTGATCTTTGAGTACCCGTGCAAGCAATTTTTGCATGACCTCTTCTTAAAAACTGGAATGATTTCTGCCCCCGCCCAGGTTTTAGGTATCGGCATACCTTCCATTATGGCATTAAATAAAGCCCATAAATAGGGGGACCATATTGTTGGTTCCTCCCTAAACAGACCCCCTGGAAGTTTGTCTAGTCCTGGTGCTTTACCTGCGGGGAGTTTCTTTATTGCAAGTGCAACTTCTGAAAGGGTAATCTCCACAGCTACTTCATGGATGTTCTTTGATGAGATATTGGTGGCCTTATCTGCCTCAACCACGTCTACCTGCCCTGTCTTAGGGGAAGTAGAATATGTAACATTGTGGGTAACAGATGCCGGCTTAGAAGTGTATAATGCCTGGAAGTGATCAGCCCACTTATCTTCTGCTATATGTGGCTCAAGGGCTGCGTTACCTTCCCTATTGCCAGTTCTTACTATAGCCCAAAATTATTTCATGTCTTTCCTCGACAGGGCATCCTTTGTCATTCCATTTATTCAGTTCCCAGGCCTGCTTTGCTTGGCAAATAACCTTTTTGAACAGCACCCTCCTACTCTTTACCAAAGACGTGTCTTTGACTTTGATAGCTACCAGGAGGGCCAGTTTCGCCTTGCGGCAGTCATTAAACCAAGTATGGGAAGGCCGTTTTTTCCTCGTAAGGTGCTTAAGCGGGTTAAATATGTCAACCAGTGTGAGAAAGTGCCATCTTTCTTGCCTTGGTATGCCCCCACTTTTTTTCTGAACTACTGATGTGCTTTGACTGAGTGTGCCCTGGGTCCCTGCCAATCCGGTACCCAGGGCCTGTGTTCCTTCCCTAAAAAGAAAATCTATGCTGAAACAAAATACCCAATTGGCATCGCTGGCCACCTGTACGCCCCTAGTAAATGGTACCCTAGGTACCCAGGGCATGGTGACCAGAGAAGACTCCTGAGGGCTGCAGCACTTATTGTGCCACCCTCAGGGGCCTTGTACCCTGGCACCCACACACTGCCTTTGCAGGCTGAGTGCCTAAGTACAGAACTAAACAAAGAGTCGACATGGCACACATCCCTGGTGCCATGCCCACAGAACTCACTGCCCTGGCATACTTCAGTCACCCCTCTAGCCGGTTGCCCTATGCCAGAGGTGAGGGCACAGGGGCATGAGCCCTGTGCCCTTACAGTACCCAGGGCCATTCCTGGGCACTGTAAGTGCAGTGATGCCATTTACGAGTATATGGTGCTGGGAGGTTGTCATTACGAACTCCACAGCACCATAATGGCTACACTGAAGACGGACAAGTTTGGTACCAAACTTCTCGGCACATTAAACCCGCACTGATGCCAGTGTGGGACTTAATGTAAGATGCACGAGAGGGCATCTTAGAGATGCGCTCCAAAACCCGAACCTACAATCCACGTCTGGGCTGAGTGGCTGCAGAGGCTGCCACACAGCAGACATGTTGCTGGACCCCTGGGTGGAGAGCCCCCGCTCTCCTGGGCCTGCAACAATGCACATCCTGGGTGAGGTGCTATGTCTCCTCCCCCAGGATGGACAGGGGGAAGCTTCAAAGGCATACGGCCTCTGAGAGCTTCTCCAGACCATTTGCTGTACCCAGCAACTGGCCCCCCACCCGTTCTACACCCACTCTGGCGGGAAGACTGGCAGGAAAAACTACGCCAGGAAGGAGGGTGTGCCAACCTTTGCCAAATCCACCCCTCGGGTGGATGAGGCGAGGTGAAACACGACCCCGGGCTCCGGCCATCTTGTAGATGAGGAGCCCTGCCCAATCCCAGCTAGGCTCCTGCCCCCCTCCCACAGGAGAGGAGCAGGCTAGGGGGTGTCCTCACCCCAGGACAGGGACCCATTGGTCCCTGCCCTTGCCCTACCTGTAACTCACCTAAATTTAGTATTTAAAGGCTCCCTGAACCTTCCTTCCTCGGATCGCGATAGCAAAAGAAGATCAAGAAGAAGACCCGCCGCGCAGCTTCTAACAGGACAACAACTGACTTGGCCCCAGCCCTACTGGCCTGTTGATCCTGGAACCTGCTCCTGCCTAATCCAGGCTACCTCCGCGGACAGCAACCTTGGGACACCCAGAGGACCTGCCTGCCTTGACCCTCTCGAAGATTGGGACTCCCATCAGCTGAGGCTCTGCTACAGCAACCCACCTGGTGCTCACCAGGAAGCTCCGGACCAGCCCACTCTGCACCAGCCGAGCCCGGACCAACCCGAACCAAGACCCTGAGGACGTCCCCCCGGCGACTGGGACCCGAAGTCCAGTGCCCAAAGACCCTCCTCGACGAACCAGCCGAAGCCTGCAGACTCCGAACCAGGGGCCACCCCAACCGCGACCAGCCGTGAGTAAGCTTTTCCGACCCCCAAAGACACCCCGGCGCCCCGCGGCCCCCTGTGCCTCCCTTTGGGGTACCTACTTGTGCTCCATCATCCCAACTTAACTCTCGAAGTGCTGGTCGCCCCTGGAGAGTCACCGTCCCCGAGCCTGCAGCCTTTGTTCCTTTTTCAAGATCCTCATTGGATAACATTGAGCGCCCGACGGCTCAAAAGCACCCTGCACCCAGCCGCCCGAGTGCCGCTGGCTGTGACCCCTTGGCCCTATCCTACTTCCCCCCCCCTTGCCCTGAGCAAGTGACCAGGAGCCCAGCTCCGCGTGGCCTGCTAGCCAGCAGCCACCAACCGAAGGCCCCCTTTCCCTCATTGGATAACATTGGGTCTACCTACCTCTGCACCCAGCCGCCCCTGTGCCGCTGGGACTGAACTAACTGTACTCACCTGACCCTGGGGGACCCCTGAGTCTGTGCCCAGAACCCTAACTTCACCAACCAAGTACTCACCTGGAAACATGTAATTCACTTACCTGCCATTGAAGAACATTGACCCATTTTGACTCGAAAATTTTCTAAGTGTGAAGTTTTGAAAACTGAAAATATTCCTATAAAATCAGCCAAGGTCCGAATTTGAAAGTACTCACCTGTGATCAAGAGAGAAGCCAGTGCTGTACCTTTCAGCCCAGTACTGAACCGCAAAAGTAATCCCTAGCGGGTTTACTAGTAACCTGTATTTTCTCCATAGGAACCCAATGTCTGCTTTTCTATGAAATTTCTTCCAAGTGTCTACTTTTGAAAACTGCAAATATTCTTTAAAAATCGTATGAAATACTGAAACTCAATTACCTACCTGTTTTTAGTTAAGCCCCCAGTGCTGGCCCTAGGAGACTAGTGCTGGGTTACAAAAGTAACGCGATCGTACTTTACCTGCAACCTGAATTTCCTCCCATTGAATAACATTGTCAGAAGTACATGGAAAAGTTTCGAAGTGTGAACTTTTAAAACGGCTTTATATTCATGAAAATTCATCACAATAACTAAAACGTTTTTGCTAATCTGGTTTCAGCTTAGACCCCAGGACTGAATCTAAGATCTAGTCCTGGAACTACCGAAGCAATCCATAAAGTAATCCACTATACTTACCTGTGAAAAACCCATTGAGCTCAATGCTAGAGTGTGTTACAGAACTGTGTTGCTTACTAGCTATTCTGTAATTATTGTGTGCACAAACTTTATTGCTTCTCTGCAAAGTATTTACATGAGAGTACTCGTAACTTGAAAAGTATATTTTTATAACTGTTGGTTCTAAAAATAAAACAACTATATCTGATGATATAATAACAATTGGCCTGGAGTTCAGTTCTTGAGTGTGTGAAACCTTTTGCTGACTGAGTGTGTACAACAAATGCTTTACACTGTCCTCTGCTACTGCCTTACTGTTTGACCAAGCTACCACTTTGGAGAGTAAGGTCAGTTCTGACTTTAACCCCTGTTATACCTTTGAGGATTGTGGACTCTGTACACACTGTACTTCATTATTGTCCAGTATATACAGAGCTACTTTCTCACAACCAGTTTAGCCACCAGAGCTGCATGTTTATTTATTTATTTTGAAAGTTTTATATAGCGCGGACAAGATCCTTGCAGATATCAGAGCGCTTTACAAAGAGAAGTACATGAGGGAGCATAGTCAGACAGATAAATCAATAGGTCAAATAGTACAAATAAGTGGCTACAATGCCAAACATGTGTACAAAATAGTACAAATAGGTGGCTACAAAGCCAAACATGTGAGTAATAAGACAGTTAATACAAATAAACAAATGGGTCAAACATGTAGTATAGATCGGTGCAGAGTACTAACAGTGTTCGAAATAGTAGTTCAGGTGTATTTAGCCATGAGGATAGCTTTTACTTCATTTTTAAAGAGTGTGGTGGAAGAGATAAGCCTGGTCTCGGGCGGGAGAGAGTTCCAGATCCTAGGCGCCATTCCTGAGAAGGAGCGCTTATATGTTTTTTCCTTCCGGAATCTTCGAGGTTTCAACAGAAGATTGTTTGTGCCTCTAGTGTTTCTAGCTCCTCCAGAGATTGTCAGTTTCTGAGCGAGGTATCCGGGTGATTTTAGATGTACCGCCTTGTGTGTCATGCAGGCGATTTTCAGATGTATTCTAGCTTCAAAAGGCAGCCAGTTCAGGGATTTCAAGTCAGGGGTAATATGGGAGTGTTTTTTTGACCCAGTGATGAGTCTCGCTGCAGCGTTTAGAGAAGCTCTTAGGGGTGCGGTTGTAGTTAGGGGGAGTCCACAGAGGGCGATGCTGCCATATTCAATTCGAGGGATGACTAGTGCTTGTACTGCGGTTTGGAAGTCTTTGGCTGGGAGGTAGGGTTTAATTTTCCTCAGAGTATTGATCTGGAAGTTTGCTCCCTTTGTTGCCTTGCTGATATGTTGCTGCATGTTCAGATTGGTGTCGAGTGTTATGCCTAGAGATTTTGCTGAGTCCACGATGGTGGGTTGGACATTGAGTGCGGTTAGGTGTTTAAACCAAATTTGAGTGGTGGAGACCTTCGCTGGAGGTGAGATCAGAAGGAACTCTGTTTTCAGGGCATTGAGTTTGAGATGATTATCGGCAAGCCAGGATTGGGTGCATCTGATCGTTGAGTTCGGGAGCAAGATGTCTTTGGGGGACTGCAATTTGAGATAAAGTTGGGTGTCATCTGCGTACATGTGAAAGTGTACATTGGATGCTTGTAGCAAGGTGGTGAGGGGTTCCATGACTAGGTTGAACAGAGTTGGGGATAGAGAGGATCCTTGGGGGACACCTAGCGTTACGGGTATTGGCGAGGACATCAGGTTGTTGCTGTTGTAACTGTGCAACTTTGTTGGTATGAGTTGGAGTGCCCATTTAAGAGGTCTAGTACATGGGAGTTCCGACGTACGAATGGACAGCGCGAGTTGCATTGGAACTGACGTTATATACTACTTCTGGACCACTGTATTCGGATGATTATATTGGGATGGGGGTTAGGAGTTATAGAAAAGCAGATACTAAATTGTGTTGCCGACCGGATACCTCTATGAGGTGGTTTCCTTGATACCTCTGACGAATTGGGCACGAACGCCGCCCGGCCCCCGGGATGTGGGCTGAATGGCTGTGTGCAATTTTGTTACGGAACTGTGCCTTATATTGATCAAGGTTGGGAAGGTTGCAATATTTCAATGTTGGATTGTGGATCTGCAATAAAAATATATTTAAAAAAAAAATGAGTTGGAGTGCCCATGTCAGTGGCATCGTCACAAATTTCCAGGAGGGCTGGTACGACAGCTGCATAAATAGAACTCAGTTTATCCGGAGAGTGCTTAATTGCCCCCCATTTTACTCTTCTCCTATTGTTAGAGAGGATTATTCTATTATCAAAGTTAGGACTGCTAGTCGAAACAGTACCCACATCCGGCATCTTCAATTCCAGGTCCAGGGCATTGTGATCAATAGCGGGGAATGACAGCAAAATCAATAACCCTTGGCCATAAACTAGTCTGTTTATGTTAAATGTTGGGTTCCCTGGTACATCCGAATTCGTACGGCCGTTATAGGCTCGCAGGGAATGAGTCTGTGTTAATGCATTGATTTGAAGTGCCAAGGGAACCCAGGCCTTGATTGGAGGGATTTGGGGATCAGGAATAGACCATTGGAAATCCTCCTCATTGGAGATTGAATCAGGGATACCAGGGACGGGCTCAAATTGACAGTTAAAATCACCCCCAAGAATCAGCCTCACATCAGAAGGGACATAGGAGATAAGAGTTCAGAATATCAAAGGTTGGCGACTCTTTCGCCAATCTTACAGGCCGGGAGTAAACATTAATGAGGGCGAACATCAGCTTTGGAGAAAAACCAAGGGTTACACCTTAAATATCGTTGGAGGAGGAATTCAGCTGATTGACTGTGTAACCCAAATAAGAGCCAACCCAAATGCCTAATCCCCCGGATGGCCTGCCCCTGTCTCGCATAGGAGCTGCAATGCTATATGAAGCAAAACCCACCCTCGGCAGGTCTTCCCTTGCCAAAGTTTGTTGGAACATGCTAATGTCAAACTAGTCAACAAAAAGCCCCCAATCGGGGCAGGACAGTTTGCTTTTAAGACCTGCCACGTTCCATGACTGGACCTAAAGCATTTTCCCTAGATAAGAGGATTCCCTCGGGATGACGAGGGAATGAGCGTCAGATGTAGATAATCGTTAAGGTAGGGTAGAGTTAGGGCCACCAAGAGTTTTGTTTAATTTATTGACCCTAGATTTATTAGTGGAGACCAAATTTGCAGGTAGTGTAGGTCTGGAAATTCTCGTGGCCCTGCAGGCCCCTTGTTCAGCTGTGGTGTCAATATTAACCGATTCTTTAGTTTCAGCCCTAGCAAGGATTAGGAATTGGTAGGCTGACCTAGATACCCCCTCACAAAATCCTCTGGTCCTCCATGCTGCCTGGGGGAACTCGTTCCCTGACCTACTACCATAGCATTAGTCAGTCTACTTCTTCCAGAGCCCCGTATCAATTTGTTATGGGTAAATTATAAAACATGGGTCTAGGGTAGGGATGCCGATGGCCAGGATCATGATGCACTGTATTCCACCTACCAGAGTCTATAATAGTGTCAGCCCTACCTGGGTTATAGCAATAAGAATAGAAAAATTCCAGTGAAAGGGCTTTCACTTCTGAGTAGGGCTCTGGGATAGTGGATTTGTAATTCAATAGGGTGCCCTTGGCCTGGGCTTCGCCTGCACGCGTCCTGTGCAGCGGGAGTCCTGTCAGGAATTTATAGCACCTCAGCGTGCAAAAAACAGCCACGTTGGTGGCTCGCCGGACGCAGGGACTTGAGGAGTTGTAGTCCCCCGCACTCCCTCAAGTAAATCCCGGCAATAGTAGATGGGCTCTCGCGCTGCGGGAGTCCTGTCGGGGAATTTATAGCGCCTCAGCGTGCGAAAAACAGCCTCGTTGGCGGCTCGCCGGCCGCAGGGACTTGTGGGGTTTGTGGTCCCCCGCACTCGAGGCAAGTCCTGGCAATAGTGGATGGGCACTGCGCTGCGGGAGTCCTGTCAGGAATTTTATAGCGCCTCAGTGCGCGAAAAACAGCCTAGTTGGCGGCTCGCCGGCCGCAGGGACTTGTGGTGCTTGTGGTCCCCTGCACTCCAGCAGGCAAGTCCTGGCAATATTGGATGGGGTCCCGCGCTGCGGGAGTCCTGTCAGGAATTTATAGCGCTTCAGCGCGCGAAAAACAGCACTCCAGCAGGCAAGTCCGGGCAATAATGGATGGGCTATTTTTATTTATAGAACCAAGCAGGACTTGGTACAGGTAGATATGGTTGTACTTTTCCAGACAGTTTGTTAAAAAACAAGCTGGATGAATTCTTGCAGGTTTGTAAAATGTGCAAATGCAGTTGTAATTACTTTTGGATTACTTTTGATTACTTTTCAGGATTACTTTTTTCTACTCCGTGTGATATGCCTAGATATCACATTGGGACATTACCTGGATAAAAGGTAAGAAAGTTAGTTTTTCTCAAGAGTTTCTTAGGTTTTCATACAATTCTCAATTCACAGAAACAGTCCATGCAATTGTATGGGAGAATATTAAGTTATCGGTTTATAGGTAAGTACTTGGTAGTGGGAGTTGCGTTCATGGGATTAGAACCAGGGTTCCCCCAGGGTGAAGGATGCACTCAAAGAGCACCCTCAGCTGCACTAGGGCGGCCGGGTGTAGAGTGATGAGCACCAATGTTATCTAACGTGAGATAGGGGTCCACTGGTTGGTGACTGCTCAAGGGCACGCCACTTGGATGTGGTAGCAAAGCTCCTAGGGTTTAGTTAAGGGCAAAGGGTGATCCATGTTAGCACACAAGGTCCACCCACAGCGGCGGCCGGGTGCAGGGTGCTGGATCGACGTCTGGAGCCCTGTTGTTTTCAATGGGGAAGCTCCGTTCAGAACAAACAATGCAGGCTTGGGCACGAAGATCTTCTGGAGGCGACCATCGGTTTGAGAGGTAAGTTGGGATGTCGAGGGATGCCCGTACATTGTCGGTTGGTCCACCCAAGATCGTGGGGTATCTGGTGCTGGGGTTTCTTTTAGCATCGGGTTTTCCTTACCGGCTCTGGTCGCAGTCGGGGGATCCTCCAGAAAGGGGTTGCAGGTGTCGTCTGGAGACTTGAGGTAGGTCAGGGATCACCATATCCTATGTCAGGATCGCTGGGGAGACCTCTTTGTAGTGCTCAGGCCATGGGTGTCTGGTGCAGACTAGCAGATTTGGCTGAAGCCAGAGTCTGTTGATGAGCAAATTCTGTGCTCACGGGAGACAGAGTATTGTTAAAGAAGGCAGGGCCGATCCTTTGGGTTCTGGGGGGCTTCTGGCTGCAGGACACACCAGAACTCTGCTGGAGGAGGTCGTGACAGGCCGGTAGGGCTGGGGCCAAGTCAGTGGGTGTCCTCCTCCTCTTCCTTCAGCACAGCTCTTTAGTCCTTCTTCTTGCTTGTCTGAGGAGGCAAGATTCAGGGTTGCCCCAAAATACTAAATGTTGGGAATGTTTCAGGTAGGTACAGGTTGGGACCAATGGGTCCCTTGCTTGTAGTGGGTACACCCCCTATTGTGCCACTCTCCATTGGGATGAGGGCATAAGCTTCACTCTGGTTGGCTGGGTTCCCCCATCTACAAGATGGTGGGGACTGAGAGTTGTGCTTCGCCTCTCCCACCCGAGGGGTGAGGTTGGCAAAGGTGGGTACACCTCTCCTCCTATCTGCTGATTCTCCTGCCCAAAGTGTGGGTCAAAACGGTGGGGGCCAGTTGCTGGAAGCAGCAAATGTCTGATGTAGCTCACAAAGGTGGCAAGTCTTTTAAGCTACCCCTTCGGTGGACCATGCCCATCCTGGGGGAGGAGGCGTGACACCTCGTCCATGGATGTTCATTGTTTCAGGACCCTGAGAGCGGGAGACTCTGGACCCAGGGGTCCAGAAACATGTCTAGGGGTGGCAGCTGGCGAGCAATCAGTTAGCCAGGACACTAGAGTTTGGTCGTTTTTCAGGGGGCATCTCTAAGATGCCCTCTGTGTGCAGTTGGCATTACATCCCACACTGGCATAATTGTGGGTTTAATGTGCTGAGAAGTTTGATATCAAACTTCTCAGCACATTTCAGTAAAGCAATTACGGTGCTGTGGAGCTCGTAATGACAAATTCCCAGACCGTATACCCGTTATGGTTTTACTGTACTTACAATGTCTTGGATTGGACGTGGACACTGTAGGGGTACAGGGCTCATGCACCTGTACCCTCACCAGTGGTATAGTGCACCCAGCTGGAGATGAGGCTTACCTATGCCATAGGGGTGGATTGTAAGCATGGCACACAGGGATGTATGCCATGCCGACTCTTATCTTTTCTCTGCACCAAAACCCGCAGCCAGCAAGAGAGGTGTGCGTGTGTAGGTGTGTGTGCAGGTGCAGGTGCAGAGGCAGGCAGGCACAGGGATTCTAAGGGTGGCACAATATGTTCCGCAGCCCTTAGAGGCCTTTACCTGGTTGCAGTGCCCTTGGTACCCATGGTACCTTTTACAAGGGATTTGCATGTGGCCTGAGAGTTTTCAATTGGGGTTGCAACAGTACAGTTTTAGGGACAGAACATAGATCCTGTGTACATAGTTGGCAGGAACCCAGGGCACACTTAGTCAAAGAGCATCAACCTCAGCAAAAAGTGCTGAGCCACCATGCAAAAAGGAGCACTTTCCTACAACTGGGACCAGTAATGGGTTGAAGCTGACTATATGCTGGATGATTGGACAGAAATAAACCTACCAGGGATGGTGAACAAATACTTCATCAATTTACTACTGATCTACTACCACTAGATAACCAGTAACCTGGTATGAGTAGGTGGTAGACACTATTAACTATATGAGCACTCTTTAGCGAGTAGAATTCTTTTGAGTTTTAAGTATCTTCACAGTACCTCAGAGTGGAAGATGGCGTGAGATGCTATTTCACCATGCTGGTTGACTTTACATTGTGGCATTACTAGTGAAATCTGGAATGGGTGGTGCCTATATGGCCGTGGTGGACGTTTTTCATAGCAACCACATAACTTAAGTGGCTGGCAATGGCTCATGCGAGTTTATCAAAGGGTTTCATGAGCGAATGTGGCAGAGGTGCTGTTCTATAGGGGTAATGATGGAACTTGGCCTATGCGAGTAGAATGATCGAATGATCAGTTATATGGTATTGGATGCAAACATGGTATATACAAGCTTTCTGTCACTGATTTTTTGATGTCCTTGATAGAGCCAGTACTATCATATCCACTAGAGATTTGAAGTAGCTACACAGATCCGACATTGGAAAGTGTGAGGTCGTCCTATGGTATCTTCCCATAAATAGATACACAGTACTTAAAGAAGTAAATTAATTATGACCTATTAACCCCAGCCCAAGAGTTCTGATGGCATTTACTTGAGGAAGCAAACCGTATATTATATGCCATCTGGTTTCTATCTCCTTGACCTTCACAAAATACTTAATCGCCTTTCTCTATAAAACATAGAAATGCAGTAAAAGTTAGGTAGAAATTGCTCAAACATTCTGCTTACGGATCAGATTTAAGTCTTGCGAGTGTAGGGCGTACACCATGAAAGTCAAGTGCTACAAATTTGAATATCTTCCCTTGTTTTGTGTTCTGTTCAATTCCCTATGATGCTACCATTCCCATTGTCAGGCTAGACTGCCTTATATTTTAGCTGTGGGTGGTCGGTATTCTTTAAGAAGGTTGGTGTCTGTTTCTGCTTTATTTATAGAATTATTTCACACATTAACCTTCTAATGAATGTTCATCGATTCAACCTAATGTGGCATTATTGGAGGTATTTAATAATGGAAATGGGGTTTATTCATTAGCTCAGACAAATATATGATCCCTTTCTTCAAACTTTTTTTCTTGCAGAATATTGTTCATGAACTGAGGATAACTAACCAGGTGATTTATTTAAATCCACCAATCGAAGACTGCAGATACAAGTTGTACCAAGAAATGTTCTCCTGGAAGATGGTAATTCTCGCTCTTCCCCGAATTCAGAGCCAAAGATATCAGGTGAGCATTCCATTTAAGGAGAGTACTCTTGTTTGTTGGTTGTGGTTTAGGTGATTCGTTTGACTTATTGGAAGTTTGAGGCATTAATAGTTTTTTACTTATTATATAATGGTGATGGACTTTAGAGCTCACTAAATATGCGTGCCTACTTGTGCTTGCACCATTTTAATTTCTAGCTATTTATTTGCTCAAATTGGTGTTCTTTTTCTCCTATTAAGAAAAATGCAGTATGCTAAGTAAATTCTCCCATTTTCCATCAACTGGTACCAACCGTGCATCCTAATTTCAATTATTTGCGCACCCAAGACTAATTAATATGTGCAAATATTTTGTTTTTAAAGTGCACATTCACACTTTGCGCTTACATAATGTAAATTTATAATTACAAAGTGATTCATTCCTACGTAAGATTATTTCAGTATGGTGGAATTTTGACATGTGGGAAAATACCTGTACAGGGTTGGCGAATGGGTGTTCCATGGTGTAAGGTTTGTGAGCGTCCACACACTTGCAAGTTTCTGGGTATTCACTAAAAAATGATTGCAAGACATTTTCCAATCCTAGATGAAATCATCTATGAATGGAATATGTCCTGCAGATTATTTTTTGATACCCGTGTTGAGAGGAGGATTAACGGTATCCAGGATGGGAATTGCCAAGGAACACCCCCATAATTTATGATGGATTGCGGAGGAAGGGATTTATCCATGAGAAATAAGCTACCCGTTGAAAAAAAAAAGTTTCAAATTGCAAATGTCTTTACATTTACACATGGAAAAGGCTTCTTCTGCATGTGAATCTTCAATAATGAATTTAAAAAATGTTGTTGCTACTGTTAAATATACTTGGAATTCTTGATTTCCAAGAGAATTTTGCTCACAGGACAGGACTAGGACTTCTTGAAAAAGTGTTCGGTGTATGGAGCCCATCTTATATTTTCGTTTTTTTCCTGATATTTCCCGCTTTGTTGGCCCTTCAATAATTGATTTGCTGTCAAATATGAAATTTGCCATGCGCAGGTTTATAGCTGAATTAATTTGCACTTGTCAGTTACTCTTCTGTTTTCTATAAATGGGGTTCTTGGTTATCCTATGTCAAGAGTAATCTATTCAGATAGTTATAACTTTCTGACTTGTATCCTTTTGCACTCTGCTACTTGCAGTTCTGAATTTAGAAGCAAAAAAAAGTAGATTTCTTTTAATTTGGTAAAAAACTGAAACGGAAAAAGAACTCAGACCTGTTTTACTACAACAAGGGAACTTTGTGGGACCAGTGGTGTTGGGGCAGTGACTTCTTGCTAAAGAACACACTATTATGAGCTGTAGAATATGAATTTGGCAGTGTTCAGACTACTTTTTCAAGAGTTATTAGTGAATGCCCGTTTGGAGGAATCCGAGGTTTCTACTTGTACTGATACAAAGTAAATAAACACTTCCATGTTGTCTTTTCAACAGGTTGGCGTTCATTATGAACTCTCTGAAGAAGAGAAGTATTATCGGAATGCTCTTACTAGAATGCCTGACGGGCCTGCAGGTCTGGAGGAAGCCTATGCCGCCGTCATGGGCATTGTTACAGAAGTGGAGCAGTATGTAAAGGTAAATAAAATTGTGGATGTTCTACTAGGAATTTTAATTTCCACACATTTGCTGCAAATGATGATGACATTTTTGTTCTATACAACAGTTATTGTATTTACGATCAGGTTCTTTGATGGCAGGTTATATGTGTAGCTCCATGGTTCCAAATACATTTGATAAATGTCGGCTACAAGAAGTTCTTTACATGTTAGTATTGCTGTGAATTCCTGTTTCTATAACTTGGGATAAATCGGACATCTCCTAAAATTAGGAAATCATAAGATGGCACCCCTCATGTTTGGGGTGCCTTTTCTCTTCAAAGTCTCCTCAGACTTTAGTTAAGTGCACTCTTTGAAAATAGATGTTGAGATATAAAGCCATTTCGCATCTAAATGTTGAATATATTGATCAGGATATCTCAATATCTGTTCTGTTTTACGTTTTTTCTATTATACCTGGAGGCAGTTGGAGGCATGAGCCACTTCTCATTTATGTCCCCGGATATCTAATAGTTATGTCACGTATAGCTTCCCTAATTCTAAGCATCCTGTGCTGTAATAGGGGGAGCCTAAAATGATGGCCCCCCACTGGGAGCTAAACATTCTCTACCTAAACACAAGTCCCTTTAGAACAGTCACTGGCATTTATTTCCCAGTTGCCTATTCTGGTAAGTTTCTAATTTCATGTTCAGATCAATGGGGACTGATAAAATATATATCTAAAGAGTTTGGTTCAGTTATTCTTGTACTGTTTTTAATATTTGTTTTACTTAATCTACTATTGACTTGTATTACCAATTCGTTTCAATATGCTGTTTCCCCTGTAGTCTGGAAATAGTACTTTATTTTTGTCTAACTTTATTTGTTGTATAAAATATCCTGTTGACTATCAGGGTAAAATGACCCATTTATTTCGGCTAAGTATTACTTATGGATGGACTTGTGTTTTTTTTCTGGCTGGGTTTCTAGGCCTTTCTGCGTTGAACACCTCCAATTATCCGTTTGAGTGTGCCCCTGTTGTCTGGGAGCAATTTTTTTAGATCGGAACCATTGTGAATTGGTGCCTTTCACATGATGCTTTTAAAGCTGCCAGCTCTTTTTAAATGTGCAGTTTGTCTTTTGAGGAAATGTGAAACACCTAATCTTAGACCATGCACCCTGTGGTTAGAAAGCAGCATCATAGTAATGGCAGCTGATGTTTTCATCTAAATGTTGTTCTCTGGATGCAAATTTTTCCAAATATTTTGACTAGCAAGACAACCAATGGCCGACTGACTATACATGGGCTTTTTAAATTCTTATGCATCATTTGGCACCTGTTTCTAGTAAATGTTTGCCTTTTCTCCATGTACAGGTTTGGCTCCAATATCAGTGCTTATGGGATATGCAAGCTGAAAACATCTACAACCGACTCGGTGAAGATTTGAATAAATGGCAGTCCCTGCTTGTTCAGATCAGGAAGGCCAGAGCAACATTTGATAACGCAGAAACCAGAAAAGAGTTTGGTCCTGTTATCATCGATTACGGAAAGGTAGATCATTTTTATTTTAGTTTGTCATCAACTATGTAGGTCTGCATGTCTTTTCAGACATAAGAGAATGTCTATGCATACAGTTGTTAATTAAAAATTAATTAGTGCAGGAAACACAACCTTAACTTACACTGGAAATTTTATTTTCACCAATGCACATAATCTTTTATCCTTTCAAGAAATTCGATCACAAACCAATAGCGTATTTCTGAGATTGCTTACCAAGGATAGAGATGCCAAACATGTTTCAATATAACAGTCTTCAAGAGTGGATAAATTCTATATAAGTTCAGACAAACTGACCTGGGTGCTTCGCCTTACCAGGCATCCCTCTCCAAGACTTTTTTGGGGCCAAAAATGCTTAAAATGTTACTGTGGAGAACACGTTTTCTACCCCTTCGTTGAACATATGTTCTATTGTTATCGTGTGGGCCTACCAGATAGGCAGCAGAGCACTGAACTATGTTTACGGCAAAGATACAATCACAGTTAATCTAGGTTCAAGTACTGGGCTTAGAGCAGTGGTGGATTCTTTTATGTTTTGCGGTGTAATGTTCTTTAAAAAGCTGTTCCTTCAGCTCTTTTCTAAGCTGAAGAACGGTAGGTTCAGTCCTGTTGGATAAAGTGATGTTCTACCCTCTCTCTTCATAGGCAGGGAATGCCTATTGGATAGTTTTTTTTGTATTTCGTACTGGCATCCTGGGTGTATTTATGCTAAGAACCACTGGAGACAGGGAGCCTTGTCATCCAGAAAAGAGTGTGGGTGCCAGTCGTGATGCCTACACTTCATGAATGAAGGGACCTAATGCAGATATTTGGAGCATTGGCGGGGGTGGGTGGAATAGGTTTACTGATCCTTTTACATATAATTGACAGAATAAGTACTTTTGAATTAATATAACTGTTAGGTTGATTTTGGTCAAAGCCATAACCTGATTTTATTTCCATTTAGGTGCAATCGAAAGTAAATCTGAAATACGATTCTTGGCATAAAGAAGTTCTAAGCAAATTCGGACAAATGCTTGGGCAGAACATGACTGAGTTCCATTCACAAATCTCCAAGGTAAGTAAAAACTTGTTTCTTTTAGGATGTTGGATTTCCTTATTTATACATATGAATTTTGATGCATGTTTTCTTTGATAGTCACGACAAGAATTGGAGCAACACTCTGTGGATACTGCAAGTACTTCTGACGCAGTGACATTTATTACATACGTACAGTCTCTGAAGCGAAAAATCAAGCAGTTTGAGAAGCAAGTTGAGGTATGTGTTAACAAATTTTGACAACTAATGCAAGTAGGAATTTAACTCGCAGTAGCCATATTCAGCTGCTAAAACACATTTTGTACAATTTTGGTTAACCTTACAAAGTGCTGGGTTCAATAAGCTGGAATGCGATTTGGAACTTTTAATGCAGCAAGTGCACACATTATTTGGCTCACACTAGAAAAAATCTGTGGCTGCAGAATTTTTAGACATTTATACATTATCTGCAGACTTTTATTTGAAATTTCTGTAATTCCTTGAAGTAAAGCAGTACACTTTCTTTGGCTAAAAGAATGCGTATAAAATGCATGGTGACATTCAAAATAAAGCGTGTTGTTTGCCTCAATTAAAAAGTTACATTGGGCAAAGTTACATTTAACCCATTTCTAGTTCGTGGGGCCATTGATGTGTCTTGCACTTCGAAGGGCTTTGACTTGCAGATTTCCCTTCCAATAAATGAAATCCTACACTTAAAACATCGATAACTAAACAATTAATTTAGATCCCCAAAATATGTTGGTGCTATTTTGGATATTTGATGCACCATTCATAATTTTAGCTTTGGTAGGCATTCTCCTTATAACTAGTTTTCATGATGAATTTACTAACTTGGACTTCTAATGGATACTTCTAACTGAAGATTCCTCAACTTGCAAATACCCTCCAGGTGCCAGACTGGATCCAGAGAGTTTTCTCAGCTATTCCCTTGCAACAGTAGGTGGCCTTGTGCAGCTACAAGTCAACTCGGCCACACCCTGGAAATGACACCTTAGCCATATATTGCCTCCACACCTGCGCGCTGATGACTGTTGGTTTCTTTCTGCGCAGATTCGGGGCCAGCTTTCAATTTTTCTGTCGGTGACATGAACATTTCTGATTAAAATTATTTTTTTTTACAGTGTGCAGAAGTCCGCCCAGAACTACAGGATATAAATCTTACAGGAACTGTCACAGATGTCTGTGACAGTCACCAGGTTTGTCTCTGGTGTTTGGCATTGTCGCATGACTCAAGTTGTGCGGGGATTGTGCCAGGGCAAACCCGAGAGCTATATGGGACAATGTCTGAAGGTGCGCAAGAGCCACTCTCGCTTGCAGTTTAGAATGCAGTTGCTCGAGGGAGGTAATCTTCCCATACCTAGTCTTCAGTTATGTCAAATTCCAAGGAAAAACTCACCAGTCATCAGGAAAATAATGTCTGTCGAGGGGCCTCCCACGCCATGGAACTGATCCCTCTGCTCTACCCGATCCTGCCTGAATTCCTGGGTTAATCACAGCTGCTACAACTGGTCGAAGCCTTTTAAAGAGGCATTTTACTTATATTTGGCACCTTAGATTTGGCACCCTTCCTATTCCCTCTGGGGTGCCTTTGGCCCCAAGGATCTGAGGAGGCCCCAGCCTTTCCTCCTGTGCCCCAGAGCCTTGTAGTTCAAGCCTACATAAGGAGATTACATATAAATTAATTTCTATCTATATCCCTGATAAGGAATCAAAGCGCCTGGAAGCACTTGGGAAGCCCTCTGCTCCATAAATGTCAAGTTTCCTTCTGGGATGTTATCATTCACATGTGTTATGGAACATGGTAAGTGAGATCTTGCCCAAAGTCCCTGAACGATTTCATGCTAATCTGGCGCAGATCATTTAAGACTGACAACATGCTGCAAAATAAGGGATGGGGCTGGACACTGCCTACTGCTTGGGTAGAGCAGTCATGTCCAGCGTTGAGCTTTGGTGCCATGCATGTATAAGATCAACTGACATTTTCAATGACATCCAGGTGTCACTTATGGACATGTCATTTGATGGCACAAAGCGGAAAGAACCCTAGAGGACTTTAAAGAGCAGAGCCACAACGCACTCCGTCGGCCTATCTGCACCCATGCAGCAGTATCCCCAGCAGTTTCAAGCTTTTCAGGGCTTCCAACAGAGTAGACACCAATGCTCACCTCCGAAGCAACAGAACTGTGAGTCCTTTTGAGGTCGGGGATCCGGCTGACCGATTCCAGGCCATTAGGGGCAACATCCTAACCAGTCACCCGGTGATGCTCAAAAACCCCTTTAGCTTACCATTAGTGGCACATGTCCATCCCTTTGTACCTCCACGAGTGGCAGTGCCTCACATCTGACAGATGGGTGCTACAAATTCTTCAGGATGGATGAGCTCTATTTGTTCTCTCCATCGTTCCACATGTACCACCTACACCACAGTGACATCTTGAAGACCACTTGTCCATCCAATAGAGAGAAGTTCAGACTCTTTTGGACAAGGGGGACTTTGAGAGAGTTCCTGCATTGGAAATGTGGTCTAGATGCACTTTTGTGGTATTTCCGGGTGCAGAAAAAGGATAGAAGACTTTCTTATTGTAGATCTTCTCTTTCTGAACTCCCCCCCCCCCCCCCCCCCCCAAAAAAAAATAAGGACAAGATTAAGATGCTCGACCTGGCTCAAGTTCCATCTCCCCTTGATTTCGGCGTCTGGATGTGGTGGTAAATTTGCAGGACTCCTATTTCCAGATCTTTGTCCTGCAGTCCAAACAGGTGTTACCTGCAGTTCCAGGTGGATCACAAGCATTTCCAGTGACCCTCTGGTGTTCACAAAAGGTGGTGGTGGTGGTGGCTGCACATCTTCTAGGGTTGAGAATACCAGTATTCCTATATTTCGATGACTGGTTGTGGAAGGTGTCCTCCCCTCATTGTGGATCACCTCCAGAAGACTGCAAACCTCCCTGCATCTTTGAGGTTTGTGTTCAATGTGCCGAAGTCGCACAACTCCTATGAAGAGGCTCCTGTTAGTCTGTGCCATTCTAAATATGGTGTAGTTTCGTAATGTTGAACCTTCCCACCAACTCAGCAACTCCAGAACATTCAGGCTATGTTTCCAATTTTTCAGCCTCAGTCTCAGAATGTCTGACAGACTTCTTGGCCTTTTGGTGTCCTGTTGGTGGACTGCACCAGATGGCGCATGAAGGCTGTGCTTCACTATCTAAGGTTCAGTGGGTCTAGCATCAGAGAAACCTCTCTGTTTCAATTACTTTTTCGGAGGAGACTGCTAAATATCTTGATTGGTGTGTGTTAGACTGCAGTTGGACCAGTGGTAGACCCCTCTCCCTACCCCAGCCTGAGCTGATGGTCATGACAGATGCATTGTTTCTTGATTGGGGAGGTCATCTGGGAGAGGTGCTGTGGGACATGGAGTTCCAGTGGGTGCAGCATCAGGTGTGAATCCCTCCGACATAGTCCAGATCTCGGAGCGAACTGCAAAGGACCTGCAATGGTGGTTAACGAACTGCAATTGAGTCAGAGGCAGACCCCTCTCCGTTTCTGGGATAGGGCGGCCAACTTGGAGAGGTGGAGATCATAGTATTATGCTCTCTGGCAGAATCCAGACTCCATATTAACCTCTTCAGCTCAGAGCGAACTACTAAACACAAGAATGGGTTTATCTGGAACTGTTCTCAAGTGGTTCACTTCCTTTCTTCACAACAGGTCTCAGAAATTCAAGAGCAACAACCTGATGTCCTCGCCAATACCTGTAACGCTAGGCTTCCCCCAAGGATCCTCTCTATCCCCAACTCTGTTCAACCTAGTTATGGAACCTCTGACCACCTTGCTACAAGCATCCAATGTACACTTTCACATGTACGCCGATGACACCCAACTTTATCTCAAATTACAATCCCCCAAAGACATCCTGCTCCTGAACTCAACGATCAGAGACACCCAATCCTGGCTTGCCGATAATCATCTCAAACTCAATGCCCTGAAAACAGAGTTCCTTCTGATCTCACCCCCAGCGAAGATCTCCACCACTCAAATTTGGCTTAAACACCTAACCGCACTCAATGTCCAACCCACCATCGTGGACTCAGCAAAATCTTTAGGCATAACACTAGACACCAATCTCAACATGCAGCAACATATCAGCAAGGCAACAAAGGGAGCGAACTTCCAAATCAATACGCTGAGGAAACTTAAACCCTTCCTCCCAGCCAAAGACTTCCAAAACGCAGTACAAGCACTAGTCCTCCCTCGAATAGAATACGGCAGCATCGCCCTCTGCGGACTCCCCCTAACTACAACCGCACCCCTAAGAGCTTCTCTAAACGCCGCA
This sequence comes from Lissotriton helveticus, assembly GCF_964261635.1. NCBI lineage: Eukaryota > Metazoa > Chordata > Amphibia > Caudata > Salamandridae > Lissotriton > Lissotriton helveticus. The sequence goes on from NC_136070.1 coordinate 419,547,996, forward strand.
GCGAGACTCATCACTGGGTCAAAAAAGCACTCCCATATTACCCCTGACTTGAAATCCCTGAACTGGCTGCCTTTTGAAGCCAGAATACACCTGAAAATCGCCTGCATGACACACAAGGCGGTACACCTAAACTCACCCGGCTACCTTGCTCAGAAGTTGACAATCTCTGGCGGAGCTAGAAACACTAGAGGCACAAACAATCTTCTGCTGAAACCTCGAAGATTCCGGAAGGAAAAAACATATAAGCGCTCCTTCTCAGGAATGGCGCCTAGGATCTGGAACTCACTCCCTCCCGAAACCAGGCTTATCTCTTCCACTACACTCTTTAAAAATGAAGTAAAAGCTATCCTCATGGCTAAATACACCTGAACTATTATCTCGAACTCTGTTAATACTCTGTACCGATCTGTACCACATGTTTGACCCCTTTGCTTATTTGTATTAGCTGTCTTATTACTCACATGATTGGCTTTGCAGCCACCTATTTGTACTGTTTGTTCTATTGGTTTATCCGTCCGACTATGCTCCCTCATGTATCCCCTCTATGTAAAGCGCTCTGATATCTGCAAAGATCTTGTCCGAGCTATATAAAACTTTCAAAATAAAATAAAGTGTTACTGGACAACACCACAGCCAAGTGGTACTGCAACAAACAGGATGGTGTGGGCGAGGGGGGGGGGGGTGAACACTTTGTCAAGAAGCCCTGCATTTCTGGACATGGCTGGAACAGCAGGGCGTTTCCCTGATGGTTCAAAACCTGAAAGGTTCTCTGTACGCCAGTGTGGATAAACTCTTTTAATGCCTAGCAGAACAGTAATGAGTCTCCACCCAAAGGTGAGGGAAGAGCCTTGGTTAGATCTGTTCACCTCCGCCAAGAACACGCAATGTCAGCAGTTTGGCCCGCTGGAATTTTTAATGTGGCTCTCGTTCCAAAACCACTTTTCATCTCGAGTGGAGCTCAGGCCTCCTGTCGACCTTTCCGCCCATGCTACTCCTTCCCAAAGCTCTCAAGAAGATCAGGAACGACCAGACCCAAGTCATCCTTGGTACTCAGGCCTGGGCACGGAGAGTTTTGTATACCGAGCTTCTGAATATGACCAGCAATCATCCGATCAGATTGCCCCTTCGGAGGAATATCTGTCTCAGCTGCAGGGGAGGATCCTCCACCCGAACCAGTCAATTTATTTTGTGGAGATTAAGTGGCCGCTGTTGATGGCTTTCGACCTTCCTTCCGAAGTCTGTAATGTTCTGGCAGCCAGGTGATCCTCCACCAAGACGGTATACACCTGCCAATGGAATTTTTTTGGTCATATTGTTCAGAAAAGTCTATTGACCCTCTTCCTGCCTCCCTTTCTGATATTTTACTTTTTATTTTGACCCTCGCCCAGCAGGGCTCTGCTCTGGGCACTCAAAGGGTATCTTTCTACCTTATCTGCCTTCTTGCGGCTGCCTGACCAACCATCATTCAAATCTTCGATTGTAAATAGCTTTCTAAAAGGTTTTATACGTATGGTTCCACCTTCCACTTTCATTATGCCTCGTGGGACCTCAATTTGGTTCTCACTTTTCTGATATGTGCTCCCTTCGAGGCTTTACACAATTGTCCCCTCAGGCTGCTCACCATCAAAGCAGCCTTTCTTGTGGCCATTACATCAGCCACGGTGTTAAGTGAGCTGCACGCTTTATCATCCAAGCCTCCCTTCCTCTGTTTTTCCTGACAAACTGGTGCTTCTCACTAGGGCCACTTTCCTACTGAAAGTGGTAACAATATTTCAGGTGGGCCAATCTAACACTTTGCCCACTCCCTACGCTCTGCCACTTCTCTCTGAAGAAGAGGAGCAACTCCACCTTCTGGACCCAAAAAGAGCGTTGTCATTCTACCTTAACTGCACACGAGAGTTCCAGGTGGATGATTATCTTTTCTTGAGGTATGTTGGTGCTAAGGAATATTGGGTGATGCAGAAACAGAGTATCTCTCGATGGATCGTTCTCCGCATTAATATCTGCTATGCACTGGCAAAGAATCAGTCTCCTGAAGGCTTAAGAGCTCATCCCACTAGATCTAAGGCTGTGACCACTGAGCTAGCCCGCCTCCACATGTTTACCAAGCATTACTGCCTGGACAGTCCGGTCCCCAGGGACAGGCATTTCGCCCGTACGATCTTGCATGACATCTGAGTCAAACTTTGTCTGCAGACCCACCTCTGGAGATGGTATTTCTTCAGTATTTATTCAAAGGTAAGGAATTTGCCGCTAGAAGTCTCTATCAGATGAATGAGTTACTTCCCTTCAGTAATGCCTTATCTGGTAGAGATAATATCTGGCCGTAGATTCCTCACCGACACACCCACCCATTCTCCCGCTCTGTAGACTTATTTCTTGGCCTAGTTTGGACACAGCCCTGTCTGTGCACTTCATGGCTTTGCGCTTCTGGGGTGGAAAGTCGTGAAAAGTAACTGATGTCAGTTCTCTGAGGAGGCACCTATATAAAGTGACGTGGACTTCACTTCCGGCACGGATAACGCAGATGACTCCACTTGGAGCCAACAGACACCACCTACTGGCACAAAAATCTTAGGTATCTAGTCGGATGCCTGGGGAATTCAAAGGTAAGGAATCTGCTGCTAGATGTTCTCTCTACCCGATAAGGCATTATCAACGGTAGTAACTTGTTCTTTAATGCTGCAGAACCTTTTATTATTAATAAATGACATTTTCCTTCAGATTATTTATCTTTGAAAGATGGCAGACCTTTGCACGCTGTCTTAACTCTTGAGTACCAACACTTATGTCCCACGTGCATTGGCAGTGGGTAATGATACAGTTTACATAAATGGTGATGCTGTAATCAACACTTTCAGCTCTTTTCTGCGCAGAGAGGTCAATATTCCAGCGCATGCTTGGAGCTGTGCAGTTGTTCGTGGGCATTAGATTTACGTGGCTTTTTTTCTTTTCAGCCTTGGAAGTTGACTTTTGGATTGCAAAAGCTATGGGGAATGCAGTAAGGGGGCTTCGAAGGCTGAATGTGATCTTTGAATGTGTCAGATTCATATTTAAATATTTCAAATCTGGCATTTTGCAAAATGCACTCATGTTTTGTGGTGGAGGTCATGAATTTTAAATTTGGCGGCCTGTTGTACAGCTTATGCCATGCTCACAAAGTTTGAGTGCTGCTACTTGTGAATTGTATTTTCTTTGGCTGTCTGTAGTTACTAGGCTGTATTGTGTGAGGGTACGGGGCAATATTGTGTGTGGGTACGGGGCAATATCGTGTGTGGGTACTGCTGGTGTCACAGGTACTGACTAGTTGGATAGCAGAGTGATTCCTTACAGTCACTTGACTGTGTTAGATTAGTGAAGGCAAGCAGTCGAGGAATAATGAAGGAGGTGGAGGGGTTAAAAACTCTGTACTGTCACTCAGTTTACGGCTAAGTAACCATTCAGTTAAAAAGATTATGAACCCACTAAGTAGAATATTCAAGCACTTTTTGCTTCTGAGATTTAATTCCAAACATCAGTTTAGTTCCTTACACTTCAGTGGTAGTCTCTGCATTATATAACGGTTGTAGGAGTGTCAGTTGTATCCTACGCCAGTTCAGGTCAAATTGGGAAACCTTCACTTTTGAAGATTGTTAGTAGTGAGTAAATCCTTGAAAAAAAGTTTAAAGAGAGGCATGTTATGCAGATTCTGGATTCTCTACCGAACGTCAGTTCACGGGTGGCAAAACAGTCCAAGAATGCGGTTTTCCTTTGATAGTACATTGGGAAAATATGTAAATCTATTTTTTCATTAAACTTGCATGTATGTTTTTACATTGGGAATGTGGTTCCTCTCCTTCACAAGACTAACAATGTTGCTCTCTTTCTGATTTTATCAAAGCAATGTGAATTCAGTTTTTCTGGTCTCTGGAAAAACGTCATTTTCTTTGTTTCCTTTAAGCTTTATCGAAATGGTCAACGATTACTTGAAAAGCAGCGATTCCAGTTCCCCTCTTCGTGGCTGTATATTGACAACATTGAAGGCGAGTGGGGCGCCTTCAACGACATAATGCGGCGAAAGGATTCTGCCATTCAGCAACAGGTGGCTAATCTGCAAATGAAAATTGTTCAAGAGGACCGTGCAGTGGAAAGTCGATCAATAGATCTACTGACTGATTGGGAGAAGACGAAACCTGTGGCTGTAAGTTGTCTTCTAAAATATTTGCTTATTTTTTAAAAGGGGGGGAAATAAAGTTGCTGGTATAAGAGCTGTCATAATTATGGTCATTGTTTTGACTTAATTGAAACCTCCTGCATATTGATCTTTATTCCTCTTTAATTTGTAATAATGGTATGAAGATACACTCTTCTACTGCACAAATCATTTTTAGGAGTTTCTTTAAGTAATAATGTGACGAGATATAACTTGGTGCTTAATTTTCACTTCTAAATATATGCATATAAAAGTTGAAGTTTTACAGGTCTAAACCTTATATCAGTCATTAAAGTTTGTTAATCCTTTTCTGACCCCAAATCCTAGTGGATTGGTAACAGCAGAGTCATTATCATTTATTGCTTTTCTCTGTCACGCTTGACAACTCAATCACTTATAGATTCTCTAGTGACGATGCCAAATTACAGTTGCCATTTGTTGCCAAAAGATACATTGTTAACAAATATTTGAAGCTTGGTATGAGCTTTACTAAGAAATTTCACTGGTCATAGAGAAGTCTGTTGTTTCTATAGGAGTTCCCTTGATTCTACAGGCATATAATCCAGCCAGCCCCTACTCTTATGATGAGCCTAAGGGTGCTTGGCCACACTACTCCCTAGCAGAGCACCCTGGGATTGTCATAGCAAGCCCCCTGTCCACTCATAAGGGAACCCCTGGACTCCTTCAACAATACAGCTGATTTTGATATATAAAAAGCCATCTTCCTTCACTTTTTTTTTGTTGCAGTTTTTTATATAGCGCGAACTAGACCCGAGCCGAATCGGGTATCAGAGCGCTTTACATAGCACCAGTTACGTTACATGAGGACACACATTCATTTTAGGCACGGGTAGATTATGTGATTTGCCCAGAATCACAGGAAGTTTTGGCATTGTTACCGAGACTCGAACCCAGACCCCCAAGTGCTGGTACTCTCCCATTAAATGTATTATAGCAGTACTAAGACATGCAGGTACACTTCCTTTAAAATGAAAGAAGAACAGGTATTCAGTACCGGCCAATACCTGCTCATTTAAATCACTGGTTAGAACGATTTATATGGAGGTACAAAATCTCCTGCTAATACTAGAGTAGGGATAAACCTAAAGGTTTGGTAGTTTTTAGCAGTTAAGGTGCCACATTTTATGATGCTTTCCTCGCACTCAAAAGTATCATTTGAAAGTTGACACCTTAAGAAATAGCTAAAACCACAGCTCTTACAATCTTACTGATGGCCCACAGGGAACTGTCTCATGGCCATTGTTGCTTTGTTAGTATGTTGAAGTGGGCTGTCTGGCATTCAGCAACCTACAAATTAATTCATATTATGTGATGCCCCCGAAATTGAGTTCCACCACTAGGCAGCAGTATTGTATTGCAGTCTGCTAGATTTTCTAAAAAGGGCTTGATTTTTAAATTGCAGAAACAATGATAGCATCCTGATGAGATTACTCACAGATTATTACATCTCGTGTAAGAGCACCAAGTCATTATTTTGATTACATTCTTCTTTCAGGGAAGCCTGCGTCCTGAAGAAGCACTTCAAGCACTGACGATATATGAAGGAAAATTCAGCAGGCTGAAAGATGATCGTGAAAAATGTGCAAAGGCCAAGGAAGCACTGGAACTGACTGATACTGGACTGCTGAGTGGCAGCGAAGAACGGGTGCAGGTATGTACAGTAATGTTGCTCAGCACATGGCATTTAATGCTAGATTTGTGATTTTTTCCTCTTTATATTGAGGAACCAAGCATCCTCGTTTATATTAGCATTACTAATCTATTTTCGCCCTTTGTAGTTGTGAGAGGCCTGTCATTATTTTCTGAATATAATGGTAGAAGATCACTTACATGTTAAAGCTGCATTAAGTTTCCCTCACCTAAAGATCAAATTATGCAGATCTTTTTTTTTTTTTTTGTCTTTTTATTGAGAGAAATTAGAAAACCAGCTCCCAGCTCCATAACATTGCACCTCAGTGAGCAGCGGCAAATCATTGACAATCATTGATAAAAGCAAGCACAATCATAGCAAGATAGTCATCCAACCTATCATGACCCACCCACCGGACTTAGACCCAGCCTCTATACTACAACCATTGACCCCCCCCAGCTCAGACATGCAAGGACAGAACCCCCCCTCCCCCCTACTCCCTACTCTGAGTTTGCCACCCTAGCCCATAGGACAACCACCACTACGGGGAGCCTGAGCGGACGTGGTGGTACTGCACATCTATCAGCCAACGGCTCCAGCCTGTGCCCTTCTCACATCTGCTCTCCATTCGATTGCGAGTCCAACCACTCCCCTCTATAGCGCCTCCAAGCCGCCCATATACTGTCCCATTTCTTAGGGCAACCTCGACTTTTGTAAATGACCTTCTCTGCCCGCTGGCACCAATCCAAGTCTCGCTCCCACTCTTCCACCGTTGGCGTTAGATCACTGCCCCACAACCGTGCAACGTTCATTTTAGCTACCATGCTCACCAGGGCTAACCATACCTTGTCCCACTTTGGCCAGATGATATCACTGGTAACTCCTAACACATGCCACCTAGCCTCGAGCGGCACCTCCGCTCCCACCACTTCGGCCATGATGCCCGTCACCCTAGACCAAAATGCACAGTCCCATAGAATATGGAAGAAGGTCCCTTCCTCCCCACACCCCCTGAGGCAGAAGCGGGAGTTTGCATAACCTATTTGGTACTGTGTTGTACGTGGAGTGTACGATCTGTGCAGGATGCGAAGTTGAACCAGCCGGAACCTTGCACGAATCGCCACCTCCCTTGGGCACTGCAGGGCTTCCCCCCCAGTCGTCATCCTCCAGCAGCCCTAGGTCTGTCTCCCACCTTTCCCGCAAGGGCCCCAGCATGTCCCGGACGTTGTTACTGAGTTTTTTTTATTAGTGAGTGAGATTGCTTTATCGATCATGGGGTCTAATAACCACCTGTCCTCCAAAGGGGCATATTCAGGCAGCTTCGTCCCTGGGGCCAGGTGGCTGCGCAGGGCAGACTTAAGCTGGTGGTAGTGGAGGAATTCTCCGTCCTCCATCTGATATTCCGCCTGTAGACCTGCAAATGTCACCATCTCTCCTCGTTTCCAAATGTCCCCCAGCACCTCAATACCTATCAGACCCCATCGGCGTAGGTCTTTCAATTTCGTCACGGCTGGCAGAAGGATCCAGCCCACAAGGGAGTCTGCTCCGTAAGCTTTGCCTCCCATCCGAGCAACTTCGTCGCTTGTTTCTCGACCGTGACCACCGCTGCCGTTTGGGGAGGAAGAGGTCGGCCCCGCCTACCTATAGTATATAGGGCTGCTAGGTATGTGCCGCTGCCAAAGACTAGTCTGTCCACCCTGTAGGCTGGCTCTTCCAGAGGTGAGAACACCCAGCCATTCACATTGACTAGTTGTGTTGCCCAATAATAGAGGCGGATATCCGGTACAGCTAGCCCTCCCTCATATGCGCCCCTTTGCAGTTTTCTGAAGGCTATCTTAGGACACCCCCCGCTCCACAACAAGGAGCGTTGTTCAGACTCAATCGTCCTAAAGATCTGGTCCGGGACCAGGAAGGGAGCACATTGTAGAGCGTACAGCAAGCGCGGGAGGGCCATCATTTTAATTAGCACGGCTCGCCCCATCAGTGAAATAGGGAGCGATCTCCAATGCTCCACATCCCCGCGCAGCCGATCTAACTGCGCCGTGACATTCAAACGCAGGAAGTCTGATTCAGAATGCGTAATCCAGATCCCTAAGTACTTAAAAACATCCTTCCAGGGGATATCTCTGCATTCCGCCGGTAGCCGGGGCTGCGTCCCCGTTAACACATGCCCCAGGGACTTACCCCAGTTTATGCGATATCCAGAGTAAGTGCCGAACTCCCCTATGATTTCCATCAGCCTCTGAATGGAGGCAGCCGGTCTCTGTACATACAGGAGGATGTCGTCCGCGTATAAGGAGATGCGCTCCTCCCATCCCCCTCCCAGATCGATACCCCACACCAAGGGATCTGTCCGGATCCATTGGGCCAGAGGTTCCAGCGCTAGTGCGAACTGGGTGGGCGATAGGGGGCAGCCCCGATGCGTGCCCCGGCCGAGGCGGAACTCACTCGACAGCACTCCATTCGCCCAGACTCTTGCCAGCGGTGCAGTATATAACAGCTGCACCCATGCTCGAAGTGTTCTCCAAAGCCCAATTTTTCCAGAACTGCGTAGAGGTACTGCCACTCTATACTATCAAACGCAATATGGGCGTCTAGGGATAGCAGGGCTGCCGGCACCTCTGGCCTCGCAGAAACCGCCTGCAAGACCCCAAACAGGCACCGTAGATTGAGATGGGTGCTTCTGTGGGGCATAAAACCCGACTGATCCGGGTGTATCCGGGACTGTATAACCGGCCCCAATCTTGTGGCCAGAATTTTACCGAGGACCTTGGTCTCGAAGATGAGTAAGGAGATGGGTCTGTAGGAGCTGCACAGTTCCTGCGGTTTACCGGCTTTCTGGATTAGAACGATCGTTGCTGACCGCAAGTCTTTGGGAAGTACCCCCACCTGCTTGGCTTCATTAAACATACTTAGCATGTGAGGTGCTAGGCGGCTTGACACGCAACTGAACGCTTCGGCCGGGAAGCCGTTGGGTCCCGGTGCCTTTACCACCTGCAGGTCACCCATGGCGTCCTCTACCTCCTGGACCGTCATGAGTGAGTCTAGGATATCCCTATCAGCCTGTTCCAGGGTAGGCAGCGCAGGGGGGCCAAAAAGTCTCGATATTCCTGTTCATGTCGAGCAGTGGGAGCCCGATAAACCACGTCCGTACCGTACGAATTCCGCCGCTATCTCCTAGCCCGTGACTCGCTCAGATCCATCAGGCCGTTGGATTCCCTGGATCCAGTTACGGTCTCGGTCTCGTCTCTCCAGCCAGGCTATCATTTTGTTGGCCTTGTCCCCCAGATCATACACTCGTCTTTGGATTGCTAGGGCATGGGATCTTGCCTGATCAGTGAGTAGATCTCTAATCTCTTTTTCTAGGAGTTGCTGCCTATGCAACCTATCTTGAACCTGCTCCGGGGACTCATCCGTCGCATTCTCTAGGGCCTGAAGGTCCTGTTCTAGTCGGTCAATTTGTGCGTTTTTCTCCTTACGGCGTTTCCCGACCTCTGCCTGTACAAAGTCCCTAGCCACCGTCTTGTATGCCTCCCACACCACCCCAGGAGAACTAACAGAGCCTACATTTTCCACAAAATAGTGGTCGACTCGTTCCCTAAAGACTTCCTGAAACTCCTGGTCCTTGAATAAGAAGGCATCTAAACGGGGAGGACCAGCGCGGCCCAGGTCCGGACCGCGCAAGTGCACCTCGACTGGGGAGTGGTCTGATATCCCTCTCGCTCTGTGACACCCACCCTGGAACAAATCCATGCTTCCAACCTGCGTGAAGATGTGGTCAATCCTGGACCCTGAGCCATGAGCTGCCGAAATGTGGGTGTATTGTCGAGTCGTGGGGTTGTGTGCCCGCCATAAATCTACCAGCCCCATAGCTCTTACAATGTCCCGGAAGTGGCAAGTCCCACCCCTGACAGGGAGTGTCTGTGACCTATCTAGCTCCCTCTCCATGACGGCATTCATATCGCCCCCTAGGACCAGTATCCCTGGTGGCATATCCAATAGCAACTTTCCAATGTCGGGGAGAGTGGCGCTGTGTAACCTAGGCGGGATATACAAGGAGCATATAATAATAGTCCTCCCCTCCCATTGACCAGCGAGCGCCGCGTACCTCCCTAGGGGGTCCAGCCATTGTTTTCCGATCACCAAAGGTAGAGTGTTCCTAATGAGGAGTCCCACCCCCCTCGAGCCTGTAGTGAAGACAGCATGTGCCCGCATCGTATATCCAAATCTATTGAGGGCCTTGCAGTGGTTCCCCAGCAGGTGCGTCTCCTGTAGGAGGATATCTGGTGCATGTCTATGTAAATACTGGAGTACCATGGTGTGTTTAATCTTATTTTGTAGGCCATTAACGTTCCACGATAGAATGCTAATGCGCCTGGCATGTGGTGTGTGCATCTTGGGTAAATACCACGATCAGCCGAAAAGGCAGGTGCCTGCCCTCCCCTCCCCCCTCTTCCATCTTGCTCCCCACCAGTGCCAGAGGAGCCAAACCAAATACATTATAAACAGAACAAGACAAGATGAACATTCCCGCATCCGACTTTCCCCAAGAACAACCCCCCTCCCTGCTACCCTGCTACGCCCGCCAACCTGGTCAGGCATCCCTCAACAAGCAGAGCGCCTGTAGCCCTTAAAATGAAAATCCAGGGGGGTGAGAGCTGCTACCCAAACCCGCAACTGGAGGACTGCCTTCGGCCCCACGTCACAATTCGTAACTGGCCTCAGCCTGCCCAGTAAAGCCCATAACAATACAATTGTGGAAAGGACAGTGCCAGGCCTCCCGCCTCCCCCCGGACCGCCTCACATCCTATGAAGACCGAGTCGGGCGAATATATGTGGCAACTCCTATCATACGAGAGCCCCCCCCCCTCCACGGGCCACTTTTGGTGTTAGTTAGTTTTATTCTCCCCCTCCTCTGCTGTTTCCCGTCCCCCAGAGCACTCTCCAGGACCACCTCCAGTGACAGCGCAAGTCAAAAACATGAAATGTCAATATACATCACGTGCACGTTAGACGTCTTCCGTACTGCACCACAGTCCTGGCCTCGTCTCCCCATGTCCGGCGAGGCCGACTGACTCCGGCCCCGGTTCTTGCTGGGGGCAAAGAATTCAGCCGGCACTGATGTCCATTCTCCGGAGAGCCAGCCGATGACGCTGGAGATTGAGGCGCCGTATTCCTCCAGTTGTCCCTTAGTCCTGACCCCGCTGCGCCCCCACGCTCCTCCAACCAGGAATGTACCTCTTCCGGGGAGGTGAAGAACAAGGATTTACCATTGACTAGAAGCTTGAGTTTTGCCGGGAAAAACATCATGTATTTGATGCCCTTTTCTCGAAGCACTTTCTTGACCCCGTCGAATGACCGTCGCTCCTGCTGCACCTTCAACGTGAAGTCTGGGAAGAGCCTGATGATCGCATTGTCCAGATGGAGATCACTCCATTGGCGGGCCGCCTGCAAAATGGCGTCGCGGTCTCTATAATTGAGGATCCTCGCGATTATCGTTCGTGGCGGGGCACCTGGGCGCGGCGGGGGGACCGGAGCCCTATGAGCTCGCTCGATAGCGAAAAACTTCGAGAGGCGTCTGGGCTGCAGGTGCTTGAGGATAAGATCCTCCAGAAATAAATCCACGCTCGGCCCCTCCATCTTCTCCGGCACCCCCACCACACGTATATTGTTGCGGCGGGCCCTCCCTTCCTGATCCTCCAACCTGGCTACCACCACCTTCTGCTGGTGTGAAAGTCGGACTTGCTTCTGCAATTGTTTTGTAGTACTTTGGAATTCCGCAATGTCCGCAGCATTCTGGGTGGCTTTCTCTGAGGTTTTATTTAAGTCCGCCCTCAGCAGCGTCATTTCTATTGAGACCTTATCGATCTTTGACTCCAGCGTAGTTCCCAGTGTCTGAATGGCCTGCGCCTTGGCTCCACCACCCGCCTCCGCAGTGTAGTTGTCCATAGTGTTTGTCTGGGTCATCGTGGATTTTTTGGGTCTCATGACAGCGTGCACAGGCACCGGGCCCTCCCCTGGACAAATGTCAAGGGGCGCCTCTCTCTCCGCTGTGTCGCCCCACTGTCCGGACCCCACCCAGGGGGGTAGGACAGAGCACCTCAGCTGTTCCTCCTGTCTGCGCTTCCCGAGGGCGCCTCCCCCCTGAGGCCTTTGCCCCGTACTCGCGCTCCGTAGATCAATGAAGGGGGGCACCACCTCCTCGCCCCCTTATCCGAATAGGGATTCCACTGCTATGGCCACTTTGCAGTGCCGACGGGGCCTCTGTAGTTGCAGTGATGCCTGTGCTCCTTCCACGTTCATGCGCACTCACCGACCCGCTTCGCGCCACTTGTCCAGCGCCCTCTGCAGTTGCCTGTCAATACCTGCCCGTGGTGCCCCACCACCATCCAGGACCAGAGCCCCGGCCAGACTCTCCCTCAAGGGGCTCCTACCTTCTTGCAGTTCCAGCGGGGCCCAGCTGCTAGCCCAGAGTAATGTCCGATGTTGGCCCCCAGGTCTCGGATCATGCCAGCTCATCCACCGTCTATACGCCTGTTCTACCCGCTTCAGACTGCGGGGGGGGAGGAAAGAGTCTCCTCCGCTAGTCTCGGTCCTGCCGCACCGGGCATTCAATGATGGCCGCAGGTCCAGACATCGGACCGGTGTCCCGCACCGGCACCATTCACTTCCGGGCGGCCTCAGGACCCCTCGAGGCCGGCGTCCTCTTCTGCAATGCGGGCCACACCAGGCCCCGAGCTGCCACCAGCCAATGTGGGACCTCCAAGCCCCACCAGTGTCCGCTGCGCCGCGCTGGGCGCCCAAGGATAGCCACAGGGTCCAGCACCCAACAGGCGTCACCCACCAGCACCGCTCCCTCGCGGCCGGCCTCTTGAACCCTCGAGGCCGGTGACTTCCTCCGCGACGCGGGTCACAACAGGCGCCAAACTGTCCCCAGACGTTGCGGTACGTCCGTGCCCCACTAGCGCCGATTGCGCCGCGATGGACACCCAAGGATGGTCGCAGGGTCCGTCTTCCGACCGGCGCCCCTCACCAGCACCACTTCGGCACGGCCGGCCTTGGGATCACTCGAGGCCGGTGTCCTCCTCCGTCATTCATGCCATAAGCAAGCCCTGAACTGCCGCCACTTAATGCGAGGCTGCCGCGCCGGGTAGAGAGCCCGGGAAACCACCTCTCAGCACCGGAGCCCTTGCTGCATCCGAGGGGACAGAGAGGCCACAGGATTATGAGCGGATTTTGGGGGCCTTAAGCAGATCCTCGCAGGAGCCGCACTAGAATGCGGCCATCTTAGGTGCCGCTCGGCCACGCCCCCAATTATGCAGATCTTTAAACAGTTGTGCACAATTTCATCCTGTTAGGATGTATTACCAATTCTGAATTACAGAAAAGTATGGTTAATTTGATAGCGCTCAGTCATTAATATTTGATCATTGTATTAAAGGCAGTTGATGATTGATCCAGGTGTTGGCTACGGAGATTTGCTCAAAGTGTTGTCCACGTGTGTCAGCCGCGAAAATCAGAGTAACTAAGGGATCAGCGAGGGATTACATTTAGTGAGAAAAGAAAGAGGCTTGCCAAAGAAAGGAGACCATTTTAAGCTAATATCTAAAGGAATAGAGCATGTGTGATATTTGCTGAGATTTGTAATGACTAGTACAGTTATTTTAGTCAATGTTTTAGTTTCTCCTAGCAGACAATTTTTAAGAAAGCTACACAGTGCAATGACCGTCTATGTATGATTTGTATTCCCCTCATTAAGTTTGCAAGGATTCATTTTAAAAAACAATTTTATGTTCAATTCTACATAGGTAGCATTGGAAGAGTTGCAGGATCTTAAAGGAGTTTGGTCCGAACTATCCAAAGTCTGGGAACAAATCGATCAAATGAAGGAGCAGCCATGGGTTTCTGTGCAGCCTCGTAAGGTATGTGATAGATTTGTGCTATTTTTACTTGTGGTTGAGATGCTGTCCACGTGTTACTGTTTTTTTTTAACATCTTTTTTAGACTTGAATAGATTGAATACCTGCTAAATGTTTAGGTTCCTCGTCTCACAGACTTACAATGTGCAATGTTGTAAAGTGACACGGGGACGATGCCAGCAAATCATTGCTACCTTATCCCCTGACTTCCCTTTTCTGCTACAATTAGTAGTGCTTAGACTGGTTAACGCTCATTGTTTAGTTCTCTATACAGAAAATGGACTTTAACATTTACAGTTTTGCTAATCAGTAACCTACATTTGAGGAGACTGTTTAGCAGCGCAAACTTTACTTTGCAAACCTATCAAGCCTTGAAACCCCAAGTGGATGTGACAACTGCAACTCTCATTAACCAACGTATTTTCAGATGGCTAAAACATGGAGGAAGGTCTTCAGTCTGTGGCCTCATACTGTGCAATGCACTGACTCCATAAAATTAATCTTGTTTCAGAAAAGGCCTGAAAACTGAATTGTTGCACACCTCTTTTATCCATTTTCTCAAATATAGGACCATCTTTTGAAGAATAATTGAATGGGCCCTCCTGGTGCCTAGTGGAAACCATGACATTATCCAGGTTTTGTCTCGCTTGCAGCGCTCTAAAATGTTCTGTAACATGTAGAACTAGACAAAATATTTACGTTAAATTTCACTATGTGGGTTGTCAGGTTAGCCAGGTTCACTTTGTAGTTTGGCGCTTCATAAGAACGCATCCGAGTAATAGCTTGTAAAAATACTGCAAGTGACTTTTTGTTTGTTTTAATATTTATATAAGTAAAATATAATCATTATAACATATTTTTAATTTTACAAGAACCAAAAGGCCATTCTAATGGAATGCCCTCAAGCGTGTTGTATAATATAAATTTAAGAAAAGTACTTAACTATTTTCAATAACAAAACAAATTGATTTCAGATCAACAATATTCACAGTTATAAATAATTACAATTAAAAGGAGAAGATACAGGGTCTTAAAGTCTTATTGGAAGCCTTAACAATTAATACATTGGTAAAAACGATTTAAAAAACGTGCACAAATTATAACAAATTCATCAGGGGTGACATTCCCAGGGCAATGAATTCATTGCTTTTGAACATTTTATATTTAAGACATAAAGGTTTTAAAAATCGATTTCTAGCTTCCTTCCACATAGCAAAAAGGCAAACCGAAAGAACATGCATAATGTCTTGAGTCCCGTCATTGCAGAGATCACACATTCTGGCCTTATTTCCTTTATCGGACTAGTATTTTCCAGTTCATTAAAGGTAAGACCTAATCTTAACTTAAGTAAAAATCGTCTCACACAGTGTTCTGAAGAAAGCTTTAAATAAATAAGATTTACTGTCGGAGGAGGCTTACATATTTCTAATAATAAACAGTGAGTGATGTCACTAGTGTAGCTTGTTCTGGAAGCCTCTCCAAATGGTGCACTGTAATTCTGCTAGTGCAACCTTAAGATTATTATTAAAGTTATAGCTTTTTACTTTTCCCTTTGAAGGTTTCCAGCCTTTGGAAGTCTTTTAGAGTGCCTTCCAGTTCATGTAATAATTTGTAAGACCACCTAATTACGTTTGCCAAGGTTGTAGAATAGGGTAAGTTCTAAGTGCAATGCTTGAAGTGGAACTGCTTGACTTGAAGATATTATAATCTGGTGGAGCTTGCCTTTGAATAAACTTAAAGCGGACCATTTACTCATGGGTACATATTCTAGGGCATTATATAAAATGGAGAGTATCTTGTCCCGAGAATTTAAAAATTTTTTTTTAAATGTCTAACCGTGCAGCACTTTTTTTTTTTAAAGCACCTGTACAATTTATTGCCTTAGAACCTAGAACCTATGTGCAAAAAAATTAACATATTTTCAAAAGACTAGGAGAAAACCCCTCCTAAGTGTGTATATGATTTTACTATGTCCAGAGGCATTCCCGCCAACCTCCATTTAATTAGTCCACCTCTTGCCTCTAAATGGCAACACTTTGGTCTTCGCAAGATTTATTTTCTAAAAGTTATCCGCTGCATACTTAAATAAGATGTCGAGATTTCACTGAAGTTCCCTGTGGTATTCAGTCTATTCAGGCTGTCCTTTTACATCCACACCCACTCAAACGTGCCCATCATATACAAACAAAATGCCTTGTTGGTAGTACAAAAATATTTCCTCCTTTCTTAAAAGATTTCTTCAAGATTATTTTCCTTTTACATACGATAAAACATATTTTTTTTAAACGTGCAGTTTCAATTTCATTAAACACATGCAATTTCATAAATGGGAGAAGCAAATTCTTTTTGATACCACGATCTCTTTCGCATATATAAAACTTTAATTTATATGACACAATATGCAACACATTTCCTCATGTATCAAATTATTCCTGCTGCTCCGTCACAATTTATGAACATGTATCAATTCACACAAAAATACGCAATATAAAAAAAACAATACTCAAAGAAAACATTTGTCAACTCGGTGTTTCAGTGGGATGAAATTGGTTGACACCACCTTCTTCAGGACAAACATATGGGTTAAAAAACAGTATTGTTGAATCTCATAAAACAGAAATTAATGCATGTGTAAATATTCAAGTTCGAGGCATGTGGGCTGCTGAATTCATATCTTGTGCATAGATCGCCGCCTACTGTTGGGTCCGGATGATTGCACATTGTTGTCCTGGAAGAGTCTTCGAAGTATCACGAGATAGGTGGCTCCTCCCCCGGACTACAGTGCACATGGGCATCCTCTCCATCCTCAGATTGTTTTTTTCCCGCCATTGGGTTCGGATGTACTTTTCTTTACTCTAGTTCGGAAACTTTTCTACAAGGCCAAAAGGCCTTCGGGGTCGTCGGTATTGTTATTTCGATCGGTGCCGAGTTCTTGTTCCAGTTCTTTTCGAGCAGGACGTCGAAGAGAGCCGCGTGGCCTTTTCAACACCAGAGGCCCGATCGTCGATGTAACGGAGCCCGTTCAAACGATGCCCCCTTTGTAACTCTAAATACCCGCACATCGATGTACACCCAGTGTGCAACAAGTGCTTATCACCAGACCACAATGAGGACAACTGTCTAGCTTGTGCTCGATTCCGGTCAAAGAAGACGCTTAGGCTCCGACGTGCAGCGAGACAAACAATGGCGAAGCCAGCGCCCGACCCGGTCAATATCTTCGATGAAGACGAAGATGAGGTCGTCGAGACTGAGGATCCAGAACAGCCGTTGGATCCGGGTTCAGAGCACAGCTCCAACTATTATGAAGACGACGAAGAAATCGTCGATGATGAAAACGTCGACGAGGTAAGGGACGACGCGTCCCCCATCGGAGCCGTCGATGACGACTCAAGCGATGAACCAGGCCCAGCAGTGGGTACTGGGCCCAAAAAAGACACTGAAAAACTTCCAAAGGCTCAGGTCGAGGCATCGCCAAAAGGCCTTAGCCAAGATCATGACAAACATTCTATAGCCCCGCGTCTCGGCCCGGCTAAGAATATATCAAACGAGCCATCGGTCGCACTACTGAAAGCGAAACCGAAATCCACCGAGTCAAAAACGAAACTGCTGAAAACAGTCTTCGGATCGAAGAGTTCGAACACATCGGATTCGACGAAGAAAAAAAGTGTCGACGACCCTGCAAGGTCGAACCTAAAGGGTGTCGAGCCGAAGATTGGTGCGCTAAAGTCCATCGCTAAAGCCAAGCACGTCGAACCGACGAGGTCGACGTCGACTGACAGCGACACAAACAAGGGACTCAAGTCTCGGAAGGTTCTCGATCCGAAGCACCGAGTCGACAGGCCACAGCTCGTCAAAGCCCTCGAGCCAAAACCCAAAGGTGCCTCGAAGGAGCAAGTCGAATCGAGGCAAAAGAGCGCGCCTCCGACGCAACAAGCACCAAAGTCGACGCAAGGCCAGAAGCACGACGACAGGGCGAAGTCGGTCGGTCCGATATAGACGCCGGCCCCGAAGAAGGTCAGTCTGTCTAAAGACGCTATGCCACCGATAAAATTCGGGCTGCCCCCGACTGCATGCCCTAAGGCGATCGATCCGAAAACAGGGGTCGAAACACCCAAGACGGTGTCACTTGGAAAAAGGAGTCATCCTCTGGAAGAGGACGTTATGTACCAGGAGCCCTCCTATGATGATCAGTCGAAGCTACATATCGACTCCGAATCCGGCAGACTTACTGTTTATCAAAGAAAGATCAGGTCGGAAAATCCTCTGGAATCATATAGAATTCCACTCAAAAAGAAAAGGGATTCTTCTACATCGCCTGTCCTTTTTGAGACTGTAAGGTACCATGGCCAGGACACTTCTGCATACTCACCCACACGCTCTAATGAGGATATGGGGTATGACTATGATGAACAATATTCTTACCCTGCGGACAATGATCAGGATGACCAGTCTCAAGCCTGGACAGACCCTATTGACCAGGGGGGAATCACAAACTATTCCTGATACTCCTTATCCTGTCAAAACTTCGCCAACAGAAGATACAGCAGCGTTTAACGCATTAATAGAAAGGGCAGCGCAAAATCACGATGTGGACATGCATGCTGACCCAATTGATGAGGAATTCTTGTTTGACACTTTCTCCACTTCAGAGAAATCGGTTAAAACATTGCCAATGTTAAAAGGTGTCCTTAAACACGCAGGAGACCTTTTCAAGGAAACCACAAGAGCAAGGGTTGTTAACCCCAGAATTGAAAGAAAATACTGACCGGCGCCTGTGGACCCTACATACATTAAGGGACAGCTGCCGTTGGACTCTTTGGTGGTATCCAATGCTCGTAAACGTGACAACTCACAAACTACTGGTGATGCTCCTCCTCCAGACAAGGAGTCTAAAGTATTAGAAACTTCTGGGAAAAGGGTAGCTGCTCAAGCAGCTAATATCTGGAGAATTTCCAACACACAGGCCCTATTAGCCAGATACGATAGGGCGCATTATGACACATTAGAGCAACTGCTACAACATTTGCCTGATGCCTACAAGGAGGGAGCAGAAACACTGATACAAGTAGGGAAACTGATATCCAACGCATCCATTAAATGTGCGCTGGACGCAGCAGACACCGCAGCCAGGGCCATCAACACAAGTGTCATGCTCAGAAGGCATGCTTGGTTGCGCATCTCTGGGTTCAAACCTGAGATTCAAACCACATTATTAAATCAACCTGTGAACCCTGATTTTTTATTTGGTCCTGATGTGGACACAGTCTTAGAGAAGATTAAAAAAGACACAGACAGCCAAATCTATGGGTGCCTTGCAGTCACAACAATTCAGAGAAGGCTCCTTTCGTCGCTCCAATAACAGAGGACCTACAAGAGGCCAGGCATCCCAGCAGACCCAATACAATAAAGGGAGCACGCAAACCACCTATAATAAAACAAGCAGAGGTGGATACCGTGGCAACAGCAGTAAAGGCTGAGGACGAGTGAATAACAACACCAGATCCTCCGCCAATACTAAACAGTGACGCCTGGTCACTGCCCCCAGACCATATAACACCAGTCGGGGGCAGATTACAACAGTTCCTGCCAGTCTGGGAAAGTATTACCACAGACAGGTGGGTGAGACAACTTATTCAGTACGGCTATTGTCTAGAGCTAACCTCCACTCCACCCAACATACCCCCAAGACACCGTCCTATGTCCGCAGAGCACATACACTTATTGCAGCAAGAAGTCATCAACATGCTGCAAAAAGGGGCCATAGAACTGGTCCATATACAGCAACAGGGTACAGGGGTGTACTTGCTGTACTTCTTAATCCCCAAAAAGGACTGGTCTCTCAGGCCAATACTGGACCTCAGGCCCCTAAACCAATACATCTTGTCAGAACACTTTCACATGCTCACTTTACAGCAAGTTCTACCATTACTCAGTCAGGGAGACTTCCTCGCAACACTAGACCTAAAGGATGCGTATTTCCACATACCAATACATCCAGCACACAGGAAGTATCTCAGGTTTACCATCCAAAATCAGCACTACCAGTTCAAGGTACTGCCTTTCAGGGTGACAACAGCCCCCAGGGTGTTTACCAAGTGCCTAGCGACAGTGGCGGCGCACCTACGGAGAAACCATATTCACGTCTATCCCTATCTGGACGACTGGCTCATCCAAGCAAAGTCAGCACAGCAATGTGCCAGCCACATGTCCCGCACTATTCACCTCCTACACAGCCTCGGATTTGCATTAAACTACCCAAAGTCTCATCTTCAGCCCGCCCACGTACAACAGTACCTGGGAGCAACAATAGACACTCTGGCGGCAAAGGCGCAGCCAAACTCAGCAAGAATCAACAGCATTCTACTAATGATTCAGAAATTCAGACCCCAACACTCGCTCACAGCAAGGGTGTTTATGCAGTTGATAGGCATGATGGCCTCCTGCATCTTCATAGTCCCTCCGCGAGACTACACATGCGTCCGCTTCAGGAGTGCTTAGCACGGCAGTGGAACCAGGCTCAGGGACAATTGAAAGACCTAGTGTTGGTGACCGGTCGCGCATACAGCTCTCTGCATTGGTGGAACCCACAAAACCTTTGCAGGAGACGACCGTTCCAAGAGCCTGTACCACAAATAGTGCTGACAACGGACGCATCTCTCCTAGGATGGGGAGCGCATGTCCTCCATTACACAGTGCAGGGACTATGGACGACACAGCAAAAAAGGATGCACATCAACCTGCTGGAACTGATGGCAATCTTTATGGCAATGAAGGCGTTCAAGGTACATTTGTGCAACAAAGTAGTGTTAATTCGGACGGACAACATGACTGCCATGTACTACATACAGAAGCAGGGAGGGACACACTCTCCACGGTTGTCCCATCTAGCGCAAAGCATGTGGAAGTGGGCCATTCAGAGAAACATCTTCCTCATGGCGGAACACCTTCCAGGCAGGGACAACCAGATGGCGGATCTGCTCAGCAGACACAGCCACCAAATGCACGAGTGGGAGATACATACTTCCAGCGGTGGGGTCACCCAGAAATAGACCTGTTCGCCACAAAGGAAAACGCAAAATGCCAAAGCTTCGCCGCCAGGTTTCCACATCCGCAGTCTCAGGGCAATGCGATATGAATGAACTGGTCAGGCAAGTTTGTGTACGCTTTTCCCCCCAGCCTCGCTCATACCACTAGTGGCACGCAAACTGCGACAACACTCGATGACACTCATCCTAGTTGCTCCAACGTGGACGCGGCAACCATGGTACACCACGTTCCTAGAACTTTCCGTGGTTCCTCATTAAAGGCTGCGATTAACACCCAGTCTTTTAACGCAGAGCCATGGCGACATTCAGCACCCAGATCCTCAACAGTTGAACCTTGCGATCTGGCTCCTGAAGTCATAGAGTTTGGTTACCTGAACATGCCTCCTGACTGTATGAATATTATCAAAGAGGCAAGAAGACCTACAACCAGAGCATGCTATGCGGCAAAGTGGAAACGATTTGTCATCTATTGTAACAATAATGACATAAATCCGCTAGATGCATCTACTCAAAACATCATATGTTACCTGTTACATTTACACAGATGCAATCTAGCTTACAGTTCCATACGTATACATTTAGCTGCGGTGGCAGCTTATCTTCAGAACAGGCAGCACCTTTCACTCTCCAGAGTACCTGCTATTAAAGCTTTCCTAGAGGGACTCAAAAGAATCATTCCTCCAAGACAACCACCTTCACCTGTCTGGAACCTAAACTTGGTTCTAACCAGACTAATGGGACCTCCTTTTGAACCTCTACACTCGTGTGAGATACAATTCCTAACGTGGAAAGTGGCTTTTCTAGTGGCGATTACATCACTTAGAAGAGTTAGTGAGCTGCAAGCCCTAACTATTCAGGAGCCATTCATACAAATTCACGCAAATAGGGTAGTGCTGCGAACAAACCCTAAATTTATGCCAAAGGTGGTATCCCAGTTTCACATCAATCAAGCTATAGAACTGCCAGTATTTTTCCCAAATCCAGATTCCGTGGCAGAAAGAGCTCTACATACCCTAGACGTTAAAAGAGCTCTCCTGTACTATATAGACAGAACAAAACTTTTCAGAAAGACTAAGCAACTGTTTGTTCCCTTTTCACCACAGCACAAAGGCAACCCCATTTCCAAATCAGGTATAGCCAGATGGATTGTTAAGTGCATGCAAATTTGCTATCAAAAAGGTAAACGCACATTAACAGTTCCCCCAAGAGCGCATTCAACACGCAAGTTAGGGGCATCCATGGCTTTCCTAGGAAACATTCCTCTAGAAGACATATGTAAGGCAGCCACATGGACTACCATACATACATTTACCAAACACTACTGCGTAGATGTACACTCCAAACAGCAGGCAGCTTTAGGGCAGGCTGTACTCAAGACTCTTTCAGACTGCTGCAGCTGGCACGGGCAACCGCCGCTAGGGGGAGACTGCTATACATTCTATGCACAAGATATGAAATCAGCAGCCCACATGCCTCGAACGGAATATGCTACTTACCAGTATGCATCTGTTCTTGGCATGTAGGGCTGCTGACATTCACATCACCCTCCCTCCTCCCCGGTGCCTGTCTCAGCTATAGCACTCAGAATTAATCTCTAGCATGGACATCACTTACTGTATCATACTCCATCCCTGCCACAATGGCGAAAAACAATCTGAGGATGGAGAGGATGCCCATGCGCACTGTAGTCCGGGGGAGGAGCCACCTATCTCGTGATACTTCGAAGACTCTTCCAGGGCAACAATGTGCAATCATCCGGACCCAACACTAGGCGGCGATCTATGCACAAGATATGAATGTCAGCAGCCCTACATGCTAAGAACAGATGCATACTGGTAAGTAGCATATTCCTTCCGGGAGGTATACCAACTACATACAAACAAGGCAGCAGTATTATTGTGACCGAAATGCTTGGTTAAATTAAACAAAGGGGAAGATTTTTAATTGCAAAAACCAACCCTTACATGTGAACTGAAGTCCCATCTACTAAAGCCAAGGGTGAGTTAGGGCCATAACCCTATCACATGACATACATACATACATGCATCCATACAGTAACATACTGGATAGTAACATACCTAATAAACAGATTGCAGTTCTTGTATAATCATATCTGGATCTTCTCATTGATCTGATTCAATGTATCCCTTAGTGTTCTGGTTACACCTCCAGTTATCTGAAACATTATATAAATATTCGTTTCAAAATGGGGGGCATGTTATATTACCCTCAAGCTATTCTGATAGAATAACTGACCAGGACTTTTGCTTCCCATAAAATGAATGAGGAAGAAGCAAATCCTATAGTCTCAGGATGTGTAGATGCTTGAAGCTTTCACAGTGAGATTTATCAATTTCTCTACAACGATATTCAAATTCAATTTATGCCTCCTTATTTTATTTATTGATAAATGGAACTGAGTTATTCATAAAGAATTCAGATCGATAGTCCATTCTGACGGGGGGATGCGTATCGCTCGTACGCACCAAATTAATTAATTATGCACACTTGAAGATACTCATGACTAATTTAGAAAATTAACAGGTACTGTTATATATATTTTAACATCAAGCACTTCTTAATTTTCGTCATATAATAATTTTTACATGTAAGTAAACCTGGAGCACAGAATGTGGTTTTACGCTGTAATGCTTTCCCCATGGCGAGAGAATCATATACTGCATACAGGTACTTGCAATAGGATTCTGGGGGTCTCCTTTAGGACTTTGCTAGGGGGCCACTGTTCCATGTGCCACAAAAGGTTCAAATTTACCTGCCCTGAAGTGGTTGGTGCAGAGGTGCTGGACAGGTTGGTAGCCTTGCGTGTTACACCAAAGGCAAAGAGGGGAGGGGGCATCTGGAAACAGGCTGCAGAGGGGATACTTGCGGACAAATCCAGAAGTCTGATACCAAACTTCTCAGTTTTCAGTGCAGCAATTGTGGTGCTGTGGAGTTCGTAATGACAAACTCCCAGTACCATATACTCTTAATGGCGGCACTGCACTTACAATGTCTAAGAATGGACTTACACTATAGGGGTACAGGTCTCATGCACCTGTACCCTCACCACTGGTATAGGGCACCCAGCTAGAGGGGTGACTGATTTATGCCAGGGCAGTGGGTTGTAGGCATGGCACACCGGGATGTGTGCCATGTCGACAGTTCACTTTGTTCTGCACCAAGACACGCAGCCTGCAAAGGCACTTTGTGAGTTTAATGGGACAGGGCCTCTAAGGGGGGCAGAATAAGTGCTGCAGCCCTTAGAGGTCTTCCCTGGTCACAGTGCCGTCGGACCTATGGGCTGACCTGTGGCCAGAGATGACAATTGGGTACAGTTTAGGGGAAAGAGCACTGGCCCTGGGAACCTGATTGGCAGGGACCCAGAGCATATCAAGTTAAAAGTGCATCAGTAGTCTGGCAAAAAGCATGGGGGTTGGGGCTACTGCAACAGAAACCCAGCTTCTCACACAAGGGCCCACCCCAAGCCCAAAGGCCAGGAGACTATGCCAAACCCGGGAGAGTCTTTCTAGTCTTTCTAGTCTTTCAGGCCAGGAAGAGTAGAGGAAGTGGGTTGAAAGTTGCAGGGCCTACTCTGCCTTACATCCTCCTGTCCAGGTCAGTTAATTTGGGGAGCTGGTCTACCTCAACAGTTCCAGGAACTAATTCCCAATGCTCCGTTCCTAGCTCTTTAGTGTCTTCACCCCATCTTTTTAGTTTGGGTTCAGAGGTGCCTACCTTTGCAAATTCTAACTTAGCTAGGGCAAAGCCCAGCTTACCCACAGCTTGAGCAACCCCACCATGAACAATAGGGTCAGGGGGCCTAACTTGCTATTTGGCAGGAGTCTAGGCCACCATGCCAAGTGCTGCCATGAAGTCTAACACCCAGCAGAGGCTATTAACAGCTGTCAGTGCCCAGGGGTCACTATGCCTCCTCTATGACCACTTTCGTTGGGGAGTGGGCATAACCTTGTCACACCAAAAGTCCTAATTACACTAAAATCAAAATGGGGGGGGAACCTGTCTTTCGTAGAGCACATCAGGCAACCTACCTTAGGGGTGTGACTGGCCTGGTTGTGCTACACTCCTACTTGTCTAATTTCTCTCCTGTGCTAGTTCCAAATGGGCCTCAGGGCAGGGGGTTGGCATTCCCATGTTTAGCTGAAGCCGAGGTTGCATATCATATCAAAGGTGGCAGAGGCTTTGTAGCCTCTGGCCTTGGTAGGCAAATTAACTAGCCATCCTGCTGGAGAGGTGATAACACCTCCTGCCAGAGCAGGCATTGTTCCTGACCTCATGAGATCGCCTACAGGAGTTAGAAACATGTCTGTAGTGGCAGGCTGGAAGGATCCCGCGAGCCAGCACACTAGAAGACTAGTAAGGTTTCAGGGAGCTTCTCTAAGGTGCCCTCAGAAGGCACCTCTAAGATTCCCTCAGGGTGCATGTAAAAATAAATCTAGTATTGGATTCATGCAAATTTATTAAGACGAGGTATTTGATACCAAACACTAGTTTTGTCCGTGAAGCCATCATGTAGCTGGGGAACTCGTAAAGATCAGTGCCCACTACATATACTTAAGATGGCTTCCCTGTTCACTTGTTGTGAGAAAGTGCCATCTTTCTTTCCTTGATATGCCCCCACTTTTTTCTGAACTGCTGATGTGCTTTGACTGAGTGTGCCCTGGGTCCCTGCCAATCAGGCACCCAGGACCTGTGTTCCGTCCCTAAAAAGAAAAGCTATGCTGTAACAAAATACCCAATTGACATCTCTGGCCACCTGTCAGAACCTAGTAAATGGTACCCTAGGTACCCAGGGCATGGTGACCAGAGAAGAACCCTGAGGGCTGCAGCACTTATTGTGCCACCCTCAGGGGCCCTGAACCCTGGCACCCACACACTGCCTTTGCAGGCTGAGTGCCTAAGTACAGAACTAAAACGAGTCAACATGGCACACATCCTTTTGTGCCATGCCCACAGACCCCACTGCCATGGCATACTTCAGTCACCCCTCTAGCTGAGTGCCCTATGCCAGAGGTGAGGGCACAGGTGCATGAGCCCTGTGCCCCTACAGTACCCAGGGGCATTCCAGGGCACTGTAAGTGCAGTATTGCCATTTAAGAGTATATGGTGCTGGGAGGTTATTACGAACTCCACAGCACCATAATGCCTACACTGAAGACTGACAGGTTTGGTACCAAACTTCTCAGCACATTAAACCCGCACTGATGCCAGTGTGGGATTTAATGTAAAATGCACCAGAGGGCATCTTGGAGAGGGGAGGAGCAGGCTAGGGGGTGTCCTCACCCCACGACAGGGACCCATTGGTCCCTGCCCTTGCCCTACCTGTAACGCCCCTAAATTTAGTATTTAGGGGCTCCCTGAACCTTCCTTCCTCAGATCCCGATATCAAAAGAAGAAAGAAGATGACCCACCGCGCAGCTGCTAACAGGACAACTGACTTGGCCCCAGCCCTACCGGCCTGTTGATCCTGGAACCTGCTCCTGCCTAATCCCAGCGACCTCCGCGGACAGCAACCTTGGGACACCCAGAGGACCTGCCTGCCTTGACCCTCTCGAAGATTGGGACTCTCATCAGCAGAGGCTCTGCTGCAACACCCCACCTGGTGCTCACCAGGAAGCTCTTGACTAGCCCACTCAGCACCAGCCGAGCCCGGGCCGGGTCAGCCCGAACAAAGACCATGAGGACGTCCCCCCGGCGACTGGGACACGAAGTCCAGTGCCCAAAGACCCTCCTGGACGAACCAGCCGACGCCTGCAGACTCAGAACCAGGGGCCACCCCAACCATCCGAGGGTAAGCTTTTCCGACCCCCAAAGACACCCCTACACCCAGCGCCCCGCGGCCCCCTGTGCCTCCCTTTGGGGTACCGATCTGTGCTCTATCATCCCAACTTACCTCTCGAAGTGCTGGTTGTGAGAAGTTGGCCTGATATATGATGTTCACTAGTTCTAGTGATCACCTTGTATCAGTCCAAACAACCCTTATGGTGATTGGTTGTAAGTCAACCTTATAGACCAGCTATCCTAATGGTAGCATGGACAAAGCAGTCTTAGGCTAAACTCTTTTGGCATGTGAAGCCAGCTGTTTTACCACAATATAACCCCTTGAATACCAGATGAAAGGACACCACACAAGTTGTTATGAAAATATATTTATTAATAACAAACACCTCTGAACTCTTTATGAGATCAGAGGGCTAAGCACAATATCTTAGGAAAAATACGATAAGTTGCACAAAATTACAATGGTGCCCTAGGGGCACGGCAAACCATATACTAAGTAAATGGGTTATGGAAATCGATAGAAGGAATGGAGCTGACCAGAGGCTGTAGGACCGCTGGGACTATGCTATCCTAACTTTAGGTAAGTAATAGGAGGCCCACGGGACGCGGGTGCAGAATGTGAACTCACACGCGGGATGCGTAACAACGTCTATGGACAGTACAGTTCAAGAAAAAGGTGAGTACGGACAATCCTGACTGGTTAGGACTAAAACGACTGTGAATCTAGACACTAGGAGAGTCAAGCTACCCTTGAGCACCGAAATGCTCTCGTTACCTCACCCACGGGCTGCCGGTGCATAGGTGCGAAGTCGTGTCGGGTTTCTGCGTTGAAGTCTATGGAGCCTGAAAGAAAAGATGCTGCAGGCGACCAGGAGGAAGATGTCCGGTGTGATCCAAGGGTGGATCAGAGATGCTGAAGACCTGAAAGCAGAGGGGACAATGTTCAGTCACTAGCCAGTGACTGGAGTGTAACCAGGAAGGAACCAGATGTCGTCGTCGCGATCAGGTGAAGAGTGGACGCTTGACTCTGCAGCCACGGGGACCAGGAGGCGTCTTCGATGACCAGGATGGAGGCACGAGCTGTCCCACGCAGGCTCTCGCTGTCGGCGGTGTCTGTTCCGGATTCGGCATCAACAGGCCTTGGCAAAGGCAACCCACGCGGTGAGTGGAAAAGGCGTCTGGTGCGGACTAGGAGAGTCCGGGGTGCTCCTCTTTTGGAAGGGAGCAAGGGCCAGTCTGGAGCAACCAGACCAGCAGTGTAGTTTTCAAAGTTCATCGTCTAGGAGGTCACTAGCCAGCAGGCAAGTGACCAGACAACGCGTCGGGCAGCAATCAAGCAGAAGGGCCCCACGCAGATCTCGTGGAAGCTGGAGGGCTGATCTTCGGTGCAGGAGCTGCTCGGGGCTGGGGCTTCTCAATCCCCAAAGCACTTGGTCGAGTTTACCTCGGAAGTCGTGCTGGAAGCGAAGTGCAGTTTCTCCAAGATGGCCAGTACCACGTGTCTCGTCGCACCCACGGATCTCAGCTGTGCTGCAGATGTGAGTTGAGGTCGGAGAGGTCTGGGAATCCGGGTCTCGTCGGGCTCTGAAGTCTGGATCCTCGAGGGAAGACGACAAAGTGAAGCCGCTGGACGCTTGATGGTGCCTGCAGTTGCAGGGTGGACACTCCTTGCCCACAAGGGAGATTTCTTCAGTCTTCTGTTGTAGAAAGTCGAAGTCCAGAGTTTCTTCTCGTAGAGTTTCAGTTCAGGATTAATCTAATATGGAATGGGACCAGCTCCTACCTTTATCCTGCTAAAGGGGGCTGTACTACGACTAGGTCCCTCTTATGGGTGGGACCAGGAAGGGGGGTGGTTACACCCCCTATCCTTTGTCCGGTTTCGCGCCAGAGCTGGGGCAGGGATGCCCCAGCAACTGGTTTGAACCGGTGTATGCACAGGACACCTTGTGTGCCCCAGGCATGTCTCATTCCTTTCAGGCCTGTCCTACCCAATACACAAAATCCTGTCTGGGGGTGCTAGCACCTCCCAAGGCAGGAAACCCTTTGTCCAAGCCTCACTCGCTGGAAGGACTCCCAGCAGCAGGAGGTCAGACTTGTGTCTGTGGTGGCAGCATCCATTTTGTGATGCCAAGGCTCGAGTTAACTTTACATACATGTTGTGTCCCTCTAGGAGGGTGGAATGCTACCCCTGTCGCCAGAATTGGCGAGGGGGTAGTATTCCAATTCGTATGACACCTTACTCAACATGTTTTGATAACGTTATGTTCGAGGCATGTGGGCTGCTGAATTTATATCTATGCATAGATCGCCGCCTAGTGTTGGGTCCGGATGATTGCACATTGTTGTCCTGGAAGAGTCTTCGAAGATCACGAGATAGGTGGCTCCTCCCCTGGACTACAGTGCGCATGGGCATCCTCTCCATGCTCAGATTGTTTTTTTCCGCCATTGGGTTCGGATGTACTTTCTTAACTCTTGTTCGGAATCTATATAAATACTCTTTCTCAAGGCCAAAAGGCCTTCGGGGCGTCGGTATTGTCTTTCGTTCGGTGCCTTGTACTTGTTTCCAGTTCTTCGAACAGGACGTTGATGGCCGGTTGCCTTTGGACGCCAAAGGCCCCATCAACGATCGACGAGGGAACGGAGTCCGTTCAAGCGCTGCCCCTTTGCAACTCGAAATACCCTCACATCGATGTGCACCCGGTGTGCAATAAATGTCTCTCACCGGACCACGACGAGGCCAGCTGCATGGCCTGTTCAAAATTCAGATCGAAGAAGACTCTTCGTCTTCAGCGCGCTGCACGACAGTCGACGCGGGAGTCGGCACCCGAACCAGAAAACATCTTCGTGGGTGACGACGAGGAGGGTGTACAAGAGGAGGATCCTGTTCAGCACTCGGATCCTGCATCGGAGCAAGACTCCAACTACAATGAGGAAGAGGAAGAACTCTACGTCCATGATGAAGACATCGTCGAGGTAGGAGACGACGCTCCACCTCTCGGAGCCGTCGACGACGACTCTAGCGAGGAGCTAGGCCCAACCGCAGTAGCGAGGCCACATACAGACTCTTCCATGGCTCAGGTCGAGGCATCGCCGGAAGGCCTTAGCCAAGATCTTCATCCATGTTCTCTAGTCCCGCTTCAAGGCCCGACTAAGAACATTTCCAAAGAGCCATCGGTCGATCGGCCACAATCAGTGGAGCAAACGAACCCGAAACATAAAGACACTACATCGAAACAGAAAGTGGTGAAAACAACCATCGGCTCGACGACTTCGGAACCTACCAAGTCGAAACATGGGGCGTCGACCCGAAGATCGGAGCGACAAAGCCCGTGTCTACAGTTAAACACGTCACGCTCACGTCGACGTCCGGCTCCAAAGATGGCGACTCTTCCAAAGGACTCAAGGCACAGAAAGCCATCGATCCAAAGATTCAGAAGCCGCAGTTAGTCAAGGCCTTCGAGCCGAAATCTAAAGTCGGCCCGAAAGAACAGACCTCGTCGAAGCACACGAGCGTACCTGCTGCGCAGCAACGGCTCGAGTCGACAAAGAGCCACAAGTACACAGACCTGTCTGAGTCGGTCGGATCGAAGACAACGCCTTCGAAGAAAGTCGGTCCGTCACCGATGCTTACGGGGCCGATAAAATACGGACTGCCCCCGACAGCACGGCCTAAAACTGTCCAACTCACAAAGGCTACCGACTCATCCAAGTCACCATCGGTAGCCGCACCCACTCAGCCTAGGATGGAAGACGTTCTGTTACAGCCACCGTCCTACGACGAACAGTCGAAACTATACATCGACTCCGAATCGGGTCGACTCACCGTTTATAAACGAAAAATCAGGCCTGAAACTCCTATGGAGTCTTACAGGATACCACTAAAGAAAAAGAGGGACTCTACTGCCTCTCCTACCCTTTTTGAACCCATACAGCCATATGGGCGAGACTATAACTACTCTCCCACACCGGTCACTGAGGATGTGGAGGAAGGGGACAATGAGAACCAGTTTAACTATCCCATTGACACAGATCAGGATGAGTCCCAGCCATGGGCTGACACTGTTGACCCTGATGAACCACACACCACCCCTGACACTCAGTCATATGCGGTCAAGACTTCGCCTACTGAAGATACTGCTGCGTTTAACACACTAATTGAAAGGGCAGCCCATAACCATGATGTCGACATGCACGCTGACCCTGTGGAGGAAGACTTTCTCTTTGATACGTTCTCAACATCAGAAAGATCTGTGAAAACTCTGCCTATGCTCAAAGGTGTGCTCAAACATGCTAGCGACATTTTTAAAGAGCCCACTAAAGCGAGGGTGGTGAACCCTAGAATTGAAAGGAAGAACCGGCCTGCGCCTGTGGACCCTACGTATATCAAGGGCCAACTCCCCTTAGACTCCTTAGTGGTGGCTAATGCTCGTAAAAGAGCAAACTCTCAAACAACTGGCGATGCTCCTCCTCCGGACAAAGAATCCAAGATCTTAGAAGCTTCTGGGAAACGTGTAGCAGCTCAAGCAGCTAATATTTGGAGGATCTCGAATACACAAGCCCTGTTAGCAAGATATGACCGGGCCCACTATGACACGTTAGAGCAGCTACTGCAACACCTGCCAGATGCTTATAAGGAGGGAGCAGAAATGCTTATACGAGAAGGGAAGTTGATCTCCAACGCGTCCATTAAGTGTGCGTTAGATGCAGCTGACACAGCGGCTACGGCCATAAACACTAGCGTAATGCTCAGAAGGCATGCCTGGCTCCGCATCTCTGGTTTCAAGTCGGAAATCCAGACTACTCTACTTAATCAGCCAGTTAACCCTGACTTCCTGTTTGGTCCTGAGGTAGACACCACTCTAGAGAAGATTAAGAAAGACACTGAAACTGCAAAATCCATGGGAGCTCTGCAGTCTCAACAGTTCAGGGGGCGGTTCCTTTCGTCGCTCCGGTAACAGGGGAGCTTCTAGAGGACAAGTGTCACAACAAGCCCAATACACCAAGGGAGTCACACAAACCACCTATAACAAGAACAATAGGGGTGGATACCGTGGGAACAGCACCAAAGGCAGAGGACGTGGAAATAATAGTGCCAGATCCTCCGCCACTAACAAACAGTGACGTCTTGTCACTGCCCCCCGACCATACAACACCGGTTGGGGAAGACTTCAGCAGTTCCTGCCAGTCTGGGAAAGCATT
This sequence comes from Lissotriton helveticus, assembly GCF_964261635.1. Lineage (NCBI taxonomy): Eukaryota > Metazoa > Chordata > Amphibia > Caudata > Salamandridae > Lissotriton > Lissotriton helveticus. The sequence goes on from NC_136070.1 coordinate 419,579,802, forward strand.
ACCACGGACAGGTGGGTGAGACAACTTATACATCACGGTTATTGTCTGGAATCAACCTCCACTCCACCCAACATACCCCCAAGGCACCGTCCTATGTCCGCAGAGCACATGCACTTATTGCAGCAAGAAGTCCTCTCCATGCTGCAAAAAGGGGCCATAGAACTCGTGCCTTTAGAACAACAAGGTACAGGGGTGTATTCACTGTACTTCTTAATCCCAAAAAAAGACGGGTCTCTCAGGCCCATTCTAGACCTCAGACCCTTAAACCAATACATCCTATCAGAACACTTTCACATTCTCACTTTACAGCAAGTTCTGTCACTGCTCAGTCAGGGAGATTTCCTAGCAACCCTAGATCTGAAGGATGCCTATTTCCACATTCCCATTCACCCCAGTCACAGGAAATATCTCCGGTTCACCATCAACAACCAGCATTACCAGTTCAAGGTCCTGCCTTTCGGGGTCACTACTGCCCCCAGAGTGTTTACAAAATGCTTAGCGACAGTGGCCGCGCATCTTCGGAGACAACACATCCATGTCTATCCGTATCTGGACGACTGGCTTGTCAAGGCAAAATCGGCCCAGCGGTGTGCCAGCCACATGTCCCGCACAATTCACCTCCTACACAGTCAAGGATTTTCACTAAATTACCAGAAGTCTCGTCTTCAACCCGCCCCTGTACAACAGTACCTAGGCGCAGAAATAAACACTCTCACTGCCACAGCGCAACCAAACTCAGCGAGAGTCAACAGCATGCAGGTGCTGATTCAAAAATACAGGCCACAACACTCACTCCCAGCGCAAGTGTTCATGCAACTAATAGGCATGATGGCCTCCTGCATCTTTATAGTCCCTCACGCGATCCTACACATGCGTCCGCTTCAGGAATGCTTGGCACGCCAGTGGAACCAGGCTCAGGGACAGCTGAAAGACCTAGTGTTGGTGACCGGTCGTGCATACAACTCTCTGCATTGGTGGAACACACAAAACCTTTGCAGGGGACGACCGTTCCAGGAGCCTGTACCACAGGTGGTGCTAATAGCGGACGCATCTCTCCAGGGCTGGGGAGCTCATGTCCTCCATTATACTGTGCAGGGACTGTGGACCACGCAGCAGCAAAGGTTGCACATCAACCTACTGGAGCTGATGGCAATCTTCATTGCGATGAAGGCATTCAAGTTGCATCTCTGCAACAAAGTCGTGCTTATCCGGACGGACAACATGACTGCGATGTATTACATTCAAAAGCAGGGAGGGACACACTCTCCACAATTGTCACACCTAGTACAGTGCATGTGAAAGTGGGCCATTCAGAGGAACATGTTCCTCCTGGCGGAACACCTCCCAGGCAGGGACAACCAGATGGCGGACCTGCTCAGCAGACACAGCCATCAGATGCACGAGTGGGAGATACATCCCTCAGTGCTACAACCATATTTCCAGCAGTGGGGTCATCCAGAGCTAGACCTATTCGCCACACAAGAAAACGCAAAATGCCACACCTTCGCCGCCAGGTTCCCACACCCGCAGTCTCAGGGCAATGCGATATGGATGAACTGGTCGAACAGATTTGCGTACGATTTTCCTCCGGCACCACTCATACCGCTGGTGGCACGCAAACTGAGGCAGCACTCCATGACACTCATCCGGGTTTCTCCAACGTGGGCGAGGCAAGCATGGTACACCACGTTCCTAGAACTTTCAGTGGTGCCCCACCAGCGACGAAAACTCACACCCAGTCTCCTCACTCAGAGCCATGGAGACATTCAGCACCCAGATCCGCAACAGTTGAGCCTTGCAATATGGCTCCTGAGGTCATAGAGTTTGGCTACCTGCACCTGCCCCCTGACTGTATGGACATCATCAAGGAGGCTAGACGACCTACCACCAGGGCATGCTATGCGGCAAAATGGAAGCGTTTTGTCATCTATTGTTCCAATAATGACATAAATCCACTGGATGCTTCCACGCAAAACATCATATGTTATTTGCTGCACCTATACAGATGCAATCTAGCGTATAGTTCCATCAGGATACATTTGGCTGCAATGGCAGCTTATCTTCAAAATAGACAGCACCTCTCCCTTTTCAGGGTGCCGGCCATTAAAGCTTTTATGGAGGGACTCAAAAGGGTCATTCCTCCAAGACACCCGCCTGCGCCTGTCTGGAACCTCAACATAGTCCTCACCAGGCTCATGGGTCCACCATTTGAACCTCTTCACTCTTGTGAGATACAATTTCTCACATGGAAAGTGGCTTTTCTGGTGGCGATCACGTCGCTCAGACGAGTTAGTAAGCTGCAAGCCTTCACTATTCAAGAGCCTTTCATTCAAATTCATGCTAATAGGGTAGTGCTGCGTACCAACCCTAAATTTCTGCCCAAGGTAGTGTCACAGTTCCACATTAACCAAACTATTGAACTACCGGTATTCTTCCCAAATCCTGATTCAGTAGCAGACAGAGCACTACACACACAGGGCTCTCCTGTATTACATAGGACTAAAGATTTCAGGAAAACTAAACAACTGTTTGCTGCCTGCTCTCCACAGCACAAGGGCAACCCAATTTCGAAATCAGGTATAGCCAGATGGATTGTTAAGTGCATACAGATCTGTTATCAAAAGGCTAAACGCACATTAACAGTTCCCCCAAGAGCGCATTCCACACGCAAGTTAGGGGCATCCATGGCTTTCCTAGGTAACATTCCTCTAGAGGATATATGTAGAGCAGCCACATGGACCACCATACACACATTCACCAAACACTACTGCGTGGATGTACACTCAAAACAGCAAGCTGCTGTAGGTCAAGCTGTTCTCAGAACTCTTTTTCAGACTGCTGCAGCTGGCACGGCAACCGCCGCTAGGGAGGGTACTACTATTTATTCTATGCATAGATATAAATTCAGCAGCCCACATGCCTCGAACGGAATATGCTACTTACCAGTATGCATCTGTTCTTGGTATGTAGGGCTGCTGACATTTATATCCTGGGGTCCTGAATAGCAGGATCCCAGGCCAACTAAGTCAAAAACCAGCAAAACACTAGGCAAACAGTTGGGGGTAACCATAGTCAGATATCCACCTTCCTACACTGGTCGCCCCTGGAGAGTCACCGTCCCCGAGCCTGCAGTCTTTGTTCCTTTTTCAAGATCCTCATTGGATAACATTGAGCGCCCGACTGCTCAAAAGCACCCTGCACCCAGCCGCCCGAGTGCCGCTGGCTGTGACCTCTTTGCCCTATCATACTTCCCCCCCCTTGCATAGAGCAAGTGGCCAGGAGCCCAGCTCCCAGAGCAGCGTGGCCTGCTAGCCAGCAGCCACCAACCGAAGGCCCCCTTTCCCTCATTTGATAACATTGGGCCTACCTACCTCTGCACCCGGCTGCCCCTGTGCCGCTGGGACTGAACTAACTGTACTCACCTGACCCTGGGGGACCCCCGAGTCTACGTCCAGAACCCTAACTTCACCAACCAAGTACTCACCTGGAAACCGGTAATTCACTTACCTGCCATTGGATAACATTGACCCATTTTGACTTTAAAATTTTCTAAGTGTGAAGTTTTAAAACCGCTTTATATTCAGGAAAATTCATTACAGTAACTAAAACGCTTTTGCTAATCTGGTTTCAGCTTAGACCCCAGGACTGAATCTAAGAGCTAGTCCTGGAACTACCAAAGTAATCCATAAAGTAATCAACTGTACATTCCTATGAAAAACCCATTGAGCTCAATGCTAGAGTGTGTTTCAGAATTGTATTGCTTATTAGCTATCCTGTAATTATTGTGTGTACAAACTTATTGCTCCTCTGCAGAGTATTTACATGAGAGTACTCGTACCTCAAAGTATATTTTTATAACTGTTGGTTCTAAAAATAAAACCACTATATCTGAGGATATAACAACAATTGGCCTGGAGTTCAGTTCTTGAGTGTGTGAAACCTTTTGCTGACTGAGTGTGTACAACAAATGCTTTACACTGTCCTCTGGTACTGCCTTACTGCTCGACCAAGCTACCACTTTGGAGAGTAGTGTCGGTTCTGACTTGAACCTCTGTTATACCTTTGGGGTTTGTGGACTCTATACACACTGTACTACTGCCTTATTGTCCAGTATATAGAGAGCCACTTTCTCACACTTGTACCATCTTGTAATTAATCTAGACTGAGCAAGGGCAAATCTGCTTCCTCTCTGGGGGGACTTCTTCTCCTGCGATGGGAACCAGATTTGCATTCCAAAGGTGGCTTCTTTGAAGCTTGCATGCCCAAGAAGGTTAAACAGTTCATCCTGTGGGAAGGGGTGTTACACCCTCTTCCTGGGCAAGTCTTTGTACTGGGTCTCCTTAGAGCAAAGGCTATCACCCTAGGAGATCAGAACAGCATCTCGTGTCTCAGGCTGGCAGAAACCAGTCGGCAAGCAGACCAGAGGCTGGTAGGTTTTCAGGGGGCACCTCTAAGGTGCCCTCTGGGTGCATATATTGATAAATCCAGCAGTGTCATCAGTGTGGGTTTACCAATGTGAGATGTTTGATATCAAACATTCCTATTTTTAGTGATGTCATCATGTAGCTGGTGAACATTTACACCAGTGTCCTGCACATGTTTTAAAATTGTCACTTGTACTGACAATAATAGGACTGATCCGTATCAGGGCATATCTGCTCCTGCAGGTATGCCCTCACATGTAATATTCAGCACTCTGTCTTAGAGTTGGGCAGGCCTGTTGTAGAGGTGACTTAAAATTATTGCATGCAAGTTAGGGACATGGCACACAGGGATGTGTGACAAGTTGTGTTTTCACTTTTAGTCTGCACCAAGACGCGTAACCTGCAATGACAGTCTTAGTTTTCTGCGACCATGTCCTGTTTTCACTCATAGTTTGTACCATGTCAGGCAGTCTGCAATGGCAGCTTGCATGCAATTTGTGTGGGGGTCCCTAATAGGGACATAAGACGTGCTGCATCTCTTAGGGCCCCTTTGTAGTACCCATGCCCAAGGTACCAAAGGTACCATTTACTCGGGAATTACAGGGGTGCTAAAGTCCATGCAAGTTGGGTTACAAATAGACTTTACTTGTTTAAGGGGAAAGTGCACTAGCACGGAGTTCTGGTTACCATGCCTCAATGCTTTGCCAGTCGAAATCTAGCATCTAGTAGTTCTAAAGGGGGCAGAAAGTGGGGGGACAACTGCAAAGTAATTCCAGTTTCCTACAGGGACCAGTTTCCTACAGGGACCTTAAATTGCCCTTGACATTTCTCATATGTCTGCTCCTTGAGCTGATGCATAGGTACTCGCTACGACCCCTGACTTTGACAGCTGTCTTCCAAATTACTATTGCGTCAGCTCGTTGCGTGAGTGAACTAGAAGCACTTTCACCAACACCTACTTTTTTCTGGACAAATTATTGCTGACCACTTGGGCAGCTTAATTACCCAAAATCTTGACTTTCCTCCCACTTTGGGCAATCCATCACTCCCAACGTTCTTTGCTCTCTTGCCTTTCAAAAGAGGAGGAGAGGCCCAATTGGTTGGACCCCTAATTAGACTTTAGCTTTTAGGTAGATCTTAACAAGGGTCATTAAGAGGACGATCTGTTTTTATTGTGTGGTTCTCTGGCGGAAAGAAAGGAAGGCTGTCCAGCAAAGGACCATGTCACGGTGCATAGTCTTCTGCATTAAGATCTGCTACACACTGCCTAGAAGTAGCGCCCAGAAAGATTGAGCATGTTCCATCAGGTCTAAGGCTCCTGAGAGTGCCTGTCATTTATATGTGCTAGATTGCGATGCAGGCATTTGTGCATACATTCTTGAAGCGCTGTTAACTTGACAGCCACATCCGAAGGAAGGGCACTTTGCCAGCTTGGTTCAGCTAGAGGTTTTGATCTGAGTCCACTCCACAGAACCTCCTCCTTTGGGAGGTACTGCTCTGGTATCCATTCTATGGTGAGAAATCTGTAGTTAAAAGTATCCATTAGAAGAACAGGTTACACTCTTTCTGTAAAGCTCTTTCTCATAGGTGCTCTGTCTAATCTTAAGTTCCTCACTGTCCTCCCACCTCCCCATTCTGTGGAGTGATCTCTCTTTAACATATAAAAAAGGACCCAAGTTTGGAATGAGCACACTGATTCCAGCAATTGTTCACCCTTAGCGTCTGATGTAGCGGAATGGGGAACATTTGAAATTGAAGTCCGTGCTTATGTGGGGCTCTGCTCCATCACTGCCGGTTTGGTGTGGTGTGGCCTCTTATCATTTTAAAAAGATCCAAGTTGATATGCGGCACACTGTGACCTATGATTGCTCACACTCCACATCTGAAGGCGTGCATCTGAATCTGACGTCTGCGAGTAGGTGTGCTGCTCATATGCAGCTTCACTCTGATCACTTTTGGGACCATATGGAGCCAACCTGGAGCAACATGGTGCCACCGACAGTGCAAAAGAGCAACACTCTGAAAAATCTCCAGAACTAGCCCAGCGCCTAGGGAATATTCTAAGGTGGGGAATCCGTAGTTAAAGTATCCATCAGAAAGCGCATTAGCGATGTATTTAACTTTTTTCTTTTTTCTTCAAAAAAAAGAATTTACGCAGTGTGGAATCTATGGAAATCATTCCATTATACTTGTAGAGAAAGTGCAAGAATGTGGCATACAGTTGGATTAAGAACCCTAACAGACTTCTACAGGACAGTGGAGAACGGTTGTATCTCAACTCCAAGCAGTCACATAGGCTGAGCGAAAGAAGTCTCTTGTCCTCATTGATTCTTTACTAGAAGTGGCATGATGCACTCTGGGAATTGTGCCATTGTGTGACAAGACGCATATGGCGTGTTCAGTGTTATTTAGAGAATACTTTATGTCATGAGAGGCTACTGTATCAACTGGATTTTGCAGGATAATACAACTTGTGACCTGGTTTTTGGCGTTACTTTTCACCTTGCTGCACTTTGTGTAGGAAAAATATTACATTTTATATTTAAAAAAATACTGCATGAAGAAAGCTAGTGTTCCAAAGGATACCATGATTTGTATAATTTATAACTATAAATATGCTTTATATTTTTCTGCAGTTGAGGCAAAGTTTGGATGGCCTGTTGAATCAGCTGAAAAATTTCCCAGCTCGTTTAAGACAGTATGCTTCATATGAATTTGTGCAGAGGCTTCTAAAAGGTTACATGAAGGTATTTTAAAAGTTTCTTGCATTACTTCATTCTTTGCTTAAAGTAAACTTAGTGTCTGGTTATGTGCATGATTCCTTTGTTCATTTTTCAAAGGTAAATATGCTTGTGATTGAACTGAAATCGGAGGCTCTCAAAGACCGCCACTGGAAACAGCTGATGAAGAGACTTCACGTGAATTGGGTGGTATCGGAGTTAACCCTGGGACAGATCTGGGATGTGGACTTGCAAAGGAATGAGGCAATTGTCAAAGATGTCCTCCTTGTTGCTCAAGGAGAAATGGCATTGGAGGAATTTTTGAAACAGGTTTGTACAGAAACATTTATTTAGCCTTTTAGCTGATAGTTCTGCTGGATGCCCGATTGCTGCGGTATTTGGAAATTAATCTTCTAATAGAACAGAATTCAATCATTTAAGTCTAAACACAATTCAGAAACCTCTTCAATCCTTTGATGATGGATTAAACCCAGATCAGTTGACTGGGGGTGGGTGCTTGCATTGTTCAATACCCCCTCCATCATCCCCTTTGGTTTTGCTTTGACCTCTTCAATCCTGCCTGCTTCTTCGCTCTTCATTGCATTTATTTAGTAAAGATGGCAACTTAAGTTTGAATATAAGATTGTTAGTCTGCAATTTTCAGGAAAGCTCTTGGAAAGACTGCTGGATTGTGCAGTGTGCTCTCGAGCCTGGCAGGTAAACAAGAGTCACTCAGGAAATTGTGGTGGCCATGGAAGTCTTGTGTTACTCGCTGATCTAGGGTTACTGGCCATCGGAGATCCGCCTTCAAGATGCATTGATAATTTTAAGCTTCCAGAGCTTGAAGCAGCATCTTCTGCACAAAAATAGAGAGCACTAGGAAAAAAAAGATGAGGCAAATGCTCTTGGGGTCAGTGACACTACACGGGTGTCAAGCTTGCAGGGTTGCATTGATTTCCAGATAATCCAATAAAACCAGTTAGTCATTGAGGCTGTTCCTTGTCCCATGCTCCTGCCTTTGAGTGACCTATTCCCACTTATCCACCAGCTTGCCAAGTACTGCATAATCACAGCTCTATAATCAAGTGGCACACAGGTGTGATGAGAGTGCAAACACTAGATATATTAAAACATGCTAATTGATCCAAGTATTATGCCCTTTGCCAGGTTCACATTCTTACACTGTCCAGGTTCACGTACTCTGTTACAGATGCAGTGCAAATTTTTGTAGCCTGGAACGCCTATGCCTGTGTTGTCCTTAAAGATGCTTGTATATTGAAATTGCCTTGCAAACGTAGAAAAGCAGGAGTGGGTGGTGTTAAAGAAATGGAGGAGGAAGAGTGCATGACAATTTTGAAATGTGTTTAGTATGGATTCAAGTCCATCCTCCTTTTTGAAGTGTACTTAAATGAGGCCCAATACGGCCTTCCTCCCCAGTAGATGACCTTGATTAGAAATTCCTTTTACCTCCTTGTACTGGCAGAAATGCTCTGATGTTGAGAAATTGTGTCTCCTACATTATGCAATGTATTATCCTACTGTCTCTTTTAGATCCGGGAAGTGTGGAACACATACGAGCTTGATTTGGTCAACTATCAAAACAAATGTCGTTTGATTCGGGGTTGGGATGATCTGTTCAACAAAGTCAAAGAACACATAAACAGTGTTTCTGCAATGAAGCTGTCTCCATATTACAAGGTATAATTTCTCCAATTATAACTTTGTGTATTTGCTTTTAGTTTTTTTATTCTTTAAGATATGTTTTTCTCCTTTTTCATTGTCATTTTTCCAGTTTGCTGCACTTCTGATATTAGGCACGGCTGCAATGCATCTAACATCTTTTGCGTTGTACATTTATTGCTGGATTAGATTTCTAATGTAGATATTAATTATCAAATTTCCATGTGCAGGTAATGGATGCAGGTTTCTAAGTTTGTAACCTTTTCTTTTGTAGGTGTTTGAGGAGGATGCTCTCAGTTGGGAAGACAAACTGAACCGCATTATGGCACTGTTTGATGTATGGATTGATGTTCAGAGGCGCTGGGTTTATCTCGAGGGAATCTTTACTGGAAGTGCTGATATCAAGCATCTTCTACCAGTTGAAACACAGCGATTCCAAAGGTACTGTGTGTGTGTGTGTGTGTGTGTGTGTGTGTGTGTGTGTGTGTGTGTTAGCTGTAGTTCATTCAACTCTGACACTAAAATAAATATATATATTTTTATATTTGACGTGCAGCATCAGCACAGAATTTTTGGCTCTGATGAAAAAAGTATCCAAATCTCCACTTGTGATGGATGTCCTGAACATACAAGGAGTGCAAAGGTCGCTGGAGCGGTTGGCAGATCTGCTTGGCAAGATCCAGAAAGCTCTGGGAGAATACCTAGAAAGAGAGAGGTCATCTTTCCCTCGGTAAGTCAAAGCAAGGGCTATACCAAATATTTTCATAATTTATTAGCAAGTGCCTTTCATAGCTTTACACTAGAAGATATTGAAGATTATAGCTAAGAACCACCTTGTTTGAAGCATGTGTGCTGTAAATACACATGCTTTGCATACTCCTGCCATCTAGTGTTGGGTCCAGATGTTTGCAAGTTATTTTTCTTTGAAGTCTTTCCTAGTCATGGTGCGCATGGTCATCGACTCCATTGTTAGATTGTTTTTTCCACCATTGGGGTTGGATGTGTATTGCTGCACTCCAGTTCGAAACCGTGCTTTTGGGTTCCCTCGATGCGCAACCTCTCTCCGAAAAGGACTCCGACTCGGAGCTCGAGATCGACCTCTAGGCCGAAGAAATGTTACAGGGACAAGGTGATATGAGACCCGAGGCCACTTGACCCCACAAACTATTCCAAAGAAATATACGGGTTTGGCACCACCACTGCCTTCTGGCCAAGGTCAGCTCCGAGATGAAGTTTCTGATGCCCCGCCTCCAGCTCCGGTCCGAAACACCAAGTCAAGCCTTCCGGCTCGGTACTGCATCATCAAAAGTCCTCCTAGGAACCAAAGCCATCCGGTTCCAAACACATGTCCGGCTCGGAGCTGAACTCCTCTGTGCCGAATGTCAAACAACCTTCGGAGCTGAAACCTTCTGCGCCGAAATTCCAGTTTCTGCAGTAGGGGGATCTCTGTGTATAGTCCTAATCATGTGAATAGTACCGCCCATGTGTGTGGACCCCGGAGCAATAGAAATAGTCTCTTAAGTTGTCCTCTTCTGCAATCCTGCATAGACACCTTAGAGAAAATAAAAGACAAATAATGCAGCCTGAAACCAACAAGGCTACATTGGCCAGTACTTCATCCTGAAGTGAAAAAGATAGCTAGAAAATAATGAAATGTAATAATTTTGCTAAGTTTCACTCATAGAGAAACTCCCCTTCACATAGATTCCTTTTTCATGATAGAGAAGAAGGATTGGACAGACATGCCCCATAGGCTGCCATTTTGTGTATGTAAATGGATACCGTGCCTTTAAGGAACCCTCCAGAGACCCTCGGTATCCCATGATGCACAACCAAAGGCTAGTCACTTTCAGTTCTTTTTTACGGCTCCTGCTAGCAGGACCCTGGAGCATTGAGCTCTACCTTTTGTGGTAGATCTTAATATTTTTTAGTATTTTTGATAGTTTGAGTGTTTCACTCGACGTCTTGGGCCTTTACCTTCCTTTTGCTGTCTTTTTGGGGCAGTTAGACCACATTTTTCTTGTCAAAATGCCATCTTTGTTTGACAAGTGCCCAGAATGTGGCAGGAAGAAGGCTAAGTCAGACTCTCGAGACGCCACTCGAGAGGAAGGGCTAACCAGCAGTCGACACCAGGGCCCAGCGGGTTCCAAGCCCTGAAAGGTTACTTCCCCCTCTTCTGTTGCCCACTTGGGTGGGGAGAAGCATTCAGAATTATCTGGCATAGTGGAAAAAGATAACTCCGGACAATTGGGTGCTGAATATTGTTCGCAATAGATACTGTCTACGTTTCACCAGCCCTCCTCCATCGATACCACCAGTTCGCTCACAACACCTGTTGTGCGAACTTCAGGTGGAGGCCGGTACTCTGTTAAGAAAAAGGGCGATAGAACTGGTTCCTCCTACTCAGAGAGGACAAGGTATATATTCCAGGTTCTTTATCATACGCAAGAAGGACAAGAACGAATTCAGACCCATTCTCGATTTGCGACAAGCGAACAAATGGATCCGCATAGAAAAGTTATGCATGTTATCCCTGCACCAGATCTACCCTCTGCTGCATCATGGAGACTGGCTATGCACAATAGATATGCAAGACGCATATTTTCATGTGCCCATAGCAAGGAAACATCGCAAGTTCCTACGGTTCCTGGTCAGCACCAATTTATTTATTTATTTTGAAAGTTTTATATAGCGCGAACAAGATCTTTGCAGATAACAGAGCGCTTTACATAGGCATAAATGAGTGGTAGGGTGGGTACACGAGGGAGCATAGTAAGGAAGGTAAGGTAGGTCAGTGCAGTAGTACAAATAAGAGGGAGCATGAACAATCGGTTAGGTCAATAATACAAGTAAAACACATGTGCAAAGGGATCAAACAAATAATATAGCTCGACGCAAAATCTTAAAAGATCAAGAGTAGTAGTTCAAGTGTATTTAGCCATGAGGATAGCTTTAACTTCTTTCTTAAAAAGAAGAGTGGATGAGATGAGCCTCGTTTCAGGAGGGAGTGAGTTCCAGATCCTAGGCGCCATTCCTGAGAAGGAGCGTTTGTAAGTTTTTTCCTTCCGGAATCTTCGAGGCTTCAGCAGAAGATTGCTTGTACTTCTGGTGGTTCTGAACCCGCCGGAAATTGTCAACTTCTGAGTGAGGTAGCCGGGTGATTTCGAGTGTATAGCCTTGTGCGTCATGCAGGCAATTTTCAGATGTATTTTGGCTTCAAAAGGCAGCCAGTTCAGGGATTTAAAGTCGGGGGACATATGTGAGTGTTTTTTAGATCCAGTGATGAGTCTCACTGCCGCGTTTAGCGAAGCTCTTAGGGGTGCAGTTGTAGTTAGGGGGAGACCGCAGAGGGCGATGCTGCCGTAGTCTATGCGAGGGATGACTAGTGCTTGTACTGCAGTTTGGAAGTCCTTGGCTGGGAGGAAGGGTTTAAGTTTCCTCAAGGTATTTATTTGGAAGTTCGCTCCCTTAGTTGCCTTGCTGATATGCTGCTGCATGTTGAGATTGGCGTCTAGTGTTATGCCTAAAGATTTTGCTGAATCCACGATGGTCGGTTGGACATTGAGTGCAGTTAGGTGCTTAAGCCAGGTTTGAGTGGTAGAGATTTTCGCGGGCGGTGAGATCAGAAGGAACTCAGTTTTCATAGCATCGAGTTTGAGGTGGTTATCGGCCAGCCAGGATTGGGTGTTTCTGATCGTTGAGTTCAGACGCATAATGTCTTTGGGGGATTGTAGTTTGAGATATAGCTGAGTGTCATCGGCGTACATGTGAAAATGTACATTGGATGCTTGTAGCAAGGTGGTGAGAGGTTCCATAACTAGGTTGAACAAGGTAGGGGATAGGCAGGATACTTGGGGGACACCTAACGATACAGGTATTGGAGCGGACATCAAGTTGTTGCTCTTGAATTTTTGAGATCGGTTGTGTAGAAAGTAGGTGAACCACTGAAGAACAGTTCCAGAGAGACCCATTCTAGTGTTTAGGAGTTCGAGTAAGTTCTCATGTTTCACAGTGTCGAATGCTGAAGAGAGATCAAGAAGGATGAGGAGGCAGGTATCAATTTGATCTAAAATTTGGAGGGCGTCGTCAATTATGTGAGTCATAGCTGTTTCGGTACTGTGCCCTGCTCGGAAGCCAGATTGATGAGGGTTGAGGAGATCAAACAGTTCTATGTGCTTTGTCAGTTGTAGTTGAACGCATTTTTCCAACAGTTTGGCGAGAGTGGGAATGTTGGTAATCGGACGGTAGTTGTTTAGATCAGTGGGGTCGGCTGTTGGTTTCTTTAGTAGAGGTGTAACTTGTCCAACTTTGAGGGAGTCCGGGATGGTTCCTTGTTGAAGTGAACTATTGATAATTTTAGTCCAGAGTGGGAGGAGCAAAGGGGTGAAGTCTTTTACAGCGTTAGCAGGAAGAGGGTCAGTGAGGTGATTGGATGGTTTCAGGGTGCGGAGTAGTCTGTCAATTTCTTCTTCAGAGTAAGTGTCAAAGGATGACCATGTCGCATTGTTTTTTGGTTCATTGGGTGTTATGCGGTGGGGTTTAGAGTAAAGGCTTGCGTCAATGAGGAGATCGCTCCTTATGTTGTCAGTTTTTTGGTTAAAGAAAGTAGCGAAATCTTCACAGGAAGGTGTATTGCCCATAGTGTCGACTGCTTGGGGTTGTTCCTTGGATTGTGATCGGATTAGCTCGAACAGTTTTCTTGGACGGTTTTTTGCTTGGTCGAGCTGGAGTCTGAAGAACTCTGATTTTGAGCGTTTTATTTTCCTGAAGTATGCGTTTCTCTTTTTCTTCAGAATTTTTAGGTGTAGTGCTGAGGGAACAGATCTCCAGGTGCGCTCTGCCATTCGCATAGCCCGTCTGTCTTCATTGAGACTCCCGTCGTACCAAGGATTGGATATCTTGGTGGATACTCTTTTCAGTTGCATTGGTGCAGCCTCATTGATTATTGAGGTCATAGTGTTGAGATAGTGGTCAGTTAAATACTGGACTTCGGTAACGTAGGTAGGGGGGAGTAGGAGATTGCAGCTGTTAGGGGGTAAAGAGTTTGGATTGAGTTTCTTTAGGTCTCTTTTCCAAACTTTGGGCTTGGAGGATTGGACCGGGATAAGTTTAACTTTTTCCTTGATGAGGAATGTGACAATATGGTGATCTGACCAGTCACAGGGTTGGATTGAATCAAGTTGAATATTGCCTTCTTTGGAGATGATAAGGTCGAGGATAGAGCCTTTGTCATGGGTCGGGCTGTTGCAAATTTGGGTGAGGTCAGAAGCGTTAAGGAAATTTTTGAGGCTATTAACCATTGCGTCACTGCAATCGTTCCAGTGAAGATTGTAATCGCCAAGGTAAATTTGTGTGTTTTGCCGTCCTGAGTTGATTGAGATTGTGTCAATGAGTTGTTGGGAGAAGGTGAGGTTGTCCCCAGGTGGGTGGTAGATGATGTGTAGTGAACATACAGGTTTGTTTTCATTGATGACATCAAGGCAGAGGTATTCACAGGAGGTAAGAGAAGGGGTGGTGACTTTATTAATTGCGAGGTTGCTCTTGTAGATGCATGCGATTCCACCGCCTGCCTTCTTGGACCTGTCAAGTCTAATGATGCAGTAGTTGGGAGGGACTAGGATATCCATGATAGGAGTAGAAGATTCAGTTAGCCATGTTTCAGTTAGGATGGCTAAGTCAAGGTTCAAAGAAATGATGAGATCAGCGACCTCCGAGGAGTGTCTTTGGGCCGATCTACAGTTGAGAAGTGTGCATTTGAGTCTGATCAAGAGTGCGAGGAGCTTTTGTGAGGTTGTTGGGGACGGAGCCTCTGTTGTTATGTGTGGGGTGTCTAAGAGGGTTGGAGATAATCGTAGGAATGGACAGGTGTGTGGTGGCTAAGAGGTTTTTGGCGGGCCGGCACATATGTGCGGAGTAGGGGTGTGTATGTCGAGGTCAGAGAGAGTCTTGTTAGTGCGTTGGGGGCGGTTGGAGGTATTGCGAGAGGGGATGGAGGTCCAATGTAGGGGGTGAGTAGGATGTGAGGGGGATATGTTAGGTTGAGAAGTGGTCGTGGGAGGGGGGTGTCTGGGGTGTGTGAGGAGTAACTCTTTGAGGGTGTGGAGTTCTTCTCTCACTTGGAGGAGGGTGGTCATGATCGTGTCCAGCGTGGGGATGGGTAAGGAGTTGGGGGAGGGCACTGAAGGGGAGCAAGTGTCTAGGTTATTGGAGTAGGGGGGTGAGGGTGTTAGGGAAGTCATTGGAGTTGGAGTTTGGGGAGATAGCGAGTGTGTTTGTGTTCGGGAAGGTAGGGAGGTTGGGGGGGGGGGGGAGTGAAAGGATTAGTGATGGTGTTGGTGTTAATGAACAGGGAATCAATGGTAGGGGGGTGAGGCAATTGCGGGACGTGTGGAGGCTGGGCGTTGCGGGGGTGGCAGTGTAGTAGAGGGGAGTGAGAGTGGGGGGGAGAGGTTGAGGGAGGAGTGAGGGCCAGGAGTGGCGGGAGTGCAAAGAGTGGGGGGGGGAGAGAGGTTGAGGGAGTAGTGAGGGCTAGGAGTGGCGGGAGTGCAGAGAGTGGGGGGAGATGGGTTGGGAGAGAGTCATGTTGTGTGGGGTGCGGTCAGGTGAGGTGGGTTGTTCTGAGAAGCTAGTCGGAAGTGTGGGGTTCTCGTTCTGTGGGAGTGGGGTAGAGGGGGTGGGGGTGGGGGTGTTGGTGGCAGAGGGGAGATCCGTGTCTGGGATTGAAGAGTGTGAAATGTATGTAGCCGTGGGGGTGACAGTGTACAGTACTGTACACTGTCACCAATCACTACCAATATGCAGTGCTTCCCTTTGGCCTGAAGTCAGCACCCAAGACTTTTTCAAAATGCATGGCGGTAGTCTCAACACAACTCCGGAAGAACCAGGTGTTAATCTATCCATACCTGGACGACTGGCTGATCAAGGCAGCTACCTTTCAGGAGGCATAACTGCATTTCAACAAGACGTCCGTTCTGCTGAATCGCTTGGGTCTACACATCAGTCTTTCAAAGTCTGTCCCGACTCCTGTCCAGTGTCTGCAGTATCTGTGAGCCTCCATTGATACACGCAATGCAAGCGTGTGTCCTTCGCATGAGAGACGCTGTGAGAAAGTGGCTCTATATATACCTGACCAGAATAAGGTACAGTGTGTATAGAGTCCACAAACCCCAGAGGTATAACGGAGGTTAAAGTCAGGACTGACCTTACTCTCAAAAGTGGTAGCTTGGTCGAGCAGTAAGGCAGTACCAGAGGACAGTGTAAAGCATTTGCTGTACACACTCAGTCAGCAAAAGGTTATACACACACTAAAGGACTGAACTCCAGGCCAATTGTTTTTATATCAACAGATATAGTTTTATTTTTAGAACCAACAGGTATAAAAATATACTTTTCTCGATATGAGTACTCATGTAATTACTTTGCAAAGAGGCAATAAACTTTGGGAACACCATAGATACAGGGGTTGCAGTAGGCAACACAATTCTAAACACACTATAGCATTGAGCTCAATGGGTTTTCATCATATATGTACAGTTGATTACTTTGTAGATTACTTTGGTAGTTCCAGGACTGGATCCTAGGTTCAGTCCTGGGGTCTAAGCTAAAACCAATTTAGTAAAATAGTTTTAGTTATGGTAGTGATTTTTCAGGAATATAAAGCTGTTTTAAAAGTTCACACTTAGAAACTTTTCAATGAAAACCTGGCAATGTTATCCAATTGGAGACATTTGAGGTTGCAGGTAAAGTATGATCTTGTTACTTTTGTAATCCAGTACTGGGCTCCTGGGTCCAGCACTGGTCTCAACTTAAAACATGCGTTTCAGTATTTCGTATTATTTTTACAGAATATTTCAAATTTTCAAAAGCAGACACTTAAAAGAGATTTCATAGAAAAGCAGACAATGGATTCCTATGGAGAAAATACAGATTACTAGTAAACCTGGTAAGGATTACTTTTGAGGTTCAGTACTGGGCTACAAGGTACAGTACTGGCTTCTCCCCTGATCACAGGTGAGTACTTCGGAATTCGGGTGATTTTATATGAATATTTTTAGTTTCCAAAACTTCAGACTTTGAAGATTTTTCGAGTCAAACCAGACTGTTATCCAATGGCAGGTAAGTGAGTTACCGGTTTCCAGGTGAGAGCTTGACTGGCGAAGTTAAGGTTCTGGGCATAGACTTGGGGGTCCCCAGGGTCAGGTAGGTACCGTTGGTTCACCCTCAGCGGCACAGGGGCAGCCGGGTGCAGAGGTAGTTAGGCCCAATGTTAACCAATGAGGGGCAGGGGGCCTTCGGGTGGTGGATGCTGGCTAGCAGGCCACTCTGCTGTGGGAGCTGGGCTCCTGGTCACTTGCTCAGGGCAAATGGGGAAGTAGGATAGGGCAAAGGTTGCACTGCCAGAGGCACGCGGGCGGCTGGGTGCAGGGTGCTTTTGAGCAGTCGGGCACTTAATGTTATTCAATGGGAAAGGTAGAAAGGGAACAAAAGCTGCAGACTCTGGGACCGTGATACTTCAGGTGGACCCCTACTTTGAGAGGTAAGTTGGGATCCTGGAGAAGAGGTAGGTACCCCAAAGGAAGGCACAGGGAGCCGTAGGGCGCCGGTTGAAGGGGTGTCTGGGAATCTTACCCTCAGCTGGTCGCGGTTGGAGGGGTCCCTGGTTCTGAGGCTGCAGGCGTCGCCTGGTCCGTCGAGGAGGGTCTTTGGGCACTGGACTAAGGGTCCCAGTCGCTGGGGGGGGACGTCCTCGCGGTCTTGGATGACTCTGGCACTGGCCGGGCACAGCGGGTGCAGATTGGGTAGGTCTTGAGCTTCCTGGCTTGCACCAGGGGGTTGGTTGTTGAAGCAGAGCCTCTGCTTATGGGAGTCCCAGTCTTTAAGAGGGTCAAGGCAGGTAGGTCCTCCGGGTGTCCCATGGTTGCTGTCCGCAGGAGTCGCCGGGATTAAGCAGGAGCAGGTTCCAGGATCGACAGGCCGGTAGGGCTGGGGCCAAGTCAGTTGTTGTCGTCCTGTTGTGAGCAGTTGCACGACAGGTCTTCTTTTTGATCTTCTTTCTTCTTTTCTTATTGGGATCTGAGGAAGGAAGGTTCAGGGTGCCCCTAAATACTAAGTTTAGGGACGTTACAAGTAGGGCAAGGGCAGGGAGCAATAGGTCCCTGTCCTGGGGTGGGTACACCCCCTAGCCTGCTCCTCTCCTGTGGGATGGGGGCAGGAGCCTAGCTGTGATCGGGCAAGGCTCCCCATATTCAAGATGTCCGGAGCCCGGGGTCGTGCTTCACCTCGCCTTTCCCACCTGAGGGGTGGCACCCCCCCCCCCTTCCTGACGTAGGGTTTCCCTCCAGTTTTCCCGCCAGAGTGGGGGTTAGAACTGGTGGAGGCTTGTTGCTGAGTACAGCAAGTGGCCTGGAGAAGCTCACAAAGGTGGCATGCCTTTGAAGCTTCCCCCTGCCCATCTTGGGGGAAGAGACCTAGCACCTCACCCAGGATGTGAATTGTTGCAGGCCCAGGAGAGCGAGGGGCTCTCCACCCAGGGGTCCAGCAACATGTCTGCTTGTTGGCAGCCTGGGCAGCCACTCAGTCCAGACGTGGATTGTAGGTTAGGTTTCAGGGGGCATCTCTAAGATGCCCTCTGTGGTGCATTTTACATTAAATCCCACACTGGCATCAGTGTGGGTTTAATGTGCTGAGAAGTTTGATACCAAACTTATCAGTCTTCAGTGTAGCCATTATGATGCTGTGGAGTTCGTAATGAGTACCTCCCAGCACCATATACTCTTAATGGAATCACTGCACTTACAGTGCCCAGGAATGGCCCTGGGTACTGTAGGGGCACATGTGAGAAAGTGCCATCTTTCTTGCATTGGTATGCCCCCACTTTTTTCTGAACTGCTGATGTGCTTTGACTGAGTGTGCCCTGGGTTCCTGCCAACCAGGTACCCAGGGCCTGTGTTCCTTCCCTAAAACTGTGTTGAAACTAAAACCCAATTGGCATCTCTGGCCCCCTGTCAGCCCTAGTAAATGGTACCCTAGGTTCCCAGGGCATGGGGACCAGAGAAGACCCCTGAGGGCTGCAGCACTGATTGTGCCACCCTCAGGGGTCCTGTACCCTGACACCCACACACTGCCTTTGCAGGCTGAGTGCCTAAGTACAGAACTAAACTGTTGGAAAGTGGGTTATTGGTAGGGACAAATGTAGGTCTGCCACTGGCAATAAGACCACTAACACATGAAAGGACTCAGCACAGGTCTTAGAAAATTATTCCTATGCTCAACCCTTGGTAACGTGGCTGCGAGCAGACCGGCTTAACTTCAAAGACAGGTATGTAAAGCATTCAAAAACACAATTTCAGTAAATAATTAAGATACAACACAAAATAAAAATCCAACACCAATTTATAAAAATAAGTAATATTTTTATATTTTAAATGACACCAAAACGAACAAAATCCACTGTAGGGAACCAGAGATATGCATTTTTAAAAATTAGTCACTTTCTAGTGCTTAGAAACCAACAGTGCCCCTTTTTAGTCATTTTGTTTTCTCTGTCAGGGACACACCTTTTAAAATTTTTCTGAAGAATTTTCTCACCACTGTGGTGGGCCGCCTTCTTTAGCAAGCGGGGTCCAGTTAGAACACCTTCCTGGAGTTCTGCTTGCGCGTCACAGAAGTATCCAACACACAATCCAAGGTTCTGGAATCTCCAAGAGTGTCCTTGAAAGTGGGAAACTTCAATTCCGCAATCCACTTGAACAAAACCCTTACAAATCCACTGGTACTCCATGCTTTGAATTCTTTGTGGGGCTGTCCAGGTGAGCTCTTTTAACCTGTAGCTTGCAGGGAGTTACACTCTTGTCCGTTTCCAGCAAGGTAATCCTCTAGCGTCCTCCCTCGACTCATTTCAGCCAGCCCCAGTGCCGTGAGAGGGGAGGGCGAACCGCCATCTTGGGGTGGGGTGTTCCACGAGCCTGGCCGGAGTTAGCGGTCCAGTGCTTGGGTGTGGCAGGCCATAAGAAGCGATGCGCTGCCGGGAACGCAGCGGGCGCGACGACGGCGCACCGAAGGTGCGCCTAAGGTAAGCCCGTCTGCGCCCGTCCGCGCACCGGCAGCGCTCAGGGCCAGGAACTCTGCCAAACCTGTCTCTCACGTGACTGTTTCTCCCATCACGTATAACCCTGACGATCTGAGGGCCCTCAACTGCCACCCCTCATGCAATGGCGCCCCATGGAATGTCTTAGATTCCTTTTCACGGATTTGTCCTGGGTGGTATTTTCGATTCAACTGCTCTGAACCCCCCCTCCACTTCCCAGGCCAACAAAGATGGTGGGTCAATTATTCAAGCTGCTTTTATCAATGCCCGCTCCTTACCGAAGCATTCAGAAGAAGTGCACAAACTTATCATTGATAAAAGGCTTGATATCCTTTTCATCACGGAGACGTGGCTGAATGAGAGCTGCGCCCCAGTGGTTGAACTGGCTGTTCCCAGAGGATTCAAGATCACTAGACTGGACCGCATCATAGGCAGGGGAGGAGGTCTAGCTGTGATATATAGGGAGAAGTGGTCTTTGATGAAAGAATGTACGGGTGGGATTGAGGATGGGGAAGCTTTGGAATTCTCTCTGGCCCTGTCCCCTCAATTTACCCTGGGGGGTCTGTTGATTTATCGCCCACCTGGTCCTTTGGGCGCTTTTATTAAATCTGTGGAAGAGGTTATTATCCAGAGAGCGCTTAGATTCCCGAGTTTTTTAATGTTGGGAGATTTTAATTTACACATGGACACGGGCCTAGCTCCTGGAGTTAAGGACCTGGAGGAGATCTGCGACCTTGGCCAGCTGGTGCAACAGGTGCGCTCTGCCACTCATGTAGGGGGTCACTGTTTAGATCTGGTGTATTCCAACTTTAGTATCTTAACCGACCCACCCCTCCCTGTCACTTGGTCGGACCACTTTCCAGTTCACTTTTCATGGGACATTAACAACACTCGTGTGCCGATTAACCCTCAGCTTGAGGAATACCCAAGAAGAATTAATATCCCTGATCTGGCGGAGGCCCTCATGCACACTGCCCCAGCGAATGCAAAAAACCTGAATGATGCTGTTGATGATTTTTCATTCTGGATAGACTCCACTATTAGATCACTACCAGAGTGTAAAGGGAAAAAGCACCGTAGGGCCACCCCCTCATCCCCCTGGTATACCGACCAATTAAAGATTTTAAAATTAGGATGTAAAGAGCGAGAGCGAGTATGGAGAAGGAATTATTGCCCCATTGCAAAAACGGAACTCCGATTAGCACAACAAAATTACTATGCAGCAATTAAGATGGCCAAAGGGGAATTTTACGCGGCCAGAATTCTTAAAGCCAAGAATAATAGCCGAGAAATTTTCTCCATTGTTAAGAGCTTCACAGCCCCAGTGGCAGAGAAGATGTCAGCCCCGATCTCAACAGATTGGTGAGAGCAACTATCCACCTATTTTATTGACAAAATACAAAAAATCCAAGATAGTCTCAAACCCTCTGACCAGCCCCCTCCTCTGCAAGTCGATCAACTCTTACATGATCGACTACCCTCGCCTTCACTATTCCAAGGAATAGAGGTTAAAGCCCAGATGTCCAAGTTCATAAATGTAGAGGAGGTGGATGTGATGGCTATACTAAAAGCACTGAAGTCGAGGTCCCCAGCAGATCCGTGCCCAGCAAGGGTCCTGAGTGGAGTGGCCAAGGTAGTTGCCCCTATGGTTACTGCTTTGGTCAACGAGTCATTACGTACAGGAATGGTTCCCTCCCAGTGGAAACAAGCCAAACTCCTCCCTCTGATCAAAAAACCTACAGCAGATCCGCTGATTACATCCAACTACCGGCCCATTTCCCTTCTCCCGACCCTTGCCAAAGTATGCGAGAAGGCCGCATTTCGGCAACTGGAGAGGTTCGTGGAATCCTCTGGGGCATTTCGTCCGGCCCAGTCGGGCTTCCGTACCTCTTGTAGTACCGAGACTGCGCTTGTGGAGGTGGCAGAGGCCATTAGGGAGTGCTTGGACGGGGGCGGCAGAGCGGCTCTAATTTTATTGGACCGCTCTGCCGCGTTCGATACAGTGCCCCACCTAGACTGGAGGATATTGGCATTACGGGCTCGGCCCTTAGGTGGATTAGTTCTTTCCTTTCAGACGGGTCTCAACAAATCTGGCTACCCCCCTTCCACTCTTCTAACCGCAGGGTAGGGACTGGAGTGCCACAAGGGTCGACCTTGAGTCCCCTTTTATTCAATGTTTATTTGACCCCTTTGATTTTGTTGGCAGAGAACTTGGGTGCGAAGATAATGGCATACGCCGACGACACCCAACTTGTCTTTACCTGGAACAAGGATAATATCTGTACATCAGGAGTCCGTCAATGCTTGTCCTCTGTATTTGCTTGGCTAGCAAGAGCCTGCCTCAAGTGCAATGAGGACAAATCGGAAATCTTGCTTTATGGCCAATTTACAACTGACTTTAGGGGGTCCATTTGGCCCAGCGGATCACCTTGCCCTAAGGGAGATGGTGGGATTGCAAAGAACCTAGGAGTCTGGTTTGGTGCCGATCTATGTGTTCGAGGCATGTGGGCTGCTAAATTCATATCTTTTGCATTAGATCGCCGCCTAGTGTTGGGTCCGGATGATCGCACATTGTTGTCCTGGAAGAGTCTTCGAAGTATCCTGAGATAGGTGGCTCCTCCCCTGGACTACAGTGCGCATGGGCATCGGCTCCATCCCCAGATTGTTTTTTTCCGCCATTGGGTTCGGATGCGGTCTCGACGTCTCTGTCGGAACCGAGAAAACTAGCTTTTTTACGGCCAAAAGGCCTTAGATTCATTGCGTCGGTATTGTTTGCTTACGGCCTCGAGTTCTTCCGTCTCTTTGAGTCGGAATCTACGGAGTCGTATCACTCTTCGGACATCGAGGCCTTCTCATCGCAACCCGACCGCAACTTCTTAGCATGGAGCGGAGCCCGTTTAAATACTGTCCCCTCTGTGGGTCAAAATACCCACATATCGGTGTGCACCCGGTCTGTAACAAGTGCCTCTCGCCGGACCACAACGAGGACAACTGCATGGCCTGCTCCAGATTCAGGTAAAAAAAGACACTCAAACTTCGGCGCGCGGTGCGCCTTGAGGCCAGACAAGCGGCCCCGGATCCAGAAAACATCTTCGGCGACCAAGAAGAGGAGGGCCAGAGCCATCATCTTCAAATCTCACCGCCCGCGACGGACATCGAGGCGGATCCGGAAGACGACGACGGAGTCGTGGGTCAAGGCCTTGAATACGTCGACGAGGTAGGGGACGTCGAAGAAGTTTATGGGGCCGCGGAAGATAGCTCAGGGGATGAGCTATGCCCCGAAGGTTACACGGATCAGGCTCGGGTCACGGGATCGCCAGTCGGCCTTACCCAAGACCCCGCACCGCAAGCCACGGCCCCGCCCTCAGGCCCGGCCACGGACATACTTGCTGCGAAGCCCGTATCGAAACCGAAACTGAAACAAGCGGTATCGACTACACCTAAAATGGCCGACCCGAAACTTACGGATTCGAGCGTTCCTAAGATGGCGGCCGCTACACCAAAAACACCAAAACCTGCTGCCTCATCGACTCCGTCGACCTCCGGTCCACAGAAGTCGAAGAAAACGGTCGATTCGACGGTGTCGAAATCGTCGGCGGAGGAGGTTTCCTCTAAGAAGGGAGTTCGGCACGGGTCGACAAGTGCGACGCCGTCTAAGCCCGCCAAAGACAGCGACAAGACTCCGGTGCCGACTGGGACATCGTTAGTCGGACGCGTGGTGGAAACGGAGCCTGCAAAATCACACGGATCGAAAGCTGGAAGCTCAACACATCGGTCCAAAGACTCTGTGTCCACGGCTGCAGCATCCACGTCTAAGACTCAAAAGGGCCAACAAGACGTCGGATCCGAGGGCAGGGTGAAGGCCTCCTCGTCGGCGCCAAGTGTCGCTGTGAGTGACGCGTCCCCCCATCGTCTCTTCGCTACAGAGGATTCGGGAGAAGGCCTCTGCGACTCCGACGCCGTCGCACCAGAAGCCGATGGACTTGCCGGCAAAGCCTGCAGGCAAACTTCTCTTCATTCTGCCGCCAAAGGAGGTACCGAAGGCCTTTACCACAAAATCGGCGCCAAAGACGTCGGAATCATCAACGTCTGGAGCACTTTCAGGTCGACTACTCGACTCAGAAGAAGTTTCTGAGCGTTTTATCGACGCAGACACGGGCAAATTGACCCTTTACAAACGAAAGATCACTTCACAGCCAGTGGACTCTTATGTCATCCCACTAAAGAAGAAACGGCTTGCTCAGGACGCTTCAGCCCTGATGGAACCTATACAGCCTCCTCCTAGAAGGAGCCCAACACCTTCCCCAGAACACTCTGAGGGTGAGGGAAATGGAAAAGATGACCAATACACTTTCCCCATCAATGACCCTGATGCACAGCAGGATTCCTATGACGACATAGGTGACCAAGACACCCAGAATGTGGGGCAGGACCCACAGCCTTTCATTGCACGTGCATCCCCAACAGAAGATTCTGCAGGTTTTCACGCACTCATTGAACGGGCAGCTGCTAATCATGATGTGGACATGCATGCTGACCCAGTTGAAGAAGACTTTCTATTTGACACTTTTTCAGTCTCTGAAAGGACAGTCAAGACACTGCCTATGCTCAAAGGGGTCCTTAAACATGCTGCGGACATCTTTAAAGAACCAACCAGGGCGAGGGTGGTCAATCCTCGCATCGAGAAGAAGTACAGACCAGCGCCTGCAGACCCTGCATATATTCGGGGACAGTTGCCACTTGACTCCCTTGTAGTCGCAAATGCCCGCAAACGGGCAAACTCCCAAACAACGGGTGAAGCTCCTCCCCCAGACAAGGAGTCAAAAGTGCTGGAGGCAGGGGGCAAAAGGGTAGCTGCGCAGGCTGCCAGTTTCTGGCGTATTGCAAATACACAAGCACTATTGGCACGTTATGATAGGGCGCATTACGACACCCTAGAGCAAGTTTTACAACACCTGCCTCCGCAGTTTCAAGAGCCTACCAAACTGCTCATAGAAGAGGGCAAACTAATCTCCAATGCAGCCATAAAGTGTGCACTTGATGCCGCAGACACAGCGGCTAGGGCTATTAACACTAGCGTCATGCTGAGACGACAAGCGTGGCTCCGCATATCGGGGTTTAAACCGGACATTCAGACAACCATACTCAATCAGCCCGTCAATCCTGATAGACTGTTTGGTCCTGATGTTGACACCACCCTCGAAAAGATTAAGAAAGACAACGAAACAGCTAAGTCTATGGGGGCCCTACAATCACAACAGTTCCGGGGCAACACTTTTCGTCGCTCAGGTGCACGTGGAGTCACCAGAGGACAGATGGGTCAACAGTCGCAATTCTCTAGAGGTGGAGCACAGTCCTCGTACCCCAAGCACAACAAAGGGGGTAATCGAGGAAACAACACCAGAGGACGTGGCAGAGGAAACAACAATTCCCGTTCCTCTGCCCCAAACAAACAGTGACTCTCTGTCACTGCCCCCCGACCATTTAACACCTGTCGGGGGGGGGAGACTCCAGCAGTTCCTGCCAGTCTGGACAAACATCACCACAGACAGGTGGGTACGAAAACTTGTCCAGTACGGTTATTGTCTAGAGTTAAAGTCCACTCCACCCAACATTCCACCAAGGCAACGGCCTATGTCCGCAGAGCATTTGCACTTATTGCAGCAGGAAGTAGTGGTGATGCTGCAAAAAGGCGCAATCGAGCTCGTGCCAGTGGAGGAGGAAGGCACAGGGGTGTATTCCCTGTACTTCCTTATTCCAAAGAAGGACGGATCTCTCAGACCCATTCTGGATCTGCGTCCCCTCAACCTGTATATACTGTCAGAACACTTCCATATGCTAACACTGCAACAGATTCTTCCCTTGTTAAACCAAGGGGACTTCTTAGCAACCTTGGACCTCAAGGATGCTTATTTCCACATTCCACTACACCCGTCCCACAGAAAATACCTCAGGTTCACTATCCAAGGCAAGCATTATCAGTTCAGGGTCCTGCCCTTCGGAGTGACCACAGCTCCAAGAGTGTTTACCAAGTGTCTGGCGACAGTAGCGGCGCACCTCAGGAGGCAGAACATCCATGTCTACCCCTACCTAGACGACTGGCTCGTTCAAGCCAAGTCGGAACAACAGTGCGCCGTGGACATGTCGTCTACCATTCACCTCCTTCACGACCTGGGCTTCTCCTTGAACTACCCAAAGTCGCATCTTCAGCCGGCACATGTCCGGCAGTTTCTAGGTGCGACGATCAATACCCTGACGGCCATGGCTCAGCCGAACCAAGTCAGGATAGACAGCATGCAGTCTCTAATCCAAAAGTTCAGACCACAACACTCGCTCCCAGCGAGAGTGTTCATGCAGTTTTTTTTTTTTTTTTTAGTTTTCAAAAACCTTTATTGTCCAATAAGATAATGAACACAGCTGGTGGCCTACAACCTTCCATGGGCCGGCCGCTCCATATGCTTACTTCAGTTAACACAGCGTTCCGCCAACAACCCCACAGGGCCGGCCGCAGTTTAAACCTCATGTCCATCATATCAAAGAAAGCACAGATGACTTAAGTGGATACGGCATGACGAAGTATTCATTGTTGTAGCGCTGTGGGACGCTCCACCTGTCCATAACTGTTAAAACCATAGGAGCATTATCAACAATTTCGTAGTGTAAGCCATAAGCCTAGCTATCCCTAAAAAAGGTACCCCGGTCAAACTATATACAGAGCACAACACAGCCAGTGTAGAGAAATCAGGTCAGGCAGCAAGCGACATCGCATCTCCCGTTCTTGCCTAAAACTCAAGCCAAGTTAGACAATGAAGAACCTGTAAGGATAAGGAACCTGTCAGCACAATGCCTCATATCAATGCAGTGTAGTCAATTAACCTGCCTCAGTAGTCCCCTCACTCCCATCAGTGTAGAAGGTATGTGTGGTAGGGGCTCTCGCAGCCTGATTCAGTCAGCCTCAGATTCAGACTCCGCTCTAGCAAGCATATAAGCAGTGTATGGTCCCCAAATGTCAGTAGGCCGAGAGCCAGCCGGCAGTTCTTCGTGGTAACAGATTAGTTGATCCCGGCAGTACGCCAGGTCCTTCAGCCAGTCCTGCAGGGCAGGTGCTCTCCTACCACCCCAGCACACTGCGACCCTTCGTTTAGCCATTTGCAGTGACAGGCATACAAGTTTACGCACTCCCCTCGGAACCCCTGAGATCAAGCCTAGGAGACACACTCGAGGGGTACAGTCAATCTCAACCTCAGCCATAGTAGATAATGTCGCGACCACAGCAGCCCAAAATTCACCCACCTTATTGCAACCCCAAGCCAGATGCAGAAAGTCCGCAGCCCCAATCCCGCAACGCGTGCAATTATCGGTGTCACGAAGCCATACCTGCGCAGTTGCACCGGAGTATAATAGAGTTGATGCAGATACTTATAATGTATAAGTCGAAAATTGCCATTTGCTGCATAATTACCTGTCATGGAGCAGCACTCCTCCCATTCATCGTCCGTCAACGGGTGTTGTAACACCGCATCCCATTTACATTTGGAGCTAGCATCCAACACACCCTCATCTCGCTGCGCTGCTCTATACAACCGGGACACCAGCTTCGTTCTGTCTTTTGCCGTGTAGAGGAGTTGCAACCCCTCCAGCATCGGAGGTGCTGCTCGAATATATATAAACGTGGCCATACTGGCATTGCCGCCCTTCGCCAAAAAAGCTGCCAATGTGATAAAGGTGCCACCCTGGAAGACATCCCCCATGAGGTGCAGTCCGGCAGATCTCAGGAGGCGACGTGCCCCTGTGTCCCCCAGGACTGATATATGTTCATGCCACGAAAGGGGCATCGCCGGTGCATACAGGGGAAGTTTGCCCGCACGCTGTCCGAGCGCATTCCAGGCCGCAGCCGTGCTACGTACCGTGTCCACGTCTTTCCTTTCATACGCCGTCTGAGAGTTTACTATCATGGCTTGCAACGGCAGCGGCCTGGACGCCCCGGCCTCCACAGCAACGTGAGGTGTATAGGGCGGAGCCGATATCCAGTATGTGGCAAAATGTGCTTGGGCACACAGATAATAAAGGTGCATGTCCGGGACTGAGAATCCTCCGAGCTCATATGGTTTCGTCAAAGTAGTCCAGCTCAGGCGGGGCTTCTTACCCCCCCAGACTAAGCTTATCAGCAAAGAACGAAGCGTGGCGAAAAAATGGCTCTTGAGCGCTAACGGGGCATTCACAAATAGATACAAAAATTTCGGGAGGACTACCATCTTGATCAATGCTACTCGGTCAGCCAGAGACAGTGGTAGTCTTTTCCATCTGTCCACCTGGTCCTCGAGCTTAGAAACCGCCGTGCCATAGTTCGCCCGAAGCATTTCATCTGGATCCCGGTGTATCCAGATCCCAAGATAGCGGACCGGGTCGGTAGCCCATTCTAAGGGGAAGTTGAGCGGGAAGTGCACTGTGCTGTCAGTAAGCGGCATAATAATCGATTTCTCCCAGTTTATGGACAGGCCCGCAAACCACTCAAAACGAATATATTCTCGTATCAATCCCTCCAAATAGTTCTCAGGTTCCCTTACATACAATACCATGTCATCTGCGTACATGGACACAGCCAGCGGTCTCCGGTCGAAACACAGAGCAGATTGCGAATGCCGTTGGCGCAGGACACAAGCTAATGGCTCCATAATTAGCGCAAATAACAGAGGCGAGAGCGGACAACCCTGCCTAGTTCCGCGTCTAATGGGAAAAACGTCCGAAACATGACCGTTGATCCTAACCCGGGCCACTGGGTCCGTATACAATAGCCTTACCCATTGAACAAAGATAAGAGGGACTCCCATGCGGCGTAGCACTGAGAACAAAAAATGCCACGCAATTGAATCAAACGCTTTCGCCGCGTCTAAAAAAACAGCGGCGGCTGGAAGTTCCGGTTTTATCAGATGGAGGACAGCGAACATAGCCCGTAAGTTATGGGCAGTAGATCGGGAAGGAATAAAGCCCGATTGGTCCGGCAGGACCATTACCGGAAGAAGCAAGCGCAACCGCGTCGCAAGCACTTTAGCCAGTATTTTCACGTCAGTATTCATTAAGGATAGCGGCCTATAAGACTCACACTGATCAGTTGGCTTGCCGGGTTTAGGCAGTGCGACTATGAGGGCCTCTCTCAACGTGTCTGGCAGACGCCCTTGCTCAAACGATTCCTCATACATTTCGGCCAGGTGCGGTAACAACTCATCTATATATTCTTTATAGAATTCGGACGGGAGTCCATCCGTGCCCGCTGCCTTCCCATTGGGTAAATCAGCGATGGCCTCCCGCAGCTCTTCAGCTGTGATGTGATGCATTAGAAATTTTTGTTGAGCCGTGGAAAGCCAGACCAACGCCACCTCATCCAGATACTGGCCCACCTCATCCTCACTGGCTGTCGTCCTATGGTCATACATCCCCCGATAATAATCTACAAATTGATGAAGAATACCCTCCGCATCGGTCACGCTGTGATCAACGACCGTAATCCCTTGAACAGTATAGTGTTTCGCCCATGGTTCCAGAACACGCGCTGCTAGTGCGCGACCTGGTCGGCCCCCCTCCCCATAATGCCGAGCTCTCCGTCGTTTGGCCAAATGGCAAGCCTCTTGATCCCCCAACTCGTTATACTCGTCTACCTTGGATCTAATTTCGGCCAACGTCGCCTCAGAGGTAGAGGCATCATACCGGCGTTCCAGGTCCTTCAAGTCACGCTCTAAGCGCGCGAGAGAGTCGCGTAATGACTTGAGTACTCCAGCTTGCTTCCCAATACACACCCCCCTAATAGTGACCTTAAACGCCTCCCATATAGTGCATTTACTCATCTCCGGACTCACATTCTCAGCAAAATAAAGTGCTATCGCTTCCCGCAAGTCTGCCTTAAACGCCAGATCCAATAAGGCAGTGGGATGTAATTTCCATGTATATGGCGCGGATGCATAATGCGGTATTTCCAGCGTCAGTGCCACCGGTGCATGGTCCGACAGTGTACGTGGCAGATGTTCTATACCCACTATCCATGCATTCACATCCCGCGTCACCAACCAGTAATCCAAGCGGGACCACGTGTCTCGTGCATACGTATAGCATGTGCCCTCTGTGTCCCCAGGATGCCGCAGTCTCCACGCATCCACCAGACCCAAATCAGTCATACCATCTCGCAAAACTTTCGCAGACTTTTTCTCATGTGAGAGATGAGGAGTTTTCTTATCCACTTCGACATCCAGCACCACATTATAATCACCCCCACAGATAATGGCAGCAGGCGGCAGATCATATACTCTGTTCCACAGTACCCGAAAGAATTCCGGGTCGTCCGTATTAGGCCCATAGATATTAACCATAGTAAACAACTTGCCACATAGCTTGCCATGCAAAAGGATATACCTCCCTTCTTTATCGACCTCCTCACTCAAACTCTCAAACTGTATACCCCTTTTGATCAGAACCATAACTCCCCGAGCATAGGAGGAGTATGTCGTAGCTAGTCGGAAACCCGCCCACTGCTTGGCCACTGAGACTGCCTTTTGTGCCGTTAAGTGTGTCTCCTGAAGGAAAACAACATGTGCATTGTGACGTGTCAGATACCCCATCACTTGTCGAATCTTTTTGGGACTATTGAGGCCTCTCACATTCCAAGTGAGCCAGTTAAGTGCACTGCCGCTAGCCATTCTGAAAATGCATCACAGGTCTAATGAAAGCTGAGTCACTTAGCAGCGCGCAAATTCTTTGAGAAATATACTGAGTTGTGACGCGCAAGCTGAACCTACCCATCCAACCCTGCTGTACAGGTAACAAAGTATGCAGCATGATAAGAGCTCTAATGTGGCCGTGTGTGCTCGTCAAACCCTCCCAACAGGGGAGAGACCCAAATCATTCCCACATCTGACCCCCCGCCCCCAACAACCCCCCTCCCACTTCAGCCACCCAATCTAGCCAAAGCCATCCCATCCCAAACCCAAATTCGCCATCCCCCCCCCTTCCATACAACATTTGGGGCACACCCATTGTAGAGACGCTAGAGTGCACAGTCCTCCCGTCACGACCGTAACAGGAGGGGATCAAGCATCAAATACTAAACATCCTAATAGTGTCAGAGCGTGATGGCGACATTCCAACCAGTCAAAATCACTCAAAGGATATCAAGGCCAACACCCAACCTCCAGAGCCCAACCCAAGACAACCAGGCCCCCACCAAGTCCCAGGGGTAGAACGTCCATTAAACCAGCATCCGAGCGTGCAGAGAATCCGCCCCCAACCTCCCGCAATCATAGACGCTGAACTCAGACCCCGTAGTAGAGTATTCGCACAGTAGTGAAGGATGCCCAGGCAGCTGCCACTTAGTCCCTTCTAGGAGACCCCGGAATACCAGTAATACTGTTCAAAGTTCCTCATCGGCCCCCTCCTCCTCCTCATGCGTCGTGGCAGAGTCTCGCTTTTTCCGTTTAAGCTTTTTTGCGTAATCCATCGCCGCCTTCGGAGTATGAAATATTTTATTGTCAGCAGGGGCTCCAATTCGAAGTCTTGCGGGATAGAGCATAGCATACGGAACTTCCTCTTTTCTCAAAAATTGTTTAACTGTGCCATACTCCTTTCTAGCCGCCTGAACAGCCGCTGTGAAATCTGGAAAAAACTCGAGCTTGTTCCCTTGGTGCTCGATGGCGCCCTTTTCCCTCGCCATACGCAAAATGGCGTCCCGATCTCTATAGTTCAGGAGGCGCGCGATGACAGGGCGCGGTGGGGTGCCCGGCGGCGGTATGGTCGCCAACGACCTGTGCGCCCTTTCAACAATAAACATGGTCGATAAGTGCTCTGTCCCAAAAATGTCAGTGATGAGACGCTCCATATACACCTCCATTTTCCCCACATTCGTCGATTCCGGCAGGCCCGTGACGCGGATGTTGTTGCGTCTTGAGCGGGCCTCTAAATCCTCGTTCTTAGCCCTAATGACCGCCAGTAGTTTATCCATGTCTGAGGTCTTGCCCGCAATCGCCGTTAGACCATCTTCAGTGGCCGAGACCCTCTGCTCGACCTCCCCCATGCGGGCGTTATGTTTTTCAAGTTGAGATGACATGTGATCAAGTCGGTGGGTCACCGCCGACATGGCGCCCTCAATAGACTGCAGCGTTTTCTGCATGGCTGCCAACGTGTCCTCTAGTTTAGGTGCCCCTCCAGTGGCCATCTCAGATTCCGAGTCAGAGGCCGCTTTTTGTGACTGTTTGGCCAGTCTGCGCGAGTCAAAATTTATTTTCGTTTGACCTTGTCCGGTTTGCCCATGTCTATGAGTGGTCAGCACCTCGCACTACAGGAATGCAGACGCCCAGAGAGCTCCCTTAGCCCCTCAGGAAATGCAGAATGTAGATGTCCCAGCGCCTCCTCCACACACCAACCTCACTTATGGGTGTAAGCGCCTCACGATGTTTCAGAGCTTTGCCGCGGAAAACATTCGCCCATTAGGTCGCCAGGCCCCTCTGCGATCAGTGCCCCAAACAGAAGCGCCTGCTCTGGGCCACGTTTCAATCGAGGCCGGGGATCTCCGGCCTACACGCTGTGAGGCTGCCTGTCATGAAATCTCAGCGCGGTGGAGGCAAGGACCCCAGGATCATCCCCGGACACCACAGGTCGTCCGCTGCACACCAGCCAGACACGCCACCCGTCCCCCCCGTCCCGACCACAGCTCGCAGAGCGAGGGCGCGCGCTAGGCCCACAACCACCTCCGCGGTCCCAGGCCGCGCCCGATCCCAGCCCCACTCACCGCAGCCGGAGCCGAGAGCGTCCAGACGCCGCCAGCCACCTCCACGCTTGATCGAGCTGCCGGCCGCTGGAGCCCAGCCGTCTCCCCGGGGACCGCTCGCGGCTCCGCTCAATTGGCCTCCGACGTCCTCCCGTTAGTTCTCCGGCAGCTGCTGTCGCCTACTGCGGGCCAGGGCGCACTGCAGGATGCGCCAGCCAATCCGCACGTCCCCGGATTCGCTTCCTCTGGGCTCTGTCACCAGGGGAGAGCCGGACTCGGCCTCGCTTGGATGTCTCCCCCGCGCTGCAGGCCCGAAGCAGGTCCGCCGCGGACCGTAGGATGTCGATCGATCCTCAGGGCTCAGAAGCTCCTCAGCCGCCACAGAGCTATGGGTGAGATGGGGATAACCATCCGCCTCAGCTGGGCTGTTTAGGTTGCAGGATGTGCAGGATTAAGAAAGGATTTTGGCTCGATCCGACGGAGCCTCACTAAAGTGCGGCCATCTTGTCTCGCGCCCTCTAGCGCCCCCCCGAGTGTTCATGCAGTTGATTGGCATGATGGCCTCCGGCATCTTCATAGTCCCTCACGCACGTTTACATATGCGTCCGCTCCAGGAGTGCTTAGCAAATCAGTGGACACAGGCTCAGGGGCAATTAACAGACCTAGTGTTGGTTACCAGTCGGGCGTACGACTCTCTGCATTGGTGGAATCCACACAACCTTTGCAAGGGCCGACTGTTCCAGGAGCCAGTGCCACAGATTATCCTGACAACGGACGCGTCTCTCCAGGGATGGGGAGCTCATCTGCTCACTTACACAGTGCAGGGACTATGGACGACGCAGCAACAGAAGATGCACATCAACTATCTGGAACTGATGGCAATCTTCATGGCGCTCAAGTCCTTCAATGTACATCTGTGCAACAAGGTAGTGTTAGTCCGGACGGACAACATGACCGCGATGTACTATATTCAAAAGCAGGGGGGCACCCACTCGCCACAGCTGTCTCATCTGGCTCAGAGCATGTGGAAGTGGGCCATTCAGAGGAACATTTTCCTCATGGCAGAACACCTCCCGGGCAAGGACAATCAGATGGCGGATCTGCTCAGCAGATACAGCCATCAAATGCACGAGTGGGAGTTACACCCATCAGTACTCCGCCCGTACTTCCAGCAGTGGGGTCAGCCGGAGATAGACCTGTTTGCCACAAACGAAAACGCAAAATGCCAACACTTTGCCGCCAGGTTCCCTCACCCACAGTCGCAGGGGAATGCGATATGGATGAACTGGTCAGGCAGATTTGCGTACGCTTTTCCGCCAGCCCCTCTGATACCGCTGGTGGCAAGAAAACTAAGGCAGCACTCGATGACACTCATCCTAGTTGCTCCAACGTGGGCGCGCCAAGCATGGTACACCACGTTTCTAGAACTCTCGGTGGTGCCGCATCAAGGGCTGCGGCTCACGCCCAGACTTTTGACGCAGAACCATGGAGACATTCAGCATCCAGATCCGCAACAGCTCAACCTGGCGATCTGGCTCCTGAAGTCCTAGAGTTTGGATACCTTCACCTACCTCCAGAATGCATGGACATCATCAAGGAGGCGAGAAAGCCTACTACCAGAGCATGCTATGCTGCAAAATGGAAGCGTTTTGTCGTTTACTGTACGGCTAATAACATCGACCCGCTAGATGCATCTATCCCTAACATCATTTGCTATCTGTTACATCTTTACAAGTGCAATCTAGCGTACACTTCCATTCGGATACATCTATCCCCCATAGCAGCTTATCTTCAGAACAGGCAGCATCTCTCTGTCTTCAGAGTGCCTGCCATTAAGGCTTTTCTTGAAGGTCTGAAGCGAGTCATTCCCCAAGAACACCGCCAGCTCCGGTGTGGAACCTCAATGTGGTCCTCACCAGACTGATGGGACCACCTTTTGAGCCACTACACTCGTGTGAACTCCAGTTCCTAACGTGGAAAGTAGCTTTCCTGATAGCTATTACGTCACTGAGGCGTGTTAGTGAGCTGCAAGCGCTCACAATACAAGAGCCATTCCTTCAGATTCATCCAAATAGGGTGGTACTGCGTACTAACCCCAAATTCCTTCCGAAGGTGGTGTCACAGTTTCATCTCAACCAAACTATTGACTTGCCGGCATTCTTCCAAAACCCACAAACGGTGGCGGAAAGAATGCTTCATACTTTGGATGTCAGGAGGGCATTGATGTACTATATTGACAGAACACAACACTTTAGGAAAACAAAACAACTTTTTGTTGCCTTCTCGCCACAGCACAAAGGCAACCCTATGTTCGAGGCATGTGGGCTGCTAAATTCATATCTTAGCATTAGATCGCCGCCTAGTGTTGGGCTCGGATGATCGCACATTGTTGTCCTGGAAGAGTCTTCGAAGTATCCTGAGATAGGTGGCTCCTCCCCTGGACTACAGTGCGCATGGGCATCGGCTCCATCCCCAGATTGTTTTTTTCCGCCATTGGGTTCGGATGTGGTCTCGACGTCTTACTGTCGGAACCAAGAAAAACTAACTTTTAGCGGCCAAAAGGCCTCGATTTTCTTGCGTCGGTATTGTCTGCGCACGGTCTCGAGTCTTCCGTCTCTTGGAGCCGGAATAAGCGGAGTTTTCTTCGCTCTCGGAACTTTGAGGCCTTCTCATCGCGACACGACTGCAAACCTTTTCGGACATGGAGCGGAGCCCGTTTAAGTACTGCCCGCTCTGTGGGTCCAAGTACCCACACATCGATCTACACCCCGTGTGTAACAAATGCCTTTCGCCTGACCACGACGACGGCAAGTGCAAGTTGTGTGCACAGTTCCGCTCAAAGAAGACTCTCAAGCTTCGGCGCGCGATGCGCATGGAAGCTAAACAAGCGGCCCCGGATCCGGAGAACATCTTCGGCGACCAAGACGAAGAGGACCAGGGTCATCATCTCCAAATCTCCCCACCCGAGACGGAGGTCGAGGCGGATCCGGGAGACGACGATGGAGTCGCGGGTCAAGGCCTTGTATACGTCGACGAGGTAGGAGACGGCGATGAGATTTATGGGGCCGCGGCGGATAGCTCAGGGGACGAGCTCTGCCCCGAAGGTTACGAGGATACCGACCGGGACACGGGATCGCCTGTCGGCCTTACCCAAGACCCGTTGCCGCAAGCCACAGCCCCGCCTTCGGGCCCGGCCACGGACTTACTTGCTGGGCAGACTGTTTCGAAACCGAAACCGAAACCATCGGGATCGACGACACCTAAAATGGCCGACCCGAAAACGAAACCGAAAGTTAAGGACTCGAGTGTCCCTAAGATGGCTACCGTGCCGGTGAAAACGACGGTGCCCGCTACCCCATCGACTCCGTCGACCTCCGGTCCGCAAAAGTCGAAGAAGTCCGTCGATTCCGATGCTGCGAAATCGAAACCGACGCCAGAGGAGGGGTCCTCCAAGAAAGATGGTCGGCACGGGTCAGCGGCTACGACGCCGTCCAAACCCGCCAAAGTCGGCTCCAAGGAGGCTACGCAGGCACACGGAAATAAGTCTGTGCCCCGAACACAGGAATCGGAGGCTGTAAAGACAGGATCCGCGCCCAAAGCGCACAAGGCCCACAAGGACGTCGGATCCGAGGGGAAAATCAGACCATCCTCGTCAGCGCCGACACAAACTGTGAGTGAGGCGTCCCCCATAGCCGAGTCACTGAAAAGAATCAGGGAGAAGGCCTTTGCCCCGTCGGCTCCGATACCATCGCCGCAGCCGCGGAAAGACACTCCAGCGAAGCCGTCTGGGAAACTTCTCTTTATTTTGCCGCCGAAGGAGGCGTCAAAAGCATTTCCAACCAAATCGGCACCGAAACAGGTGATTTCTTCACCGACTGGCCCACTTCCACGTCAGGTACTCGAATCCGAGGACGATTCGGAGCATTTCATAGACGCTGACACAGGCAAACTGACCCTCTATAAGAGGAAAATCACTTCGGAGCCAGTGGACCCCTATGTCATCCCACTAAAGAAGAAGAGGGTGCCCCTTGACGCCTCAGGCCTCACGGAACCAATCCAGCCTCCTCCAAGACGGAGCCCTACTCCCTCCCCAGAACACTCTGCGGGTGAGGGGTATGATGAGGACGAGCAGTACAATTTCCCAATCAATGAACCTGATGTGCAACCGGATTCATATGATGACACTGGTGACCAGAACACCCAAGGTGCGGGGCAGGACCCGCAGCCTTTTAATGCACGGGCATCCCCGACTGAGGATTCGGCAGGTTTTCATGCACTACTCGAAAGGGCGGCAGCCAATCATGATGTGGACATGCATGCCGACCCGGTTGAGGAAGACTTCCTTTTCGACACTTTTTCAGTCTCTGAAAGGACAGTAAAGACACTGCCTATGCTCAAAGGAGTCCTCAAGCATGCTGGGGACATATTTAAGGAGCCTACGAGAGCGAGAGTGGTCAACCCTCGCATTGAAAAAAAGTACAGACCTGCACCTGCAGACCCCGCATACATTCGGGGACAATTGCCACTGGACTCTCTTGTGGTCGCCAATGCCAGGAAACGTGCCAACTCCCAGACTACGGGTGAAGCTCCTCCCCCGGATAAGGAATCCAAAGTGCTAGAGGCAGGGGGCAAAAGAGTAGCTGCACAGGCATCAAACTTTTGGCGCATCGCCAATACACAGGCGCTCTTGGCGCGTTACGATAGGGCGCACTACGACACCCTAGAACAGATTGTACAACACCTGCCTCCACAGTTCCAAGAGGGCACCAAACTGCTTATTGAGGAAGGAAAGCTAATCTCAAACGCAGCCATCAAGTGTGCACTTGACGCTGCGGACACAGCTGCTAGAGCTATCAACACTAGCGTTATGCTGAGACGACAAGCGTGGCTCCGCATCTCAGGGTTTAAACCGGATATTCAGACAACGATTCTTAATCAGCCAGTCAATCCTGATAGTCTGTTTGGTCCGGATGTTGACACCACCCTAGAGAAAATAAAGAAAGACACAGAAACTGCTAAGTCTATGGGGGCCCTACAGTCACAACAGTTTCGTGGCAGCAATTTTCGTCGCTCAGGTGCACGTGGAGTCACCAGAGGACAAATGGGTCAACAATCCCAGTTCTCAAAAGGTGGGGCACAATCCTCGTTCACTAAACAGAACAAGGGAGGTTACAGGAATAACAGCAACAGAGGTCGCGGCAGGGGAAACAACAGCTCCCGCACCTCTACTCCAAGCAAACAGTGACTCTCTGTCACTGCCCCCCGACCACCTAACACCTGTCGGGGGGAGACTGCAGCAGTTCCTGCCCGTCTGGAGAAACATCACCACAGACAGGTGGGTGCGACAACTAGTCCAGTATGGTTATTGCCTAGAGTTGAAGTCCACTCCACCCAACATCCCGCCAAGGCAACAGCCTATGTCCGCAGAGCACTTGCTCTTATTGCAGCAGGAAGTAGTGGTGATGCTGCAAAAGGGAGCAATCGAGCTCGTGCCGGTGGGGGAGGAAGGCACGGGGGTATATTCCCTGTACTTCCTTATTCCAAAGAAGGACGGATCTCTCAGGCCCATTCTAGATCTACGTCCCCTCAACCTGTACATACTATCAGAACATTTCCACATGCTTACACTGCAACAGATTCTTCCCTTGCTAAACCAGGGAGACTTCTTAGCAACCTTAGATCTCAAGGATGCTTATTTCCACATTCCACTACACCCGTCACACAGGAAATACCTCAGGTTCACTATTCAAGGCAGGCACTACCAGTTCAAAGTCCTACCCTTCGGAGTCACAACAGCCCCGAGGGTGTTCACCAAGTGTCTGGCGACAGTAGCGGCGCACCTCAGGAGGCAGAACATCCATGTCTACCCCTACCTAGACGACTGGCTCGTGCAAGCCAAGTCAGAGCAACAGTGCGCCGCAGACATGTCGACTACAATTCACCTTCTTCACGATCTGGGTTTCTCCCTGAACTACCCAAAATCGCATCTTCAGCCGGCGCATGTCCGGCAGTTCCTAGGTGCAACGATCAACACCCTGACGGCCATGGCTCAGCCAAACCAAGTCAGGATAGACAGCATGCAGGCTCTGATCCAAAAGTTCAGGCCACAACACTCGCTTCCAGCGAGAGTGTTCATGCAGTTGATAGGCATGATGGCCTCCTGCATCTTCATAGTCCCTCACGCACGGCTACATATGCGCCCGCTCCAGGAGTGCTTAGCGAATCAGTGGACACAGGCTCGTGGGCAATTGACAGACCTAGTGTTGGTTACCAGTCGGGCATACGACTCTCTGCATTGGTGGACTCCACACAACCTTTGCAAGGGCCGACTGTTCCAAGAGCCCGTGCCGCAGATTGTCCTGACAACGGACGCATCTCTCCAGGGATGGGGAGCTCATGTGCTCACTTACACAGTGCAGGGACTATGGACGACGCAGCAACAGAAGATGCACATCAACTATCTGGAACTGATGGCAATCTTCATGGCGCTCAAGTCCTTCATTGTACATCTGTGCAACAAAGTCGTGCTAGTCCGGACGGACAACATGACCGCGATGTACTACATTCAAAAGCAGGGAGGCACCCACTCGCCACAGCTGTCTCATCTGGCTCAGAGCATGTGGAAGTGGGCCATTCAGAGGAACATTTTCCTCATGGCAGAACACCTCCCAGGAAAGGACAATCAGATGGCGGATCTGCTCAGCAGATACAGCCATCAAATGCACGAGTGGGAGATACACCCATCTGTTCTCCACCCGTACTTCCAGCAGTGGGGTCATCCGGAGATAGACCTGTTTGCCACAAAAGAGAACGCAAAATGCCAACTCTTTGCCGCCAGGTTCCCTCACCCACAGTCGCAGGGGAATGCGATATGGATGAACTGGTCAGGCAAATTTGCGTACGCTTTTCCGCCAGCCCCTCTAATACCGCTGGTCGCAAGAAAGCTAAGGCAGCACGAGATGACTCTCATCCTAGTTGCTCCAACGTGGGCGCGCCAGGCTTGGTACACCACGTTCCTCGAACTCTCAGTGGTGCCGCATCAAAGACTGCGCCTCACGCCCAGTCTTTTGACGCAGAACCATGGAGACATTCAGCATCCAGATCCGCAACAGCTCAACCTGGCGATCTGGCTCCTGAAGTCCTAGAGTTTGGATACCTTAACCTACCTCCGGAGTGCATGAACATCATCAAGGAGGCGAGGAAACCAACTACTAGAGCATGCTATGCTGCAAAGTGGAAGCGTTTTGTCATTTACTGTACAGCCAATGACATCAACCCGCTAGATGCATCTATCCCCAACATCATCTGCTATCTGTTGCATCTTTACAAGTGCAATCTAGCGTACACTTCCATTCGGATACATCTATCCGCCATAGCGGCTTATCTCCAGAACAGGCAGCACCTCTCTGTCTTCAGAGTGCCTGCCATTAAAGCCTTCCTTGAAGGTCTGAAACGAGTCATTCCCCCAAGAACACCGCCAGCTCCGGTGTGGAACCTCAATGTCGTTCTCACCAGACTGATGGGACCGCCATTTGAGCCACTGCACTCGTGTGAACTCCAGTTCCTTACGTGGAAAGTAGCTTTCCTTGTAGCTATTACGTCTCTGAGGCGTGTCAGTGAGCTGCAGGCGCTCACAATCCAAGAGCCATTCATTCAAATTCATCCAAATAGGGTAGTGCTACGCACTAACCCGAAATTCCTTCCGAAGGTGGTGTCACAGTTTCATCTAATCAAACTATTGACTTACCAGCATTCTTTCAAAACCCGCAAACGGTGGCGGAAAGAATGCTCCATACCTTAGATGTACGGAGGGCGTTGATGTACTACATAGACAGAACACAACCCTTTAGAAAAACAAAACAACTCGTTGTTGCCTTCGCACCACAACACAAAGGCAACCCGATTTCCAAGGCAGGGATAGCCAGATGGATTGTTAAGTGCATCCAGATATGTTATCAAAAAGCCAAGCGCACTTTAACAATACCCCCCAGAGCGCACTCCACACGCAAACTGGGGGCATCCATGGCTTTCCTAGGGAACATTCCTTTAGAGGATATTTGCAGAGCAGCCACGTGGGTTACACCACATACCTTTACAAAACACTACTGTGTTGATGTGCATTCCAAGCAGCAAGCTGCTGTAGGACAGGCTGTTCTGAAGACACTTTTTCAGGTTTCTGCAGCTGGCACGGGCAACCGCCGCTGATGGAGGGACTGCTATGTATTCTATGCTAAGATATGAATTTAGCAGCCCACATGCCTCGAACTGAATATGCTACTTACCAGTATGCATCTGTTCTTGGCATGTAGGGCTGCTAACATTCATATCGCCCACCCTCCTCCCCGGTGCCTGTCGCAGCTGCAGATATACTATTGTATTTATTCATTAGCATGGACATCCTTTACACTTTTCACTCCATCTTCTGCCACAATGGCGAAAAACAATCTGGGGATGGAGCCGATGCCCATGCGCACTGTAGTCCAGGGGAGGAGCCACCTATCTCAGGATACTTCGAAGACTCTTCCAGGACAACAATGTGCGATCATCCGAGCCCAACACTAGGCGGCGATCTAATGCTAAGATATGAATGTTAGCAGCCCTACATGCCAAGAACAGATGCATACTGGTAAGTAGCATATTCATTCCAAAGCAGGAATAGCCAGGTGGATTGTTAAGTGCATCCAAATCTGTTATCAGAAGGCTAAACGTACCTTGACAATACCCCCAAGGGCGCACTCCACACGCAAGTTGGGGGCATCTATGGCTTTCCTGGGGAACATTCCTTTAGAAGACATTTGCAGAGCAGCCACGTGGGTTACACCACATACCTTTACAAAACACTACTGTGTTGATGTGCATTCCAAGCAGCAAGCAGCTGTAGGACAGGCTGTTCTCAAAACACTTTTTCAAGTTTCTGCAGCTGGCACGGGCAACCGCCGCTAATGGAGGGACTGCTATATATTCTATGCAAAAGATATGAATTTAGCAGCCCACATGCCTCGAACTGAATATGCTACTTACCAGTATGCATCTGTTCTTGGCATGTAGGGCTGCTAACATTCATATCGCCCACCCTCCTCCCCGGTGCCTGTCGCAGCTGCAGACATACTCTTGCATTCAATCATTAGCATGGACATCCTTTACACTTAACACTCCATCTCTGCCACAATGGCGCAAAACAATCTGGGGATGGAGCCGATGCCCATGCGCACTGTTGTCCAGGGGAGGAGCCACCTATCTCAGGATACTTCGAAGACTCTTCCAGGACAACAATGTGCGATCATCCGGACCCAACACTAGGCGGCGATCTAATGCAAAAGATATGAATGTTAGCAGCCCTACATGCCAAGAACAGATGCATACTGGTAAGTAGCATATTCATTCCGTGACCAGATTTCCAGACTGGCAGGGACTTGTTTTGGCTCCCCGACCATCCTTCGAAGATTCTTTCCCCTTCTCCCCCAATCGGCCAAAGAAACGGTAGCCAGAGCACTCGTGCTCTCCCGCCTGTACTATGCGAATGCCCTTTACATCGGGGCGCCTGATTTTCTGATTAGAAAGCTACAGGTAGTCCAGAATGCGACGGTGAGACTCCTTTATAACATTCCTAGGAGGCTCAGTGTTCGTAAGCAACTGAGGGAGCTACACTGGCTTCCAGTGGCCCAAAGAGTGCGTTTTAAGGCTCTGGTACTCGTTTATAAAGCCTTGCATGGACCTTGTCCGCCCTACCTCGCAAAAAGATTAGCCTTTTACCAACCGACCCGTCAGCTGCGATCTGCCTCCCGAAGGCAGGTGGTTGTCCCCAGATTTAAGAGAGTTCGCCTGGGGGGGGCAATCTCTGACGGTACGGGGAGCTCAGATGTGGAACACCCTTCCTGATGCTGTAAGATATTCCCCCAACCTGACCAATTTTAAAAAATTGCTAAAAACCCACCTTTTCACACATTCTGAATAGCTTCTCGTTGCTCACTCTGACACCGTTTCCTCATCGCGCCAGGACAGTCCCGACTAACAGAGCGCGATACAAATCAGCATATAACATAACATAACACAGGGCTGTAGTTTCACTTGGTGCTGTCTTCAGAGGTCAGGCCTTGGAGTTCCTTGCACAGCAAAATCTTTTCATCAGGGCACTTCTTGCTTCAGTAAGTTTCAAGCAGCAGATCTGGAGGGCTCTGCCCCTCTTAGATACTTATTCAAAATTATCTGGGTCAAGCACCAGGTCACTTCTGACCAATGAGAGCAGGGCAACTACTCATAGTTATGACCACATCCTGTAGAGTGTAGCATTAGTTTGTCCCAGAGTGCATCATTCTTCCAAATCTATAATGGCTGATTTTCCAGCAAGGAGGTAAGAGGTGGCTAAACACACCCCATGGGATGGCTTATTTCCATGGACTCTCCCCCTACCATCTACACATACCTTCCTTAAGCCTATCCCTGACTCTGGGTCAAGAGTGTCAGAGTAAGACTGAAATTCAGGCCTCCCTGCCTTTGAAGAGCATAGTTTACAACGCCACCTCCTGGCTCGCATTCCTATAGACCGGGTGGTACCAAAAGGGGATGGTGATTGTAGGAGAGTGGGGTCTGCAATCCCATGGCCACCCCAGATTTTTGCTTTTTGCTTCACTGGTTTACGACCTTCCCTCGCTGTGGGCCTGCTAATCAGACCCACAGCCTAGCTGTTCTCTCTAAATTGACAAGCATGTACCTTAGGTGCATTTACCAATTGGTACTGGGCCACCTTATCAGTCCCTGTACAGTATACCTTCGGTATCCAGGGCATAGGTGTACCCAGGGCATACCAGGGGCTGCAGCATGTATTATGCCACCCCTGGCTGGCCACCCAAATCTGACACAACTGGCTGCACGACAGCTGGGGCAAGGTGGTGTAATCACCCTTTGCTTTAGATATAGTATTCCTATACCTAACCCTAAAATGGACACATATATTCCTATCAGTCACTCCTATGGCAGGCCAAATCAATCCTGAAGGCAGAGTGCTTGGAATTATGTGAGATGGTGCTCTGGCATGAGCTGAGCCCGTTTGCAGCTTGCGGAACCAAGTCCTCATAGCTTATTCCATGATAACGCTATACCATATACTCTTAAGTGCATTATGAACCTCGCGGTCAAATGCTAACTTTGGCATAGCATTATCAAAACATGTCGAGTAAGGTGTCATACGAATTGGAATACTAACCCCTCGCCAATTCTGGCGACAGGGTTAGCATTCCACCCTTCTAGAGGGACATGACATGTAGGTAACTGTGAACCCCGGTTAAAGTTAACTCAAGCCTCAGCATCACAAAATGGATGCTGCCACCACAGACACAAGTCTGACCTCCTGCTGCTGGGAGTCCTTCCAGCGAGAGAGGCCTGGACCAAGGGTTTCCTGTCAGGGGCGGTGCCAGCACCATCCCAGACAGCATTTTGTGTATCCCAGGTAGGCAGGGCTGAGAGGAAGGTGACTGCAAGTGGCACCCAGGTGCTCACTGTGCATATGCCGGCTCAAACCAGTTCCAGGGGCACACCAGCCCCTGAGCTGGGGAGAAACCGGACAAAGGAGAGGGGTGTAACCACCCCCCTCCTGGTCCCACCCATGGGCAGGACCTAGTCGCGTGCCAGCCCCTTTTCTTAGAATAAAGGTAGGAGCGGGCACCCTTCCCAAATTAGATCATCTTGAAACTTGAACTACTTTCCACAAAAGGAACTCTAGTCATTCTCTGAAGACTCTCCCTTGTGGCTAAGGAGTAGCCACCCTGCACCAGCAGGCACCATCTAAGCGCTTGCGGTTTGCTGCACGTCCATCCTCCGGATCAAGACTGCCCAGCTCGACGAGACCTGGATTCCCTGCCATCTCTGACCTCTACCTACATCATCAGCCCAGCTGAGATTCGTGGGTGCGACGAGACCCATGGGACCGGCTATCTTCAAAACCTGCACGACGCTTAACCAGCACGACCACCGAGGGACCCTCGAGTGAGTGCACTGGGGTTTGAGAAGCCCCAACCCTAAGCAGCTCCATCACCGAAGTCCAGCCCCCCAGCATCCACGAGATCTGCGTGGGGCCCTTCT
This sequence comes from Lissotriton helveticus, assembly GCF_964261635.1. Classification (NCBI taxonomy): domain Eukaryota; kingdom Metazoa; phylum Chordata; class Amphibia; order Caudata; family Salamandridae; genus Lissotriton; species Lissotriton helveticus. The sequence goes on from NC_136070.1 coordinate 419,624,541, forward strand.
GCTTCTTTGCTGCTTGCCACGTTGTCCGGTCACTTGCCCGTTGGCTAGTGACCCTCCTGACGACGTACCATGACGTTTTCACCGCTGGTCTAGGTCCCCTAGACTGGCCCTTGCTCCTTGTCCAACAAGAAGTGCCCTGGACCCTCCTGGTCCACTCCAGACGCCATTTTGACTCCACTGCGTGGGCTTGCCTTTGCCAAGGTTTGTTGCTCCAATCTTGGATCCAGCATCACCGACAGCAGACACCATCGTGGGACAGCTCGCACCTCCAGCCTGGACGCCGACAACGCCTCCTGGCCCGTGTGACTGCAGAGTCCAGCGTCGCCCACTCACCTGATCGCGGTGACTTCATCCGGTGCCATCCTGGTGCCCACACAATCACTGGCTAGTGATTGAGAACTGAGTCCCCTCTGCTTTCAGGTCGTCTCCTTCACTGATCCAGCCTTGGATCACACCGAACATCTTCACTGGTCGCCTGCCAGCAACATCTTCTTTCAGGCTCCATAGACTACAACGAGGATTCCCGACGTCTTTTGAACCCTATGCAGCCGCAGCCACTGGGCTAGGTAACTCGAGCATCTCGGTGCTCCAGCACAGGTTCACTATCCTAGTGTCCAGATCCTTTGTCGGTTTTAGTCTACCTAGTCTGATTCGTCCGGAAACAGTAACTTAAGAAACTGCTAGCATCCATAGACTTTGTCCCGCATCCCGCGTAAGAGTTCCCACTCTGCACCCGGGTTCCCTAGGCCTCCTGCTCCTAACCTGAGGGTTCAGTAAGGTAGTCCTAGCGGTCCTGAAGCCTCTGGATCGTGTTACTTACCTGCTAGTATTTCGCATTCCACTTTTAGAGTATATGGTTTTTCGTGCCCCTCGGGCATTTGTGTAAATTGTGCAACTTGTGGTATTTTCGTAAGAGTTTTGTATTGTGCTTAGCTCCCTGACTCATAGAGTTCAGGGTAGACTTGTTATTAATAAATATCCTTTATTTTTATAACAACTTGTGTGGTGTCCTTTCACTTGGTGTTCAAGGGGTATATGTGATGGTAAAACAGCTGGCTTAACACGCCCTCTAGAGTTTAGCCTAAAGACTGCTCTTGTCCACGCTACTAGGATAGCTTGTCTAACAAGGTTGACTTACAACCAAGCATCAATAAGGGTCGTTTGGAATGATACAAGTGATCACTAGAATAGTGAGCACTATATATCAGGCCAACTTCTCACAGTGATGGACCAGCACACTGCCCTCCCAGCAGCCTGGCTAATCCACTTAACTCTGACCAACCAGGGCAGACCACAGAAAGGCTGAATTTGGACTTACAAACAAGAAAGTCTTATAACTTCTTGTATGTACACTTTAGGAGAAATTCAACATTATAATATTGTTGGATTTTCTACTACCATTCTGGGAAGTCTTTGAATGTTTTGAATGTTCCGGATAGTCCTCTCCTATCAATATTTATTAATCAATAACTTCCTACCATGTTAACCTATGGGCCACGGGGTTTGGAATGGGGAAAATGACTTGGGCCACTTTTCTAGCACCAGGGCTTATAAAACCATATTTTATAAGTATTTCCCTAATTTCTACAGGAACCCCACCCCCTGCGCAACTAGGGTAGACTTCAGGGGTTCTGAATCTGCAGAAATATTGCAGATCGTCCTTACCCAATTCTTCTAGCATCAAAGTCGAATTTGAGCAGCTCTTTAATACAATGTGGGGAATGAAATGTAAAATTTCACTTTACCCAGGCATATAAAAACTCATTTTATAAGGGCGTCCTTATAGATAACTGACCCCCCCACCCCTGGCATACCTAGGGGTGACACTGGGGATCCCTAATATGCAAAAACATGGTAGGTTTTTCATTTTAAGGGACCCTACCCCCAAAGTCGAGTTTGGGTACAATTTAGGGTTTAAAAGCTGTCCTGGCCACCAGTGCTGCTTTTAAACTGACCTCTGGCTTCAGCACTGCACACATGCTAGTGCAGAAAATCTACTGGCCTCTAAACTGACATGCCCCAGGATACTGGAGACTTCTAGGCAGTTTCAGTCCCCTGCCCTATTACATACTACGGGCTTATGGGGTAGGTCATGCCAATTACAGGGGTACCCCACCATACCATAGTGTACACTAGTGTATGTTGGGTGTCTTAACTGTATTCTAATGTGTTCCTTTTAGCTTGGCACTGACCCTGTGCCTGGTTAAACAGAGCCCAGTGTCAGTCAGTCAGTTACCACCAGTTCCAGTCAGCAAAAAGTTGGAGGGTGCCCAGGACACAGGATGACTTTGCAACATAAATAAAGAGTCGACATGGCACACATCCCTGCGAATAAAGTTGGGTAAGGGACGGTTGATTGGGTGTGTGTTTTTATGCACTTTGTTACTTTATTTTCACTTTGTTTATATGTGTTGGTCACTAGCAGATATTTCTGCACCTTCACTAGTTTGTCACTATATATGTTTGTTGTTTTGGACACTTTTTTCCTTTCATCTTATTTTTCTTTAAGACGCATGTGACAACCGATGATGAGACAGGGGCCTGTCTGGAAATTTGATACCAGTTACCCCGACGGTGGTGTTTCCGTGAGGTGTCACTTGCGTCTTTCACATTTTTTGCTCTAACAAGAGCAGTGTCCAACGTTGGGTGTGGATACAGTGGTAATTCCCGGGATTCGGGTACACCTTATGTGTTGGTTCTGGTGTGTTGCCCTGGAGAACAGGTTTTTATACATTGGCGGAGAACAGTGCATATTGTCTCGTACAATATTGGTAAGAGAGTGGTAGGGAGTAGGACGGTTGGAACACCCCCCCCTCTAGTCACTGATTTGGTCGTACGCCGAGGGAGTGGGTCTTTATTGTTTGGTTGACTTTGAGTGGAGGGCGACCCGCTCCAGCATCCCTCTGTGCTCCTTTAATTGTTTAAACACATCCCTGCGTGCCATGCCCACAGAACCCACTGCCCTGGCATACTTCATTCACCCCTCTAGCTGGGTGCCCTATGCCAGCGGTGTGGGCACAGGTGCATGAGCCATGTGCCCCTACAGTACCCAGGGCCATTCCTGGGCACTGTAAGTGCAGTGATGCCATTAAGAGTATATGGTGCTGGGAGGTTGTCATTACGAACTCCAAAGCACCATAATGGCTACACTGAAGACTGACAAGTTTGGTACCAAACTTCTCAGCACATTAAACCCGAACTAATGCCAGTGTGGGATTTAATGTAAAATGCACCAGAGGGCATCTTAGAGATGCCCCCTGAAAACCTAACCTACAATCTACGTCTGGTCTGAGTGGCTGCAGAGGCTGCCACACAGCAGACCTGTTGCTGGACCCCTGGGTGGAGAGCCCCCCGCTCTCCTGTGCCTGCAACAATGCACATCCTGGGCGGGGTGCTAGGTCTCCTCCCCCAGGATGGACGGGGAAGCTTCAAAGGCATGCCTCCTCTGTGAGCTTCTCCAGACCATTTGCTGTACTCAGCAACTGGCCCCCACCGGTTCTAACCCCCACTCTGGCAGGAAGACTGGCGGGAAAAACTACGTCAGGAAGGGGGGGTGCCAGCCTGTGCCAACCCCACCCCTCAGGTGGGAGAGGCGAGGTGAAGCACGACCCCAGGCTCCGGCCATCTTGAAGATGGGGAGCCCTGCCCAATTACAGCTAGGCTCCTGCCCCCCGCCCACAGGAGAGGAGCAGGCTAGGGGGGGTGTACCCAGGACAGGGAGCTATTGTTATCCAGTATTAGGGGTGTCTTTCATAGATTCCCATGCCTGAATAATTCCCCGTCGTCGGGATGGAAGTCCCCGGTACATAAATACAGTAATGTCCTATTAGACATATAGAGAACTAGGCCCAAGGGCCTCACATTAGTAACATATCCATGTCCTTTTGTAGAAAGAACCAAACTCTAGAGAAGAGCCAATCAGCTATCACTTCCCTCTAGAACCCTCCTGGAAGGAGCTCCTGTCCCTCAGATTTTTCTACCGCACGTTGTGCTAAGGGAGTCTCCCTGAGCTCTGCTCAGATTTCTTCTCAACTGGGTTTCCAGTGTTCTCTGGTGATTTTATTTCATTCTAGACTGTAGTTCCTGTTATCTTCATGGCTGAGACACCAAAAAAGGGTCTTTTAGGCCCTGTGGTTCCTGTGGGAAGAAAAGGCTACATATAGATGACCAACATCAAAACTGTCTATATTGCCTGTATCCAGACCATTCTTCCAAGGATTGTAAGGTATGTCGTACCTTCTCCGCTAAAGCCCTCAAAGATCGTGAGGGGTGCCTCTTAATTTGGCTTCAGAGGCTGAAAGACCGGGACCAACTGGAATCTTCTGAGGAAAGTGAAGGCTCTTCAGTCTCTTCCAACTCTTCACAGAAAAGACCAAGGGTGGCAACTCCTGGCCCTTCGGTACAGCCTCCTCAAAAGAAGACACTAAAGTCTTCAGAGGTCCACTCCAAGGCTCTTTCATCGAAGGTGTCCTCTCAGGAAGTCCCCACCTTCAAAAAACCTACTTCGACTCCGTCGACGACGACAACTTCCTCGTCGAGGAGAGCTGTGTCTAAAGCATTGCATATAACTACGTTGACGACTACTGTTTCCACGTCGATGGCAGTGTCGTTATTGACCTCGTCTACGACGACGACCCCATCATCGACGGCAGGTAAGACTTTGTCGTCGGCGATAAGCATCAAGAAGCCATCGTCGAAGCTGCGCTCGCCGACGACTGAGTCCACAACCTCGACGACGAAGACAACATCGTCGACACCATCGTCGACGAAGACTCCGCCGACGAGATCTCCTGCGATGACACCACTATCGACGACTGCCCCGTCGACGATAACCCCACCGGCTACGACACCCGTGGACGTTCCACCGGCGACTACCATTCCGTCGACGAGCTCGTTGACGACTATGGATTCAGGTCTAAAAAGCACATATGTACATCTGAAAATTACAAAAAAAGACACTGACACCGGCTTTAACATCGCCAAGCAGAGTCCAACTACTGCCTCCAGCATGTCTTTTTGAAGAGGACTCAGATGAAGGGGATATGTGTCAAACTGCCACAAGCCCCTCTGAGCTTAATGTAAAATATCAAGAGTTCGGATGAAGAGGAAGAACAGGAGGAATATTATCCACCTCCTCCTCCAATGGTTTGCCTTCCAGCCTCTCTAGTCTTGGACTTGCAGTACCTCATAACCGATTACAAGCAGAGGTTTCCAAAGTCACCTACACCCCAACAGTATCTCTCTCGCCAAGACAATGGCCTCCACCTTTGAATGTGCAGCCGGAACTGGTCGATGTGTCACACCCTCAGTCTACTGATGAGGACGAGGAAGAAGACCAACATGAAGAGGGAGAGCATCAGGACACTCAATCTAACCACGATTAATAGGATGACTGTCATTCCCTGCCCTGCTTCTCCAGTACCTGCTCAAGCAGACTCGCCACCCGGAGACATCCGAGGGTTCCATCATGTCATTGAGAGGGCAGCTCAACGTTTTCAAATTCTCATGGTTTCTCGCCAGCAGGACTGCTTCTTATATGATTTTAAAGAACTTTTTAAAAAATCAGTGAAATCAATACCCATAATAGAATACGTGTGGGGACAAGGTGTTAAAATTATGCAAAACCCCTCCTTAGTACCTCCGGTGTTACCTCGCTTGGACATGAAGTATAGAGCACCTGATTCTGCGCTGGCTTTTTTAATAGGACATCCTAAACCGGACTCGGCAATTACACAGGCGGCTCAGAAAAAGTCCAAAAATCCTTCTGCCCAGTTGTCCGCTCCACCGGATAAAGGAGGCTGAAGATTAGACAACATCGGAAAGCGTTTTCCATCGATGTCTGCATTGACAATAAAAGCGGCCAATGCCTTAACGCTTTTGGGGCGTTACAATAGACAGTTATGGGCGGACATAGCCCCATATCTAGCGGCCTTACCTGAAGAATCTAAGGAAGAGGCAAAGAAAATATTACTAGAAGGTGAACACTCGGCGTCAGAGAAAATAGACTGTGCGATGGATATCGCAACAACAGGATTTCGACAACTTGCCGGAGCAGCAGTATTGAGACGACAAGGTTGGTTAAAGGCCACTTCCTTTCGTCCTGAGATGCAGACAAAAATCTTGGATATGCCTTATGATGGCCAATTTCTCTTCGGCCTGCAGATTGAGGCGCTACAGAGTATAAAAAAGGACACGGACACGGCCAGAGCATTGGGTACTCTCCAATACAAAAGTCCGTCCTTTCGTGGATCAAGAGGGAGGAGGGAGAGGGCAGTCCTCTTTTAAGGGGATTACCAATACCGGTCATCATACTCTTCTGGTCAGCATCGGCCCCAGTATCAACAGCGCCAACAGCAGAACCAACAATCTTCTTATGGCAAATCGTCCTTTCGTGGTAAAGGCCAGCGAAAAGGCAATGCTCGTAGACAATGACCTTTCACTTCAGCCAGTCTCCAATTCATCTCCATCCTCAAAAATTGGAGGAAAGATTTCCCATTCCCTAAAAAATTGGAAGCAAATTACCACGGACCGTTGGGTTCTACAATTGGTTCAATTCGGCCATTCACTGGAATTTGTGCACATACCTCCCCAACTCCTCCCCGACCCATGCTTCACAAAAATCTACGCCTGCTTCTCCGCGAAGTTTCTCTTATGCTCCAGAAGGGGCCATAAAGTCCCTCCGTCTCAACGAGGGAGAGGATTTTATTCCAGCTTCTTTCTATTTCAGAAAAAAGAAGTGGAGGCCAATTTTAGACCTCCGAGCCCTCAACAAATTCCTAAAGAAGCAGTAGTTTCGTATGGTAACAATCCAGGAGGTCTTGCAACTTCTAGATGGAGAGGATAACATGGTGTCTCTGGACCTTCAGGATGCTTACTTTCACATCCCGATTCACAGAAATCACAAAAAATTAGTACGATTTGCATTAGCAGGCAGACACTTTCAATTTCGCATCCTGCCCTTCGGGCTCAAGTCTGCACCTCGCATCTTTACAAAGGGCCTCTCTCCAGTGGCTGCATATCTCAGACAACAGCACCATCAAGTCTTTCCATATCTTGACGACTGGCTGATCAAGGCTCCATCCTTAGAAGACCTGTCCAGGTCTTCCAACGTTTGTGTGCAACTTTTCAATCGCTTAGGACTCCCACTCAATCGAGAATAATCTGTCCTTCTACCTTCTCAGCGTATAAACTTCCTATGCGCTACTCTCGACACACAACTGAAGAAATCTTTTCCATCTCGGGAGAGATAGAACAAGCTTTTGGCACTGGCTGTTCTCGTGGCTTCAAAGAGAACCTTGACGGTTCGCCTCTTCAAGTCCCTACTTGGAATGATGTCATCATGTATCCTACTAGTTCCTCACTGCCGTCTGCCGATGCGCCCTCTCCAGGAGGCGCTCTCAGCACAAGGGGTCCAGTGCACAGGGTCATTCGACGATCTCATAAAAATGACTCCTCAGATGGTCAAAGCTCTACAATGGTGGATGTCTCTTCGGAACCTTTCTCAAGGCTTGCCCTTCTTGCTTCCAGCTTCACCGCATATCACCACAACAGACGCCTCATTAGAAGGCTGGGGTGCTTTCCTCCAAGAACTGCAGATAAGCGGAAAGTGGTCTCCCTTCGAAAAAGGGCTTCATACAAATCTCCTCGAGCTGCGGGCGGTCTTCCTTGCCCTTCAAGCTTTTCTCCCAAGAATCAAGAATTCCCTAGTGTTAGTTCGTACAGAAAATACCACGACGATGCACTATCTCAACAAACAGGGAGGGACTCGTTCTCTTACACACTCTCACGAGTCGCAGAAAATCTGGAACTGGTTGATCCGGCACAATAGATCCCTTCGGGCAGAGTATGTTCCGGGCATGGACAATGTACTAGCCGACTCACTAAGCAGACCGAAGACAACCTCTCACGAGTGGGAACTGGATCAGGGGATCCTCAAAAAATGTTCTCACAATGGGGCACTCCTATTATCGATCTATTCGCCACAAGATTATACGCCAAATGCCGACACTTCGCAAGTTGGCATCCCCAGAAATGGTCTCTAGGGAATGCATTTTCGATTGCATGGTGCAACGTCTTTGCGTACGCCTTTCCACCATTTCCAATGATTCCCAGAGTCCTCAGGAAATTGAAAGCGGAGCCTTGTTCGCTCATTCTCATATCCCCAACTTGGCCTCGCCAACATTGTTTCACAGAACTCCACTTTCTTTCTCTGGAACAGCCAATACGGCTTGAACAGGCTTCCATCCCTTCTCACGATGAACAACCAGCAAGTCCAGCATCCGAATCTGGCATCACTCAAATTAGCCGTTTGGCTCCGGAGTTCAAAGAACTTCAGAATTTAAATATTCCACCAGATTGTAGGGCCATCCTGGCACGAGCCGAAAGTACCAACAAGACATACTCTTTAAAATGGAAGAGGTTTTGAATTTGGTGTAAGACTCAGAAGATGCATCCTTTTTCTTCTTCTCCAGAGCAAATATTGCCTTACCATCTCCATTTGGCAATCTCAGGTCTTGCTCAGGATTCCTTCAGAGTCCACTTGGCGGCGATCTCCCGTTACAGAAGATCTCCTACTGGTCCTTCTCTCTGGTCTCACAGATTGATCACAGTTTCTAAAAGGCCTTTTCAGGACTTTTCCCCCTGTGAAAACTCTACCGCCTTTCTGGCCACTTAACACAGTCCTTAATCAGCTCATGAAGCATCCCTTTGAGCCGGTACACAGGGAAGATCTCAAATATCTCTCTTGGAAGACAGCGCTCCTTCTCGCACTTACTTCTGCAAGGGTGTGAGTGAGCTCCAAGCCTTCTCCATTCAGGAGCCCTTTCTGCAATTCAAACAGGACAGGGTAATATTACGAACAAATCCAAAATTTGTACCAAAGGTCCCGTCGGACTTCCATCTCAACGAGCCTGTGGTCTTGCGCTCTTTCTTTCCAAATCCCCATACTGCAGCAGAAAGAACATTACATTCTCTGGATCTTAAATGCTGCCTAAAATTTTACATTGAGAAAACAAAATCCTTAAGTAAATCAAATCAGCTCTTTGTGGCTTACAGTAGACCCAGGAAGGGCCTTCCACTCACCAAACAAAGTATTTCTCGCTGGATTTCTGCAGCTATTTCATTCTGTCATGAACAGGCAGGACAACCCCTGCAATCTAAAGTATGAGCCCACTCTACTAGAGAGATGTCCACATCCGTGGCGCTTTTCGCTGGTGTGCCTATCATAGACATTTGCAGAGAGGTAAATTGGAAGTCGCCACATACCTTCACCAGGCATTACTGCCTGGATAAAGAACTCATGAAAGATGCTGCGGTGGGACAAGCAGTACTTCGTCATCTGTTTTGGTAGAGGCGAGCCTTCTTTTCATCCCACCATCCTTCTCATGTACGCACACTTCTCTATTGTATTGTTTGATGGTATTTTTGCTTACAACGGAACGTTTCTATTTGTCACTTTATATGTTATCTAATGACGTGTATATTTTATACCATCCGAAATGTGCTTATCTTTGCTTGCTATTCTGATTCAGGCATGTGAATCTATGAAAGACACCCCTGATACTGGATAAGAAATGCGTTACGTACCTGCAACTGCAGTTATCCAGTATTGGTGTCTTACATAGATTTACATGCTACCCTCCCGCCTCCCCTGGAAGGACTCATCTAATTCTCTCAGTAGTGCACTCACTTAGCACGGTGCTTCCGAAAATCTGAGGGACAGGAGCTCCTTCCAGGAGGGTTCTAGAGGGAGGTGATAGCTGATTGGCTCTTCTCTAGAGTTTGGTCCTTTCTACAAAAGGACATGGATATGTTACTAATGTGAGGCCCATGGGCCTAGTTCTCTATATGTCTAAAAGGACATTAGTTTATTTATGTACCGGGGACTCCCATCCCGACGACTGGGAATGATTCAGGCATGTGAATCTATGAAAGACACCAATACTGGATAACTGCAGTTACAGGTAAGTAACACATTTCGTCCCTGGCCTTGGCCTACGTGTAACGCCCTGAAATGTAGTGTTATGGGGCACATTGAACCTTCCTTCCTCAGATCCCGATTCGAAAAGATCAAGAAGACCCGCTGTGCAGCTGCTAACAGGACGACCACAACTACCTTGGCCCCACCCCTACTGGCCTGTCGATCCGGGAACCTGCTCCTGCCTAATCCCGGCGACTCCTGCGTACAGCAACCTTGGGACACCCAGAGGACCTGCCTGCCTTGACCCTCTTAAAGCCTGGGACTCCCATCAGCAGAGTCTCTGCTGCAACAACATCCCTGGTGCCACCCAGGAAGCTCCGGACCAACCCACTCTGCCCCGCCGAGCCCGGCTCGTGCCAGAGTAATCCAGGACCACAAGGACGTCCCCCCCCCCCTCCCCCCCCCCAGGCAACTGGGACCCGAAGTCCAGTGCCCAAAGACCCTCCTTGACGACCCTTAAGACGCCTGCAGCCTCAGGACAAAGGACCCCTCCGACCGCGACCAGCAGGGGGTAAGATTTCCTGACCTCAAAAGAAACCCTTGCGCCCCACGGCCCCCTGTGCCCAACTCCTGGGTGCCTACCTATCCTCCAAGATCCCAACTTACCCCTTGAAGTGTTGGTTGCTCCAGAAGATCCTCCGTCCCCGAGCCTGCAGCCTTTGTTCCCTTTTCAAGTTCTTCATTGAATAACATTAAGCGCCCGATGGCTCAAAAGCACCCTGCACCCAGCCGCCCGAGTGCCCCTGGCAGTGCAACCTGAACCCTATCCTACTTCCCCATTTGCGCTGAGCAAGTGACCAGGAGCCCAGCTCCCACAGCCGGGTGGCCTGCTAGCCAGCAGCCACCAACCGAAGGCCCCCTGCCCCCATTGGATAACATTGGGCCTAACTACCTCTGCACCCGGCCGCCCCTGTGCCGCCGAGGGTGACCCAACTGTACCTACCTGACCCTGGGTGACCACCAAGTCTATGCCCGGAGCCTTAACTTCACCAGTCGAGTACTCCCCTGGAGACCGGTATCTCATTTACCTGCCATTGGATAACCTTGAGTGGTTTGACTCGAGAAATTTTCTAAGTGTGAAGTTTTGGAAACTTAAAAAATTCCCATAAAATCAACTGCATTCCGAAATCCGAAGTACTCGCCTGTGCTCAGGAGAGAAGCCAGTACTGCATCTTGTAGCCCAGTACTGAACCGCAGAAGTAATCCCAGCCGGGGTTGCTAGTAACTCCATTGTGTGCTTTTCTGTGAAATTTCTTCTGTCTACTTTTGAAAACATGACATATTCTTTAAAAATCATACTGAAACGTAATTACTTACCTGTTTGAAGTTGAGACCCCAGTGCTGGACCTAGGAGCCCAGTACTGGATTACAAGAGTAACAAGATCGTACTTTAACTGCAACTTGATTTTCCTCCAATTGGATAACATAGCCAGATTTTCATTGAAAAGTTTCTAAGTGTGAACTTTTGAAATAGCTTTATATTTCTTAAAAATCATTGCAATAGTCAAATCATTTTTGCTAAACTGTTTCCAGCTTAGACCCCAAGACTGAATCTAGGATCCAGTCCTGGGATTACAAAAGTAATCGATAAAGTAACTAGCTGCATTTATGTAGAAAAACCCATTGAGCTTAATGCTAAATTGTATTTAGAATTGTGTTGCCTACTGCAACCCCTGTACCTATTGTGTTTACCAAGTCCATTGCCTTTCTGCAAAGTACTCATCTGAGACCTCTCATATTGAGAGCAGTATATTTTGATACCTGTTGGTTCTAAGAATAAAACAACTAAATCTGTGATATAAAAACAATTGGCCTGGAGTTCAGTTCTTGAGTGTGTGAAACCTTCTGCTGATTGAGTGTGTACAACAACTGCTTTACACTGTCCTCTGGTACTGCCTTACTGCTCGACCAAGCTACCACTTTAGAAGTAAGGTCACACCTGGCTTTAACCTCTGTTATACCTCTGGGGTTGGTGGACTCTATACACACTGTACCGTATCAAGATAAAGAGTCCAAGTTAATTGACGCTTCTGGCAAGTGCATAGCTGCTCAAGCAGCAAATCAATGGCGCATTGCGAATACGCAGGGTCTTTTAGCCAGGACACACTGCGATGAGATGGAGCCATTACTTCAACATCTCCCAGATGAGCATAAAGCTAAGGCTCAGGACTCAGGACTCAGTAAATGAAGTTAAACTCATTTCTAATTCCTCTATATGTTGTGCTCTTGATGCTGCAGACACTGCGGCTCGAGAGGTTAATACTTCTTGCTCAGGAGACCTGCTTGGTTAAGAATTTCTGGGTTCAAGCCACAAATTCAACAATCCATCCTTAATACATCTTTTGATAAAGAATACCTCTTTGGTCCAAGTGTAGATCAAACGTTAGAGAAGATGAAAAAGGACACTGAAGTGGAAAAGTCCATGGGAGCGCTTCAGTCTCCATCCAACAGAGGCTCCTTTTGTCGCTTTGTTTATAGAGGAATGTCTAAAACCCTAGCCCCAGATCAGAATACCTCAACATATAAAGGTAATAAGCAGTCCTCTCCCTCCAGAGAATTTTTTCAAGGAGGTTATAGAGGCAACAGCTTCAAAGGTAGGGGTAAGGGCAAAACACCACGTAGGTCCCGTTCCGCTAATAAAAAGTGACTTTCCCACGCTTCCCCCCGGATTACACTACTCCCGTCGGAGAAAGACTTCAACAATTTCTCCCTTTTTCTGAGTCCTTAACAACAGACAATTGAGTGATTGGAATTATCCAACATAGCTATTGCCTGGAGTTTACCAGCAATCTCCCAAACATTCCACCTTGATCCCACAAATTGTCTCCAGAAAAACCTACAATTGCTAGAACAAGAGGTTCAATCTCTTTTACTAAAAAGAGCAATAGAGCCGGTCCCAATACAGTACCAGGGCTCGGGCTCGGGGTTTACTCTCTGCGTTTTCTCATCCCAAAAGAGGACGGTTCCCTAATGCCTATTCTGGATCTCAGAAAGTTGAACCATTATAAATTGTCAGAACACCTTCATATGATGACACTTCAAACAGGTACTCCCACTTTTACAAAGAGCAGATTTTATGTCTACTCTGGATTTAAAAGTTGCAAATTTTCCTGTTCCAATTCATCCGGCTCAGCGTAAATACCTCGGATTTGTGATGGCAGGCAAGCATAACCAGTTCAATGTGCTTCCATTCGGAGTGACTAGAGCACCCAGAGTTTTTACCAAATCCCTCGCAGTAGTTGCCGCTTATCTCAGAAGACAGCAGATTCACGTATTCCTCTATCTAGACGACTGGCTTATCAAACCAGAACTGTCTACAACACACTCCGGTCACAATAGATCTACTTCATCAACTGGGGTTCACCATCAGTGCTCAAAAATCTCACCTGCCTCCATCACAGATGCAGTCTTACCTAGGAGCCAGTCTGGACACAGTCACAGCTCTAGCCTCTCCCATTGTAGCCAGTGTGAGAAGTTGGCCTGATATATAGTGCTCACTATTCTAGTGATCACTTTGTATCATACCAAACAACCCTTATTGATGATTGGTTGTAAGTCAACCTTTCAGACCAGCTATCCTAGTAGCATGGACACGAGCAGTCTTCAGGCTAAACTCTAGAGGGCGTGTTAAGCCAGCTGTTTTACCATCACATATACCCTTTGAACACCAAGTGAAAGGACACCACACAAGTTGTTATGAAAATAAAGGATATTTATTTATAACAAGTCTACCCTGAACTCTTTATGAGTCAGGGAGCTAAGCACAATACAAAACTCTTACGAAAATACTTCAAGTTGCACAATTTACACCGATGCCCGAGGGGCACGAAAAACCATATACACAAAAAGTGGAATGCGAAATACTAGCAGGTAAGTAACAAGATCCAGAGGCTTCAGGATCGCTAGGACTACACTACTGAACCTTAAGATTACGAGCAGGAGGCCTAGGGAGATCGGGTGCAGAGTATGCACACTCACGCGGGATGCGGGAAGAAGTCTATGGATGCTAGCGTTTCTAAAGTTACTGTTTCCGGACGAATCCGACTAGGTAGACTAAAAACGACAAAGGATCTGGACACTTGGATAGTGAACCTGTGCTGGAGTACTGAAATACTCAAGTTACCTAGCCCAGAGCGCGGCTGCATAGGGTTCAAAAGACGTCGGGAATCCTCGTTGAAGTCTATGGAGCCTGAAAGAAGTTGTTGCTGGCAGGCGACCAGTGAAGAAGTTCGGTGTGATCCAAGGCTGGATCAGTGAAGGAGACGACCTGAAAGCAGAGGGGACTTAGTTCTTAATCACTAGCCAGTGATTATGTGGGCACCGGATGAAGTCACCTCGACCAGGTGAGTGGGCGACGCTGGACTCTGCAGTCACACGGGCTAGGAGGCGTTGTCGGCGTCCAGGCTGGAGGTGCGAGCTGTCCCATGAGGCTGTCGGCTGTCGGCGATGCTGGACTCAGGATTTGAGCTACAACCCTTGGCAAAGGCAAGCCCACGCGGTGGAGTCAAGATGGCGTCTGGAGTGGACCAGGAGGGTCCAGGGCACTTCTTGTTGGACAAGAAGCAAGGGCCAGTCTAGGGGACCTAGACCAGTGGTGAAAACGTCGTGGTACGTCGTCAAGAGGGTCACTAGCCAACGGGCAAGTGACCGGACAACGTGGCAAGCAGCAAAGAAGCAGAAGGGCCCCACGCAGATCTCGTGGATGCTGGGAGGCTGGACTTCGGTGCTGGAGCTGCTTAGGGTTAGGGCTTCTCAAACCCCAGTGCGCTTACTCGAGGGTCTCTCGGGGGTCGTGCTGGTGAAGCGTCGTGCAGGTCTTGAAGATGGCCGGTCCCACGGGTCTCGTCGCACCCACGAATCTCAGCTGGGCTGGATGATGTAGGTAGAGGTCAGAGATGGCAGGGAATCCGGGTCTCGTCGAGCTGGGCAGTCTTGATCCGGAGGATGGAAGTTCAGCAAACCGCAAGAGCTTCGATGGTGCCTGCTGGTGCAGGGTGGCTACTCCTTAGCCACAAGGGAGAGTCTTCAGAAAAGTCAAGAGTTAGTTCAAGATTCAGAATGATCTAATTTGGGAAGGGGGCCTGCTCCTACCTTTATCCTAAGAAAAGGGGCTGGCACGCGACTAGGTCCTGCCCTATGGGTGGGACCAGGAGGGGGGTGGTTACACCTTTGTCCGGTCTCTCCCCAGCTCAGGGGCTGGGGTGCCCCAGGAACTGGTTTGAGCCGGCATATGCACAGTGAGCACCGGGGTGCCACTTGCAGTCACCTTCCTTTCAGCCCTGCCTACCTGGGATACACAAAATCCTGTCTCGGATGGTGCTAGCACCGCCCTTGACAGGAAACCCTTTGTCCAGGCCTCCGTTGCTGGAAGGACTCCCAGCAGCAGGAGGGCAGACTTGTGTCTCGGTGGCAGCATCCATTTTGTGGAGCTGAGGCTGTGTCTGACCTTAACCGGGGTTCACAGTTACATACATGTCGTGTCCCTCTAGAAGGGTGGAATGCTAACCCCGTCGCCAGAATTGGCAAGGGGTTAGTATTCCAATTCGTATGACACCTTACTCGACATGTTTTGACAATGCTATACCAAAGTTAGCATTTATCCGCGAGGATTATAATGCACTTAAGGGTATATGGTATAGCGTTATCATGGAACAGCTATTTGGACTTGGTTCCGCAAGCTGCAAACGGGCTCAGCTCATGCCAGAGCACCATCTCACATAATTCCAAGCACTCTGCCTTCAGGATTGATAAGGCCTGCCATGGGAGTGACTGATAGGAATATATGTGTCCATTTTAGAGTTAGATATAGGTATACTATATCTAAAGCAAAGGGTGATTACACCACCTTGCCCCAGCTGTCTTGCAGCCAGTTGTGTCAGCTTTGGATGGCCAGCCAGGGGTGGCATAATACATGCTTCAGCCCCTGGTAGTCCCTGGGTACACCTATGCCCTGGATACCTAAGGTATACTATACAGGGACTGATAAGGTGACTCCGTATCCAATTAGATATGTACCTAGGGTACATGGAGTCCATTTTAACAGAGAGAGCAGGAAGCCTGGGGTCCTGGATAGCAAGATCCCAGGCCAACTAAGTCAGAAACCAGCAAAACACTAGGCAAAAAGTTGGGGGCAACCGTAGTCAGGTATCCACCTTCCTACAGCCAGAATAAGCAATATTCAAGCTATGATTCTACAGTTTCAACCCAACCAAGCTTTAACAGCCAGAGTTTTACTGTAACTGATGGGAATTATGGCGTCTTACATCGTAATTGTACCCCATGCAAGGCTTCACATGCGCCCCCTACAAGAGTGCTTAGCACGTCAGTGGAATAAGTCACAGGGTCAATTATCCTATCTAGTGTTGGTAGACGGCCGTACCCATCACTCTCTGCAGTGTTGGAACCCACAAAACGTATCAAAAGTCCGGCCTTTCATCAACCCTAATCCACTTATTGTGCTCATAGGAGGCGCATCTCTTACAGGTTGAGGGGGCTCGTCTCAAAGGTTACACAATACATGCACAAAAGTCTCCACATCAACTATATAGAGCTTTTAGCAGTTTTTCTAGCTCTCAAAGCTTTTCACACTCACCTCGTAGCCAAAACTGTCCTAGTCCGAACAGACAACATGACAGCGATGTATTCTGTGCAGAAACAGGGCGGGACACATTTGGAATTGGGCAATCCATCACAAGATGTATCTTCTGACAGAACATCTTCCTGGAGTAAACATTCAAATTGCCGATCTCAGCAAAAAGAGACCGCAAATTAACGAGTGGGAACTTCATCCCCAAGTTATCCTTCCCTACTTTTAAAAATGTGGTTTTCCACAGATGGTCCTGTTTGCCAAAGCCAAAAACGCAAAATGTCCAAGCTTCGTCTCCAGGTTACCACACCCGCTCTCAAAGGGCAATGCCCTATGAATGAACTGATCAGGGATATTTGCCTATGCTTTTCCGCCTCTCCCGCTCAGTCCGTGTGTGGTTAGGAAACTCGGGCATACATCCCTCACACTAATTCTAGTATCTAGTGATCTGGCTCCTGAAGTCATAGTTTGGTTATTTAAACTTCCCACCATATTGTATGAATATTCTAAAGGAAGTACGAAGGCCTACCACCAGAGCTTGCTATGCAGAAAAATTGAAAAGATTTGTTATATATTGCAATAACAACAAATCAATCCTTTAGATGATCCTATACAAAACATTATCTGTTATCTCTTACATTTACAGCAAACTGGACTAGCTTACACATCTAATCGTTTGCACCTTGCAGGAGTAGCTGCATACTTACATAATAGACAACATCTGTAACTGTGAGAAAGTGCCCTCTTTCTTGCATGGTATGCCCACACTGGTTGCTGAATTGCTGATGTACTTTGACTGACTGTGCTCTGGGCTCCTGCTAATCAGGTGCCCAGGGCCTATGTTTCTTCCCTAAAACTGCATTGAAGCCTAAACCCAATTGGCATCTCTGGCCACATGTCAGCCCCTGGTAAATGGTACCACAGGTACCCAGGGCACTGTGACCAGAGAAGGCCCCTAAGGGCTGCAGCACTTATTGTGCCACCGTTGAATGAAAGGAAAGGAGTCTTCCAAAGCGCAACTTAGCCCAAGGGCATCAAGGCGCATAAGCAGGTCAGGTAAAGTGTAGTAACCAGAGAGGTTCTTACAGATACACTTCAGAGAAAAGCCAGGTTTTCAATGCTTTGCGAAACAGAGCAAGAGGGTTGCCTCAGGAGCTCAGGGGGGAATCCTGTATACAATCACCTTGACCGTGTAGTAGGATAATAAGGGAGAATGCAAGCAGATTTGGATGCCTAATGTATGTGAGGTCAGCTACACTGGGAAACCCTACAAATAGAGATACTTGGCAGCCTAAGTAAATATGTACATTGCTTGTATTTAGTTACAAGCCCCTTATTTAAATATAACAGTTATGGCCTTACTGTCTTGAGCTACATACGTAGCAAATATAATTCATCACCACTGTATACCACAGGAGCCTTGGACAGAGAGGCATGCATGTTTGGGTTTAATGCTACTTTAAAAACTGCTTTTTTTAAAGCTACATTCCAACGTGAATGTAATTGCGTTCAAAGTTTCTTTGTTCATTTCCATATCAAGGAAAACCTTTATGTCCTGTTCAGAACATGTTGGATCACAGCAAGTTAATAATATCTAGTCTGTCCTGGGTTTCACATACTTCCTTTACCCTTTCAGCCTCTTCTTGCCTTCATGGTCATGCTCTTTTGACCGGCTACTATCAGAAGGCCTTCTTGACGCGCTGTGCTGTTTGGCTTCTTCCAAGAACTTATCAAGACCAAAAGGATCTTCCTCAAACTGTACAGGGCCCTCACGTCGTTGTCGGTGGTCTGAGCCTGAAAATTCTTTATCAGGAACAAACCTGCTGGTTTTCATTAGCGTATCCAGGTCGTCTCCATAGATGTCTATATCTGCTTTCTTGCTTGGCTGGTAGATATTCTGTGCCACCTCCTTACCTCCTCGCCATGGTTGGTCATACACATTGTAAACCTCATCTTCTCCTCCAGCAAAGCCACTGTCCATACCCTTGTTTTGGTTAAAGAGTCGCTGGTCATATTGGACCTCTGTAGTGGGACGAGTGTTAGGCTGCCCTAAGGCAATTATTTCACTAATATCTCGATCTTCATTTCGCTGCAATTTAGATCTCTTATCAGGGGCAGCCCGTGAGATATTCCTGTCGTGCTGTCTATCTTTCCGTCGGTCTTGGCGGATTTCCTCCCGTTCACGAGCTTCACCATCCTCCGCTTTCTCTACATGGGTTTTGATGCCTGCTCGTCTCTCTCTGGCGATCTGAGCCAGCTCTTGCAACTTCTCCTCTTTCTTCTCTTTCTGTGCCATCTTCCGCTCCACCTGAGCGTGCATCTCCACTACCTCACGAGCCTTCCTGTCAGCCCTGTACCCTGTACCCTGACACTCACGCACTGCCTTTGCAGGCTGCGTGTCTGAGTGCAGAACAAAGTGAAGAGTCGACATGGCACACATTCCTGTGTGCCATGCCCTCAAACCACTGCCCTGGCATACATCCGTCACCCCTCTAGCTGGGTGCCCTATGTCAGTGGTGAGGGTACAGGTGCATGAGCCCTGTACCCCTACAGTACCCAAGTCCATTCCTGGGCACTGTAAGTGCAGTGCTGCCATTAACAGTATATGGTGCTGGGAGTTTGTCATCACGATCTCCACAACACCACAATAGCTACATTAAAGACTGGGAAGTTTGGTATCAAACTTCTCAGCACATTAAACCCACACTGATGCCATGGTGGGATTTAATGTAAAAAGCACCACAGAGGGCATCTTGGAGAGGCCCCCTGAAACTCGACAAACCTCCAGGGACATGACTGAGTGGCTGCCTAGGCTGCCACCACCAGACATGTTTCTGGACCCCTGAGTCGAGAGCTTGCTGCTCTCGGGACCTGAAACCGAGCACATCCTGGGACGAGGTGCCAAGCCTCCTTCCCCAGGATGGGCAGGGTTCACGAAGGAGAAGCTTCAAAGGCAATGCCGCCTTTGTCAGCCTCTCCAGACCATTTTCTGCTTTCAGCAACTGGTCCCCACTGGTTCTACCCCCCACTTCGGGTGGGAGAACCGGCGGGAAAAACAAGTGAGGAAGAGAGCTGTGCCCACTTCTGTCAACTGCACCCCTAAGGTGGCGGAGGTTAGGTGAGGCACAACCTCAAGTCCCCTCCATCTTGAGGATGGGGGACCCAGGCAACCATGGACAGGCTCCTGCCCCCCCCTCCCACTGGAGAGTGGCAGAATTGGAGTGTACACACCCCAGAGAAGGGACCCATTGGTCCCTGCCCTTTACCTACCGGTAATGCCCCTAAATTTAGTATTTAGGGGCACCCTGAACCTTCCTTCCTCAGATCCAGCAACCACAAGAAAAGAAGAGAAGGACGGGAAGCTGTGCAGAGCGAACAAGAGGCCGACACCCACCGACTTGGCCCTAGCCCTACAGTCCTGTCTCCCCTCGAACGTGCTCCTGCAACACCCTGGCGTGTCCAGCGGCCAGCAACCTCAATAACCCCGGACGACCTGCCTGCCTTCACTTTCCAAGCTGTTTCTCCCGTGAACACCGGACGTGTTTGAACTGCAGCTTCTGGTGCCAGCCAGGAACCGCAAATCCAGCCCACTCTGCACCCGCTGAACCCGGCTCGAGCGGAAAAATACCACGAGGAGGTCCACCCGGCAATCCTGACCCAAGATCTGGCTGCCCCTGACCTGCCTCAAGCTTCCAGACGACGCCTGCACCCTCAATCCAGAGGACCTCCCCCCCCCCCTACGCGACCAGAGTGGGTAAGAAAATCCAACGTCCCAAGGCACCCCTGCACCCGACGCCCCACAGCCGTGTGCCCAACTCAGTGGTGCCTAACCAACCCTCAACATCCCAACTTACCCCTAGAAGTGGTGGTCGCTCCTGGAAGATCCTCGTCCCCGAGCCTACAGTGTTCTTTGTCCCGGAGAATCTCCTTTGAAATCAACAATGCACTCGATCTCAAAACAGCACCCTGCACCCGGCCGCCCTAGCGCCGCTGAGGGTGCCCCTTCTGTGCGAAGTTGCTCCCACAACCCCGTGGCCTGCTTGCCAGCAGCCACCAACCGGAGCCCCCCTATCCTCCGTAGGTTAACATTGGGCCTCAACACTCTGCACCCGGCTGGCCGAGTGCTGCTGAGGGTGCAACAACAGTGCATCACTAACCCTGGGACACCCCTGAGTCTAACCCCAGAACCCTAGCTCCAAAGACCGATTACTTAGCTCGAAACCGATATCCTGTTTTTCCTCATAGAATAACATTGACACTTTTTCTCCCAAAAAGTTTCTAAGTGTCGACTTTTGAAAACTAAGAAAATATTCCTTAAAAATCACACAAATAACCAAAACGCATTTTCTCAACTGTTTTCAGGAAATGTTCCAGTGCTGAATCTAGGTATCCAGCACTGAGTAAGAAAAGTAACTGCAAAGTAACTTACCTGTGAATTGAATTTCCTTCCATAGGATAACATTGGTGGTTCTATGTGAAAATGTTTCTAAGTATCAACTTTTGAAATAAAAGAATATTCTTTAACAATCGTACCTCTAACTAAAACGCATTTGCTCGACTGTTTTCAGGAAATGTCCCAGTACTAAAACTAGGAGCCAGCACTGTTAGTAAAAGTAATCCGAAAAGTAATTAACTACATTTTACTTGAAAAGCATATTGATTCCTTTGTACTGAGTCTACTAAGTTTGTGCATTGCATTGCAACCCCTGTAAACTCGAATTGGTACAAAGTCCTACTGTATTTTGAAAGTATTCAACAACAGCATTTTATATCTGAAAAGTAGTTTAATGCTTACCTGTGCCAGGCTTGCTTAGTTTTAAAAATAAACAGTATATTTTTTTATACAAAAATAATAGGCCTATAGTTCAGTTTTTGAGTGTGTGAATTAATTTGCTTCTGTGTACATCAAATGCTTAACACGGTCCTCTGATAGTGCCTTACTGCTCGACCAAGCTACCACTTTAGAGAGTAAGGTTCTATCTAACTTTAACCGCCGCCAAACCTCTGGAGACCCTTGGACTCTATATACACTGTACCTCACTTTGGGCAGTATATATAGAGCCAGTTTCTTACAGTCACTATTGAGGGATCCCAAAATCAAAACTTTCATGGAAGGATTAAAAAGAAAGTCACCAAGGATTCCTCCTGCCCCAGATTTCAGTAAAGCCATTATGGAGCTGTAAAGTTTGTCCCAGACCATATACTCTTCATGGCTTTACTGCACTTAGAATGGCTAAGAATGGACTTAGTCACTGTATGGGTACAGGGCTCATGCCCCTGTACCCACACCAGTGCTATAGTGCACCCAGCTAGAGGGGTGGCTTACTTATGCAGTGGATTGTAGGCATGGCACACATGGATGTGTCATTCGAATTGGTGCACTTCAATTTGTGTAATAAAGCTGTTAGAAATACTCCAAGGCAGAAAGTTGGCGTGCTGAATTTGGCTTGTGTTCTGTCCCAAAGCACATTAGGACAATCCCTTAGTTCTCATGGTGCTCAAGCGTGCACCA
Organism: Lissotriton helveticus; assembly: GCF_964261635.1. NCBI lineage: Eukaryota > Metazoa > Chordata > Amphibia > Caudata > Salamandridae > Lissotriton > Lissotriton helveticus. The sequence goes on from NC_136070.1 coordinate 419,646,618, forward strand.
CTCCCGTACAGCATAGCCTATCAAAAAATTTAGAGTGAAGGCAAGTAATCCGTTTTATTCCACTTATTAATCATTATTTTTAAAAGTAATACAGACTCGGTGATTTTCTCGTGGTCACGTAGTTCTTGTTTCCCTTTAGTCAAACTTGGTTTTTGTTGAATTTAACAATATGGTTTAGGCAACGGTTGCATTGATTGAATTGCATCGTCCCCAATGATTTCCGCCTTTGGCTCACTGTAAAAGGGAGGTATTTTTTACGAACGAACTATTCCATCATATTGTCTGTCACTATACCTTCTTCGATATCCCCCATTGGGTTACCCCTTGACCTCCCTGTTGTCAGACTATTGGTGTACGTGCGCTTTTCCCTAGCCCCCTGTTGTTGTCTTATCATATATATATTTTCATAAAACTATCCCTATTATGACTGACAAAGGGCTCCGCATGAATAACAACCTCCAGGAGGGGCAACGGAAAGGGACATTGGACAACTATCTAATCAGGACCACATCGGCAATCGAGTCAGTCATAGAAAGAGTAGAAAAGAGTCTCTCCATAGAACCCATATCCAGTAACCACTCAGCCATGGTGTCACCAGATCAAACCCAAAATTTTTCTTTACTGGAGGAACTAAATCTGCTCTGTAAAACCGTGTATACCAACGTTGAAGACTGGAATGACCTAATAAATGCTCCTGCAGATGCATCGCGTAATACTAGTCCCCAGTCTATTACCACATCTCAACTAAACTCAAGCCACTCTGGTATTCCCCCTTCATCAATACCCACAGACACTACACAACAGCTAGTAAATGTTCAGGTACCCTATCCAAATAGAAAGCGCAAAGGCCCTAAACAGAGGGGAAGATTAGCTAAAATACAAAGATTGCATCAAAATCCCCTTTCGGGCATTAACAACACCCCAAATACATCTGAGGTAAGCTCATATCTGGACCTGACTGCAAATACTACACTATCTGACTTACTGGCCCAGATCGAACTCCTGGTCAGGTCTTTAATTTCCCCACTGGAAAAAAGAATTGAGGCTATAGGGCAAAAGCTCTGTTCCATAGAGGAAACCACCAGGTCAAACCTAACAATCATAAAAAGAATAGAAGGAAATAATCAAGTTGAGACCCTAGTCACTACCGACACCCCCATCCTCCCCGTACAAAGAAATATCATACAAACTCATGCACTTGCCTCTAAAACATCTAAAACATCAGTTATATCAAACCCCTCAATAACTCAGAATCCTGCACCCAGAGATGGGCAGATTAAACCACCCACGCAGAAAGAGGGGAAGTCCCAAACCCATGGTAATATGCAAAGAAGGGCTAAACACATAGATCTACCGCCGGAGGCAGCTCCCTTTGTGTCCATCCTCTCGGGTGTGCCCGAGCTTACTAATAGCAAAATTGAAAGACCAGCAGATCTGGCAAACAAGGTGTCTTTTTGGTTGACAAAGAATAGACCCTTGCCACCCAATATAGATGGAACGATCTTAAATGTTAGAAAGGTAGGGTGGTTGGGATCTACCCCCAAGGACATACCGGGAGACCTGGTATTGGTCAACTTTAGGGACCCTCGAGTCATCCAACATCTCCGAAGCTGGCAGCCACAAATGGGTGATGGGACAATCGGAACATGGGAACTGTATGACTTTTACCCCAGAGCCACATATCTGCCCCCTGCAAGATCATACAAACAATATAATTTTGGGACGGGTAGAAGTGGCCCTGGATCTAATAAGCATACACCACCCACCCATAATCGATTTGCTTAATCTCAAGGTTCAGACCTGGTTCCCTGACTTGTTAAATCCGTTTAAAGAAGGGCTCTTGTAATTAATTAAAAATGATAATGACTGACATTAAGTCCGTGGATGGTCTTTACCAAAGGAATAACCTATGTATTTCTCTCCCTCATTTCCTCTGAAGGACATCTGCCTTATTTTTCTAAAACGTGTCGCCACAACATCTAAACTTACTCCATTTTCTAAGCAACTGAGCGAATAGAAATTGCCACGACCATGCCCTGTAACAAAGCTGCTAGGGTTTGTTTATGATGTATTGTAAAAATGATTTTATTAGTATAATGATTTGTTCTTAACCTTGTGCATATAGGGACTTTGTAATGAATATAATTGATGTTTGTTTTTATTGCGTTTTTACCCTGTATGCTTTTATACTGAATTCGAATAAAGCTTTTTGAATTTGACTTGGCAGTATCTGTGTCTGCCTTGATGGTTTTGAGGGCCTCCTCTACATGACTTCCGAAAAGAGCTTTCCCGTCATATGGAAGGTCCAGTATCTTCTTTTGAACCTCTAGACGGAATGGGTTGGCTTTTAAGCATTCCCTCTCTGTGCAAAACTACACCTCCAGCCAATTGCCCAAACCATGTCACAGTGACATCCATAGCTGAACTATTATCTCATTGGATGCCCCCTATCCTTCATGCAGAATCTTTTTTGCTTCTTCCTTCACATCTTCCAGCAGTTGGTCGATATAGGAGGCAATGTCCGACCACATTTGGCGATCGTAGAACCCTAGAATCGCCATGGAATTTGCAGCTTTAACTGTTAGTGCTGACATCGCTGAGAACCTTTTGCCAATGGAATCCAAACATCTGCCTTCTCTCTCCGGAGGTGCAGATAAAGGCGCTGCAGGAGTTTTGGAGCGTCGTTGGGCGGCCTGCATTACTCAGACTCTGGTTTTGGGTGACCTTGTGAGGCACGCTGGGGCGTCATCTGTGGTTTTATTCTTTTTATCAAGACGTGGCAGTACCGCTGGTACTGAGGCTGGGTTTTTCATGATTCTAATACTTTCATCCCTGATGTAATCTATTATGGGAATAGCTCTGACTGACTTACGAAAAGGCTCTTTATAACCGTGTAAAAAGCAGACAGCTTGTTTGGAAGGCACAATTATAGCAAATCTTTTCGCTGCACGCTGCAACAAATTGTGCAATCCCCCAATATCCTCTTGTGCTGAATCTACCGGAGGGGCTGTTGATGAGGCAGGGGATGACATTCTGTAATCGTCCCATTCCAAGGCCGTATCATGCAATTCCCCCTCCTCCTCTGAAGAGGCTGGTTCCTAGAGAGGAGCAGCTTGTGGAGTATTCAGGACCGATAATACAGCAGGAGTATTTAGTCGTACAGGTGATGTCACCTGAGATGGCGGAGCTCTAATAGCTGGCTCTGACTGTGAAGAGCGATGCCGGTAGTCTTGTAGCATGAGCTGCAAATTTGATAACAATGCATCGTAACCATTTCCTCACGAGACTGTTGATGTCCTTGTGCAGGCTGCATGAAATAGGCTTGATCATATTACTGCTGATCATCCTCCTCGTCATCATATGGGTGACACTTATCGTGCAATTCTGATGGGCTATAAGCATCCCCAAAAGGGCCGCTATCTTGTTCAGAATCTTCATCTTCCCCTTCCAGTAGATGAGTTGGTAATAGAGGTGTGGCTTACGTTCATTAAATAGGTGTTGAGAACGGAAAGTATAATGAAGACTTTTTTTTCTGAGCAATTTAATTATATCCCATCTCTATTGCATTGACCTGTTCCTCTTCCAGTAATACCGTTCGGGCGAGGACCAATTTCCTAATGTTTTCGGCTTTGCTAAGGTTTTCCTTCTGCAAAATATTGGACCCTTTAAATGTTTGTTTTTGAAGTTGCTTCATCCATGATGAAAAATACATATCAACACTGTCTGCCACATGGCGACATATCCAATCCTTTGCCCCCATGGTGTCAATCTGTAAAATCTTGGTACATTTATTTAAAAATGGCAATGCCATTTCACTTTATCCTATTGCTCCTTGTTTATGGTTAATAACAAATGCAGCCCCTAACGGTAGTTTCTCTGCAAGATGTATCCACAATGGCAATGAAGTATGCTGAGTTTGGAACTTAGGTTTTTCTGTTGATAATGTAGTGTTACATTTGTTCTTAGATTCTACTTTGTTGGTGATGAAGATCTACTAGAAATTATTGGTAACAGCAAAAATGTTGCTAAACTACAGAAACACTTCAAGAAGATGTTTGCTGGAGTCTCCAGCATTATCCTAAATGAGGACAGCACTGTTGTCCTGGGAATATCATCACGTGAAGGAGAAGAGGTACATATTTATGAATTTGTTTTTACATTCAAGTGTCTGCTGCATGAGACAGAAAAATGCATTATTTTCTGTGTTACTTTATTTAGGTTATGTTCAAGACGCCAGTGTCAATCACAGAACACCCCAAGATCAACGAATGGCTCACCCTGGTTGAGAAAGAAATGAGAGTCACACTTGCTAAATTGTTAGCCGAATCAGTTAATGAAGCTGAGATCTTTGAGAAATCCACAGTCATTGATCCTGCTAGCTACATCAGTTGGATTGATAAGTACCAGGTATACTCACTTTATTTACTTTGAACAAATATATTATTCTGCCTTTATAACAATGATTTTTGCCCACAGAACTAATAGCCCTCCCTTCTGTTAAAGAACTTCATGAAACTATCATTGAAGTTATTGTTCTGTTTCAGTCATTAAGGCTACATTACCAACATCTGTGTGGTTGAGGGATACTGCGGCATGTTGGCAAAGAAATTAGGCACACACACATTGGGATCTCAAGTGGTATGCCATATAAGATAGGCACTTAAATTATTTTTCCTTCACTATCTGATTATTTTTATTTAAATAAATTTCAGGCCCAGCTTGTAGTGTTGTCTGCGCAGATTGCTTGGTCCGAGAATGTGGAATCTGCACTCAACAATATTACCAACGGGGGCGGAGACTCTAGTACCATTCAGGCTGTTCTGTCCAATGTTGAGGCAACGCTGACTGTACTTGCTGATTCTGTGCTGATGGAACAGCCACCTCTGCGCAGAAGAAAGCTGGAGCACCTGGTAAGTTGTACGCCTACTTGGTTGGTCCAGCATGCATTGAATGGTTGCTGCATTCCCCTTTACATAATAAAAGCAGTTTCTCAATATGTAGACTTGGGATGGGAACCAATTGTAACACATGTATTTCCTGTATATTACAAGCTTCAACTGTATTTCTTAATATGTTTGATTCTTCTATTTTTGTAAATCTTATTTCATAACTTTATGGTTTAAAGAATGTCTGGTGGGAGAATGGAATGAATCACACAACTGCATAGCTTCATCAGACTGATGCTTAAAGAGAATCCTACCCGTTTTTAGGGCTCGGACTCCTCCCCCTCCTGGGGGAGGAGTTAAGAGATCCTAATGTTATAAGAAAAAAAAAGCAGAAGAAGAAGGGCCTTGGTGAGAGGAATTCCACACATTCCTTTGCGTTTTCTGGCATCTGGTCAGTGATTCGTCTTCCCTGTGCTGTGTATGTAGTAGCCTTGAAGTGATAGGCTGTAAGTAATGTACGCGTGCCCGATGTGGCATTTTGTCTGCGAGAGCGAGCATGGCAGAGTGATTAATCTTAATTACGAGCTGTCAGAGTGCCCGTGTAATGCAAGCCAGATGATGCGAACGCGTTCACAGCGGTGAGCGCGTTCAATGTTAAATGACGAGAGGCAGCAGGCGAGGCTCACAGAAGATGTCTCATACATGCTCGTCCACGCTGTAGTTCTTGTTTTAAGTTGCTACGGGGTGTCTTTTTTCTGCCTCTGCGTGACAGTCTGTAAGAATAATGAGCGATGGTGTGCTGACTGTTTATTTTTAGGGTCTGGGAAGGGGAGTGTGTCCGTCCGTTGTTTGAATGTGTGTAGGTTTCAGTTCAATGATCCAGAAAACGGAGGAGAGAGACGTTGTCTACGTAATCAGATTTTTAAAAACTTCACTGCCCCACAGTTTCTAGAACAGGCTGTTGACTGCAAGACTGATGCACATTCACAGACTTCCGTAATTTCTAATGAAGTTTAGGCATTTTGAACTTTCTGAACCCTGTCTGATGCAGCCACTTCACTAATACATAACAGAACAGGCACAGTTTCCCTCGCTGCTGTATAACCGCCAAATGGTTCCAAGCCCATACAGTCCATGGCCTCTCTGGAAAGGTTTCCAGGTGGATGCTAGTTCGCTGAGGGCAGGTGAGCAGAGTGCGAGTATGCAGGGTGAGCAGAGTGTGAGTTTGCAGGGTGAGCAGAGTGTGAGTATGCAGGGTGAGCAGTATGTAAGTATGCAGGGTGATCAGTATGTGGGTGTCCAGGGCCAGGAGTGTGTGAGTGTGCAGGGTCAGCAGTGTGTGAGCATGCAGGGTGAGCAGTACGTTGGTGTCCAGGGCCGGCAGTGTGTCAGTGTGCAGGGTCAGCAGTGTGTGAGTATGCAGGGTGAGCAGAGTGCGAGTATGCAGGGTGAGCAGAGTGCGAGTATGCAGGGTGAGCAGAGTGCGAGTATGCAGGGTGAGCAGAGTGCGAGTATGCAGGGTGAGCAGAGTGCGAGTATGCAGGGTGAGCAGAGTGCGAGTATGCAGGGTGAGCAGAGTGTGAGTTTGCAGGGTGAGCAGAGTGTGAGTATGCAGGGTGATCAGTATGTAAGTATGCAGGGTGATCAGTATGTGGGTGTCCAGGGCCAGGAGTGTGTGAGTGTGCAGGGTCAGCAGTGTGTGAGCATGCAGGGTGAGCAGTACGTTGGTGTCCAGGGCCGGCAGTGTGTCAGTGTGCAGGGTCAGCAGTGTGTGAGTATGCAGGGTGAGCAGTGTTTGAGTATGCAGGGTGATCAGTATACGAGTATACAGGGTGATCAGTATACGGGTGTCCAGGGCCAGCAGTGTGTCAGTGTGCAGGGTCAGCAGTGTGCGAGTATGCAGGGTGAGCACAGTGCGAGTATGCAGGGTGAGCAGAGTGCGAGTATGCAGGGTGAGCAGAGTGCGAGTATGCAGGGTGAGCAGAGTGCGAGTATGCAGGGTGAGCAGAGTGCGAGTATGCAGGGTGAGCAGAGTGCGAGTATGCAGGGTGAGCAGAGTGCGAGTATGCAGGGTGAGCAGAGTGCGAGTATGCAGGGTGAGCAGAGTGCGAGTATGCAGGGTGAGCAGAGTGCGAGTATGCAGGGTGAGCAGAGTGCGAGTATGCAGGGTGAGCAGAGTGCGAGTATGCAGGGTGAGCAGAGTGCGAGTATGCAGGGTGAGCAGAGTGCGAGTTTGCAGGGTGAGCAGAGTGTGAGTATGCAGGGTGATCAGTATGTAAGTATGCAGGGTGATCAGTATGTGGGTGTCCAGGGCCAGCAGTGTGTGAGCATGCAGGGTGAGCAGTACGTTGGTGTCCAGGGCCGGCAGTGTGTCAGTGTGCAGGGTCAGCAGTGTGTGAGTATGCAGGGTGAGCAGTGTTTGAGTATGCAGGGTGATCAGTATACGAGTATACAGGGTGATCAGTATACGGGTGTCCAGGGCCAGCAGTGTGTCAGTGTGCAGGGTCAGCAGTGTGTGAGTATGTAGGGTGAGCAGAGTGCGAGTATGCAGGGTGAGCAGAGTGCGAGTATGCAGGGTGAGCAGAGTGCGAGTATGCAGGGTGAGCAGAGTGCGAGTATGCAGGGTGAGCAGAGTGCGAGTATGCAGGGTGAGCAGAGTGCGAGTATGCAGGGTGAGCAGAGTGCGAGTATGCAGGGTGAGCAGAGTGCGAGTATGCAGGGTGAGCAGAGTGCGAGTATGCAGGGTGAGCAGAGTGCGAGTATGCAGGGTGAGCAGAGTGCGAGTATGCAGGGTGAGCAGAGTGCGAGTATGCAGGGTGAGCAGAGTGCGAGTATGCAGGGTGAGCAGAGTGCGAGTATGCAGGGTGAGCAGAGTGCGAGTATGCAGGGTGAGCAGAGTGCGAGTATGCAGGGTGAGCAGAGTGTGAGTATGCAGGGTGAGCAGAGTGTAAGTATGCAGGGTGATCAGTATGTGGGTGTCCAGGGCCAGGAGTGTGTGAGTGTGCAGGGTGAGCAGTACGTTGGTGTCCAGGGCCGGCAGTGTGTGAGTATGCAGGGTGAGCAGTGTTTGAGTATGCAGGGTGAGCAGTATACGAGTATACAGGGTGATCAGTATACGGGTGTCCAGGGCCAGCAGTGTGTCAGTGTGCAGGGTCAGCAGTGTGTGAGTATGCAGGGTGAGCAGAGTGCGAGTATGCAGGGTGAGCAGAGTGCGAGTATGCAGGGTGAGCAGAGTGCGAGTATGCAGGGTGAGCAGAGTGTGAGTATGCAGGGTGATCAGTATGTAAGTATGCAGGGTGATCAGTATGTGGGTGTCCAGGGCCAGGAGTGTGTGAGTGTGCAGGGTCAGCAGTGTGTGAGTGTGCAGGGTGAGCAGTACGTTGGTGTCCAGGGCCGGCAGTGTGTCAGTGTGCAGGGTCAGCAGTGTGTGAGTATGCAGGGTGAGCAGTGTTTGAGTATGCAGGGTGATCAGTATACGAGTATACAGGGTGATCAGTATACGGGTGTCCAGGGCCAGCAGTGTGTGAGTATGCAGGGTCAGCAGTGTGTGAGTATGCAGGGTGAGCAGAGTGCGAGTATGCAGGGTGAGCAGAGTGCGAGTATGCAGGGTGAGCAGAGTGCGAGTATGCAGGGTGAGCAGAGTGCGAGTATGCAGGGTGAGCAGAGTGCGAGTATGCAGGGTGAGCAGAGTGCGAGTATGCAGGGTGAGCAGAGTGCGAGTATGCAGGGTGAGCAGAGTGCGAGTATGCAGGGTGAGCAGAGTGCGAGTATGCAGGGTGAGCAGAGTGCGAGTATGCAGGGTGAGCAGAGTGCGAGTATGCAGGGTGAGCAGAGTGCGAGTATGCAGGGTGATCAGTATGTGGGTGTCCAGGGCCAGGAGTGTGTGAGTGTGCAGGGTCAGCAGTGTGTGAGTGTGCAGGGTGAGCAGTACGTTGGTGTCCAGGGCCGGCAGTGTGTCAGTGTGCAGGGTCAGCAGTGTGTGAGTATGCAGGGTGAGCAGTGTTTGAGTATGCAGGGTGATCAGTATACGAGTATACAGGGTGATCAGTATACGGGTGTCCAGGGCCAGCAGTGTGTCAGTGTGCAGGGTCAGCAGTGTGTGAGTATGCAGGGTGAGCAGAGTGCGAGTATGCAGGGTGAGCAGAGTGCGAGTATGCAGGGTGAGCAGAGTGCGAGTATGCAGGGTGAGCAGAGTGCGAGTATGCAGGGTGAGCAGAGTGTGAGTATGCAGGGTGATCAGTATGTAAGTATGCAGGGTGATCAGTATGTGGGTGTCCAGGGCCAGGAGTGTGTGAGTGTGCAGGGTCAGCAGTGTGTGAGTGTGCAGGGTGAGCAGTACGTTGGTGTCCAGGGCCGGCAGTGTGTCAGTGTGCAGGGTCAGCAGTGTGTGAGTATGCAGGGTGAGCAGAGTGCGAGTATGCAGGGTGAGCAGAGTGCGAGTATGCAGGGTGAGCAGAGTGCGAGTATGCAGGGTGAGCAGAGTGCGAGTATGCAGGGTGAGCAGAGTGCGAGTATGCAGGGTGAGCAGAGTGCGAGTATGCAGGGTGAGCAGAGTGCGAGTATGCAGGGTGAGCAGAGTGCGAGTATGCAGGGTGAGCAGAGTGCGAGTATGCAGGGTGAGCAGAGTGCGAGTATGCAGGGTGAGCAGAGTGCGAGTATGCAGGGTGATCAGTATGTAAGTGTCCAGGGCCAGGAGTGTGTGTGTGTGCAGGGTCAGCAGTGTGTGAGCATGCAGGGTGAGCAGTACGTTGGTGTCCAGCGCCAGCAGTGTGTGAGTGTGCAGGGTGAGCAGTGTGTGACTTTGCAGGGTGAGCAGTGTGTGAGCGTGCAGGGTGAGCAGTATGCAGGGTTAACAGTGTGTGAGTGTGTAGGGTGAGCAGTGTGTGAGTGTGTAGGGTGAGCAGTGTGTGCGTGTGTAGGTTAAGCAGTGTGTGACTGTGCAGGGTGAGCAGTATGCAGGGTTAACAGTGTGTGAGTGTGTAGGGTGAGCAGTGTGTGAGTGTGTAGGGTGAGCAGTGTGTGCGTGTGTAGGTTAAGCAGTGTGTGACTGTGCAGGGTGAGCAGTGTTTGAGTATGCAGGGTAATCACTATGTGAGTATGCAGGGTAATCAGCTTTTCACCAAGCTCACACACACCACCAGCCGTCACTGCAAGCTTTCACCAGGCGCACACACACACCATTAACCATCAGTGCACACTTTCACCAGGCATACACACACCACCAGCCGTCAGTGCACGCTTTCACCAGGCACACAGAGTAGTGAGTGCAGAGTAGTGAGTAGAGTAGTGAGTAGTGAGTAGTGAGTGCAGAGTAGTGAGTAGTGAGTGCAGAGTAGTGAGTAGTGAGTGCAGAGTAGTGAGTAGAGTAGTGAGTAGAGTAGATTAGTGAGTAGTGAGTGCAGAGTAGTGAGTAGTGAGTAGAGTAGTGAGTAGAGTAGTGAGTAGTGAGTGCAGAGTAGTGAGTAGTGAGTGCAGAGTAGTGAGTAGTGAGTGCAGAGTAGTGAGTAGTGAGTAGAGTAGTGAGTAGTGAGTAGAGTAGTGAGTAGTGAGTAGTGAGTAGAGTAGTGAGTAGTGAGTAGAGTAGTGAGTAGAGTAGTGAGGTGAGTAGAGTAGTGAGGTGACTAAAGTAGTGAGTGCAGAGTAGTGAGTAGTGAGTAGAGAAGTGAGTAGTGAGTTGAGTAGTGAGTAGAGTAGTGAGTAGAGTAGTGAGTAGAGTAGTGAGTAGAGTAGTGAGTAGAGTAGTGAGTAGAGTAGTGAGTAGTGAGTGCAGAGTAGTGAGTAGTGAGTAGAGTAGTGAGTAGTGAGTGCAGAGTAGTGAGTGCAGAGTAGAGAGTAGTGAGTAGTGAGTGCAGAGTAGTGAGTAGTGAGTAGAGTAGTGAGTAGTGAGTAGTGAGTAGAGTAGTGAGTAGAGTAGTGAGTAGAGTAGTGAGTAGAGTAGTGAGTAGAGTAGTGTAGTGAGTAGAGTAGTGAGTAGAGTAGTGAGTAGAGTAGAGTAGTGAGTAGAGTAGTGTAGTGAGTAGAGTAGTGAGTAGAGTAGTGAGTAGGACATCACAGGCAGCAGCTGTGCAAGCTTCTTACACTCACAAGGAGACCACAGGCAGCAGAGGTGCAAGCTTCTCACACTCACAAGAAGGACATCACAGGCAGTAACGGTGCAATATTCGCACACTCACAAGGAGATCACTGGCAGTACACACCACATGAACACACTCCATAACACATAGCAACAATACATTGGCATTTACAATGCCATTAGCTCAAACTCAAATAAATCCGAGCCCGATTGCATTTCTAATGCTTGTTTGACTTTGGCATAACTAGAAAGATGTTGGGCCTAGTAAAAATGCTGTTGAACCATAGCAGTTGCCCCATAAAAATTCAAATGCAATCCAAAATAAGTACCCTTTAAATAAGTTCCCTTTGGCAGGTGTTTATGGGAAACTATACATTTCAGTTAAATATTTTGTTTTGCAGATTACAGAGTTGGTGCACCAGCGAGATGTCACAAGAATGATGAACAAAAACCGAATTGATAATCCAAAATCTTTTGACTGGCTCAGCCAGATGCGCTTCTACTTTGATCCAAAACAAACCGATGTCTTACAGCAGCTCTCTATCCAGATGGCTAATGCGAAGTTCAACTATGGCTTTGAATACCTTGGAGTCCAAGACAAGCTTGTACAGACACCACTTACTGACCGGTGCTATCTGACCATGACCCAGGCTTTGGAAGCAAGACTTGGAGGATCTCCATTTGGTAATTTCTTTTTTAAAATTCTGTAATAACTTGACTTCTGAAAGGTGTATGTCATGCATGCTGCTAATCATGTACTTAAAAAACGCAAAAGCAATGCTATGCCCCTTTCTTTGAATAGATGTGAGGATACAGTTTGCACATGTTGCAGGGTAGAGCATATGGTGAAAACGTGTAATAGAAGTGTGGTCTGTTCTGTGAGTTTTTCTTTTTTGCATTATTTGGACAAGGTGGAACCACAGAGGAAAGGGAAACGTGAGCTTTGTAAAATGCTAATTACTTAATTAGTTGCACAACGAATTTTGTCCTGGTTTTTCGTATATCTGCCTTTAGTTAGTATTGCAGAAATGAAGGCTCTATTTAAGAAAAAAAAAAAAAATGGAAACTTCTTTTTAAGAAATATCTGCCTGACAACCTGGTAAGTGTTGTATAGTTAGAAATGCTATTGGTTTGATGCTCCTATTAGCATATTTAACAAGCATTTTGAAACAACTGCAGTAAAATTAAAGGATTTGCAAGCTACAGGTGATTTTGACGGTTTACCTAATCCAGATTTTACAAACGTTTGAGAAGAGCACAACCACTGCAGAAATGAAGCACAACCTTTAAAAACCTGTTGAGCGATAATTATTCTGAAGTGGTTGCTCCTTCCAACCCCTGGGGCGTTTGTCTTGAAAGTTGATGACTTTCTATTTTGAGCAAATATGCTGCTGGAAGCTGTCCTGCTACTAACCCAGCACATTCATGATGGCATCAGCAAACTTTTTTTTTAAAGACTTTATTCAGCACCAAATACAATTCACATTAGTCATCAACGAACCAGAACAGCAGATGTGTACCAGGTGGCGATACAATACTTAACAAACTAAGGAGATTAATGCAGGCGTGTAGAAGTTCTGGCCGGTTCAAGCAAAGATACAGAGTGCCATTTTTCAATACAGTAAAATCATAAAGACAAAAATCAACGAACTGCAATGAAAAATAAGGAACACATTACACCAAAGGAAATAAAATCAATAAGCGCGCGAGAATCAAGAAGGCAAGTCGGGCAGCACAGGAGCAGGCATAACATTAGAATGTCGCGGTGATAAACGTAGCCCACACAACTTGGCATGGAACTGACAGTCTAGTGCACCACTCAAAAGGAGCTAGTCTCCACAGGAGGCAAGCATTACACACGGAAACACACCGGCCTCCACGCTCACGCCCAACTCCTCCACTCACAGCAGACCGCAGGTTAGAGCCCAAAGTGATGAGTGTTCATGTTAGATGGTGTCGGGCATGCGGCGGGGCCGCACACTCCCTAACCCACCCCCTCCGGAACAATGGAATGAAGGGATTGGGACTGCGCCTTCTGAGTCCCTTTTTCAACATAGCTTCGGTAGGGACCCCATATGTCTGTTGGACGGGAAGCCGGCGGGAGCAAGGTCGAAAATTCCACGCTGTTAACATTGCAGTGGGCCACACTCCTTAGCCATGCGCCGACCTTCGGAGCGCGACGAGCGCACCAGAGCAGCGCAATTTCCCTCTTGGCCAGAAGGAAGCACAGGGATGCCAGTCTACGGAGAGGGCGTGGGAAGTTAACAACGTAGCCCAACAATGCAATTTCGGGGGTAGGCTGCAGAGTCATGCCCAGTATGTCACCCAGGAGCCGGTGAACTCCCAGCCAATATGTATGTACCCGCGGGCATGTCCATGACAAATGGGAGAAGTCAGCATGTGAAGCGGCGCACCTGGGACAACAGTGCGGCCTGCTAGCGTCTATCTTGTGAGCTAGCGCAGGGGTGTGGTACATCCTCCGTAGGAACTTGAAGTGAAGAAGTTTGTGCCTACTATTCATGGACACGTCTTTGGTGACAGCGCAGCACGCCTCCCACTGATCGTCCGTTATCTGAATACCCAAGTCCCCTTCCCACGCAGCGCGCACCGCGGTGTCAAAGGAGGGGAGAGATGTCATGCATAGTTTATACAGCCTTGACACCACGTGAGTACCAGTTTGATTTTGTATAATAAACGTGAGTGCAGGGTCCTCAGTTGGAGGCAATGGGAACGTGGGGAACTCAGCGCGCAGCATGGATCGGAGTCTGGTCAGGGTGAAGGCGTCCATAAATGTGCGGTCAGCGAAGCGGGTGTCCTCCGTCAAGGAAAAAGCATGCCCCTCTGGGAACAGGTCACCAATCGTGTGTAAGTGAAATTTGGACAGCGTGCGGCCAACTATCGCCTCTCCAGTGATGGGGAGCCAGTGAGGGTTGGGGAGGAGAAGCGCAGAAGAGTACAACCTATCCAAGCGAAGCAGTCTCCGCAACTTATGATGGCATCAGCAAACTTAAACGGGCTTGTGATATACACAAGATCACTGGCATATACTAATACAATCAGAAAATACCGGATAATTAAATTCTGGCAATATAGCTTGTTAGTCAATGATTGGTGCATAATACCAATTAAATTGCTTTCACATTTCACTATACTTATTCAACACTAACCCTTTATGGGTCCCGGAGTAGCGTTCTACTTGCGGAAAAAGCACTTTAACGCCTCGTCAGGGGTAGTAAGCGCTATATAAATGCAATTACAATACAATGTTTATCCTGGAGTCATGCCTCCCCAATACTAAGGTGCTGATTTTTTTTATTTTTTTTTACATTTTGGTGCATTTTGTGCTTCACTTCATAACTTATCCTAGGGTTTGTTAATTCCTCTTTATTGAACCAACAAATGAGCCAAAGTGTAGCAAACTGTATTCATTTATTTTTTTTGTTTTGAATGGGGAAAACGTTTGTTATAAGAATGTCAGTTTTCTACTTTTATGGCATCAGCAAAAGGTCTACTGCGCTAAGATTACCAGGTTCCCAGCCTTCAGGAACCGGCAGAATGGTAAAAACAAAACAAACATTTACACCACAGTTTTTCAATTTTTTTCTTTAATACGTAGTGGTCAAAAGTTCCTATTTGTTCAGGTTCTACTTACTTGCAGTGGGCGGGGGAGGGGGGAGAAGAGATATGGATCCTAATGGGTGATCCTGGGATATTAGACATTTTGGAAAAATAAACAAAGTTCTAAATTCAGCACATGGTCATTTGTGTAAACCACTCATTGTTTCCCAAACAAGCTGACCATTGAAACCAAAAATTAATAACCGTACGTAAGAACAAAATTGAAATGAGTGCAATGTATTCGTAAGTTGATTTCTTTTTTTGTTTTTGCTTTTTGTGGTCATTCTACCAAAGTAATATACTTTCAATCGTATGTAGGAAAGTGCCCCTTTTTGACATAGTCACTCCCACTTTATGCTGGGTATTTGATGCAACTTTGACTGGAGTGCACTGGGCTGCTGCTAACCAGGACGCCAGTGCCAGTGCTCTTTCCCTAAAACATGAAAACTGTGCAATTGTGTCCCACTTGGCAAGACCTTTAGCACCACAGTAAGTCACTAGTAAATGGTACCCCTGGTACCTAGTGCATGGTTACTAGAGAGGGTCTCTAAGGGCTGCAGCATGTATTGTGCTACTCTAAGGGACCTACCACCAAACCCAGGCAGACTGCCATTGCATGCTGCAAAGAATGGTGCAGATAAAAGTGATAACACATGCACACAACCCGTCCCAGACACTCCATGAAATATGTAAGTCACCAGTAGAGCAGGCCTGACAGCCCTAAAGCAGGGTGCATTATATTACATGTGTGGACCTATCTGCATGAGCTTATATGCCCCTGTGCTGTCTAGTTCATTTGCTGGATAGTACAAGTAAATAGGGAAGCCCTCTTAAGTATATGTACTGGGCACTGGTTGTTATGAGTTCCCCAGCTCCATGATGGCTTCACTGAAACCTATTGTGTTTATCAAACACTTTTCTGAATAGATCCATAATGAGGCCAGTGCTAGATTTATGATGACATGTACTCAGAGAGCACCTTAAAGGTGCCCCCTGAAAACCTCTAGTGTGCTGGCTGACTGACATTGACCATCCTGCTACCACAGACGCACTTCTGACCCTCTGTAGGTGAGAGCCTGTGCTCTCAGAGGTCAGAAACAATACTTGCTCTGGCCAAAGGTGTTGTCCCGTCCTCCAAGCAGGATGGCTAGTAATCAGCATGTTCGAGGCATGTGGGCTGCTGAATTCATATCTGTGCATAGATCGCCGCCTAGTGTTGGGTCCGGATGATTGCACTTTGTTGTCCTGGAAGAGTCTTCGAAGTATCACGAGATAGGTGACTCCTCCCCTGGACTTCAGTGCGCATGGGCAATCCTCTCCATGCTCAGATTGTTTTTTTCAGCCATTGGGTTCGGATGCAAACTCCTATACACCAGCTCTGAATCGAAAACAAAACTTCGACTTCGACTGTATTGTTCTCGTTCGGTACCTCTCTACTCAATACAAACTTCCATCTCCAATCGGTCGTCGACGCGGGCTACTGGGCCTTTTCGACGCCACGTGAGCCAACCGTCGATGGAAAGAAGCCCTTTTAAAAGGTGCCCCCAATGCCTCTCCAAGTTCCCCCCATACTGATAAACACTCAGTATGCAACAAGTGCCTTTCCCCAGACCATAGGGAAGAAACCTGCCCGGCCTGCGCCCAGTTCCGGTCGAAGAAAACCATATGGATCCGAAGGGCCGCTAGGCAAGAAATGCAGCGACAGGCACCGGAACCGGACAACATCTTCGATGATGACCAGGACCTACCGGACGCTCAAGACTCAGACCTAGAGATCGTCACAGTCGAGGACTACGATGACGAGATCCCGTCGGGCCAAATCGTGAGTACACTGCCCCCGACACCAATTAACCCATCACCAAAGGCTCCGGTTGAGGCATTGTCAACAGGCCTTAGCCAAGATCATAAAAGACTTTTGACAGCCCCGCCTTCAGGCTCGGCACCGAAATCTTCAGAAACCCCAGGGCCTAGTACCATCGCCCCGAAGAAGGTTCCAGAGCCAAAAAAGGTCACCGACCCAAAGGGCGTCGATCCAAAAAAGGCCGCACAGCCAAAGAGCGTCGACCCGAACAAGGGCATGCAGCCGAAGGGCACCGAACCAAAGAAGGTCGCCGACCCGACCAAGCCTGCGGTTCCCAAAACCGTCGACCCGGAGCCGTACCGAAACCATCGAAGCCGGACAAACCTGTCGACCCAAAGATAACCGCTCCAAAGACACCGGTCGATCCAAAAAAGAACATCGATCCGGTGAAAGACACACGTTCAAATAAGCCTACGGAGCACAAAGAGCGTGTCGACCCAAAGTTCCAGTCGACGCTAAAGCACTCGCCGAGCCGAAATCAGGGCCCTAGCCGAAAAAGCCCAGCACAACACTAAAAGTCGTAGAAAAACCAGGTGTTTTGTTGACCCGAAAAAGTCCAACACTAAACCCAGGACTGTAGTGGAAGAACTATTCCACCCAAATCCATCCGACGACCAAGCTAAAATTTACATTAACCCTGAGACTTGTAAATTTACCATCCTGCATAGGAAAAAGAGACCTTTGGACTGGTAAAGTTACCATCCTGCATAGGAAAAAGAGACCTTTGGACTTTGAACCTGATTCACCTATCCCACTGAAGAAAAAGGACTTTGGCACTTCTCCCACAAGACCCTCAATCCCTTTTCAACGTATTAAGCCTTCCACACCCTTTGCACCTACCTCACCCTCCCACCACGGGGACGATGAGGGGGACACAGGGTATGAACCACATCCCCTATATGACTTTCCTCAAGATCCTGACCAGGAGGAACCTTGGAATGAGCCAACAGACCCTTATGACACACATCCCATCCCTGATGTGCCCATTATCCTACTAAGCCATCTCCCACTGATGACACAGTAGTCTTTAACGAACTCATTGACAGGGCAGCACAATTCCACAACGTGGACATGCACAGTGACCCCGTGGAAGAGGACTTCCTCTTTGACACTTTCACTACTGCAGAGAAAAGTGTCAAAACACTTCCCATGTTGAAGGGAGTTCTAAAACATGCACCTGACATATTCAAGGACACAGCCAGGGCACGGGTAATCAATCCCAGAATAGAAAAAAAGTATAGACCGGCTCCTACAGACACTACTTAAATCAAGGGCCAGTTGCCGCTAGACTCACTGGTGGTTGCTAACGCACGTAAAAGAGCCAACTCTCAGACAACAGGGGAAGCACCTCCCCCTGATAAGGAGTCAAAAATTCTAGAAGCATCAGGCAAAAGAGTAGCGGCACAATCATTCAATTCGTGGAGAATTGCTAACACACAAGCCCTACTGGCTCGTTACGATAGGGCGCACTACGATCAGCTCGAAAGCCTTATGCAACATTTGCCCGAGCCGTTTAAAGCACAAGCAAATGATCTCATTCAAGAGGGAAAATTCATATCAAATGCCTCCATTAAATGTGCGCTGGACGCTGCAGACACCGCAGCTAGGTCCATTAATACTAGTGTCCTCCTCCGTAGACACTCATGGCTGCGGGTTTCAGGTTTTAAGAATGAGGTGCAGTCCACTATTCTAAACCAACCCGTCAATCCAGATTTTCTATTTGGTCTTGCGGTAGACACCATCTTGGACAAAATCAAAAAGGACACAGAAACCGCAAAATCCATGGGTGCACTTCAATTTCTACAACATAGAGGCTCCTTTCGACGCTCCTCATACAGAGCAAATACACGAGAAAATGCTTCACAAACATCTGCCTCTTACAAAGGTGACACACAAGGTTCTTTCGCAAAGAACACCACCAGAGGTGGTTACAGAGGTAACAGTAATAAGGGAAGAGGGTGGGGAAGCAATAACACCCGGGCCTCCGCCACCACAAAACAGTGACTTCATTTTGCTGCCTCCAGACCACTTAACACCAGTCTGAGGCAGACTACAACAGTTCCTACCTGTCTGGCACGCAATTACCACGGACAGGTGGGTAAGAGAAATTATCCAGTCTGGCTATTGCCTAGAACTGACTTCTACGCCACGAAACATACCACCCAGACATCGTCCTATGTCCATAGAACACATCAAACTACTACAACAAGAGGTGAAAAGTATGCTGGAAAAGGGGGCCATAGAGCAAGTCCCTTTCCACCAACAAGGGAAAGGAGTATACTCCCTATACTTATTCCAAAGAAGGACGGTTCTCTCAGACCAATTTTGGACCTCAGGGCCCTAAATCAATACATACTATCGGAGCACTTCCATATGATCACACTACAACAAGTGCTCCCGCTGCTACAGCAAGGAGACTTCCTAGCAACACTGGACCTCAAGGATGCGTACTTCCACATACCCATCCATCCAGCCCACAGAAAATACTTCAGGTTCACAATAAAAGGGCAACGCTACCAATTCAAGGTTTTGCCCTTCGGGGTTACCACGGCTCCAAGAGTGTTTACAAAATGCTTAACGACAGTAGCAGCACTTCTCAGGAGGCAACACGTCCATGTGTACCCTTATCTGGACGAATGGCTAATACAAGCAAAATCGTACCAAGAGTGTGCAGCACACACGTCTCACACAATCCAGTTGCTACACAGCCTAGGCTTTTCCATCAACTACACAAAATCGCATCTGCAACCTTCCCACATACAGCAACACCTGGGAGCCACTATAAACACCTCAGTGGCAATGGCGTACCCAAACACAGCAAGGATAGCCAGCATGCAGATACTCATCCGCAAATTCATGCCACAGCACTCCCTGCCAGCCCAAGTTTTCATGCAGCTCATAGGCATGATGGCCTCCTGCATATTCATTGTCCCCCATGCCAGACTTCAAATGCGCCCGTTACAGGAATGCCTAGCACGGCAATGGAACCAGGCTCGTGGACAACTAAAAGACCTAGTGTTGGTGGACAGTCGCGCACACAAATCTCTGCAGTGGTGGAACCCACAAAACCTTTTACAGGGGCGACTGTTCCAAGAGCCGGTTCCACAACTAGTACTAACAGCGGACGCATCACTGACAGGCTGGGGAGCCCATCTCCGTCAGTACACAGTACAAGGGCTCTGGACACACAAAGAAGGCTGCATATCAACCAACTAGAGTTGTTAGTGATCTTCCTAGCCCTAAAAGCCTTTCAGAAATACGTGTACAACAAGACGGTGTTGATCCGGACGGACAACATGACCGCAATGTACTATATCCAGAAACAGGGAGGAACTCACTCTCCACAGCTGTCCCATCTGGCGCAGAGCATATGGAAATGGGCAATTCAAAAGAACATCTTTCTCCTAGCAGAACACCTCCCAGGGAAGAACAATAAAACTGCCGACCTGCTCAGCAGGCACAGCCGACAAATACACGAAGGGGAGATTCACCCCCAAGTTCTCCAGCCATTCTTAGAGGAATGGGGTCACCCAGAGGTAGACCTCTTTGCCACAAAAGAAAACTCCAAATGCCAGTACTTTGCCGCCAGATTCCCACATCCGTTGTCACTGGGCAATGCGATATGGATGAACTGGTCAGGCAGATTTGCGTATGCTTTTCCCCCTACACCGTTGATCCCGCTGGTGGCACGCAAACTGCGACAACACTCACGCACACTAATCCTAGTTGCTCCCACATGGGCGAGACAACCATGGTACACAACTTTCCTAGAACTTTCAGTAGTTCCTCATCAAAAACTGTGCCTTGCTCCCCATCTTCTAACCCAGAACCATGGAGAAATAAGACACCCAGATCCCAATCAGATGAACCTAGCGATCTGGCTCCTGAGGTCTTAGAGTTCAGATACCTTAACTTATCCCCAGACTGCATGAACATCATTAGGGAGGCAAGAAAATCAACCACACGAGCGTGCTATGCAGCAAAATGGAAGAGATTTGTTATTTACTTCAACAATAACCAAATCAACCCATTAGACGCTTCCATACAAAACATTATATGCTACCTGCTGCATTTACAAAGATGTAACTTAGCATACTCTTCCATACGACTACACCTAGCTGCTATAGCAGCATACCTTCAGAACAGGCAACACCTTTCACTGTTCAGGGTACCAGCAATTCAAGCATTTATGGAGGGCTTAAAAAGGGTGATCCCTCCAAGACACCCTCCTTCCCCAGTCTGGAATCTAAATATAGTGCTTACCAGACTCATGGGGCCTCCTTTCGAACCTCTACACTCATGCGAATTGCAATTCCTAACGTGGAAGGTTGCATTCTTAGTTGCCATCACTTCACTCAGGAGAGTGAGCGAATTGCAAGCACTAACAATTCAAGAACCCTTCATGCAAGTACAGGCTAACAGGGTAGTTCTTAGAACAAACCCTAAATTCATGCCTAAAGTCGTATCCAATTTCCATATCAATCAAGCAATTGAACTGCCAGTATTCTTTCAGAATCCACAGTCAGTAGCTGAGAGAGCCCTGCACACACTAGACGTAAAAAGAGCTCTACTTTACTATGTGGACAGAACTAAATCCTTTAGAAAAACAAAACAGCTGTTTGTTGCTTTTGCACCACAACACAAAGGAAATCCTATTTCAAAGTCAGGGATGGCCAGATGGATAGTTAAATGCATTCAAATATGTTATCTAAAAGCTAAACGCACTTTAACAGTCCCCCCTAGAGCGCACTCTACACGGAAAATGGGGGCATCCATGGCTTTCCTAGGGAATATTCCTCTCGAAGACATCTGTAAGGCAGCCACATGGTCCACCATACACACTTTCACTAAACACTACTGTGTAGACGTGCAAGCAGAACAGCAAGCTGCTGTAGGCCAGGCTGTCCTCAAAACTCTTTTCAAAACTGCTGCAGCTGGCACAGGTGGCCACCGCTAGAGGAGATACTGCTATTCAGTCTATTCACAGATATGAATTCAGCAGCCCACATGCCTCAACGGAATATGCTACTTACCAGTATGCATCTGTTCTTGGCATGTAGGGCTGCTGACATTCATATCGCCCACCCTCCTCCCCGGCGCCTGTCGCAGTTGCAGCATTATCTCTAGCATGGACATCTCTTACTTTCCTATCCATCTCTGCCACAATGGCGAAAAACAATCTGAGCATGGAGAGGATGCCCATGCGCACTGTAGTCCAGGTTAGGACTGACCTATCTCGTGATACTTCGAAGACTCTTCCAGGACAACAAAGGGCAATCATCCGGACCCAACACTAGGCGGCGATCTATGCACAGATATGAATGTGAGCAGCCCTACATGCCAAGAACAGATGCATACTGGTAAGTAGCATATTCCTTCTGATTTTTACATCTGCCTGTGGATTCCTCACCTTTTGAATTACCCCAATGCACAGCGTTCCACAGAACATTTTCTTCCTCGGCTCTCCCACATAGACTATGATGTGATGGAACGGCTTTGCATGTGACTCCACTTAACGTCATCAGAGCCATAATAAGACCTCTTCGGCATGCTGACGTCAGTTCCCTTTTTTCTGCGCCAGCGACACGTAACGGTCTTTTCCCAGGCTCCCCATTTCTGGGAGTTTTAATTGTTAATGTTGCTGCAGCTTTGTGGCCTTCTCCTTGAAAGTCTGGATTCAAGCCATGCAGGGAATGCGGGGGCCAGATGTCCATCACTGACCCTTATGAAGATTGCTTGTGGTGTCTGTCCTTGGATCACAACATCAGTACATGCACTTCGTGTAAGATGATGAATCCGAAAGCCCTGAAGGAAAGGGAGACCAAGTTCTTTATGGCCAAAGCTAAAAAGCAGAAGAGGCGTTGCAGGAAATCTCTGACCGATCGAAGTCACCGATGCCTCATACTTAAAGGTCCTCTAAGAAGCACAAGAAGAAGCGGTGTCATGGATCTCTGCATCGTTCTTCGAAGGAGAAACTCAAAAGTCGGTGTCTGAGTACTAGGCGTCATCGCCAAAAAAGAAAAAAAAAAAAAATCTCTCCAACTCCTCCAACAGAGGTGTCAGCGACTCCGTCACCCAGGGCTGTTACTCCCTTTAATCCGTACAATGTTACGCCTCCTCCGAGGTCTGCTACTTCACCTCCAGTACTGAGAACACAGACTCCACAACCTGAGCCAAATTTGGTACCTCCACGTATGGCTCCAGAGCCCTTGGTTCCGGATCCTGCTTTCCCAACTCCGGGATCGGATCCACTAAATGTTTTAAATGCTATGTTAAGCATTTTTGCGAGGGCTGCAAATTCTACTGGTTTGTCTGCTGGCCCCAGAGGTCTGTTAGCTTACTCTCTGGGAGGATTTCCCACTCATTTTCCCTAGGCACCATTCATGCACTATGCCTGTGACACCAGGGAGTTGGCCTCCACCGGCGCTGAGGTTTTCGACGCAGTTGCAGTTGCTGGAGGGTCATGCTCCATTGTATGATTCTTCTCCAGTGCCGTCTGGATCTGAACCGGCACTAGTTCGTGTAAGAAAGTGCCCTCTTTTTGCATCATTGCCCTGACTTTTCGCCAAACTGTTGATGTACTTTGACTGAGTGTGCCCTGGATTCCTGCCAACCAGGTACCCAGGGCCTATGTTCTTTCCCTAATCTGCATTGAGACAAAACCCAATTGGCACTCTTTGGCCACATGTGAGTCCCTTTTAAATAATACCATAGGTACCAAGGGCACTGTGACCAGGGAAGGCCTCTAAGGGCTGCAACACATATTGTCATCCTTACAGGTCCTGTACCTTAAAACACGCACACGCACGCACACTGTACCCCTACCGTGTCTATATCCATTCTTAGACATTGTAAGTGCAGTAAAGCCATTAGAATATATGGTCTGGGAGTTTGTCATTACAAACTCCAAAGCACCATAATGGCTATACTGAATCCTGGGAAGTTTGGTATCAAACTTCTCAAGATTCAAGATTCAAAATTACTTTATTCGGTTAAAAAAGCAAGATAACCATGAAAGTAGCATGACAAATACAGTTTACAAGAGGTGAAGTAAACTTATTTTAAGAACACCAAAAGAAAAGAAAACATCAAAGTATAATTCATATATACAATAAAAAACGATCAGTCCGTTTGAATTGATTTACGGCACTTAAAAACCAGTTTTAAAAATTCTGCAATTGAAGCAACCATAAAAACAGTTTCCATTTTCTGGCATTCTGTAAACGCTAGGCGGCATCTATATACATTTAGATCCTTGAGGATAGGGATGACAAGATTCTTTCGAGGAAGAGTATAAAATTTACAAAAAAATAATATGTGTATATCTGATTGATGGGATACTTCATCGCATGGACAAAGACATAAATCCTTCGACCAACAATTCATCAAGGGGAACGATAGTGTCCTAAAAACAATATTCAGTCTAAAACGGGTCAGAAGGTAACGTTCATGGTTAGGCATATACAATGAGAGATATGGCTGCAATTTTTCTCCACATAGAATGTCCTGGTGGGCAGAAACAGTCTTTTTTCTCACCTCTTCCATATATCTCATTTCCTTGAGGTGCACCATACATAGATTTTTCAAATCCCTTCTAGATATATATTCCATGGATTGAGGGTCCTCAAAGTATTGGGGGCAATTTATTTTCCCAAGAAATTCTTTGACGAAGCCTATCCATTTAAAGTTGCTAATATTGTCCAAAACCATGATGTCCTTTAAAATGGCCCGATTGACAGCACATTCCTCTTTTGTCCAGACCCTATGCCAAAGAAGAACTGGCTGTATTTTAATAGTATCTGTAATATAGGGTATACCCAATTCAACATGGCATATCATCGTTGCAGTACTTTGGGGTACGGACAGAATGTGACATAAGAACTTGTTTTCCATGGTTTGAATCACACTAACATTTGAATACCCCCATAATCCAGCACCATAAGTGGCTACAGATATACAGGTTGCATTATAAACAGTTAAAATCTCCTTTATGGGTTTTTTTCCTATTTTTTTCATAAAGCATTTTAGGGCCATAATAGTTTTAGAAAATAGCAGAGACCTCGTGTGAATTGCTGTAGTCCAAGAGCCACCTTCATGGAACAGTATCCCTAGATACGGGAAGGTAGGGGTCCTTTCTAAGGGATTAGTATTTATAAAGATTGGCTTCAAATGCTTGCTTGTTCTGGACCCACAGAACATAGATAAAGTTTTAGAACAATTAATTTTCAAATCTAAACCAAGCATAAAGGTGTTAAAGGCTGTCACCAAAGTTTGTAAAGCCATTGGTGTGCGTGCCATCAGAACGGCATCATCGGCGTACATTAATGCCGGGACAGGCCTACCTCTCACCATAGGCATGTCTCGGCCCTCCTGCACGAGATGCTTCTCCATTCCATTTATATATAACAAGAATAAAAAGGGGGCTAAAACGCACCCTTGGCGCACACCCCGGCCAATCCCAAATTGTCTGCTACATTCACCACTATTTCCGTATCTTACACTAGCAGTGGCCCCAGAATAAAGCTCTCTCAGAAAACATATAATGGCATTGTCTACCCCCAACTCGGCCATAATTGACCATAGTTTGGTGTGTGACACACAGTCAAAAGCTGATGTTAAATCAACAAAAGTGAGGTATAGACGTTGTTTTTTAACCTTTATATATTTTTGTTGCAAGGTGAAGAGATTCAAACCTTGCTCTATGGTCCCCAGACCCTTTTGGAACCCAAATTGGAAATCACTTAGCACCCCATTATCCTCAGCCCAGCTCTGTAGTTTTGCTAAAATCACTCTCCCCAAAATTTTTATAGAGGAGTCCAATAAGGAAATTGGCCTATAGCAAGTGCAACTAAGCCTATCCCCTTTCTTAAAAATTGGGACTATTACCGATGTAAACCAGGTAGGAATTGGGCTATTTACCAAGGCGGCATTAAAAAGCTGAACCAGCAGTGGCCCCCATAGTTCAATGTTAGCTTTATAGAGGTCAGCTGGTATGCCGTCTGGCCCTGCTGCCTTGCCCCCCTTAGTCGCCTTCAAACTAGCTATAACTTCTGGAAGGGTTATAGTCAAGGTACTGGTAGTAACTAACCTTAACATCCCCGCATCCTGACCTGTGTCAGGAGTTGGTTCCACAGCCTTATAAAGGGAAGAAAAATGATCCACCCACTCATCTTCTGTGATAGCGATTTCTAGGCGTGCTTTTTGTTCATATAAAAGGGGGGTATTAATAACCCTCCAGAAAGCTGTCGGATCATTTGATTTTGAGGCAGCGCATAGATTATCCCAGGCCTCCCTTTTTATCGAGGCCTTCCTATCCTTCAGTACTAAGTTATAGTCCTTCCTAGCAATTCTAATTGAGATTACATCCCGTGGTCTTTTATGAATTGCAAGTCTAAGCTTTGTTAAGGCTCGAGTGCAGTTCCTATCGAACCATTTCCTATTGGACTTTAAGAAGTTTTTCCTTACAACCCACAAAGCTTCCTTAATTGTACTAGAGATGGTATTAAAATGGGTTATTATATCACCGTGCTCTGCGTATTCGTCTAAACAAACCAAGAAACTACTCATGCATTTCCTCAATATTTTATACAGAAAGTCATCCGGAACCAATCTGCTCCATTTAAGGTTATAACCATTTTGAGCACCCAACCTCACATCCTGGACCATTTGGTCCGGACCTTCTCTAGTATCAGCTGCAACAAATAAGTTCTCCATTTTTAATACCTGTGGCAGGTGATCACTCAATGGTAAATCCATGATATTTGCTTTGATCAATCTACTCGCAGAGCTAAGTGTACATAAATTAAAATCAATAGTAGATGAGGCACCCCGCCCCACAAATGTTGGAGCAAATGGCGTTGTATAGTGTGCTAGCTCATTAGAAAACCCAAAATTAAAGTTAAAAATCATCTCATTTAATGAATCGCCTAGTAGGGTGTGTTCAAAATGCGTCAGGTTTACATCTTGTTCCAGCATTAGGCCACAAATACCCTTTTGGCCCTTTTTGCAGAGAGTACAATTAAAATCACCCCCCCATAATAACATAACTTCAGCCCTCTTGCTCTTATCGAGTTCGTTTTGCATTTCTGTAGTTAATGTGTCAAGTACATCCTTAATCATGCTATCTGGACAATTATTATAAAAATTAAGAAGGACCATCTTTGGACCCTTCCTTGTGTAGATTACTATTTTTTGATAATAGCTGGATCCAGGGGAGAAGGAGATTTTATCGTATACTAGAAGATTAGATATATATACAATCAACCCCCCCTTAGGTCTCCCATGTATACTACCCACCGCCGGGGTGAAGTATGTTTTATAGCCATTAAGATGTATCGGGGTGATAGCCCAAGTTTCTTGGAGGGCTAATATTCCCACGTCGGTAATGGCCTCATCCCAGGTTGGATTAGTGATCTTTTGTTTTAACCCAGCCACGTTCCAAAAAAGCACCTTACAGTAATCTTTTTCAGTAGGTGAAATATCTACACTGTCCCCTAGTCTACTGACCAGGTCCCCATGTATAGACTGATCCCCCACCTGTATTTCTAAG
This sequence comes from Lissotriton helveticus, assembly GCF_964261635.1. Classification (NCBI taxonomy): domain Eukaryota; kingdom Metazoa; phylum Chordata; class Amphibia; order Caudata; family Salamandridae; genus Lissotriton; species Lissotriton helveticus. The sequence continues at coordinate 419,673,605 of NC_136070.1, forward strand.
GTTTCCTCAGACCCTAGACAGCTTATAGGACCCAAGCCCAAAGCGTTGTTTGGCAACAAGTCATCTTCCTTGGTCTCGGGGAGTCAATCCACTCCTTCTAAGCAGTCATACCGGTTGTAACACGGGAAAAACGAAGGGAATTGCGGGATGCCTGTGCACCCTAAATCATAACCTTGAGGACAAGAGTAAGGGGGCCTCCCTTTATATTTCACCGTGTTCCAACCATCTTCATGCCTCCCAGACCACTGTATGTTATGGTGGTTATTGTCAAAAGCCTGGCCGCTATTACCACCATGGTATCGTTTGTCCCTGGTCCAGCTCCATTTATTGTCCGGTTGTTCACCCTCAGGGTAAAAATAGGATAATGACCTAGCCACAATAGACAAACCATAATTTCTTGGGGGCCTCGATGTAATGAATTTGGCGGTGCGGGGATTCTCGAATGTTATCACCACGCAATCACCGTGTATCCTTTTTTTATTATTATTATTATAGCCCACCCAAGGAGCCCTTTCAACCATGAGGATATTACTTTTAAAGGCTGGTGGCAAGGGGTAATTATCGTTTAGCCAATGTATTGTTTTATTTATAAGTCCCCCATTATTTTCATATGATTGATTATCAGGTTGTGGGACTCCAGTAAGGACCACCACGTATGGAAATGCTTCCGGTGGTAGATGTATATTTCTACGTTTCTCCCTTTTTTCAACATTAGTTTTATCCTTGGGAGTTTGCCTGGGTGACGCCACTTTGTTAATTGTGGTTGGATTTTTGGGTATAGGTGTAGATTTTGGAAGTGGATTATTGGTGGGTTTTGGAGGTGGATTGGTGGTAGGTATTGATGGTAAATTAATCGTGACATCATTTTTTTCAGCTGTGGGTGGTCTATTCATATTTGGTTTTTGTTGTGGAGCTTTATTGTTCACATTAAAGCTAGGGGCACTAATATCTTTATGGATGTTAGTCAATATTCTTTCCAGACATCGTAGCCTTACCTCAATAGGTTCTAAAAGAGTTTTTAGCATAGCAAAGATGTTATTATTAGCCATGCTTAGGCTACTACAGTCCTCTCCCCCTCCCGCTTGGTTCTCAACTACCCCACTTTGGTCCAAAATTCCCTCCAAACTACTATCCAGTATAGTTTCATCTGGCAGGCTTAATGTTATACCCATGCTTACCCGAGGTCCCCCTACGGTGTCATTAATATTACTGGCAGCATCTAAGTTAGTATTCTCATTCGACAATGTTTGATCCAGCTGAATTGGGTCGTGGATTTTGATAGTCTGGGGTTTATTACCTTTTCGAGTGGTCGTCTTAGTGGGCTTTTGTTTAGGGATTGCCCCCTCCTTCCTCCCCCTTTCAATTAGGGTACTATCTGATGTATCATTTTCAATTGCCGCAGGGCCATTTTCCAGCAGCAAGGAAAGATTTGGGGTTGCCTCCAGGCCTTCCTGTGAGGCTGATAAATCAGAACCCTGATCCTTGTGTACCATTACTAGTGTTTTTGGAGCGGATACATTTTTAGGTGTGCAAGCTTGAGCAATATGGCCCAGAGAGGAACGTTTTGCCATGGCTAAGTCTTGGGACACCCTTCTGTCCATCAGTATGATCCCTTCATCGATAAGGGCGTTTGTGCGTACTATAAAGTCATCTAGGGTACCGGTTAATTTCTTTGCCCCAGCGGCTGCCCTACTTCTGGTCTCTGGGTGATTCATAGCGAGTCACACAAATGACCCACTATACAACAGGAAAGAATTATGAGCAAAGACCAGTCCCTGTTTCAATACAACAGGTTCTCAGATATTCACACTAATATATGGCACCAACTTATTATTTTTTAGCCAACTTACAGTTTTGCAGTCTCGATGTCCTTTGGCTATTTACAAACGGGCAGGGTATCTGGCCCAGGCCAGGCTCCTCGGGCCTCTGAGGGCCTAAGAGGGCCCGCCCTTTGCCCGGGCTTAGCCCCGGGCGTCCCGCTCGCGTCCCGCGACGCGGGTTCGTGCCCGCCTTTGAACCCGCTCGCGCTCCCTGTGCGCGTCACTCTACGCGCCGCCGCGAGGCCTGCCGGGTGTTGTGGTTCCCGGAGCGGCGGCGCGGAGTTCTACGGGCGGTTGACTCCTGGCGGTGGCGGCTTCTCCCTCTGTGGTGCAGCGTGGTGTCAGCAAGGTATGTAGCGGTTTCCCCCGCTCTGCCGGTTCGTGCCCGCCTTTGAACCCGCTCGCGCTCCCTGTGCGCGTCACTCTACGCGCCGCCGCGAGGCCTGCCGGGTGTTGTGGTTCCCGGAGCGGCGGCGCGGAGTTCTACGGGCGGTTGACTCCTGGCGGTGGCGGCTTCTCCCTCTGTGGTGCAGCGTGGTGTCAGCAAGGTATGTAGCGGTTTCCCCCGCTCTGCCGGTTCGTGCCCGCCTTTGAACCCGCTCGCGCTCCCTGTGCGCGTCACTCTACGCGCCGCCGCGAGGCCTGCCGGGTGTTGTGGTTCCCGGAGCGGCGGCGCGGAGTTCTACGGGCGGTTGACTCCTGGCGGTGGCGGCTTCTCCCTCTGTGGTGCAGCGTGGTGTCAGCAAGGTATGTAGCGGTTTCCCCCGCTCTGCCGGTTCGTGCCCGCCTTTGAACCCGCTCGCGCTCCCTGTGCGCGTCACTCTACGCGCCGCCGCGAGGCCTGCCGGGTGTTGTGGTTCCCGGAGCGGCGGCGCGGAGTTCTACGGGCGGTTGACTCCTGGCGGTGGCGGCTTCTCCCTCTGTGGTGCAGCGTGGTGTCAGCAAGGTATGTAGCGGTTTCCCCCGCTCTGCCGGTTCGTGCCCGCCTTTGAACCCGCTCGCGCTCCCTGTGCGCGTCACTCTATGCGCCGCCGCGAGGCCTGCCGGGTGTTGTGGTTCCCGGAGCGGCGGCGCGGAGTTCTACGGGCGGTTGACTCCTGGCGGTGGCGGCTTCTCCCTCTGTGGTGCAGCGTGGTGTCAGCAAGGTATGTAGCGGTTTCCCCCGCTCTGCCGGTTCGTGCCCGCCTTTGAACCCGCTCGCGCTCCCTGTGCGCGTCACTCTACGCGCCGCCGCGAGGCCTGCCGGGTGTTGTGGTTCCCGGAGCGGCGGCGCGGAGTTCTACGGGCGGTTGACTCCTGGCGGTGGCGGCTTCTCCCTCTGTGGTGCAGCGTGGTGTCAGCAAGGTATGTAGCGGTTTCTCAACATAATAAACCCACACTGATGCCAGTGTGGGATTTATTATAAAAATGCACTCAGAGGGCATCTTGGAGATCCCCCTGAAAAACGACCAGCCTCTAGTGAGTACCCTGACTAGTATGCACCAGCCTGCCACGGTGAGAAATGTTTCTGGACCCCTGGGATTGGAGCCATCGCTCCCTGAGCCCAGAAGCCTTTCCTGGGCTGAAGTGGTTACACCTCCCCAAGTCAAGAAAAGCCATCTGTGGCAGGGGAGCTTCAAAGGCCTTGCTGCCTTTGTAATGCGACCCCCAGCCTCTCCTGTTATTAGGAGCCGGCCCCCTTCCTGTTTCCCCTTTTCGGCGCTAAGACAGGCGGAAATAATAGGTGCAGCCCAGAAGGTGTGCCCACCCCACCACTCAGGTGGCGGAGGTGAGGTGACGCCCACTCTTAAGTGCCCGCCATCTTGTGCCAACTCCCCCACGTGGGGTGAGCACACCAAGGGTGTAGTCACTCCGTGGTCAGTAGCCCATTGGCAACTGACCTCGAGACCCCCTAAAACGCCCTGTAAATACAGTATTTAGGGGGCAGCCCTGTACCAAGAAAACAGATTCCCCTTTCCCCTCCTGTTCGCGCTAGCGCTGGAGCCATAGGCTTCATGGATTCGTAAGGATCCAGTGATACGAGGGCTGTGATGCGCAGAAAACCGGGAGGACCGCATTTCAATGTATGCGGATGATATCCTCCTTTTTTTGGACTCCCCCAAGGCATTGATTATAAGTGTACTAGATATTTGCAACCTTCGGTAGATACTCCGGCTATTCGATCATTTGGAGTAAATCTATAATATACGTCCTCAAGGGACCCCCACCTAGTCTCCCAAGGGGTTGCCCAGTTCAGGTCATGATGGTAGGCTTCAAGTACTTGGGCATTTTTATCACAGCAGATACAGTGCGCCGCTTTGAACGTAACCTCCTTCCACACCGGGAAAGGTTGAAAAGGGACACGATGAGCTGGAAGGCACTTCCCCTGCTAGGCCGGGCGTCACTTTATTAAAATGATGTCCCTGCCCCGCTTTTTAGGTCTCGCCTACGCAGCACGCATGCGCTGCATAGGCAAAAGACCTTTAGTCATCGGCACAGCTTTTTAGCCAAAAACGTGCACACATTCCATTGCCTTCAATGGCAACGCGTGCACGTTTGGAGATTCCCTTGCGGGAGCGAGCTTTGGCAACATATGTTTGCTAACTCCTGCTGGCAAGATATGTTTACTCGCTCCCGCAAGGGAAGCACAGGTCCCCTCCTCTCTACCCTCCCCCTGCTGCCTCCTTTCAGCGCGAGGCGCCAGCGCTTGTTATAGGACTTATGCCCTGCTGTCTCATGTCCCACCTTGTGGACAGTGTATGTAACTACTTACCACACTTGCAGCCCCCCGAGCCACTTTAGCATCTCAACTAAGGGGACCCATCCAGCACAACAATTGGAGACATCAGGCAGTCTCATGTATTCCTTGCCAGAAGCATCATCACACACCTCATACTTCGGCACATTAACTACACCAAGACACAACAGTAGGGCATGTTGAGTGCGTGCCTCTTGTCTGCTCTATGTACCTCTTTCGGTGTTCACATGATGAAAACTGCGGCTTGTCCTAGGAAGAGAAGCTACTCGCTGTCGAGGGAACGTGGAAATGACGCGGCATTTACCGCCCAAATAGCTCTCTGTGAAGTATCGAGCCACAGAAGCTGCGCGGTGACGAGCCCAGTCAGACGGACTTCATGGTGCGGGGAAAAGGATGTTGTCACAACTAGCATCGATCTCGCAAACTTGGTCCAGCGATGTTTGCTGAAGCCTCAAGGTTTTAACAGCTCACTAAGATACAGTCACCAACTTATTAATCATAGTCACCGTCCTCAGGTTACTGGACTCCGACCCCAGGCAGAAGTCAGCGATAGCGGTTCCTCAAATATACCGGGCCCGATGCAGCCTCTCCACTAATCCAATGAGCCACTTGGAAACATTTCCTCAGCCAATCCCAAGTAAGGCATAGTGTAGTATGCAAGACCAAATAGCCAATTATTTAACGAGCAGAACTTTTTTAGCCAATAGCGTATAAGAGGTCTGTCTCAGCCAATGCTCGGGCGCTGTAAATATTTCTATTTAATGTCATTAGTAAGGGAACCGTTGTAGAGAAATAGTATGCACATCGAGGACCTTTTAAGGTCTCGACTAGGCAGCTCCTGCGTTATGTCTTCAAGACACGCTGTATCCAGAATATGGGCTTTAGGCTCCGCCCATGTTTAGGTCGAGCCTCAGCCAGAGCGCATGCGCTGCTCTGCTCGGCTACTTGTGAGGGCTCTAAACTACTTTGTGTGGATCTGACTCTTCCCATACATAGGACTGGCTTTTGCGTGTGGCTTTCAATAATGAAAGCATGCAAATGGCCAAAGGTGGGTGCATGTCCCACCTTCTTTTTTGATGTTCACTCCCATGGCCTTTTGCTCTCGGGAGTGAACAGGGGCGCGCAGGTTGGCAGCTGCATTCCTGGGGGTCAGGTTACTATTCTCGGAGGAGTAACAATGCACAAACCGATCATGCAGTCAGTCGGTCTGTTATCTGCTCTGCCTTGAGAGGGTCACTTGAACGCGTGTTTTATAACACACACACTGCGTATTCGTTTGTCAGCCATACGCTGCGAAAAGGCACAACTGCAGTTTCGCAGGAGAAGAGCTGAGTAACCCGTTACCCACCGGGATCTTTCTAGCTGGGAGATGGTGTTTTGTATCTGCTGTTAAACTGCATGGTGTTCTGTCAGAAGTGACAAGTGCCAGGGGGCTCCTCTTCAGGTATGTGCTGCACACACGAACATGCCGTGAAAGATGCCCAGAGACTGGTCAGTTTGAATAGTAATCCTGTATGGAGATCAGGCCCTGGGCAGGCGGCCTGTGTTGCATAATGTGGCACAAGCAAAACAGACCTGGAAGCAAGGACGCACTGTTCCCACATCCGAAAGGTGTGGCGGCCATGGCAGCGTTCAAACTCGTGACCCTTAGATGGTGAATGTCAAAGCAGCGAGCATTCATCTCACTGGATCAGGTTACAAAACCTCCGCCTATTTGGTGCCCCCCTGGGCCTCTCGATGGCTTTGTCTCTTTTAATCTTTCCAGCGCTTTCCCTATTCTATTCAATGCTGCTTTATTGACTTTTTTTTTTTGTTGCTAAAGCCACTGGAATGATTCAATGACCACATTATGTGGCAGGTTTAACTTATTTATGCAACAAAAAAGGCAAATTATGCTGCAATTATGTGGCACCTCTTTCAGTTGTAAAACAGCAAATCAGATTTGTCTCATGTGTCTCACTCTGAGGTAGTTTAAAATCCAACCAGCGGGCCCCGCCTAAGAAGACATGCAAAAAGGTTTTGCACAGTTGGCAACAGGTTTGCTACCCTGAACTGAAACAGTGATGCCAGCAGATTTTGTTTGAACCCTACTGAAAGGGCTGGGGTGGTACGGAGGCCTGTGAGGGACAGCGGACCTCTGTCCTTGCATTCACAGGCGGAAAATGCTGATTTATTATATGAATTTAAGCCCCTGATAGTGAAGTGAAGAGTATTGGGGGGTCCGCTACATGCTTCCCCCAGTTCCCACACCCCACCCATTCAAAAGTGGAGGTGGCCCTCGCAGACAGCCTACACTTTGTGAATGGACACCCCCAGTTTTAGTTGAGAGACCCAAACCCAATCAAAGATTTTCGAATTACTAGGGAGTGGGACGCCCATTTTATGCCACCTTTTCCTAACAATTCATAATGTCTCTAGAACGCATTGTGAGTCACAAAGACATTTGCGTCTTGTAATGAACCTTAAGTACTTTGTGATTTTGGGTTGAGTAGCTATAAAGCCTGCTATTTTCCAAATAACAGATTTTACGACTGCAAAATTCGTATGTACATCAATCCCTACGTTATTTGTTTCCTGCTCAAGACAAAAATCCTTCCTAACAGGGATGTTTATACATCTTGGCCAACTGTCACCTCTTCATATGCCTAACTCAAGCAATAAACAACTGAAGGTGACTGGTTAACGTTTATAAGTGTCTTTGTGAAGCACTTGTAATAACTTTTGATTCTTTTGAGCTAGAAATATTATTTTTGTTAAACGGTGAATTAAACAACAGAATCATGGATTGTGTGGTAACTGACGGGAAGTAACCTTTCATCGAAAATGCTGACAATCAAATGTTTCCATTGGGCTTGGGGATAGCTTTATTGGCATGCTGGCTGCAAGATAGCACAGTGATTTGATTACTCTCTGCTGACAAATTTAGTAATCTGATAGTCACCAGCTCAAATCAGAGCCTACCATACTTCTGAAGTTGGTAAAGTGAGTAGTTAAAGCAACATCTGTAATTTTACAATGCTTATTTTATCTATAAATTATCACACTGCTTTGAAACATCATGCCTCGTAGGAAACGCTCTCTATGTGCAAGTAATATAGACCTACACATTATTACTGCAGGTGCCTAAGTTATGCAGTGCAGTTTTACATATGAGTGTGTGGGTATCTGTAGGGGGCACTAGCTGATGGGTGCTATGGCGACATCTTTCTTTTCCTTTGCATCTTCACTCTCACGACTGGCTCTCCCTTGCCTTCCCTCATGCAAGAGTGGAGAAGTGTGGCTCAGTGGTTAGAAGCAGCAGACCCGGAAGCTGAGATCGGCCGTGGACCAGGGTTCGATTCCCCGCCTTGGCGGGTCTCTGGCTCTAAAAAAATTCCACGGACTCGATAATTCTCGCTCCGGTGCCTACCCGACTCACGGGGTCACACTCTGCGACTCTGGGCAATAGCTTGCTTAATCTCCACTACGGCCCCTCGCGGCGGGATGCCTGGCTTTCACCTTGTGATTACCCTGCCAGGGTATCTCACAGGGGAATACCAGGACGGGTTCCCTAAGCAAGCGCTTAGATACCGTGTCGGTGATTTTGCGCTATATAAATACATGTACATGCCTCTCTCTCTCCCACCCCTCAGACCTTCCCCCCCCAACTCTCTCTATACCCTCTCCTTTTATGGCCCTCAATGCTCTGCTTCTCTTCCAGGGGATCCTCCTCAATAGTCATAAGCATTAGAATATTCCCGCCCATGCGCGGGACCCCGGAAACACTATATTATATGTGCCCCACATATATATACTCATATGCCCCACATATATATACTCATATATATATAAAAACATGCAATAGCAGCGAAATCACACCAGAGCTGAAATATGCTGTGAAGAATTTCCACCATACATGAATAATATGCATTAGAAACATGAGAAACAACACCAAAGATTGTTTAGAAACTGTTTTAATGCTTAGGCAGCAGTAGAAATTCTTATAACACCCTGAAAGCATAGAAAGCTCCCAGGCTGCATTGCAAACACACAGTCTAAAAAGACTGAAAAGCTAACCTGTAGCTGTATACAAAAAAACTGACACCGTACCTTTAAGGCACCCATGACCCCCGGTATCCCATCATGCCTTAGGGGTGGCAGTTAGGTCAGTTGTTCTTTCCGGCTCCTTCAGGAAGGATCCTGGTTACACAGCTCCACTAATTTCTGTTTTCTGACAGGAAATTACTTCTTTTTGAACAGCTTTTTCTGCTTACTTTTAATATGATATTTTACATCTAGTCAAGTAAGAAACTGTCTTTTTAAGTCAGTTTGGTGAGCATTTTCAGCTGAGAATGCCTTCACTTTTTGCCAATATCCTTCTTGTGGAAACAAGAAAGCAAAATCAGACAATCACGACGAAGGCAGGTCATCGCCACTCGACGTTGAGAGACCATAGATCCTCGCATTGATCGCCTTCGTGGCATTCGAAGTCCAGATTGTTGGACCCGCCGACTCCCAAGAGGCGTTCGACGTCGAGAGAAAAACATACGACGCCAGAACGCTCGACGTCGAGACATTCAGAAAGGGCTCGATCGTCGTCAAGAAACTCGGTGATCATGGTTACGGAGACAGCTTCTCGTCATTCTACTTCAGTCTTCTGGCTCCTCAACAACATCCTCAAGGTCCAGAAGTCCTGTCCTCGGATCTCCTGTGCGTCAGCCAGATCCTTCGGCTGCGGAGGTCAGACTATCACCCAGATGGTACAAATCATTGGACCATTGGCGAGATTCAGGGGCTACCAAACGGATGCAAGAGTACGTCAGTCCGCAGCACAGATCTCCTCTCCAGAGACTGGTGGAAGAAGTGGACAGGCGTAGTCCTCCCAGGTGCCAAGCAGACCAATCACCTGTGAGAAGACCAACCAGATCTCACTCTCCCAGAAGGGAAAATCCGGTGTGATCCTGATCTCCCAGAGAAGATCCTGTCCGATCTCGTTCACCAAGAAGACAGGATCCGGTCAGATCTCGCTCTCCTAGAAAGGAAGAGCACCCAAGAAGATCACGTGAGAGGAGGCACGGTGCTCACCGTAGACATCGAAGAACTCCGTCTACTTCCTCTACCTCTTCGACCAGGTCTTCGAAGAGGGATTACTCTCCCACGTTGACGGATAGTCCTACTTCCAGATCCTCTCCAGTGGATGACATCGGCACTTATCTGGATGTCCTGCAAAGAGGAGCTCAGAAGCTGAGCATTCAAATGTCTGTCCCCCAGGTTACTACGACAGTGATTTTTGAAACTTTGCACAAAAAAATCTATCTCTTGTCCACTGCTGCCTTTAGTCCCGGGGATTATGGATCCGGTCAAGGACGTTTTCCTAACCCCAGCAGCCATCAGAGCGGTGCCAGCCCGCATACAGAAGAAATACAAGCTGGCTTCTTCTGACCCAGTTTTTGTAAAATCTGACCCTCCAGCAGACTCTGTGATAGTGGCAGCGGCGAGGAAGACGCATGCAGTTGCTGCTTCCTCTTCAGTCCCACCAGATAAGGACAGCAAATCTCAGGATTCGTGGGGTCGCAAAGTTTGCAATTCAGCTGCCTCCACGCTGAAGGTCTCCAGTGTGGCTGCACTGCTGGGTAGATACGACAGAGCCTTATGGGACTCCATGGAAAGGTTCAAGTCCAAACTGCCAAAGGAAGACCAGAAGGACTTCAAAGAAACTATGACAGAAGGATGTCTGGTGGCGAACCAGTTGATAAGCACAGCAGCGGACGGTGCAGTGCTTGCGGCACATTCCTACTCACATGGGGTTTGTGCCAGGAGGTCGGCTTGGTTGCGCCTCACAGGGCTGAAGCCGGATGCTCAGCACTGCATCCTTAATCTTCCTTTTTCGGGTTCCTCTCTCTTCGGAGAACATGCTGACGAAGAGATGACCCGTATGAAGACTGAACTGGATACGGTAAAAGCGGTGGGTTTGGAGAAAAAAAAGAATTCAAACGCCGCCTTAACACCAACAGGGGGAGAGGGGCTCAACAGAGGGTTCAAACCCCTCAGTGGTCCCAGAATAAGAACCAAGGAAAATCCCAGTTCCGAGGCAAATCCAACAGAGGTAGAGGAGGTCACCAGCAGTCCTCTACCACCACGAGAGGAGGAAAAGCTTGATCAGTGTCTTCCTCTGGCGCCGTTGCCCACTCCAGTGGGAGGAAGTGCTTCACAACACCTGACAGAGTGGGTCAGCATCACAAAAGATCAGTGGGTGCTGAATATACTGCGCAATGGATACAGGCTACGTTTCCGTGCGCTCCCGAAAAGCATTCCTCCAAAGACCTCTTGCCCTCACCAGCTGAGCTTGCCCTGCAGAGAAGTGTCAGTTCTACTACAAAAAAGAGCTATAGAGGAAGTTCCTCCCTCTCAAAGAGGAAAGGGAGTCTACTCAAGATACTTTCTTGTCCCCAAAAAAGATCAGGAGGACAAGTTCAGGCCTATACTAGATCTGCGTCTCCTAAACAAAGTCATTGTCAGAGAAAAGTTCCGCATGTTAGCTCTTCACCAAATATGCCCACATCTTCAAGCCGGATATTGGATGTGTTCGGTGGATCTGCAAGATGCATACTTTCACATTCCGATTGCTCTACAGCATCGCAAGTACTTGAGGTTTGTCGTAGGAAGCAAACACTACCAGTACAAGGTGCTACCCTTCGGACTCAAGTCCGCACCACGAGTCTTCACCAAATGCATGGCAGTGGTGGCGGCTTTTCTTCACAAAAAGGGACTCTTCATTTACCCATACCTGGACGACTGGCTCCTAAAGGGCCCGTCTCCGGTTCAGGTGACGCACGATCTGCAACTTTGCCTACACCAGTTGCACAGGCTCGGTCTCCATGTGAACCTGGAGAAGTCAGTCCAGCGGCCGACACAGTCCATCCACTACCTAGGCTCTGTTCTGGACACAAAATTGGGAAAAGCGTTTCCTTCGGAGGAGAGACTTTTTTCCATGAAGCAGAAGTGCGGGATTCTATTAGAGTCTCTGCTTCCAACAGTCCGACAGGTAGCCTCCCTGCTGGGTTCCATGGCGTCCTGCATTTTTCTCATCCCGAACGCCAGGCTGAGAATGCGCCCTCTACAACAGGCTCTCGAAGACCAGTGGGACCAGGTGACAGGGCGTTGGGAAGATCGTATCACTCTTTCCCAAACAGCGAAGGATGCCATCAAATGGTGGACTCTGACGAGGAATGTGCTGGTGGGAGTACCTTTTCATCAGCCACTACCCACCCAGTCTATAGTGACAGATGCCTCTCTACAAGGCTGGGGAGCGCACATGGGTCCCCTTTAGATTCAGGGTCAGTGGTCTGCACAGGAGCAGACGTACCACATACACATGCTGGAGCTCAGAGCGGTGTTTCTAGCTCTCAAAGCTTTTCTTCCAGTGATCGAGTCCAATTCAGTCTTAGTTCAGACAGACAATACAACCACCATGTTCTATCTGAACAAACAAGGAGGCACACGATCTCGCCCTCTCTCCCGGGAGGCTCAAACCATCTGGCACTGGCTTCTCTCTCGAAACCTTTCAGTGGTGGCGTTGCACCTTCCAGGCGAGTTAAACATCAAAGCAGACGCACTCAGCGGGCACTTCGAAGATCAGCCAGACTGGGTGCTAAACGACGAAGTGGTAGAGCTTTTTCGTTGTTGGGGGCGTCCAGCCATAGACTTGTTTGCGGACGAAGAAAACGCAAAATGCCACGCCTTCGTGTCCAGATTCCACAGGCCAGGGACGCAGGGGAACGCTCTCCTGATAGATTGGTCGGGAACTTTTGCCTACGCGTTTCCTCCCCTGCCTCTGATTCCGAAGGTAGTTTCCAAGCTCCTCAGGTCGGACATGGAAATGATCTTGATAGCTCCGGATTGACCATGACAGTGATGGTACCCGGACCTACTGCATCTGTCTGTGTGTCCACACAGACGACTTCCTTGCAAACCGGACCTGTTGAGCAAGATGAACGGGAGGATACTACATCCTAACCTCTCATCACTGAACCTGACAGCATGGCACCTGAGGTCCTGCAATATGGGCATTTGAATCTGCCTCCCGAATGTATGCACATTTTAAAGGAGGCTAAGAGACCTTCCACAAGAGCGTCTTATGCGTTCAAGTGGAAAAGGTTCTACATATGGTGTAGGGATCATCACTTAGATCCGACTAAAGGGCAGGAGGAGGTAATCCTGCCATACCTTCTTTCCTTGGCAACTTCTGGTTTGAAATATGCTTCCATTAGAGTGCATTTGTCAGCCATAGTAGCGTACAGGAAATCACCAGATCAGATTTCTTTCTTTCAGGTTCCGGTGGTCAAGGACTTCCTCCTGGGGTTAAAAAAAGTGTATCCCCCCCTGTGCGAAATCCTTCTCCTCCTTGGTAATTGAACCTGGTTCTATCCAGGTTAATGTCACCTCCTTTCGAGCCCATCCACAAGGCCTCCTTGCAACATCTCTCTTGGAAGGCGGCCTTTTTGGTGGCGATTACCTCAGTGCGCATTGTGAGCGAGATAAAAGTGCTCTGTGCGAAGGAACCATATACTGTTTTCCACCACAATAGAGTAGTCCTGAGGGCTTATCCATCTTTCTTGCCTAAAGTGGTTTCTGATTTTCATATAAATCAGTCCATTTCCCTCCCTTCGTTTTTTCCAAATCCTACGACCCCAGCCGAGCTGTCACTGCCCTCCTTGGATCTTAAGAGAGTGCTCAAGTTCTATTTGGAAAAGACTAAAGGGATCAGGAAAACGGATCAACTGTTTGTGAACTATGGTTCACTGAGAACGGGCTTTCCAGCGGCCAAGAGGTCCATCTCCAGATGGATTGTCTCTTCCATTAAATTGGCCTATCAGCTTGCAGGCAAGCCTTTATTGGTGTCACCCAAAGCGCATTTCACTAGAGGGAAAGCCGCTACAGTAGCTTTCTTACATGACATTCCAATGTCAGAAATATGCAAGGCTGCAACCTGGAAATCGGTTCATACCTTTACGAGGCATTACTGTCTCGAATCTGATTCCAGGGCCGATACTCAAGTAGGGCAAGCCTCCTTGAGAAATCTGTTTGGGTAGCGTATAGCCTGCTCAGGCTTGTTGATAAGATTACTGTCTTGTCATTCCTTTGCCCGCAAGGATGAGGAGAGGCTCGCTATTCTATTCTAATGCTTATGACTATTGATGAGGATCCCCTGGAAGAGAAGGATTAGTTACTTACCTGTAATCCTAGTTATCTTCCAGGGGTATCCTCATCAAAGTCATAAGCAACCCTCCCGCCTCCCCGGGCAAAGGATATTCTTTAATAAGGAGATATTGTTAACCTATTTTGTTACTGGGTTTGTTTCAGTCTCCGAAAAGAACAACTGACCTAACTGTCACCCCTGAGGCATGATGGGATACCGGGGGTCATGGGTGCCTTAAAGGCACGGTGTCAGTTTTTTTGTATACAGCTACAGGTTAGCTTTTCAGTCTTTTTAGACTGTGTTTGCAATGCAGCCTGGGAGCTTTCCATACTTTCAGGGAGTTATAAGAATTTCTACTGCTGCCTAAGCATTAAAACCGTTTCTAAACAATCTTTGGTGTTGTTTCTCATGTTTCTAATGCATATTATTCATGTATGGTGGAAATTCTTCACAGCATATTTCAGCTCTGGTGTGATTTGGCTGCTATTGCATGTGTATATATATATATATATATATATATGGGGCACATATAATATAGTGTTTCCGGGGTCCCGCGCATGGGCGGGAATATTCTAATGCTTATGACTTTGATGAGGATACCCCTGCAAGAGAACTAGGATTACAGGTAAGTAACTAATCCTTCTGTCCATCCCTCAACCCTCTCACTCCTCCGGGACTGATACAGTCCCTACCACAACCTGATTCTATCTATCACACTTTACTAACAAAACGTATGTATGTGTCTTGGCCATGCGTCTTTGAGTCTCATAATGTTGGTTTAATGCTTTATAAAAGGAACGCAAATCTACTCTGCTTGGCATTCATTTTATATGGCTAGCCTAAGGCACTGCACAATACTGTGTAACATCCAGATCAAATGTGCACAGGTGTGACGTGACACATTCAGCCGGCCATAGTTTTTAGTTCCTAGACAATAGATAGTACTTTTTATTCTGAAGCCCTTACATACTATACGTACCATAATGGAACAAAAACATAGGACTGGCTGACGGTTAATTCAGTTAGGAATGGCTGGGGCAGTCTTGTTCCAAGTTAAACAAAAACAAAGGTTTCCAAGTAATCAAGGAGCAGTACCAATTAATGGAAACTCCAACCTCCTTGTACTGCAAATTGCATTCTGGGACTCGCAGTTCACAGTCTAGGCATGCGAATCCTGGCCGGCAAACTGCTGATGGTTAAAATGCCATGACAGGCTAAAGGTGTCACACTTGTGACACTGGATCAATAGTCAGGACACGGATTTTGTTGCTGACCTTTTTAATTTACACCTCATACTCTCGCAAATGTTCGGTCCATTCCCTATTAAACAAGCAGCATACATGTTGGCAAATCTGTTTCATTCCCTTTTTCACAAGTAATGCATGGATCAGAATTTGTCTGTGTTAAAATGATATTACACATCAGTCGTTTTATAAGCAGCTGTCATGTTTATTGCATTACTTTCTCCATTTTGCCCTAATGGCCTGCAGCATAGTCTGATTGCAAAAAATCACCAATAACCTATTGCACAAGATGCAAAAGTGGTGAAGATAAGCCTGGTAATCCTCCAATACATGGCGGGACAGCACCCAGCATAATGTGCTGCATGACTAACCACTTATAAGGTCCCAAAGGCGAGACCTATTGGCTATGCCAATGCTTGTTATACGTGTTGCAGAATTCCCCTGATCTCGTTCCTGCCAGATATTTTAGGGAAATTGAAAGCTTGCAAAGAAACTTAATGTGGAATGGAAAACCCCGTATAGCTCTCAACCTCAGCTGGTATGATGGGGGAATTGGCCTCCCCGACCTTAAAAAAAATATTATTTGGCAGCGCATTTGGCCGCCATCAGTCATGGTACCTACTGCCGGATAGGTGAACCAGGCTATGCTATGGATCGGTGGTTGCTGCCGGGAGGGAAGTTCCACAGAGCGTTGTATTCCAAATGCAGACTATCTTATCTATCTGATAGACTACTAGCCGCAGATTCCTTCACGTAGAATTATCCCCAGGCGTGAGACTGGATCTGGAAACCTTTTTTGCCACAGCATCCCTGCGCGCCAGGGCGACACCACGCGACTCTGCCCAGGCGTCGTCAGAGTACGTGATGTCAGCGAGGTCACATAAGACCCGCCCCGGCATGCCTACGTCAGTTTTTTTCCTTTTCCGCGTACAACGCGGATCCGGTACAGGCCTGTTTCAGGCCCCTTTTTTCTCCATTCTTTTGGTAAAAGTGTGCAAATGCCTTCGGGCTTTAAAACTTGTACGTTTTGTAGGCGTCTTATGTCGGTGACGGACCCACACCTCATTTGTATGTGGTATCTGAAAGAAACAGGTTAGTGTTAGATTCCTTACCTTAGAATATCCCCAGGCATCAGACTGGATCCGGAAAGTTTTGCGTAGCAGTACCCCTGCGCGTCGGTAGGCGTCGTCTGCCGCTCCGCGTCGGTGCCGGGATGACGTCGCCGGAGTACTTCGTCGCCGCCCTCGCGCGCTGATGTCAGTTCTTCTTTTTTCTGCACCAGCAAGCGCAGATCCGGAAAAAGCAGTACTTCTTAGTCACTTTTTCGTTCTTTTTGATCCTGTTTCGAGTCGTAAAGACTATCAGTGCCGGTAGGGATGCCTGGGTTCAATCCCTGTGCCGATTGCAACCGACTGTCGGTTACCGACCCCCACCACCGGTGCTTGTATTGCCTTGGGGCCGACCATGACGACAAGGCGTGCCCCGACTACCGTGCCTTGACGTCAAAGGCTAGGCGGGAGCGGTCCCGTAAGTGCCTCGAGCTCCGGCAGACGGCCCCACGCTGTTCACGGTCCAGGTCGAGGAGGAGGTCGAAGGACCGGTCGCGGGGCCACAGTCATCGAAGCTCGGGGAGTCAACATCATTTGTCGCGCTCCGAGTCCTCACGTAAGAGGCACAAGAAGTCGAAGAGATGACATCGCTCTTCCGACTCCCTTTTCCTCTTCTGGGGAAGTTCTTCCAAAGAGGGTACCCATATTTTGGGACTTATCGTACCCTAGGTAGGGTAGTGGTAGATGTCATATGGCTTGCGCTCTGCTGGAGGGTTCTAGTTGCCTTCGGGTGCCTGTACTCCATGGCGTTGTGTAGGTTGCTTTTGCTCCTTGAGATCGTGTGCGCAGCCACTCGTAGTGGTGTGCCCGGGCAACTCCTCCTCTCCCTGCTTCTGCCATGAGATCTGGGATGATCCCATGTTCTCCCTTGCCGGGCACCGCCTACTCGGCCTTCCTGGGGCCTTGGGCTGTTCTTTTTGCTTCTGGCGGCTTTGACTGCCTGCTCTGTTCTGGCTGGCAGGTTGTTATCCATCTGGAGTGGGTTTGCCTTCTTTTCCCTCGCTTCCTTGGGTCTTCTAGGCTGCTTCTTCCTACCTTCCTGTCTTGGCGTTGGGCGGAAGCTGTGTTGCCTTATGGGGTGGTGGGGTGCTTCGGCCTCTCTGCCCTTGCCCTTGGTTCCTCTTCAGCCTTCTGTCCCTCCTACATCCTTTTGGGGTCAGTGGGGGTCTGCTTGGAGGGGGTGTGCTTGCCTGGCAGGGACGAGGTTCTACCTGGTCCACAGATCTTGTTCCCTGTGGGGTCGTCTGTTCTGTATTGGCTGGTGGGGTCCTTTCGCAGACCCTCCTTTGGCCCAGGCGCTATTGCTAGGGTATCTAATCTACGTGAAGGAATCTGGGGCTTGTAGTCTCTTTCAGATGTACGAGTTACTTACCTTCGGTAACGATGTATCTGGTAAAGACGATTCTAGCCGCAGATTCCTTCACGGCCTATTCTGAGAGCACCCTTAGGTTGGTGTTCGGTACTCGCCTCCCGGTGGGGGGCTGTATCTTCTGTGAGTGCCTTCTTTGGTCTTGAAGGGTGGCTCCATCTGGGGGCGGTTCATTCCTCTTTGGTTCTTTGGAGGACGGAGTCCCGGTGTTACGGTGCCCTGCTTCTCTGGTTACTCCAGGTTTGGGGGATTGCCTTCTATCCCTGTCCTCCCTCCCCATCCTTCCTTCCATTGCTATCCTCTGATTAAGGATCATTTGGCCATGTCTCGCCCTTGTCCCTTTTGGGTGGTTGCCCTTTCTGTTGGGGTGGCTTGGAGGTTTGTTGTCCCTGTCTGTGTTTGGACTGGTCCCCTTCCTTGCACAGGAGGGGGGTGGAGGGTTCCTACGTGTACTATGTCCTTAAGCATGTTCCTTGCCTACGGCGCACAGGTGTGGGAGGCTGTCTAAGTGTTGGCAGGGTGGTTGCGCAGGGCTCTGTGTGTTTCTTCTTTCCCTGCCTTGGGTTCTACGGTGTGACAGTATTGTGGGTGGTGTTGTCAGTCACCGTTTCTTTCCAAATTTTCTGCTTTCGCACACTGTTCCCATGCTTCCACAGTTGATGGCAGTTAACTGACAGTTAGATGTCGATCTAATGTAGGCGAAACAAACTCTTGAAACCAGCGAGGATTGTCCCCAATGCATGCGAGGTACTCTAGCGCGACGCTTCCCCAGCCCGCGCTTGGCCTCACTTCTCAATCACACCCCACATGGTCGTTCCCTCCCACTCGCTCGCACATCAAAGGCTGCTGCTCCCCCGCCCCCCGCCCACCCCCACAGCAATGCTGAGAGCTTGTTGGTTTTCTTTTCATGGCGCTCCTTAATCTTGAAGGGGGTGGGGGTTTCCCTGCTTCCTACTGGTCATATTTTTTCGGTGCCCTCCTTGGTTTCAGCCAGGGCACTTTCTGAGCAAAGACAGCTCTGCCCTTCATGATGGAGCTACATTTTGGAAATATTTCATGTGTTCAGTCTTTGCCTCGATCTGAAGCACCAACATTTTACTGCCACTGGAAAAAGTCACGCATATTGTAAAACCGGGTTTATTGCCCATTTGTCCACATGAAATGAAAGTTGCTCTCCTTAAAACCAGATTAACTAATCAGGGCTCACTGACTGAGGCTTGCCGATGTTAGGGGCATGAAAGGCGAACTACTACTCAAAATGTTGTCTTTCTTCAGACTTGCAGAAGTAGGTGGATCTGGGCATGTTAAAGACTGTATAGTTTCTGCTCACGCTGTCATCCTCCTTTGTTTTTCCACATCTTGATGTTGTTGTATTTTGTGTAGCAGCAGGCATCATTCTATTTATTTGACAGCATCTCTGCTTTGTATATGTTAGCATATGGATTACTAGACTTTCCCTGATTACTTAAGTTTTTGGTGTTCATGCATACTGGACACATTGCCCCCCTGGACAGGTTGGTGCTGCTGTGTTACTACTGCCTGGATGTTCGTCTGCCCCTGTAAATTGACTGCTTATAGCGCATACCATCTAGGTAAATTCCTGCCTCTTTCCCCTCCCTGCCTGCAACATAATGGAAACCATACACCGTAGTTCAGGATCGCCATACTAAATAAATTATAACCACCAGCTAATTGCAAACATGTTGTGTGTTTATCTCACACCTCTGTTTCATCACACTGCTGGGGTTGGACACCAAAACAAGAATCACGCAGCTTTTCAGAAAACTGCAACATGTATTCCCTCAGTGTGTTTCAATAGTTGCACCAAGATCCATACTTGTGACACAGAGGTCACTGCATATATTATTGGTGGACATTCAACTCTCTGAGCCATCCTACCAAAAAACTGACTTGTATACAGGTATATGTGTCACTCCATGTGCGCTGCTCCAGGGGGTGTCACTCATTACACGTAGCACGTGTTGAGCCAGAATATTATCATAATACAGTCTGACATACATATTATGTTCTAAACATCTACAAAAATATCGCCCCATTAGAGCTAATAATTTCAATCTACAATATCTTGTAGACAACATCTAGGAGACACTATTTATGTCAGACCATATTTCTGTATATGATATTATGAAATACAACCCATGGGACAAATTCATAATTATGCAAGCCTTACATAAAGCACTATAAATAGTTATCATTTATATTATTCGGTCTGCCTTGAATGTACTAACCACATAACCAAGGGCATGAAAATAGTATTCCTGCAAGCAGGAACATGATATGTGCACACACTCTCTGTTACACACACTCTCTGTTACACACACTCTCTGTTACACACACTCTCTGTTACACACACTCTCTGTTACACACACTCTCTGTTACACACACTCTCTGTTACACACACTCTCTGTTACACACACTCTCTGTTACACACACTCTCTGTTACACACACTCTCTGTTACACACACTCTCTGTTACACACACTCTCTCTTACACACACTCTCTGTTACACACACTCTCTCTTACACACACTCTCTCTTACACACACTCTCTCTTACACACTCTCTCTTACACACACTCTCTCTTACACACACTCTCTCTTACACTCTCTCTCTTACACTCTCTCTCTTACACTCTCTCTTACACTCTCTCTCTTACACTCTCTCTCTTACACTCTCTCTCTTACACTCTCTCTCTTACACTCTCTCTCTTACACTCTCTCTCTTACACTCTCTCTCTTACACTCTCTCTCTTACACTCTCTCTCTTACACTCTCTCTCTTACACACTCTCTCTTACACTCTCTCTTACACTCTCTCACACTCTCTCTTACACCCTCTCTCTTACACCCTCTCTCTCTTTCACACTCTCTTTCACACTCTCTTTCACACTCTCTTTCACACTCTCTTTCACACTCTCTTTTACACACTCTCTCTTACACACTCTCTCTTACACACTCTCTCTTACACACTCTCTCACACTGTTATTTTCTCCGATGCTAATCTGCTGTTCTCTTCCAACCACCTCTTTCTTGAACTCCCTGTTCTCTTCTCCTGTGCTGATCTGCTGATCTCTTCAACACGCATCCTTCTTTAACTCCCTGTTCTCTTATAATATGCTGATCTGCTTCTCTCTTCCACATACATCCTTCTGTAACCACACACACACATACATAAAACCACGCACACACATACAACCACACACACACAACCACACACACACACACACATACAACCACACACACAACCACACCCATCTATCGCCCTCAATCCATCTATCACCCTCACTCTATCACCCTCACGCTATCTATCGCTCGCCCTCACGCTATCTATTGCTCGCCCTCACTCTATCTATCGCTCGCCCTCACTCTATCTATCGCTCGCCCTCACTCTATCTATCGCTCGCCCTCACTCTATCTATCGCTCGCCCTCACTCTATCTATCGCTCGCCCTCACTCTATCTATCGCTCGCCCTCACTCTATCTATCGCTCGCCCTCACTCTATCTATCGCTCGCCCTCACTCTATCTATCGCCCTCACTCTATCTATCGCTCGCCCTCACTCTATCTATCGCTCGCCCTCACTCTATCTATCGCTCGCCCTCACTCTATCTATCGCTCGCCCTCACTCTATCTATCGCCCTCACTCTATCTATCGCTCGCCCTCACTCTATCTATCGCTCGCCCTCACTCTATCTATCGCCCTCACTCTATCTATCGCTCGCCCTCACTCTATCTATCGCTCGCCCTCACTCTATCTATCGCTCGCCCTCACTCTATCTATCGCTCGCCCTCACTCTATCTATCGCTCGCCCTCACTCTATCGATCGCCCAACAACAGCATCACTCAGGGGCACCACAGCATCACTCAGGGGCACCACAGCATCACTCAGGGGCACCACAGCATCACTCAGGGGCACCACAGCATCACTCAGGGGCACCACAGCATCACTCAGGGGCACCACAGCATCACTCAGGGGCACCACAGCATCAATCTGTGCAAACATTCAACAACAACTGTTTCAAATATGTTCTCTCAATGTTTCAAGCTTTATTACAAATGTCACAAAAAAATGTTATTTCCCTTCTGTTCATATATTTTAGTAACAATAAAATACACTGAACATAATCTTCACAAAAGTTACTTACAAAAGTTTAAGCTATTGCCATTATAAATTACAATAACTTTTATTTAAGTATTAATAATTTAAAAAAAAAACATTATTTGTAAAATCAATACTTCTAAGTCACGTAAATACAAAACATGTTGCATTAAGAATGCTATAGGTGTCGCATTGTCAAAAAATTAAAGTATTAGCATTGAAAATGACAAAGCTATTAATTTCACAATTTTCAAAAATAACACACAAATTAACAAATTTGTCATGTACAAGACAAATAACTCCAACTTTCCTAATGCGAGACCTATTGCATTGCAAATGCTTGTTTGTCTGGTGGTTCCCCGTTGTGGTGTGGAAATGTTCCTCAAAGAAAACTGACCTAGGCGTGCCGTGGCGGGTCTGATGTGACCTCGCTGACGTCACGTACGCAGACGACACCTGGGTGGAGTCGCGTGATGTCGCCCTGCCGCCGGCGCGCATGGATCCTGTGGCAAAAAAGGTTTCCGGATCCAGTCTCACGCCCGAGGATAATTCTACGTGAAGGAATCTGCGGCTAGAACCGTCTACCAGATACATTGTTACCGAAGGTAAGTAACTCGTACTACGAGACCGACCAAGCACTCGGTGCAAGTCTGGCACGCTGCCAATAGAAGCTTGGGATGGGAACACAAGTTAACGCTGGCAACCTCCCTAAGGGACTCCGAACAGCTTGTGAACCTGTGGAAATTGAAAGGTTTCAATAAATGGGCCCACATAGGTATCTCTAGGATAGGAGACCTCTGGGTGAAGGGGGAAATCAAATAGTTTGCCTCCCTACAATAAGAGTATGACTTGGCTACCACAGAACATTTCAGGTATATGCAGGTTCATCGTGCACTACGATCGCTACTACAGAAGGGGGTTACCTCTCCAGAATCCTCGCTTCTAGAGGATAGATTGTTGGACTGCTACCTGCCATCAAAGGCCATTTCCTTGACCTACAAAAAACTGATCAATCACTCCAGCGACCCACTCCGAGGCATATGAGAGAAATGGGAAAGAGACGGTATAGTCCTAGATGATGGAGACTGGGTAGTAGTGACGGCATCCCCACAGGAGGTGGCTAGGCTGAGGCGTGTCCAATTAAAGATACTGCACAGAGTATACATAACAGAGCCATGTCTAGTGAAAATGGGGGAGCGGAGGACAGGACCTGCAGGAGACACTGCAGTATTGTAGGAACCTTTATGCACATATTGTGGGAGTTCAAACACATCCAATGATACTGGCGTAAAATATACAAGATTATCAGTGAAGTACTCTCACTCACTATCCGCCCCGAAACCAAGAGATGTCTCTTGAATGTGTGGGAGCCCACAGATCTGAATAGTAAGCGCATCATATGGGCAACACTGGGTCTTATGGTAGCAAAGAGAAATATTGCACAATTATGGGGGGCCGCGCATGCACCAATGATAGAGACCTGGAAAAGAGACCAGGACTGGTGCATGTTTAGGGAAAAGACTGTATACCTAACACGAGGGTGTCCCGAGAAATGGTCGCATATCTGGAACAATTGGAATGTATACCAAGGTGAAATCTGTACCCCCCGAACATACCCACTGATGATGATCCACCGTCGCCATAAATGTTGTTACAGCCAATAAGCAAGTATTCCTGTACGGATCTGAATGTAACAGTAATGCGCTACATATTTGTGTGGACTGTGATGTACCTTCTGATGTCGATTTTTATTTGTTTAATAAAAAGAATTATAAAAAAAGACAGATTCCCGCAACCTAAGAAGAAGAACGATAGAAGACGCCCAGCAGAGGAGACTGCAGGGAAGAACTGACTTGGCCCAGCCCTACCGGCCTTCTGCAGTTTCCAGAGATCCTGCACCAAAAGTTGCCTTGTCCTGCAGCCAGCGACCTCCAGAACCCCTCGGAGGAGTGACTGACTGCCTTCAACAAAGACTGGATCTCCTGTGAATAGCAGCTCTGTTCAAAAGAAACTCCCAAGACAGACTCTGGGCCTGCTGAGGACAAGGAAGCCAGACGCCTGGAACCACCACTGCACCTGACACCTGCAGCCAGAATTCGGGTCACCCACTGGTCCCAGCGAAGTACCCCAGCGCTCCAGAGTCCGAGCCCATCGTGGGTTGACCCCTCCAGGACTCTCCGACGTCGCCTGCAGCCTCTGCACAGAGTCCCCCCTCCCAACCGCAAGTGGTCCCGTAAGGTGAAATCGACCTCTAAAGACACCCCTGCATCCAGGCGCCCTGCGCCCTGGACAAGAGAACCCGAGGTGCACCTATGTCCCCTCCAATTTACCTACTCAGCTGTTGGTTCCTCCTGAAAGTCTTCCTGGACCAAGCCTGTAGCCAAAATCCAAAACCAGCAACTCCCATTGAAAACAGGGCACCTGACTCTAAAACAGTGCCCTGCACCCGGCCGCCCCTGGGGGGTGCACCTTGTGTGCTAATTTGGGTCCCCCATTTGCCCTGAGCCTAACACATGGGTCTTGGCTCCCACAACCTTGTGGCCTGTTCGTGAGCAGCCACCAACTGCAGGACCTTCATTCCTCTTTGGTTAACATTGGGCCTCAATACTCTGCACTCGGCCGCCCTTGTGCCACTGAGGGTGCTTTGAGAGTGCACCCTTGACCCAGGGGGAAACCCCAGAATACCAACTCCCAGAAATAAGTACTTACCTGCAAACTGTTAACTTAATTTCTGTAGTAGGGGATCTCTGTGTATAGTCATAATCTAGTGAATAGTCCCGCCCATGTGCGTGGACCCCGGAGCAATCAAAAATAATCTCTTAAAGTGTCGAAAAATGCAGAACTGCACAGACACTTAAGAGAGAATTAAAGACAGATAATGCAGCCTATATCCACAGGCTACACTGTCCAGTATTTCAACTAGAAATTCCACCAAAAATCCACAAACAGCAAAGCCTGTCCAGATTTCCCTTGCTTTAACAGCAAAATCCCTCTGGAATGATAGAGAGGAAGACATGGACAGACAAGCCCCATAGGCTGCCATTATGTGGCTCAGAACAGGATACTGTGCCTTTAAGAGAACTTTCCAGAACTTCACAGTATCCCAGAATGCACTGCAGGTCCCTTTTACTTTCAGTTCTTTTTTACGGCTCCTGCAAGCAGGACCCTGGAGCATTGAGCTCTCCCTTTTCAAGGGTTTATTGGTGATGTTTTCACTATTTTGTCAAGTTGAGTACTTTCTAAGTACTTTGGGGCTTTTCTTCTTGTTTTTTGCACTCTTTTGATGTCAAATATGCCTGCGTTATTTGACAAATGCCCGGAGTGCTCCAGGAAGAAGGCCAAATCAGATCCCCATGAGGTGTGTATCCTCTGCCTTCCTTCTTCCCATGTCCCAGAGGAGTGTGGGATTTGTCCGGGCTTCTCTGGCAGGACCCTGAAGGACAGAAAGAAGATCAGGCTTCAGGGCCTTGAGGAAAGAAGGCTCAAGGTGGGTCTGGAGGGGCTTCCTCTGCCCGTGCTGAGGCCTCTGGGGGGCTCCCTAGGGGCAGGAAGACCAGCAAGCGTCACCATTCTCCGTCTGGGTCGATTGCACCGACTACGACGTCGAGAGGGATGACTACAGTCTGTTCCCCGTCTCCTCAGGCCTCTGGGTCAAAGCGCCGTCGACGCTCGACATCGAAGGAACTGAACAGACCGCCGTCGAGGTCTCCTGTGACGATTTCGTCGTCCTCGTCGGAGTCGCCGTCGAAAGGCCCGGCGTAGGCGCTCGCCGTCGAGGCGACACCGCCAATGGCGAAAAGGAGAAGATCGTCGTCGAGGGGATCCTCGTCGAGAAGAAGTTTGCCGTCGAGGCGCAGATCGCCGTCGAGGCGAAGGAGGTCGCCGTCGAGGCGCAGAAGATCGCCGTCGAGGCGAAGGCATTCGCCGTCGAAGGGGAAGCGGTCAACGTCGAGTAAAGGACGCTCGACGTCGAGGGACCGACGCTCGACGTCCGGTCGCCGTTCTTCGACGCCGAGGAGACGGAGAAGGCGTTCTGGCACCATGGGGCGTTCGCCTACGTCCCAGGCTGGGAAGGAAGGCGGATCACCGGGTTCGGTGTATTCCATGGTGTATATTCCGTCACAGAGGCCGGTTACACCCCCGCCTCCATTGCCGAGGGGTCTCCCTCCGAGGGACCCTACTCCTCCTCCTCTACCGCCACTGCCTCACACTATGCCTCGACCTCAGCTACCAGCAGACAAGCCGCCTCCGGTTCCTCCGAGGTCGTTCTTGCTACCCAGGCTTCCGACCCCTCCCAAGGGGACCCCTAAGCCGAAGGCCCCGGCCAAGCCGAAGTCACCTGCTCCGGTGGAACCGGCGGATCGACCAAAGCCGAGGAAGTCAAGATCACGCTCCGGAAGGAGAGGGAGATCGAGGAGTCGACGTAGATCCTCCACCAGGTCTAGACGTCGCCATAGGAGGTGTGGATCCAGGTCCCGCACGGACTCCTCCAGGACCAGGTCATATTCTCCAACCTTGTCGGAATCCCCGGGGACAAGGGTGTCTCCGGTGGACGACATCAGCGCGTTCCAGGATGTTCTCCTGAGGGGGGCTGCAAAGTTGGGAATCACGGTGACGGCTCCAACACCCACAATGTCCGTGATATTTGAGACGCTTCACAAGAAGCATTTGTCTCGCCCTCTCCTGCCACTAGTGCCTGGTTTGGGAGAGCCTGCGGAGGAGCTGTTCCTCACGCCAGCGGTGGTGAAGGCCGCTCCCTCCCGTCTTCTGAAGAAGTACAGGGCCCCGGATTCGGACCAGGCTTTCCTGTGGATAGACCCGGTGCCTGACTCTGTGATAGTGACGGCGGCCAGGAAGTTAAAGAAAGCCGCCCGATAAAGAAAGCCGATGGATCGACTCAGCTGGTAGGA
The DNA here is from genome assembly GCF_964261635.1 of Lissotriton helveticus. Taxonomy (NCBI): domain Eukaryota; kingdom Metazoa; phylum Chordata; class Amphibia; order Caudata; family Salamandridae; genus Lissotriton; species Lissotriton helveticus. The sequence goes on from NC_136070.1 coordinate 419,700,090, forward strand.
AGGCTTGTGGGACTGCATCCACGGCCATGAAGGCGTCCAGCGATGCGGCGTTATTAGGGCGATATGACCGTGCCCTCTGGGAATCCCTGCAACAGTTCACGGAACTGTCCATGAGACAAGAGGGAGGACTTCCAGGAAATACTCAGAGGGGATGCTGGTTTCAAACAAGGTCATCGGCTGCGGATGTTTCTCTTTTGGCTGCCCATGGGTACTGTCATGGGATCAACCAGCGGCGCCATGCTTGGCTCAGGCTCACATCACTCAAGCTGGAGGCCCATCAGCGGGTGGCCAATCTGCCGTTCTCGGGGGAAACCCTGTTCGGAAAACATGCCGATGATGAGATGGCCCGCATGAAGGCGGAGGCAGAGACCCTGGCGGCTGTGGGCTTGGAGAAGCCCAAAGAAAAGAAGGCCTACCGCCCGTTTCAGAGACGGTTCGGAGCACAGGGAAGAGGACGAGGGCAGTCTTCGGGACAGCAGCAGCAACAAGAGCAGCAGTTCCGGAGGCACTTCCAGAAGCACCAGAAGGGTAGAGGAGGTCAACAGTCCTCTACAGTGAACAAGGGCGCGGCCGGGTCTCGACCCTGAGCGGTTACTTCCCCTACATCCGTTACCTGCTCCGGTGGGGGGGAAGCGTTCAATTTTTTCTGGCAGAGTGGAGAAAAATTACTCAGGACAAGTGGGTGCTGAATATTGTTTGTTGCAATGGATACAGTCTTCGGTTCACCAGCCCGCCTCCAGCAATTCCACCGGTCAGCTCGCAGTTTCAGCTGCGCGAGCTCCAGGCGGAGGCCGATATCCTATTAAGGAAAAGGGCAATAGAAGACGTACCTCTGTCTCAAAGAGGAAGATGTCTGTACTCCCGGTTCTTCCTGGTTCGCAAGAAGGACAAGAACGAGTTCAGGCCCATTCTGGATTTGCGACAAGCAAACAATTGGATTCGCAAAGAGAAGTTTTGCATGCTGTCGTATCAGATTTATCCTCAGCTGCAACAGGGAGACTGGCTGTGTGCCATAGATCTACAGGATGCGTACTTCCATGTGCCTATTGCACACAAACACAGGAAGTTCCTGCGATTCCAAGTCGGAGCCAATCATTATCAGTACACAGTACTGCCATTCGGATTGAAGTCTGCGCCCAGGACGTTCTTGAAGTGCATGGCAGTGGTAGCCGCACACCTGAGGAAGAACAAGGTGTTTGTCTACCCGTACCTGGAGGCCTCCTCCTTCTCGGAAGCTCAAGCGCACTTCCAGAAGACGTGCGTTCTCTTGAACAAGCTGGGGTTGCACATCAACATGTCCAAGTCTGTCCCGACTCCGGTCCAGTGCATCCAGTACTTGGGGGCCTCCATCAATACGCTGTCAGCAAGCGTGTCTCCTTCGGAGGAGCGACGATTATCACTCCTTCGGAAGGCTCAGGCTCTTTTGACCGCTCCATCTACAACAGTGAGGACGGTGTCTTCTCTACTGGGGTCAATGGCCTCTTGTATCTTCCTCACGCCTCACGCACAACTGCACATGAGACCATTGCAGGAGTGCTTGGAGGATCAGTGGGATCAGAGGAAAGGATCTTGGGACGACAAGATAAGACTGTCTCTGCATGCTCTTCAGTCTCTGAAGTGGTGGTGTTCAGCGGAGAATCTCCTCAGAGGGGTTCCCTTCCACAAGGACATTCCTACGCAGACTATCGTGACGGATGCGTCTCTCCACGGCTGGGGGGCGCACTCCGGAGACTTACAGATTCAAGGGACGTGGTCCCCGACTGAGTCCACGTACCACATCAATTTCCTGGAACTCAGTGCTGTTCACTTGGCACTGAAGGCCTTTCATCCGTCCTTCCGGACCAAGTCTCTTTTTGTTCAGACTGACAATACGACCACGATGTATTACCTCAACAAGCAGGGGGGGGGGTCGAGATCGTGCACTCTGTCGCAGGAGGCGCAGGGGATCTGGCACTGGCTTCTGGCCAGAGGACTGACTATAACGGCTACCCATCTACCAGGTTTGCAGAATGTTCAGGCAGACGCACTGAGCAGACTGATTCAGGAAAACCACGAATGGGTCATAAACAACGATGTACTAGGAGAAGTCTTCGCAAGGTGGGGGACTCCAGACGTAGATCTGTTCGCCACCGCCGAAAACAGCAAATGCAGAGACTTCGCCTCCAGGTACTACCAGCCAGGGACGCTGGGGAATGCGCTATGGATCAACTGGTAGAACAGCTTTCTGTACGCTTTTCCACCCATTCCCCTGATTCCGGCGGTGCTCATCAAACTGTCCCAGTCCAGGGCGCGGATGATCCTGATTGCCCCGGAATGGCCCATGCAGTGGTGGTTCACGGACCTGCTTCACCGGTCTCTCCTTCTTCACATGCGGCTGCCGTGCAGGCCGGACCTTCTCACGAAGTTCGGGGGACAGATGTTGCCCCCCAACCTCTCGTCTTTGAGTTTGGCGGCATGGCTTCTGAGAGAGTGCAATATGGCCATCTGAATCTCCCAGAAGATTGCATGGACATACTGAAGGAGGCTAAGCGACCTTCCACTAGGACTTCTTATGCTTACAAGTGGAAGAGATTTTGCATCTGGTGCAAGTCCAAGAACTATGACCCGACGACATGTAAGGAAGATGTCATCCTTCCATATCTTCTACATCTGGCGCAGTCTGGCCTTAATGTCCATTCCATTAAGGTTCATCTGGCTGCATTGACTGCCTACAGAAAATTCCCTTCAGTCTTCCTTCTTTCAGATCCCTGTGATCAAAGATTTTTTGGAAGGCTTGAAGAAAGTGTTCCCTCCTGTTTGGCTTCGTTCGCCTTCATGGGAATTGAATGTGGTGCTGTCCAGATTGATGAAGGAGCCTTTTGAACCTATTCATAAGGCTTTGTTGCAGCACCTGTCCTGGAAGGCGGCGTTCCTTGTGGCCATTACATCGGCCCGCAGGGTGAGTGACATTCAGGCGTTGTGTTGCCAAGAACCTTATACTGTATTTCATGCTGCTAAGGTTGTTATGCGTACTCACCCTAAATTTCTTCCTAAAGTTATATCTGACTTTCATGTTAACCAGACCATAACTTTACCTACGTTTTTTCAGAATCCTTCCTCTCCAGCGGAAAGGTCCCTGCATTCCCTGGACGTCAGGAGGGTGTTGAAATTTTATCTGGATAAAACCAAGGTTATTCGTTGGTCAGACCAATTGTTTATCAATTATGGATCAGTCAGGACAGGTCTTGCTACCTCTAAACAGTCCATTTTTAGGTGGATTGTGTCCTGTATACAGTTGTGTTACCAAAAAGCTGGTAAGACCTTAGGGGGTAAATCTAAGGCTCATTCCACCAGGGGCAAAGCTGCCACGACTGCTTTGCTCCGTAATGTTCCAATTGCAGAAATCTGCAAGGCGGCCACTTGGAAGTCTGTCCATACCTTTGCTAAGCATTACTGCCTGGACACCGATACCAGGGCAGACGCTCAGGTTGGGCAGGCTTCGCTGCGAAATCTGTTCGCACAGTAGTGGTGTTATTTCTCTTTTCTCCACCGCCGCTTTGGTGTGGGGATGTGCTTGCCATTCTATTCACTAGATTATGACTATACACAGAGATTCCCTATTACAGAAGGAGTAGTTTCTATCCTGTAATTCCAGTTCTGTAGTAGGGGTATCTCTGTTATAGTCATAAGCGCCCGCCCGCCTCCCCGGTGGAGAGAGATATTCATGTAAGGAATGCTGTAGGTCTGGCGTGTTACGCCTTCAAAAAGAACTGAAAGTAAAAGGGACCTGCAGTGCATTCTGGGATACTGTGAAGTTCTGGAAAGTTCTCTTAAAGGCACAGTATCCTGTTCTGAGCCACATAATGGCAGCCTATGGGGCTTGTCTGTCCATGTCTTCCTCTCTATCATTCCAGAGGGATTTTGCTGTTAAAGCAAGGGAAATCTGGACAGGCTTTGCTGTTTGTGGATTTTTGGTGGAATTTCTAGTTGAAATAATGAACAGTGTAGCCTGTGGATATAGGCTGCATTATCTGTCTTTAATTCTCTCTTAAGTGTCTGTGCAGTTCTGCATTTTTCAACACTTTAAGAGATTATTTTTGATTGCTCTGGGGTCCACGCACATGGGTGGGACTATTCACTAGATTATGACTATAACAGAGATGCCCCTACTACAGAACTGGAGTTACAGGACAGAAACTACTCCTTCCTTCCATGGGATTGCATTGACAGCTTTTCCTTCAAAAGTGTGGAGTTGGTTTGTATGAAACACTGAAAAACTGTAAATATAGTAAAAGGGAATTTCTTAACTTGTGTCTAGAAAATGTCTGTGATATCTAGACATATCACACTGATTAGCAAAGGTAACTAAAAAAGTAACGAGTGCAGTAATCTGTAAAGTAACTAAAAAGTAATTTTGAACTGTTGATTTACCTGTAATTCAACCAACTGCATTTGAACCTGCATTCAACTGTAAATCACTGCATAAGATTTTGCGAAGTATTATTTCACTTACCTGCACCAGGCATGGCTTGGTTCTAAAATAGAATAACTAAACAATATTTTTTTTACAAACAAATTAGTGTGCGTTCAGTCTTTGAGTGTGAGACATAATTTCTTGCCTGAGTGTGTACAACAAATGCTTAACACTACCCTCTGATAAAGCCTTAATGCTCGCCCACATTACCCTAAATAGAGAGTAAGGAGCAATCTGCTTTTACCTCTGCCTACCTTTGGGGGGTCACACTATATACCTCATTTTGGTATAGTATATACAGAGCCAACTTCCTAAACAATCTCACATCAGCCCACCTTAGGGGTGGTATTGCCTGGAGGTGGCACGCCTACTTGACTAGCTAGTTTTTCCACCTGTCCTGGTGCCAAGGGGGTCCTGGACAAAGGGGGGCTTGTTCTCCTGTTAGAGGAGCCGGATTCACATTCCATAGGCGGGAGCTCTTTGAAGCTTTCCAGCCCAAGAGTCTAATCAGCAAGTCATCCTGCTGGAGGGGGTGTTGCACCCTCTTCTCAGATAAGCTTTTGTTCTGGGTCTTCTGATGGTGAAAGGCTCTCTCCCTAGAAGGTCGGAATAGCGTCTCGAGTGGCATGCTGATAGAAACCACTCAGCAAGGATACCAGTAGCTGGTAGGTCTCCAGGGTGCACCTCTAAGGTGCCCTCTGGGTGCATGGATTAGCAAATCCAACTCTGGTATCAGTTTAGGTTTACTAATATGAAATATTGGATACCAAACATCCCTATTGTCAGTGAAGCCATCATGTAGCTGGGAACTCTTTTTCACCAGTGTCCAGCACATTTTAAAATGGCTTCCCAGGTCGCTTATTCTGGAAGTAATAGGACTAGCCAGCACAGGGGCAGATCTGCTCATGCTGGTGTGCCCTCACATGTAATATTGAGCACCCTGCCTTAGGGCTGTCAAGTCTGCTTTAGTGGTGACTTACAACTATTATATGCAGTATTAGGGGACATGGCACACAGAAAAGTGTTACATGTCTTGTTTTCACTTTGGTCTCCATCAAGACTCGTTGCCTGCGATAGCAGCCCTGCATGTGCTTGGTGAGGGGTCCCATTTGGTGGCACAATTGATGCTGCTGCCCCTAGGTACCCTCTTTGGTACTTCAGGGGCTAGGTGCCAGGGTACTATTTACTAGGGACTTACAGAGGGTTGCCAAATGTTTTGTCAATTGGGTGAACAATTGTACAGTTTTCAGAAAGAGCTCTGTCACTGGGGATCTGGTTAGCAGGAACCCAGTGCTATTTCAGTTGAAATTGCACAATTTACCAGGTAAAAAGTGGGGTTGACCATGTCAAAAAGGGGCACTTTCCTACATTGCCCCCTTCGTTAGGATTTCCTGTTGTAGCAACAGGGCACTGTCCTCCATTCAAACCTATGTACAATCCACTTCCTGCATGGGGATTGAGCGGCGACAGTTTAGAGTCTTCAACCTACCACCTGAAGTCTGTCAAGTCTTTGTGGCAGCCAGGAGTCCATCAAAAAACTGTATACGCCTGCTGTTGGGACAAGTTTGTAGCTTGGTCCCCTGAAAAACGCATTGACCTTCTTTCTGCATCCTTGTTTGTGTCTTAGCCTGGCAAGGCCTTGCTGTCACCACAGTCAAGAAGTATCTGTGGCCATCTTGACTCTTCAGCATTTGCTGAATCATAGCCTCCTTGTTTAAGTTACCAGATCTCTGCGTGCCCGGGGGCGGTACCACGTGACTTCGCCCTGACGTCCGCTGGCATGACGTCCGCAAGGTCACATAAGCCCCACCCTGGTGCGCCAACGTAGTTTTTTTCTCTCTTCCGCGTGCAACGCAAATCCGGATCGTGTCTTGGCCTGTTTTCAGGTCTCCGTTCACCATTGCAGTCGGCCCGCTTGTCCAGGTCGATGTCCCAGCATTTGTCCCCTACCTCGGAGTCCAGGTACCGCCGATTCAGTCTGCGGCATCGCCCTACGCCATGGCCCGAGGGCGTCGCTCACCAGCTGGTAGGTCATGTAGCTTGTCTCCCAGGTCCTTGTTCGTCAGAGGGCGCGGGTTCCCCTCTGGACGTGCGCCCCCGCCAGTCACCACCCTACCCGCCGTTTCCCAGCTGCGGGGTGACTAGGGCCCAAATGACAGCCTACTCTGCGGCGCTGCAGGCTTATTTCGCCCCTCCACCATCTCCAGAGACGTCCACGGATCCCTTGCCTCGTGCGGGGCCTTCCACGGAGTCACCGGCGGCTTCGGCGCCGAAGGTTTCGACTTCAGGTTGTAGGAGGGGGTAGTCCTTCGGGGCTTCACTCTTCAACCCGTGGCGTCCCTGCCTCGCCGCATATCCCTATGGGGCTCCCTGTGGCGCCGCAAGAGGACGCCATGACTCAGGCCTGTCCCGGGTTCCCCTCGGCCCTCTGAGCAGGCCGCTGCCTCTCCAGAGGCCGAGCCGGTGCTGTTTCGGGGCAGACTGCTTTCCTCCCCGGTCCTGGCAGAGCCGCGGGTGAATGCCTGGGCCTGGGGTGCTTTCCTGAGACCCTCTACGCGGGTGGGTGCCCCGTGGGAGGTCGAGACGGCACCTTTTCGGTGCCGTTCCTTAGCCGAGCCGGCTCCGCCCCCGCCCCATTCTCCTAGGGTTACTAGTACTAAAAATGGGCATGGCTCTGATCACTCACACATGTACTTTTGCACAACATACCTCTTACATACAACCTAATAGGTGCACACACAACAGGGATAAATCAATAAACCGAATGGGGAGCACCCGGTCTGCCAAACCAACCAGTTATCGACAATGTTTCTACTTATGTACAACCAGTGTTAATCAATTCAACTTCATTAGTTTAAACAAAAGTACATCATATTAATTCAGTGTGACACTGTCACAACATATTGGTAGAAAGACAATTTGGCAGAACCAATGGTGTATACGTTGCGAGTCCCAACAGTCTTGGGATTCTCCTCAGGACCACACCAATCTGTGAAAAATAAATGGGAAAATATGTCTAACTTAATCCTATTCATGAAAATCAAAGAGCAACAAACACTACTCTGGCGTGTCAACTTACCAGTAATACAGATATCGCTGGGGCTTTTTATGTCAAAGAAAATCTTGGCCAAAAATTCTAAAGAAGAAGAGAAGAGGGAGAGGGATAGAAATAGCCAAAAAAGAAAGTCAATGTCACAGTCTGCTCTAAACAAACGTGGCTCTGCTTGTCTGGCCAAAGTAAATTGCAAGCTCTTACCTAATGTTATTCCTTTAAGTCAATTTTCTATATTTGATAGAGAGCCACACTTGGGACAACAGCGCCTAATCTAAAAATAGAAAGATGGAAGGGACACATATAGCAACCTCATGATGCACACCGTTCGGGCAAGAGCATTCAATGTTTATGAAAATGCAGGGAGAAGGCGCTTGATGCCTCTCTTACCTCCTGCCGCCGTCCAGCGTGGAGGTCGCTGGCATTCTTTATTTGCTGTGATGTATTTGTTCTAAATACAAAGGAGGGAGGAATACTTATTAAAAAATGATGACCCTCTTGGAGAAAGGATCGCTATTCAATCTAAGGGCGGGATGCCGACTTACCGAATACGAGTAATTCAATCGCTTATAATGATTCCGTGCCCAATCACTAAAACGGGCATGCGCAAATTGCCAAAAAACTACAATACCCATGAAGCTTGGGGCTGAGATCGACACCATCATTAGATGCCGAGGCTTTCTTGCGGTACAGCAAAGCAGTCCAGTTTCAGATAAGCGTTTGAATTACTCCTATTCAGTAAGCCGGCATCCCGCCCTTAGATTAAAATAGTGATCCTTTCTCCAAGAGGGTCATCATTTTTTAATAAGTATTCCTCCCTCCATTTCAGGATCTGCTGCATTACTGGAGCAGCTTTGGCATGCCGTTGCGGCGTTGTGTTGTGGTGTTCCACCCCTTTTTGTCTGGTGTTTGGGCCTGGTCCTCTGCCTGGTGTTCCGGGGGACAGGATTTCCTGGTGTTTTCCTGGGTTCTGGTGTCCATCCTAGAATCGTCTCTAGCAGATACATCGTTACCGAAAAGGAGGAGGGGATCAAACAAACAGAACAAAGCATCCCACTAAGGTAGGAAATGAAAGAGGGCATTGCCTCCACTTCTACCCCTTCTCCTTGGAGTTTTTGGGATGATTCTTTCTTCCTCTGTACTCCTCTACCGTTGTCTGTCCCTCCGGGGCTTTCTGGCGGATGTTCCTGGCTTGTGTGGGCGTGGGGGTATTTTGGCCTCGCCTCGCCCTTGCTTCCTTCTGCTTGGTTGAGGGGCTGAGCCGCCCTTCTTGCCCCTTTACACGTCCCCTGCTGGGGTCCTGTGTTTCTTCCTACTGGGAGGTTTTCTCACAGGCCCTCCTCCCTTCTGGGTACGGCTAGGGTATCTATTCTACGTTAAGGAATCTGCGCCTAGTAGAGTAAATCAGATGTACGAGGTACTTACCTTCGGTAACGATGTATCTGCTAGAGACGATTCTAGCGGCAGATTCCTTCACGACCCGCCCTTCCTCCCCGTTCTGCGAGGACCTTCAACTTGGTCTTCTGCACTCGCCTGCCTCCGGGTGGTTTTTCTTATGCGAGTGTCCTCTTTCATTTCCTATGTTCGTCTGTTGTGCCATTTTTCACTTGCTTTTCTGCCCCCAGGGAGGATGTTGTACTTGCTTGCAGGGTTGCTTTGCAGTAGCTGTGCTCTGCTCTTCCCTTCTATGACTTTTGGTGCCACAGTGCATGGCACTCTCCCGGATGGTGCTGTTCCTCACCATTTGCTTTTTCTTCTGATTTTTTTCGCACACTGTTCTTATATTCTCACAGTTTTTGTTTGTGATGGCTCCGCGTTGTGGCGCGCAAACGTTCTCCAAAGAAAACTGACGTCAGCGGCCTGGGTGGGGTTATGTGACCTTGCTGACATCACGGCTGCCAACGTCAGGGTGGAGTCACGTGGTACCGCCCCCCGGCGCGCAGAAATGTTGTGGCAAAGAAAACATTTCCGGATCCAGTCTTACGCCTGGGGATAATTCTACGTTAAGGAATCTGCGGCTAGAATCGTCTCTAGCAGATACATCGTTACCGAAGGTAAGTAACTCGTACTTATAGCAAGTTTTTTTTTAATGTATTCTGCACTTTTCCTCCGAAATCTTTTGTTATACTTCCCAAAGGGACCTTTATTTAATTTGAACTTTTTTTATTTGTTCCCTCTTCGAACCCATACACATATGCTCCCTCAGACATCTGACGATCAAGACAGTCTTCTTGGTGGGTATCACATCATCCAGAAGGGTCAGCGAGCTACAAGCTCTTTCTGGCCACCCTCATACACCAGCATTTTTCCAGACAAACTGGTTTTGTGGACCAGTGTCTCTTTTTTGCCGAAGGTGGTGACCCCCCCTTTCTGCATCAGCCAAAACTTCACAATGTCCACTTTCCGTGCTTCGTCCCACGCTATCAAGGAGAAAGAGAGGCTACGGCGCCTGGACCCTGAAAGGGCACTGTCACTGGGGCGAAGAAGAGTAAATCGGTGCAGAGCAGGCCTTCTCCATATGGATTATACTTTACATCAAGATGTGCTACGTATTAGCAGAGAACAAACCCCCTGAGGGTTTGAGCACTCGTTCCCCCAGAGCCAAAGCTGCGTCTTCTGCCTTGACAGCCAGGGCGGCTTTGATTGGCTTTTTGCCATTTCGGTCATCTAGGACCTTTTGGTGTGAGCCAGTTCGCACGCCCGCCTCCAGGAAGGCATTACTTTGAGATCTAGTTTAAGGTATGGAATATGTGGCTGGAATTCTCTCTCAGATGTACAAGATACTTACAATCGGCTACTCCTTATCTGGTAGAGCCTATCTATCACAGATTCCTCACCGACTCTCCCACCCTCCGCGTTCTGCGAACTGGACTTACCCACCTAAAAAGGCCCTTGTAGGCCCAAAGATTCTGCACACTGGTCTCTCAGCCTTCTGTCATGCGTCTGAGATTTTGAGGAAAAATAGTCACTGAAATAACTGATATTAGTGCCCCGGTTTGGGCTCTATAAATGCACAGGACACGTCCTATCCGGGGTGGCTGACTTGGAGCTTATCTATGCTGGTGCACAGGGCTACTGCTCAAGAATTTCCTAATCCAGTCGGATGCTCAGGGAACATTCTGAGGTAAGGAATCTATGGCTAGATAGTCTCTACCACATAAGGTGATACCGAAGGTAAGTAACTTGTTCAACCAGGCCAACAGCGGTGCAACACGTCAGACGCTACTCCTCTACTTTCCAGGGTTGATGAAAGAGCCATATATGGTGTCACTAGTGGTATAGTTTTCTCTTTTGAATTTCCCCAGATGATCCATGAGCTCCACTGTTAAGGTAATGTCTACTCCACAAGTGCCAGTATTTAGGAATTTCCACTCAACTTTCTAATTTCCTATTCATATTTTCCACACAAATATTTTCTTCCTATATGTTGCATCTCTTTACTGGGTTAATGGTAGAAGGATTGCTGAAAGGCCCCATTGTCATATGATCTGATGGTAGTGATGCACTCAGTTTTTTTTGTAGTGTGTAATCCATGCAAAAACACATGAAAATCTCCTTTTAAAAGGCAGAAGTAATTGAATATGTGACAAATTCTGGAAAGGAAATTAAAGCATAGAAACCGGCAGATTACCAACCTATTCTCTGAAGTAACCCTTGGAAACTGTTGGACCAGTGCCACATGGCACTTTCTTAAATATCTGCTTGGGGCTTACCCTTGTGGGGTTACATGGTGTGTTTGCTATTAAAGAAGAAGTGTCTCAAGGAGTAGAGAAAGTGGAAGGCAGTAGTACTTTGTTTATTTGGGGCTTATAATTGCATTGTTACCATAAATTAATAATAAATGAAAGTGTGTGTATTCAAAGGTTTTTGAAAGTGACAGACAGCAAGCTGATCTTGTATTGTCTTCATAAATAGGTCCTGCTGGAACTGGCAAAACTGAATCTGTGAAGGCTCTTGGACACCAGCTTGGACGGTTCGTTTTGGTTTTCAACTGTGATGAAACGTTTGACTTCCAGGTACGTCACTTTTTGATAATTCAGAATTATTTGCAAAGTCCCCTTCACTGTCCTTCTTACCCAAATGCTCTGAATTAAAGGTTACATATGAGTGTGATGCCCTGCACTCCTTAATTGCTAACATGATTGTTTATTGTGTACTCTTACGTAATCCACTCTATTTTGAATGTGGTGCTGCCACTCGAACTGACTGGCTCCTGTCAGTACAATAATACCCTAACGAACAGTGTACTGTTCGAGAGTAGCGCACTTGTCACCTGCCCCGTGGGTGCTCCTTAGAAAAACGTTTGTAGACACTTTATAATTTTGTAAGCCATACAGTGATGCCTTAGTCAATGAATCAAGTAAATCATATGCAATAAACACAATTAAATCAATAAATGCAACATGTCGTAATTCTTCTTGAAGACGTTTTCTTTATACGTGTTCTTCTGTTCTGTGCTTTGAACATTACATCATGTTTTCATTTGTTTCACAGCCTGTTGTATTGTTTGTCCCAATGCATTTCGGTATATAGATACCTTCTTCAGGGGAATACTGTAATTGAATCAATAAAAAACAAAAATGTATCTATGAACATGAAACTTCAAATCTACAGGGATACAGTAAACCTTCACCTTAGGTTTGCTCCAATGTGTTCGTGGTTTTGTTAAAAAATGAATCAAACTGAAACTGTCCAAGAACATGCTACCATCCCAGAAGTGTTACTACGTGCTACCTTAGCCCTTTACATTCAACCACCAAGTATCACAAACTGACCTCTGTTGTTGTTAAACTCCTGAAAACAAACATAAGTACAGGCGTCAGTACCCTGTATCTTACTTCGTGATTATGCATAGTCTCATCACAGATCCTCCACCTATGTCCTACCTGAACTTCTTCTTCCACTGTTCTTCTGATAACTAAGTCACGTTGCTTGACCATAGGGTTCACTAGCCGCAATGCTGTAAACATAAAACGCACACTGTATAATGTCGGTACTACCTGCGAACCTGCTTATTCACTACTGCAATTGTCGCCGTCTGTGTTCCTACCTGAGTTTCTCTGTACGTGCCGCCCTTCCCTTTGGTAACGAAACAGTCTTGTATGCCTGTGAGCCGCCCTGTCCTCACTCGGTACTGCAATACAATTAGTCAAACGCTTAGTCCATACATATCCTTCTTGTAATCCTCTGTCTATCATACCCATGATTTCACGCATTCATCCTACCTGGACCCGTTCTCCTGTCCTTGTAATTCTGCTGTAACTTTCACTCGATACCCGGTAAGCCGCGCTCTACCCCCTTCTCGTAAGCCTGTCCTGTATGTATCGCGTCTGACGTCATTTGAGTGGAAACAAAAAGCGGACTACCATGGTACACAGCCAGCGTGATTCCGCCATCTTTAGCTAGTCAATTAGCTTAATCTCTGCTTACTTTAAACAACCTAAAATGCCACCCGCGTACTACCAGATCCAAATTCAAAACGAAAAATTTTAAAGTTTACCTCATAACGGTCATATGTGGTAAATCTACCGTTTTGTGATAACTCGAGGCGAAAGTAGTGATATACGAATTACATAGTGCCACTCTGTAAAAATGCAATGTCTGTCAGAAGTACTGTAACTGATCCTAGGGAGTTGAGTATAACTGTCTCCTCTGCGGTGCAACCTGTTTGATTAATTTTTCACCAAATGCAAGGGGTTTGCATTTTTACAGAGAGTGGCACTATGTAATTCGTATATCACTACTTTTGCCTCGAGTTATCACAAAACGGTAGATTTACCACATATGACCGTTATGAGGTAAACTTTAAAATTTTTCGTTTTGAATTTGGATCTGGTAGTACGCGGGTGGCATTTTAGGTTGTTTAAAGTAAGCAGAGATTAAGCTAATTGACTAGCTAAAGATGGCGGAATCACGCTGGCTGTGTACCATGGTAGTCTGCATTTTGTTTCCACTCAAATGACGTCCGACGCGATACATACAGGACAGGCTTATGAGAAGGGGGTAGAGCGCGGCTTACCGGGAATTGAGTGAAAGTTATAGCAGAATTACGAGGACAGGAGTAAGGGTCCAGGTAGGATGAATGCGTGAAATCATGGGTATGGTAGACAGAGGATTACAAGAAGGATATGTATGGACTAAGCGTTTGACTAATTGTATTGCAGTACAGAGTGAGGACAGGGCGGCTCACAGGCATACTAGACGGTTTTGTTACCAAAGGGAAGGGCGGCACGTACAGAGAAACTCAGACGGCGACAATTGCAGTAGTGAATAAGCAGGTTCGCAGGTAGTACCGACATTATACAGTGTGCGTTTTATGTTTACAGCATTGCGGCTAGTGAACTCTATGGTCAAGCAACGCGACTTAGTTATCAGAAGAACAGTGGAAGAAGTTCAGGTAGGACATAGGTGGAGTGTGAGAAGCTGGCCTGATTTATGATGCTCCCTAGTTCTAGTGATCACCTTGTATCAGTCCAAACAACCCTTATGGTGATTGGTTGTAAGTCAACCTTATAGACCCGCTATCCTAATGGTAGCATGGACAAAGCAGTCTTAGGCTAAACTCTTTTGGCATGTGAAGCCAGCTGTTTTACCACAATATAACCCCTTGAATACCAGATGAAAGGACACCGCACAGGTTGTTATGAAAATAAACAGTCTATTTATTAATAACAACACCTCTGAACTCTTTATGAGGTCAGAGGGCTAAGCACATGACAATCTCTTACGAAAAATACTACAAGTTGCACAAAATTACAATGGGGCCCTAGGGGCAAGACAAACCATATACTAAGTAAGTGGAATGTGAAATTTGATAAAAGGAATGGAGCTGTCCAGAGGCTGTAGGATCGATGGGACCACGCTACACTAACTTCAGGTAAGTAATAGGAGGCCCACGGAACGCGTGTGCAGAGTGTGAACTCACACGCGAGATACGTAACAACGTCTATGGACAGTTCAAGTTTAAGGTAAGTACGGACAATCCTGACTAGGTAGGACAACAACGACTGTGGAACTGGACACTAGGACAGTTAAACTACCCTTGAGCACCGAAATGCTCTTGTTACCTCACCCACGGCCTGCGGGTGCACAGGTGTCAAAGTGCGTCGGGTTCTCGCGTTGAAGTCTATGGAGCCTGAAAGAAAAGATGCTGCAGGCGACCAGGAGGAAGATGTCCGGTGCAATCCAAGGGTGGATTGGTGAAGGAGACCTGAAAGCAGAGGGGACAATGTTCACAGTCACTAGCCAGTGACTGGAGTGGAACCAGGAAGGAACCAGATGTCGACGTTGCGATCAGGTGAAGAGTGGACGCTTGACTCTGCAGCCACGTGGACCAGGAGGTGTCTTCGACGACCAGGATGGAGGTACGAGCTGTCCCACGCAGGCTCTCGCTGTCGGCGGTGTTTGATCCGGAATCTGCGTCAACAGGCCTTGACAAAGGCAACCCACGCGGTGAGTGAAGAAAGCGTCTGGTGCGGACTAGGAGAGTCCGGGGTGCCGCTCTTTTGGAAGGGAGCAAGGGCCAGTCTGGAGCAACCAGACCAGCAGTGAAGATTCAAATGTTCGTCGTCTAGGAGGCCACTAGCCAGCCGGCAAGTGACCAGACAACGCGTCGAGCATCAAACAAGCACAAGGGCCCCACGCAGATCTTGTGGATGCTGGAGGGCTGATCTTCGGTGCAGAGGCTGCTCGGGGTTGGGGCTTCTCAGTCCCCAAAGCACTTGGTCGAGTTTACCTCGGGAGTCGTGTTGGAAGCGAAGTGCAGGTTCGTTCAAGATGGCCGGTCCCACGTGTCTCGTCGCACCCACGGGTCTCAGCTTTGCTGTAGATGTGAGTTGAGGTCGAAGAGGTCTGGGAATCCGGGTCTCGTCGGGCTCTGAAGTCTGGATCCTCGAGGGAAGACAATTGAAGCCGCTGGACGCTTGATGGTGCCTGCAGTTGCAGGGTGGACACTCCTTGTCCACAAGGGAGATTCTTCAGTCTTCTGTGGAGCAGAACGTCGAAGGCCAGGGTTTCTTCTTGTTGAATAGTTCAGGATAATCTAATTTGGAATGGGACCAGCTCCTAACTTTATTCTCCTAAAGGGGGCTGCACTACTGACTAGGTCCCTCCCCTGGGTGGGACCAGGAAGGGGGGTGGCTACACCCCCTATCCTTTGTCCGGTTTCCCGCCAGAGCTGGGGCTGGGATGCCCCAGCAACTGGTTTGAACCGGTGTATGCGCAGGGCACCTTGTGTGCCCCAGGCATGTCTCATTCCTTTCAGGCCTCCCTACCTCAATACACAAAATCCTGTCTGGGGTGGTGCTAGCACCTCCCAAGGCAGGAAACCCTTTGTCCAAGCCATCCTCGCTGGAAGGACTCCCAGCAGCAGGAGGTCAGACTTGTGTCTGTGGTGGCAGCATCCATTTTGTGATGCTGAGGCTCGAGTTAACTTTAACCGGGGTTCACTGTTACATACATGTCATGTCCCTCTTGAAGGGTGGAATGCTACCCCCGTCGCCAGAATTGGCGAGGGGGTAGTATTCCAAATCGTATGACACCTTACTCGACATGTTTTGATAATGTTATACCAAAGTTGGCATTTAACCGCGAGGTTGATAATGCACTTAAGAGTATATGGTATATCGTTATCTTGGAACAGCTATTAGGACTTGGTTCCGCAAGCTGCAACGGGCTCAGCTCATGCCAGAGCACCATCTCACATAATTCCAAGCACTCTGCCTTCAGGATTGATAAGGCCTGCCATAGGAGTGACTGATAGGAATATATGTGTCCATTTTAGGGTTAGATATAGGTATACTATATCTACAGCAAAGGGTGTTTACACCACCTTGCCCCAGCTGTCATGCAGCCAGTTGTGTCAGATTTAGATGGCCAGCCAGGGGTGGCATAATACATGCTTCAGCCCCTGGTAGGCCCTGGGTACACCTATGCCCTGGGTACAGGGACTGATAAGGTGGCCCAGTACCAATTGGTAAATGCACCTCGAGTACATGCTTGTCAATTTAGAGAGAGAACAGCTGGGCTGTGGGTCTGATTAGCAGGCCCACAGCCAGGGAAAGTCGTAAACCAGTGAAGCAAAAGGCAAAAATCTGGGGTGACCATAGGATTGCAGACCCCACTCTCCTACATGGAGGATCTGTGATGAGACTATGCATAATCACGAAGTAAGATACAGGGTACTGACGCCTGTACTTATGTTTGTTTTCAGGAGTCTAACCACATCAGCGCGGCGCAGATTCCTACGCTGTGCTGAACGTTCAAATGAGCCAACGGGCTCATGACGGAACGGTTCCGTCATGAGCACAGCTCAACCGACGCTCATGACGGAACCGTTCCGTCATGAGCGTCGAAGGGGTTAACAACAACAGACGTCAGTTTTTGATACCTGGTGGTTGAATGTAAAGGGCTAAGGTAGCACGTAGTAACACTTCTGGGATGGTAGCACGTTCTTGGACAGTTTCAGTTTGATTCATTTTTTAACAAAACCACAAACACATTGGAGCAAACCTAAGGTGAAGGTTTACTGTATCCCTGTAGATTTGAAGTGTCATGTTCATAGATACATATTTGGTTTTTATTGATTCATTTACAGTATTCCCCTGAAGAAGGTATCTATATACCGAAATGCATTGGGACAAACAATACAACAGGCTGTGAAACAAATGAAAACATGATGTAATGTTGTTCAAAGCACAGAACAGAAGAACACGTATAAAGAAAACGTCTTCAAGAAGAATTACGACATGTTGCATTCATTGATTTAATTGTGTTTATTGCATATGATTTACTTGATTCATTGACTAAGGCATCAGTGTATGGCTTACAAAATTATAAAGTGTTTACAAACGTTTTTCTAAGGAGCACCCACGGGGCAGGTGACAAGTTCGCTACTCTCGAACAGTACACTGTTCGTTAGGGCTGAATTAAAGGTTGCCATAGTAGGCAAGACCCTAAACATGTCCATATGGAACCAGTCATTGGAGGTTTTTTTTAACAGGACCTCAGTAGAAGCATCTGCATGGCCAGAGAACATCGCCTATGTATGTTCACAACATTTTATACATATTAGGATTGGGACATGGGTATGTGCTAGTGTGTCGAGGGTGGGTGGGTATATAACGATGTAGTAGGGAAAGCATTATCGGAGAATATCCAATCACCCCTCAAGTTTTCCAAACTTGTTCATCCTGCTTTTTTCCTAAACATAGTTGAGTGATGCACACTAGATATTTCAAGCCATATAAAACGACAAGCTATTCAATAACTCTTGGATTTTCAAATGGTGGTGGTTTTTAATTAAAAAAAAAAATGTAGAGGTCTTGTTGCTGCATAACGTGTAGGTTTAAAGTCTGTGTTGGTAGGCGGCCTTGTCTATAACACTACCTTATCTTAGATTGCAAAATATACCTCTGGATCAGTTTTGTGTTTTTTTATTTATATTTCATCTGTTTACATAAATGTTTCTTACCTTTTAGGCAATGGGTCGAATTTTCGTCGGTCTCTGTCAAGTTGGTGCCTGGGGCTGTTTTGATGAGTTCAACAGACTTGAGGAACGTATGCTGTCTGCTGTTTCTCAGCAGATTCAATGTATTCAGGAGGCCTTGCGAGAACACTGTGTTCCCAACAGAGATAGAAGTATGTGGTTTTCTAAATGGGTGTTTAGTCACTTGTATTAAAATAAAATTGACATGTGTTGTTTAGCTTATAAGTGACTGGGAAGAGAGAAATGTGTAGTCTGTACCCTTAGTTAGATTTGCCTTTCTTGGTAGCATATATAGGGGTAGATCTCAATATTCCATCACTAGAGAACAAAATGTGTTATAGCTGACCAGTAAACAGAAGAGACATGTGTCTAAGAACTGTATTGCTTTGTGTCCAGTCTGTGTCCCTCTGCTGCAACTTCAGTCATTGGCTGTGGACCAGGCTAAAGATTTGACTGCAGATTTGCCATTTACTGTTTGTTTGTTCTTGGGCAACCTTGTTCTGTGAACAACCAGCGGCTTACATTATTTCTGATTTTTTTTTTACGTTAAGTATTGTTTTTTTGGATTGCTTTGGTTTTCCCAATGAAAAGTTATGATGCAATACTATAATGAGCTTAGTAATTGTATGTTTATTGTGGAATCTTCAGTGTGGATGTTATCTTCCATACTTTTTCTCTAGTGCACTCACTTGGAGTGCTTTCAAAGTGTACTTTGTCAATATTGTCATTGGAATACAGAGAAGTAAGTAAGGGCTTGGTCAAATGTGTCATTGGTTGTGCACTGATATTTTTTCATTCCAGAGCTACCTTTCAAATTTTATACTACATTTTAGTGCCGCGACTTGGACTAAATAGTGTCCCTGTCAGAAAAGCTGTGGATCAGGAAATCTCTTAAAATTGCTATGAATCTGTTACTTTATCTAATGTCTCATTAACATCCTGCAGATTCCTTCTGATAGATTCTACCTGAAATTGCATCTCCTCCAGAGCCCAGATTTGATCCAGAAAAGTTTAAATGGCTTTCCTTGCCAAGAGGTGGTGCCAAGCCTCCGAGACTACACCTCTACCTCTCAGAGTAGATCATAGAGCCATATATGGCATTAGCTAGGGTTGTGATACCCGTTTCTTTGTTTCAGACCCTACTGTTAATCCATAAAGGTTTCCTGTTTGCTTTCTCCACATAATCCTTGAGCTCCACAATTAAGACTGTCTCCTCCACAAGTGCCATTATTTAAGAGGTGCCACTCAAGTCACAATCAGATGTCAATTTCAGACACCCACAATGCTGATCCTTAGTGCTTGTGGTCTAAACACGACTTCAAGGCCTATGACCGCTAGGCTCTCATGCACACCAAGGCCATCAAGGAAAAGGAAGCACAGCTCTTTCTGGGTAAAGCACCAAAGAGCACTGTAGTCGTCACTATTCCAGTTCTCTCTGTAGATCTGTCTGTATTTGCCCCCAGGACTCCCTCAAAAGGAAATTTCACCCGCAAGCAACACCAAAACACAGCTGAAGGCATTCTCTGCCTGCTTATGAGGCAGTTCATCTAGGTGGCAGCTCAATTCATTACTCTGGCCTCAATGTCCTCCTTGGAGCTTATGCCCCTTTTTGAAGATATGGGTGTGAGAAGTTGGCTTGATATATAGTGCTCACTATTCTAGTGATCACTCTGTATCATTCCAAACAACCCTTATTGATGATTGGTTGTAAGTCAACCTTATTAGACCAGCTATCATAGTAGCGTGGACAAGAGCAGTCTTTAGGCTAAGCTCTAGAGGGCGTGTTAAGCCAGCTGTTTTACCATCACATATACCCCTTGAACACCAAGTGAAAGGACACCACACAAGTTGTTATAAAAATAAAGGATATTTATTTATAACAAGTCTACCCTGAACTCTTTGAGTCAGGGAGCTAAGCACAATACAAAACTCTTACGAAAATACTGCAAGTTACACAATTTACACAAATGCCCGAGGGGGCACGAAAAACCATATACTCTAAAAGTGGAATGTGAAATACTAGCAGGTACGTAACACGATCCAGAGGCTTCAGGACCGCTAGGACTACCTTACTGAACCCTCAGGTTGGGAGCAGGAGGCCTAGGGAACCCGGGTGCAGAGTGGAAACTCTTACGCGGGATGCGGGACAAAGTCTATGGATGCTAGTAGTTCTAAAGTTACTGTTTCCGGACGAATCCGACTAGGTAGACTAAAAACGAAAAAGGATCTGGACACTAGGATAGTGAACCTGTGCTGGAGCACCGAAATGCTCTAGTTACCTAGCCCAGGGGCTGCGGCTGCATAGGGTTCAAATGACGTCGGGAATCCTCGTTGTAGTCTATGGAGCCTGAAAGAAGATGTTGCTGGCAGGCGACCAGTGAAGATGTTCGGTGTGATCCAAGGCTGGATCAGTGAAGGAGACGACCTGAAAGCAGAGGGGACTCAGTTCTCAATCACTAGCCAGTGATTGTGTGGGCACCAGGATGGCACCGGATGAAGTCACCGCGATCAGGTGAGTAGGTGACGCTGGACTCTGCAGTCACACGGGCCAGGAGGCGTTGTCTGCGTCCAGGCTGGAGGTGCGAGCTGTCCCACGATGGTGTCTGCTGTCGGCGATGCTGGATCCAGGATTGGAGCAACAAACCTTGGCAAAGGCAAGCCCACGCGGTGCAGTCAAAATGGCGTCTGGAGTGGACCAGGAGGGTCCAGGGCACTTCTTGTTGGACAAGGAGCAAGGGCCAGTCTAGAGGACCTAGACCAGCGGTGAAAACGTCGTGGTACGTCGTCAGGAGGGTCACTAGCCGACGGGCAAGTGACCGGACAACGTGGCAAGCAGCAAAGAAGCAGAAGGGCCCCACGCAGATCTCGTGGATGCTGGGGGGATGGACTTCGGTGCTGGAGCTGCTCAGGGTTGGGGCTGCTCAAACCCCAGTGCACCCACTCGAGGGTCCCTCGGCGGTCGTGCTGGTTAAGCGTTGTGCAGGTCTTGAAGATAGCCGGTCCCACGGGTCTCGTCGCACCCACGAATCTCAGCTGGGCTGATGATGCAGGTAGAGGTCAGAGATGGCAGGGAATCCGGGTCTCGTCGAGCTGGGCAGTCTGGATCCGGAGGATGGACGTGCAGCAAACCGCAAGCGCTTAGATGGTGCCTGCTGGTGCAGGGTGGCTACTCCTTAGCCACAAGGGAGAGTCTTCAGAGAATGACAAGAGTTCCTTTCGTGGAAAGTAGTTCAAGTTTCAAGATGATCTAATTTGGGAAGGGTGCCCGCTCCTACCTTTATTCTAAGAGAAGGGGCTGGCACGCGACTAGGTCCTGCCCATGGGTGGGACCAGGAGGGGGGGTGGTTACACCCCTCTCCTTTGTCCGGTTTCTCCCCAGCTCAGGGGCTAGTGTGCCCCTGGAACTGGTTTGAGCCGGCATATGCACAGTGAGCACCGGGGTGCCACTTGCAGTCACCTTCCTCTCAGCCCTGCCTACCTGGGATACACAAAATCCTGTCTGGGATGGTGCTGACACCGCCCCTAACAGGAAACCCTTTGTCCAGGCCTCCCTCGCTGGAAGGACTCCCAGCAGCAGGAGGTCAGACTTGTGTCTGTGGTGGCAGCATCCATTTTGTGATGCTGAGGCTTGAGTTAACTTTAACCGGGGTTCACAGTTACATACATGTCGTGCCCCTCTAGAAGGGTGGAATGCTAACCCCGTCGCCAGAATTTGCGAGGGGTTAGTATTCCAATTCGTATGACACCTTACTCGACATGTTTTGATAATGCTATGCCAAAGTTAGCATTTGACCGCGAGGTTCATAATGCACTTAAGAGTATATGGTATAGCATTATCATGGAACAGCTATAAGGACTTGGTTCCGCAAGCTGCAAATGGGCTCAGCTCATGCCACAGCGCCATCTCACATAATTCCAAGCACTCTGCCTTCAGGATTGATAAGGCCTGCCATAGGAGTGACTGATAGGAATATATGTGTCCATTTTAGGGTTAGATATAGGAATACTATATCTAAAGCAAAGGGTGATTACACCACCTTGCCCCAGCTGTCGTGCAGCCAGTTGTCAGATTTGGGTGGCCAGCCAGGGATGGCATAATACATGCTGCAGCCCCTGGTAGGCCCTGGGTACACCTATGCCCTGGATACCTAAGGTATACTGTACAGGGACTGATAAGGTGGCCCAGTACCAATTGGTAGATGCACCTAAGGTACATGCTTGTCAATTTAGAGAGAGAACAGCTAGGCTGTGGGTCTGATTAGCAGGCCCACAGCCAGGGAAAGTCGTAAACCAGTGAAGCAAAAATCTGGGGTGGCCATGGGATTGCAGACCCCACTCTCCTACATAGGGCACCGGAGCCCTGTTCCTGGTTGGCTCCTGTCCAGAGTAGCTTAATTCACTTAAGGCATATCCGGACCCCTGACATTGACTTTGCCCAAGTGGTGGCTTTCACCCTGGCTTTTCTAGTTACTTTACCTTTCTAATCTGATGCTCTTTTGTGTCCCTAAGAACCTGTGCGACCTTCGACACTTTGCATCTACTTACATCATTGTCTGTTGAGCCCACTCTTGTCTTTGATGCCAATCCTGTGTTGTTGGTTCCCCTTTTTGGTGGCAATGTTTTGCCAGTTGATATGGCTTCTCTGACCTTTTGTTCATCCTTCGAAAGAAATAGCCTATTAAATGGCAGTCCTCTGTAAGGCAACTGAGGTACAGGACCCCAGGCTTCCTGCTCTCTCTGTTAAAATGGACTCCATGTACCCTAGGTACATATCTAATTGGATACTGAGTCACCTTATCAGTCCCTGTACAGTGTACCTTAGGTACCCAGGGCATAGGTGTACCCAGGGCCTACCAGGGGCTGCAGCATGTATTGTGCCACCCCTGGCTGGCCATCCAAAACTGACACAACTGGCTGCTAAGACAGTTTTCCGCGTTTTCCACTCTTGTTTTGTGCTCTCTTGTGTCTCACTTCTCCTGAGAAACAAGATGGCTGCTCAGGTTGTCCCAGAAGGATAATAACATATATAAACGTTATCCGCTAATAGAATTAGCATTTACAAAACCTTTGAAATTTATTGTAAAAAAATATAGGTTTCACGCCTGATATAGTTAGGAATTAGCATTTAAAAAACATTGCAAATTCACTGAAAAAACCATAGGTTTCAGGCCTTATATAGTTAGGAATTAGCATTTTAAAAACCTTGCAAATTCACTTAAAAAACCATAGGTTTCAGGCCTTATATAGTTAGGAATTAGCATTTAAAAAACCATTGAAATTGCTCCTATATAGTTAGTTGTTCTAACTATATTTCGCGCACCCGCAATCCACTGCTGATGATGTCACATATTACGTAATTCATGACGTGGTCAGTGACATCACTGATGACATCACTGATCACATCTCAAATGAGATCACAGATGATATCACTGATCACATCACTGATGATATCATTCATGTGATAATACGATGCACCCCCTCACACTCTAATATAACCTTTGATACACCCAGTGTTAAATACAGACTAACATTCTTGAAACCATTGACACACCAATACCAGTTACTACATACGCACTCACTGATTCCTAGGTCTACACACACATTCAGTCATTCACCCATAGAATCCCTCACACATAGTCACTCATCAATACAACACTATCATATGCACTCATACACCTATACAGACACTCACACACTGCCACTCATCCATGGAGTTACTCACACACCTAGTCAGTCATGCAAAGAATCAATCACACTTCCATTTCCTCAACTATACAGTTATACACACAACACCTTACTTATTCAAACACATACTTACTCTCTTATACAATCACTGATACAAGTACACAATGATCCATACAGCCACTCGCACATTCACTGGCTCTCATGTATAGTCATTTATATATGCCAACTCTCACATGCACTGTGTTTTACATATGTACTTACTTGGACATGTATCACTGAGATATCTATTCACTCACCAACACACCCATGCACACAGTCAACCGCCCATATAGCTGTTTCCACATGCACTCTTGAACTCATACACCTAGTGAATCAACTGCTCACACATCTATGCACAGTCACACACCTCCCAGCCACCCACACACACACACTCAGTCTCCCATTCAAATACTTGGGCAACCAATCAATAACCCATATAGCCACTCATATAGGTACTGATCAACACATGCAGCAGCTTACACAACAACAGACATACTAATGCACACATTCAGACAGTTTAGTCACTAACCCATGCATTTAGTAAGACACATGTTCATGGGCTGCTGAATTTATATCTATGCATAGATCGCCGCCTAGTGTTTGGTCCGGATGATTGCACATTGTTGTCCTGGAAGAGTCTTCGAAGATAGGTGGCTCCTCCCCTGGACTACAGTGCGCATGGGCATCCCCTCCATGCTCAGATAGTTTTTTCCCGCCATTGGGTTCGGATGTACTTCTTAACTCACGTTCGGAATATATTTTACTCTTTTTCGAGGCCAAAAGGCCTTAGGGGCGTCGGTATTGTCTTTCGTTCGGTGCCTTTTACCTTTCCAGTTCTTTGAACTAGACTTCGGAAGATGTTTTTGCCTTTCGACACGAAAGGCCCCTCGACGATGGAACGGAGTCCGTTCAAGCGCTGCCCCGTCTGCAACTCGAAATATCCCCACATCGACGTGCAGCTCGGGCAATAAACATTAGTGTACTACTCCGTAGACCTGCTTAGCTAAGGATTTCAGGGTTCAAGCATGAAGTACAAGCCTCTAATCTTAATCAACCTTTTGATAAAGAACATCTCTTTTGCCCAGTGTGAGAAAGTGGCTCTACATATACTGGACCAAAGTAAGGTACAGTGTGAATAGAGACCACAAACCCCAGAGGTATAACAGAGGTTAAGGTCAGGGCTGACCTTACTCTCAAAAGTGGTAGCTTGGTCGAGCAGTAAGGCAGTACCAGAGGACAGTGTAAAGCATTTGTTGTACACACTCGGTCAGCGAAAGGTTTCACACACTCAAGGACTGAACTCCAGGCCAATTGTTTGTATATCAAAAGATATAGTTTTATTTTTAGAACCAACAGGTATAAAAATATACTTTTCTCAGTAATGAGTGATCTCAGGTTATTGCTTTGCAGAAAGGCAATGACTTTGTAAACACAGATAGGTACAGGGGTTGCAATAGGCAACACAGTTCTAAACACAATTTAGCATTGAGCTCAATGGGTTTTTTCAAACAATTACAGTTGATTACTGTGAGAAAGTGGCTCTATATATACTGGACTAGAAGGAAGTACAGTGTGTATAGAGTCCACCAACCCCAGAGGTATAACAGAGGTTAAAGTCAGAACTGACCTTACTCTCCAAAGTGGTAGCTTGGTCGAGCAGTAAGGCAGTACCAGAGGACAGTGTAAAGTATTTGATGTACACACTCAGTCAGCAAAAGGTTTCACACACTCAAGGACTGAACTCCAGGCCAATTGTTTTTATATCTAAAGATATGGTTGTTTTATTTTTAGAACCAACAGTTATAAAAATATACTTTTCACATTACGAGTACTCTCATGTAAATACTTTGCAGAGGAGCAACAAGTTTGTACATACAATCACAGGTTAGCTAATAGCAATACAGTTCTGAAACGCACTCTTGCATTGGGTTTTCATTGGAAAGTACAGTTGATTACTTTATGGATTTCTTTGGTAGTTCCAGGACTAGATCTGGGATTCAGTCCTGTGGTCTAAGCTGAAACCAGATTAGCAAAACGTTTTAGTTACAGTAATGATTTTTCCTGAATATAAAGCTGTTTTAAAAGTTCGCACTTAGAAACTTTTTCGAGGTGATTCTCACAAGGTAGAGTACGATCGCGTTACTTTTGTAACCCAGCACTAGTCTCCTAGGGCCAGCACTGGGGGCTTAACTCAAAACAGGTAGGTAATTGCGTTTCAGTATTTCGTACGATTTTTAAAGAATATTTGCAGTTTTCAAAAGTAGACACTTAGAAGAAATTTCATAGAAAAGCAGACAATGGGTTCCTATGGAGAAAATACAGGTTACTAGTAAACCCGCTAGGGATTACTTTTGTGGTTCAGTACTAGGCTGAAAGGTACAGTACTGGCTTCTCTCCTGATCACAGGTGAATAGTTTCGAATTCGGACTTTGGCTGATTTTATAGGAATATTTTCAGTTTTCAAAACTTAACACTTTGACTGTTATCCAATGGCAGGTAAGTGAATTACCGGTTTCCAGGTGAGTACTTGGTTGGTGAAGTTAGGATTCTGGGCACAGACTCCGGGGTCCCCCAGGGTCCGGTGAGTACAGTTAGTTCAGTCCCAGCGGCTTAGGGGCGGTCGGGTGCAGAGGTAGGTAGGCCCAATGTTATCCAATGAGGGAAAGGGGGCCTTCGGTTGGTGGCTACTGGCTAGCAGGCCACACGGCTCTGGGAGCTGGGCTCCTGGTCACTTGCTCTGGGCAAAGGGGGGAAGTAGGATAGGGCAAAGAGGTCACAGGCAGCGGCGCTCGGGCGGCTGTGTGCAGTGTGCTTTTGAGCCGTCGGGCGCTCAATGTTATCCAATGAGGATCTTGAAAAAGGAACAAAGGCTGCAGGCTCGGGGACGGTGACTCTCCAGGGGCGACCAGCACTTCGAGAGGTAAGTTGGGATGTTGGAGCACAGGTAGGTACCCCAAAGGGAGGCACAGGGGGCCGTAGGGCGCCGGGTGCAGGGGTGTCTTTGGGTGTCGGAAAAGCTTCGTCTGGTTCGTCGAGGAGGGTCTTTGGGCACTGGACTCCGGGTCCCAGTCGCCAGGGGGACGTCTTTGTGGTCTTGGTTCGGGTTGGCCCGGCCCGGGCTCGACTGGTGCAGAGTGGTCTGGTCCAGAGCTTCCTGGTGGGCACCATGTGGGTTGTTGCAGCAGAGCCTCTGGTGATAGGAGTCCCAATCGTCGAGAGGGTCAAGGCAGGCAGGTCCTCTGGGTGTCCCAAGGTTGCTGTCCATGGAGGTCAACGGGTTTAAGCAGGAGCAGGTTCCAGGATCAACAGGCCGTTAGGGCTGGGGCCAAGTCAGTTGTTGTTGTCCTGTTAGCAGCTGCACGGTAGGTCTTCTTCTTCTTCTTGATCTTCTTTCTTCTTTTTGATATCGGGATCTGAGGAAGGAAGGTTCAGGGAGCCCC
The DNA here is from genome assembly GCF_964261635.1 of Lissotriton helveticus. Classification (NCBI taxonomy): domain Eukaryota; kingdom Metazoa; phylum Chordata; class Amphibia; order Caudata; family Salamandridae; genus Lissotriton; species Lissotriton helveticus. Next base: position 419,727,245 of record NC_136070.1, read on the forward strand.
TAAATACTACATTTAGGGGCGTTACAGGTAAGGCAAGGGCAGGGACCAATGGGTCCCTGTCCTGGGGTGAGTACACCCCTAGCCTGCTCCTCTCCTGTGTGAGGGGGGCAGGAGCCTAGCTGGGATTGGGCAGGACTCCCCATCTGCAAGATGGCCGTAGCCCGGGTCGTGCTTCACCTCACCTCCTCCACCTGAGGGGTGGAGTTGGCACAGGTTGGCACACCCCCCTTCCTGACGTAGTTTTTCCCGCCAGTCTTCCCGCCAGAGTGGGGGTATGACTGGTGGGGGGCTGGTTGCTGGGTACAGCAAATGGGCTGGAGAAGCTCTGAGGGGGTATGCCTTTGAAGCTTCCCCCTGTCCATCCTGGGGGAGGAGACCTAGCACCTCGCCCAGGTTGTGCTTTGTTGCAGACCCAGGAGAGCGGGGGGCTCTCCACCCGGGGGTCAAGCAACATGTCTGCTGGGTGGCAGCCTCTGCAGCCACTCAGCCCAGACTTGGATTGTAGGTTCAGGTTTTTGGAGGGCATCTCTAAGATGCCCTCTCGTGCATTTTACATTAAATCCCACACTGGCATCAGTGCGGGTTTAATGTGCTGAGAAGTTTGATCCCAAACTTGTCAGTCTTCAGTGTAGCCATTATGGTGCTGTGGAGTTCGTAATAACAACCTCCCAGCACCATATACTCTTAATGGCATCACTGCACTTACAGTGCCCAGGAATGGCCCTGTGTACTGTAGGGACACAGGGCTCATGCACCCGGGCCCTCACCTCTGGCATAGGGCACCCAGCTAGAGGGGTGACTGAAGTATGCCAGGGCAGTGGGTTCTGTGGGCATGAGACACAGGGATGTGTGCCATGTCGACTCTTGCTTTAGTTTTGTACCTAGGCACTCGGCCTGCAAAGGCAGTGTGTGGGAACCAGGGTACAGGGCCCCTGCGGGTGGCACAGTAAGTGATGCAGCCCTCAGGGGTCTTCTCTGGTCACCATGCCCTGGGTACCTAGGATATCATTTACTAGGGGCTGACAGGGGCCAGAAATACCAATTGGGTATTTTATTTCAGCATAGCTTTTCTTTGTAGGGAAGGAAGTGAAGAATTGGCTTGGTAGTTTGGTCTGCCCTGTTCCCATGATGCATTGGGCCAGGGACAGACTAATTTGCATATAGCCAGGTTCTGAACTGGGATGGTGCAGTGAGCTAAAAAACGGTGATGGATCAAGCTCTGATCTGTTGACTGGGTAGGAGTGTTCTGATTAACTCAGATACTCTGTCCATCACCACCTCCTTTTTGTAATTATTTTGGCCACCATGAGTGTGGAAGGGAATGCTCAGACATGAGTCCCTTGCTCATTGCACCATCAGGATTCAAGCAAGCCGGGCCGAAGACTGCTGTAATGCCAGAAACCGGTCCCCGGAAGCTTGTTTCCTTTCCAGTGAAGAATTGGCTTGGTAGTTTGGTCTGCCCTGTTCCCATGATGCACTGGGCCAGGGACAGACTAATTTGCATATAGCCAGGTTCTGAACTGGGATGGTGCAGTGAGCTAAAAAACGGTGATGGATCAAGCTCTGATCTGTTGACTGGGTAGGAGTGTTCTGATTAACTCAGATACTCTGTCCATCACCACCCCCTTTTTGTAATTATTTTGGCCACCATGAGTGTGGAAGGGAATGCTCAGACATGAGTCCCTTGCTCATTGCACCATCAGGATTCAAGCAAGCCGGGCCGAAGACGGCTGTAATGCCAGAAACCGGTCCCCGGAAGCTTGTTTCCTTTCCAGTGAAGAATTGGCTTGGTAGTTTGGTCTGCCCTGTTCCCATGATGCACTGGGCCAGGGACAGACTAATTTGCATATAGCCAGGTTCTGAACTGGGATGGTGCAGTGAGCTAAAAAACGGTGATGGATCAAGCCCTGATCTGTTGACTGGGTAGGAGTGTTCTGATTAACTCAGATACTCTGTCCATCACCACCCCCTTTTTGTAATTATCTGGGTACCTGATTGGCAGAGACCCAGGGCGCACTCAGTCAAAGTACATCAGCAGTTCAGAAAAAAGTGGGGGCATACCAAGGCAAGAAAGATGGCACTTTCTCACACAACCCCACCCCCCCGCCCAAACGAAAGGTGATGAGACTAACCTTGCCCTGGGGAGTCTTCATTGTCTAAGTGGAAGAACCTGGAAAGTCCATCTGCATTGGCATGGGCAGTCCCTGGTATGTGTTCCACTTCAATGTCCATACCCTGTAGGGAGATGGACCATCTCAGTAGTTTTGGATTTTCCCCTTTCATCTGCATTAGCCTTCTTTGAGGTCTGTGGTCAGTCTGAACCAGGAAGTGAGTCCCAAACAGGTAGGGCCTCAACTTCTTCAGGGACCAAACCACAGCAAAGGCCTCCCTCTCAATGGCACTCCAACGCTGCTCTCTGGGGAGTAGCCTCCTGCTTATGAAAGCAACCGGTTGGTCTTGGCCTTCCTCATTGATCTGGGAGAGGACTGCTCCTATCCCCAGCTCTGAGGCATCAGTCTGCACTATGAACTGCTTGGAGTAGTCTGGTGCTTTTAGAATGGGTGCTGAGCACATTGCTTCTTTCATGGTGTCAAAAGCCTTTTGGCAGCTAACAGTCCAGTTCACTTTCTTGGGCAATGATTTTTAAGGAATAAAAAGGTATTTTAAAAGTTCACACTTAGAAACTGTTCAGTGAAAATCTAGCAATGTTATCCAATGGGAGAAAATTCAGGTTACAGGTAAAGTATGTTCTCGTTACTTTTGTAATCCAATACTGGGCTCCTAGGTCCAGCACTGGGATCTCTACTTAAGCCAGGTAAGTAATCACGTTTCAGTAATTGGTACGATTTTTAATGAGTATTTCAAGTTTTCAAAAGGTGACACATAAAAGAAATTTCACAGAAAAGCAGACAATGGAGAAAATTCAGGTTACTAGTAAATCCGATCTGAAAGAAACAGGTTAGTGTTAGATTCCTTACCTTAGAATATCCCTAGGCGTCAGACTGGATCCGGAAAGTTTTGCGAAGCAGTACCCTTGCGCCGGTAGGTGTCGTCTGCGGCTCTGCGTCCGTCGTCGGCATAGTGATCGCCGGGATGACGCAGTCGGAGTACTTAGACGCCGCCCTCACGCGCTGTAGTCCGTTCTTCTTTTTTCTGCGCCAGCAAGCGCAGATCCGGGAAGAGCAGTACTCTTAGTCATTTTTGACTAACTTTTTGATCTATTTTGGATCACTTCTCGAGTCGATCTTCGACTCGCGGTGCCGGTAGGGATGCCTGGGTTTAAACCCTGCGAGGATTGTCACAGTTTGATGTCGGTGTCCGACCACGATGACAAATAGTGGCCCGACTGCCCGGCCTTGACCTCAAAGGCTAGGCGGGAGCGCTCCTGTAAGCGACTCGTGCTCCGGCAGTCGGCCCCGCGCCGCTCAAGGTCCCGGTCCAGGAGGAGGTTGAGAGACCGGTCGCGGGGCTGCAGTCATCGCCACTCGACGAGCCACCACCACTCGTCTGGCTCCAAGTCCTCAGATAAGTCGAGGCACTCGAAAAGGAAGTCGAAGAAGCGTCATCTCTCTTTCGACTCCCCCCGACGCTCGCATGACGTGGCTGGGGGTTCGGGCGACACCGCACACGCAGCTCCGCCGGAGCCGCAAGTAAAGCGTCCAGCTCCACACCCGCTGGTCCCTGGGCTGCTCGCGACGCCGGAGGAGATTTGTGACTTCCTCGTGGCCATGAGGACTCACTTCCCTTCGTCGGGCCCTGTCGAGGTGCCTTCGGGCCCCGTGGGTCTGTCTGGGAGCCCTAGCAGGCCGCCGGCTCCGGCGCAGTCGAGTGCTTCGACCCCGACGCCGACTCCGGTCCTGACGCCGCTAGGCTCCACAGGATCCAGGCCTGGATCCGGGAGGTCGCCAGTCGACCTTACGACCCCTTCGCTGGCGCCGTCTTCAAGGGTGTCGCCCACGATTCCGTCCCCGGTTCCAGCCCCGGTCCGGGTCTTCGACGCCGATAGATGAGCCATTCACGACAATCCGGCTCCATCATTTTTCCCTGACTATCAGGAGATGGATGACGAGGAGAACTGGGAGGGGTCTGAGGACCCTCTGGCACTGCAGTGCCAGTTGAGCCAGGACTGGCCAGTGGTCTGGACACTTCACCAGACACTGGATTTGTCTCCCCTCCTACCGTGGCTATGGAGGAGGGGGCTGCTTACAGCGCGGTTTTGACTAGGGCAGCCAAGGCCTTGGCTCTTGAGCTCCCTGTCGCAGCAGTGAGAACTAAGCTCCTCACTGAGGTGCTCAAACCGCAGGCAAGTTCCTCTGAGCTTTTCCTGCCTTTTAACGAAGCCCTCACTGACGTTCTGGTGGGCACCTGGTCAAAGCCCTCTACAGGCCTTCTTGTAGATCGGCACGTGGCCCGACGCCACCGCTCGGCTCATGGCGACCCCAGCTTCCTGTCCGTTCACCCCACCCCCAAGAGCCTGGTGATCCAGGCCTCTACATCCCAGACCGCATTTCCGACCGCTCCTCTGGATTGGGAATCCAAAACGTACGATCAGTTTGGGAAGAAACTGTTCTCCTCACTGAGTTTGGGGCTGCAGTCTGTCATCACCGCCTGCCTTTTGGGCCGTTACACCCACTCTCTGTGGGATACGGTTGTGGAAGTGCTGCCGCAGTGCCCGGTGGAGGTCCAGGCAAAGCTTACCCAAGCCCTAGCGGAAGGGCGGGATGCAGCACGCTATTCAATACGGTGTGGACTTGATACCACGGACTCACTGGGTAGGGCGATTGCAACGACAGTGGCGGTTTGCCGTCACGCATGGCTGAGGTCCGCCAACTTTTCGGCCGAACAACCCTAGGGCACTGGCTTCCCATGAGGACAGGATCGAGTTACTAGTGACCTCCTTAAGTGTATGGTGTATCTGGTTCCAATATTGTTTAATGACGGGGCAATCCCAAACATGTGTTTGAAGTCAACTTCGGGGGCTCGGCATCGGGGGCAGGCGAAGTGTGTGTCCGGATAGAACCGGTGGAGGCGCTGCTGGGTGAGGTATGCCCTATGGAGTATATTGAATTGAATGTTTGGAAAACTGTCGTTTCTAGAGATTTTCTTGGGATACTCCAATACTTTCTCCCATTCCCGGTCGTTAAATACCCGACCGACTTCGTCCTCCCATGTCTGTCGCAATGTGTCCAGGGGGCGGAGAAGGAGCTCTCGGATTGCCCTGTATAACCATGTGACCAGGTGTCTACCCACTCCCATATGTATGATGGTGTGTATCGGGGGTTCACCCTCCTGCATGTTCCAGAATGGGCGGCAACTTTCCATGAGCTGTCGGTGGAGTAAGAATTGCCCTGGAGGAAGGTCGTAGAGATCAGTCAATTGGGCGTATGTCATTAACTGTCCGTCGTCAAAAAGGACGCCATGTCCGTGATGGAGTGGTCCGTCCAAACCTGGAGGGTGCGGGTGGTATAGTAGAGATCATTACGGGGGAAGCCTACCAAAGGAAGTAGTGGTGAGTATGGGAGTTTCTCTCTGGACAGTCAGTGGATCCGTAGCATACATGTACGTGCCACTGTCACCTGCAAGGGGTATGTGCGAAGGGGCTTTGTGCCTGGGAGTAATAGCCTGTGTATAGCTGGAAGGGGGATCCGCCCGTGTTCTGTAAGCGTTTCCCCGCCGCCCAAAAATACGATTCAAAGGATGGGGCACCGAGTCCTCCCTGAGTTGTGGGTAGGTAAAGCATGGCCAGGGCTACCCTTTGTCTCTCCACCCCCCCCATCCCCCCCCCCCACCCCCCAGATCAGGGTTGTGAGGAGTGTGTTTAGTTCTTTAAAAAAGGAACGTGGTGGTATCATCGGGAGGTTGACTAAATGGTACAGGAGCCGCGGGACCATTATCATCTGAGATGCGGCCTATGGGGGCTTGGGGTAGCGTTTTCCAGAATTGTACTGACGCTCTTAGTCCCGCTAAGACCTTGCGGTGATTCCCATCGTATAAATCTGTGGGGGTGTGAAATAATTGTACCCCCAGGTATCTAGGCGCTGCTGTATTCCAAGTGAGCGTGTGGGTGCCCACTTGCAGGACATGTGCAGCTAGATGTGAGCTCAAAGGGAATATTGTGGACTTGGTCCAGTTGACTCTAAGACCTGAGGCTGCCGCAAAGTCCTGTAGCGTCGACCAGACCGTAGATAGATCACTTGTAATATCTCTAACATAGATCAGGAGATCATCAGCGTAAAGTGACACGCAGTGTGTTATGTCTGCTATTGGTATTCCCCATGCTTGTCCCTCCTGGCATACATTTTATTGCAAGTGGTTCAACTGTTAAAGCGAACAGGAGAGGAGACAGGGGGCACCCTTGTCTTGTCCCTCTCTCTATCTGAAATGGGGCTGATATATATTTGCCTATCCGCACGCGAGATGTGAGGCCCTTGTAAAGGAGTTTGGTGTATTTCAATAGAACAGGTCCGATCTGGGCTCTGCGCAGAACCGCAAATAAATATGGCCAGAGTAAAGTATCAAACGCCTTTTCAAGATCTAGGATCAAGCAGGCTGCATTTGGGAAGCGTGTTCTCAATCTATCTTGGATATGGAATAGCCTACGTATATTTTGCGAGGTGTTTCGCCCTGGGACAAAGCCATTTTGGTCCGGGTGTACTAATGGCGCTAGGATTTGGGTGTATCTGTCTGCTAAGATCTTTCCTAATAGTTTACAGTCCGTATTCAGTAGTGTTATCGGTCTGTAGGAGGCAGGGAGGACGGGTCTCTGTGTTGTTTGAGAAAAGTTACAATAATGGATTCTCGGAGTGACCCCGGGAGCTCTCCTCAGGCCTGTGCCTCGTTGAGTACGGTCACCAGCTTGGGAACAAGATGCGTTGAGAATGTGCTGTAGTATTAGAGTGGGAAACAGTCCATCCCTGGGGCTTTGTCGTGCTAGCTGTCTAATGGCGTGGGTGACTTCTGGAGCTTTGATCTTGGAATCCAAGTCCTTTCTGGCGGTTCTGGGGATGTGGGGGATGTGTAGGGGGTGGAGGAAGTGCGTTATTTCCCTTTGATCCGTTTGCGTTGGGGCTTGGTAGATTTCAGAGTAGTAATCCCGGAAGACGTGTAAAATATCGATTTGTGAGTGTCTGGTGGTACCTGTGTTGTCTAGTAGTTCCGTGACCGGGGTTGTGGTCGTTTCCTGTCTGGCTAGCCATGCCAGTAGTGCACCCGCCCTATGGCCCTCCCTGTGTTTACTGGCGGTATAGGCCCTAAAGTTATATTTACGTATGTCTCGTAGTGCCTCTGCATAAGCAGTTTTAGCTTCCGCTATTTGCTCGGTAGGAGCGTCGGTGGTGTCTTTGTTTCGTGAGTGTCTTAGTGTCAGCTCTGCTGCTTGTAGAGTTCTGTTGAGCGTTTTGCGAACCCCCAGTATTTGTTGTATGCAGTGACCCCTGGCTGCTACCTTAAACGTGTCCCTTTCTATTAGGCGAGACCCTGCTGTGCCTGAATTGAACGCAAAATGTTCTCGGATAGAAGAGCCATGTGTCTGTTTGAAAACCTGATCAGAAAGACAATCACTCGGCAGTTTCCAGGTGGGCACAGGGAGGTGTGGGGGGTCTCCATCTGAGTGTCAGTACATGGGCATCGTGATCTGAGAGGACTCTACCGAGGTAATCAGAGTGTTGTACATGTGGGAATACCGTCATGGAGCAGAGGAATCTATCGAGACGTGTAGGAGAGTAGGGTCTGCAATCCTATGATCACCCAGATTTTTGCTTTTTTGCTTCACTGGTTTACGACTTTCCCTGGCTGTGGGCCTGCTAATCAGACCCACAGCCTAGCTGTTCTCTCTACTCCAAATTGTACCCAGGTACTGAATTGGCACTGGGCCCTCTCCAAGTCCCTGTACCCAGGGCTGAGGTGCACCCAGAAGTCTCCCAGGAGCTGCAGCATGTATTATGCCACCCCTGGGCTGACTAACTAAATCAGACACAACTGGCTGCTTGACAGCTGGGGCAGAGTCGTGTACTCACCCTCTGCTGTAGATATAGTATTCCTATATCTAAACCTAAATGGACACACAGATCTCCTATCAGTCACTCCTATGGCAGGCCTTGACAATCCTGAAGGCAGAGTGCTTGGAATCGTGTGAGATAGTGCTCTGGCATGAGCTGAGCCTGTCTGCGGCTTTCGGGATCCATCCCTTAGCCGTTTCCATGATATCGCATACCATATACTCTTAAGTGCATTATAATCCTCGCGGTTATATGCCAACTCTGGTATCGCTTTATCAAAACATGTCGAGTAAGGTGTCCTACGAATTGGAATACTAACCCCTCGCCAATTCTGGCGACGGGGTTAGCATTCCACCCTTCTAGAGGGACACGACATGTATGTAACCTGTAACCCCGGTTAAAGTCAGACGGAGCCTTAGCTCCACAAAATGGATGCTGCCACCGAGACACAAGTCTGCCCTCCTGCTGCTGGGAGTCCTCCCAGCCCAGGAGGCAAGGACAAAGGGTTTCCTGCCAGGGGCGGTGCCAGCACCGTCCCAGACAGGATTTTGTGTATCCTAGGTAGGCAGGGCTTTAGAGGAAGGTGACTGCAAGTGGCAACCCGGTGCTCACTGTGCATAGGCCGGCTTGAACCAGTTCCAGGGGCACTCCAGCCCCTGATCTGGGGAAAGCCCGCCAAAGGAGAGGGGTATAACCACCCCCCTCCTAGTCCCACCCATAGGGCAGGGCTTAGTCGCGTGCCAGCCCCTTTTTGCAGGATAAAGGTAGGAACTGGCCCCCTTCCAAATTAGATCATCTTTGAATCCTGAACCAACTTTCCACGAAAGGACCTCAAGACTCTTCTCAAGATTTCTCCCTTGTGGCTAAGGAGTAGTCACCCTGCAGCAGCAGGCACCAACCAAGCATCGCGGTCTGCTTCAAGTCTCTCCTCCGGATCAAGACTGACCAGCACGACGAGAACCGGCTTCCCTGGCACCTCTGACCTCAACCTGCATCATCAGCCCAGCTGTGATCCGTGGGTGTGACGAGACCTCGAGGGACCGGCCATCTTTGAAGACTGCACGACGCTTGTCCAGCACGACCACCGAGTGACCCTCGACTGAGTGCTTTGGGGTAAGAGAAGCCCCGACCCTGAGCAGCTCCAGCACCGAAGTTCAGCTCCCCTGCATCCACGAGATCTGCGTGGGGCCCTTCTGCTTTTTGCTGCTCACCGCGTTGTCCAGGTCACTTGCCCGTTGGCTAGTGACCCTCTGACGACGAACTCTAACGACAAACACCGCTGGTCTGGTTGCTCCAGACTGGCCCTTGCTTCCCTCCATCAGAGAAGCACCCTGGACCCTCCTGGTCCACTCCAGACGCCATTTTAGGTCCACCGCGTGGGCCTTGCATTTGCCAAGACTTGTTGCCCCAATCCTGGGTCCAGCGACGTCGACAGCAGAGACCTTCGTGGGACAGCTCGCACCTCCATCCTGGTCGCCGACAACGCCTCCTGGACTGAGAGACTGCAGAGCCCAGCAGCGCCCACTCACCTGGTCGAGGTGACTTCGTCCGGTGCCATCCTGGTGCCCACCTAAATCACTGGCTAGTGATTCAGAACTTGGTCCCCTCTGCTTACAGGTTTTCTTCTTCCCTGATCCAGGCTTGGATCACCACGAACTTCTTCACTGGCCGCCTGCCAGCAACTTCTTTCTTCAGGCTCCTGGATCTTCAACAAGGGTTTCCGACGCAACTTGAACCCTATGCAGCCGCAGCCCCTGGGCTAGGTAAACTGAGTACTCCGGTGCTCCAGCATAGTCCAACACCCTAAGTGTTCGGATCCACTCTTGTTTTCGACCCACCTAGTCGGGTTCGCCCGAGAACAGTAACTTTGCAATTGCTAGTATCCATAGACTTGTTCCCGCATTACGCGTGAGAGTTCCCACTCTGCACACGGCGTCCCTAGGCCTCCTGCTTCTAATCTAAGGGTTCAGCATTGTATGCCTAGCGTTTCTACAGTCTAGAAAAGTATTACTTACCTGCTAGTAATTTCGCATTCCACTTCTTGTGTATATGGTTTTTCGTGCCCCTCGGGCATTTGTGTAAATTGTGCGACTTTCAGTATTTCTTTAAGAGTTTTGTTGTGTGCTTAGCTCCCTGTCTCATAAAGAGCCAGGGTAGTCCTGTTATAAATAAATATACTTTATTTTTGATAACAACTTGTGTGGTGTCCTTTCACTTGGTGTTCAAGGGGTAATGTGATGGTAAAACAGCTGGCTTAACACGCCCTCTAGAGTCTTAGCCTTAGACTGCTCGTATCCATGCTACTAGGATAGCTGGTCTATCAGGTTGAATTACAACCAATCATCAATAAGGGTTGTCTGGACTGATATGCAGTGCTCACTATTCTAGTGATCACTATGTATCAGGCCAACTTCTCACATTGGTGAGCAGCGGTTGGGATTTGAGCTTGCTGTTGTTTTACCACACATATCCTAAGAATATCATTTGAAAGATCACATAAGTACAAAGGTACATATAACTTAGCTTAGAATACTCTGAGTTCTACTGAACCAGCTGTTGTAGCTCCTAGGGCCTAGCACACCCTAAACTACAACTCTAGCAAGGGATCAGTAGGTAAACATAGTGTAGGTAAGTGCACCACTTACACCTCACTAGAAAAGCATGTCTACCCATTGAGAGTCTACTGAGACTCCCCTTGTGATTATTGACCCTCCACAGGTCAAATCATGCAGCTCTCAGTTTCCAGGAGATGAGACAAGTGTGTACCTCCAGGAAACTGAAACAGGGGTCTAACCCCACCATTCCCTTTCTGATAGGTCTCTTAGAGACATATGATGCTAGGAAAGCATCTCAGGGAGATGGGAATATGCCAGCCTTAGAGGGACACCTTGGTGATCCAGACCTCCTTGGCACTGAAAATGCAGTTGAGGAGGAGGATCAAGAGGAACTCTCTGGGGATGAGGCAGACAAAAGGTCTGAGTTAGTCAGCAGACTTACTAGGGCCAACTTAGACCTACTTAGGGAAGGAGCTGGGGGACCCCCAGTGCTGACCTTAATGAGGCCTAACCTTGGAGTTAGGAGAGAGAGATCTCTTTCTAGGGACTCCAATAGGTCTCTGCACTCTAATGCCTCTTCTCAGAGGAGGAGGAATTCTCCCCCGAGGAGACTGACTTCCCCTCAGAGAATAGAGCATGAAGCAAGGATGAGACAGGCTAATCTGAGGATTGAAAGGGAAGAACTTGCCCTGGCCAAAGAGAAGCTTGCCTTTGCTAGAGAGCAGCAGATGAGTGGGACAGTTCCCACTGGTGGCAGCAATCTCCCAAGAGATAGAGAGAAGGGTTTAGATACTAAACACCTGACAAAGATAGTGCCCCCCTTTAAACAAGGGGATGACATCCAGAAATGGATGGCTGCTTTGGAGAGGGCCTGCACTGTGCAGTGCATTCCCCAGAGTCAGTGGGCAGCTATACTGTGGCTCTCCTTTGATGCCAAAGGTAGAGATAAGCTCCTCACTACAAGAGTGGAGGATGCTAACAATTACCAGGTCCTGAAAAATACACTGGTTGATGGGTTTGGTTTAACCACTGAGCAGTACAGGTTGCTGTTCAGAGACACCCAGAAAACTCAGTCTCAGGACTGGTCTGACTTTGTGGATTGTGCCACTAAGGCTTTGGAGGGCTGGTTGCTGGCTAGCAAGGTTACTGATTACACAGGATTGTATAATCTTATGATGAGAGAACAGATTTTAAATAATTGTCAGAACCAGTTGTTGCACCAGCACCTTGTTGATTCAGATCTGACCTCTCCCCAAGAATTGGGAAAGAAGGCAGACAAATGGGTCAGAACAAGGATCAAGCAGAACCAGAACCAGGGTGGTCAGAAGAAAGCAGACCAGAAGGGTAATACCAAGAGTGAACAAAATGACCAGAAGTCTTCAACAGGTCCCCAACAAACCAAAGAGGGTGGGGGTCAGGCTTCACAGCAGAAAAAGAAGACTCAAGAAGGCCAGTCAAAAAGGTGGTGCCAGTACTGTAAAAGTAAGTCTCACTGGTTTAGTGAGTGCACCAAAAGAGGAGGGCAAACTCCTACCACTACAGCCCCTAAGGCAACTGCACCCCCTAGTACAGTCAGTAGTGGTAGTGCACCTCCCAAGGGACTAGTTGGGTTAACCTTGGGAACTGAGGAGTCTGACAACTTAGTTGGCACACTCACTCAGGCTGTCCTTGTCTGTACAGGGGATATGGATATATCCCCTGATGTAAGTCTGTAGGAGAGTAGGGTCTGCAATCCTATGATCACCCAGATTTTTGCTTTTTGCTGCACTGGTTTACGACTTTCCCTGGCTGTGGGCCTGCTAATCAGACCCACAGCCTAGCTGTTCTCTCTATCCAAATTGTACTCAGGTACTGAATTGGCACTGGGCCCTCTCCAAGTCCCTGTACCCAGGGCTGAGGTGCACCCAGAAGTCTCCCAGGGGCTGAAGCATGTATTGTGCCACCCCTGGATTGACTAACTAAAACTGACACAACTGGCTGCACGACAGCTGGGGCAAGGTGGTGTACTCACCCTTTGCTTTAGATATAGTATACCTATATCTAACCCTAAAATGGACACACAGATCTCCTATCAGTCACTCCTATGGCAGGCCTTAACAATCCTGAAGGCAGAGTGCTTGGAATCGTGTGAGATGGTGCTCTGGCATGAGCTGAGCCTGTCTGCGGCTTTCGGGATCTATCCCTTAGCCGTTTCCATGATATCGCATACCATATACTCTTAAGTGCATTATAATCCTCGCGGTTATGTGCCAACTCTGGTATCGCTTTATCAAAACATGTCGAGTAAGGTGTCATACGAATTGGAATACTAACCCCTCGCCAATTCTGGCGACGGGGTTAGCATTCCACCCTTCTAGAGGGACACGACATGCATGTAACCTATAACCCGGTTAAAAGTCAGACAGAGCCTTAGCATCCACAAAATGGATGCTGCCACCGAGACACAAGTCTGCCCTCCTGCTGCTGGGAGTCCTCCCAGAGCAGGAGATAAGGACAAAGGGTTTCCTGCCAGGGGCGGTGCCAGCACCGTCCCAGACAGGGTTTTGTGTATTGTAGGTAGGCAGGGCTTTAGAGGAAGGTGACTGCACGTGGCACCCCGGTGCTCACTGTGCATAGGCTGGCTGGAACCAGTTCCAGGGTCACTCCAGACCCTGTGCTGGGGAAAAGCCCGCCAAGGAAGTGGGTGTAACCACCCCCCTCCTAGTCCCACCCATAGGGCAGGACTTAGTCGCGTGCCAGCCCCTTTTTACAGGATAAAGGTAGAGACTGGCCCCCTTCCAAATCAGATCATCTTTGAATCCTGAAACTACTTTCTGCGAAAGGAACTCAAGACTTCTTCCTAAGATTTCTCCCTTGTGACTAAGGAGTAGTCACCCTGCATCCGCAGGCACCATCTAAAGAACACTGCGGTCTGCTGTAAGTCCTTCCTCCGGAATCCGACTGCCCAGCTCGACGAGAACCGGCTTCCCTGGCACCTCTGACCTCTACCCACCTCTACAGCCCAGCTGAGAACCGTGGGTGCGACGAGACCTCAAGGGACCGGCCATCTGCAAGACTGCACGACTTCTTTCCAGCAAGCCTGCCGAGTAATCTACTGGTGAGTGCTTTGGGGTCCGAGAAGCCCCGACTCTGAGCAGCTCCAGCTCCGAAGTGCAGCCCCCCAGCATCTCCACGATCTGCGTGGGGCCCTTCTGCTTTCCGCTGCTCACCGCGTTGTTTGGCTACTAGCCCGTTGGCTTGTGGCCTTCCTGACGACGCCCGACGACATTTCTGCTGCTGGTCTGGTTGCTCCAGACTGGCCCTTGCTCCCTTCCAGAAGAGGAGCACCCCGGACCCTCCTGGTCCACTCAAGACGCCATTTTGAGTCCACCGCGTGGGCTTGAATTAGCCAAGGCTTGTTGCCCAATCCTGGGTAACTTCGACGCCAACGACTTCATCCTTCGTGGGACAGCTCGCACCTCCATCCTGGTCGCCGACAACGCCTCCTGGTCCGAGAGACTGCAGAGCCCAGCAGCGCCCACTCACCTGACTGCGGTGACTTCGCCCGGTGCCATCCTGGTGCCCACTTAATCACTGGCTGGTGATTCAAGAACTTGGTCCCCTCTGCTTTCAGGTTTTCTTCTCCCTTGATCCAGGCTTGGATCCATCGAACTTTCCTTCACTGGTCGCCTGCCAGCAACTTCTTCCTTCCAGGCTCCTGGTCCGGCAACGAGATCCCCGACGTCTTTTCAGACCTATGCAGCTGCAGCCCCTGGGCTAGGTAACTTCGGCACTCCGGTGTCCCAGCATAGCCTCACTATCCAAGGGTCAGGATCCACTGTCGTTTTCTCCCTACCAGGTCGGGTTCGCCCGTGAACACTAACTTTGTGAATTCTAGCTTCCATAGACTTTGTCCCGCATCCCGCGTGAGAGTGCACACTCTGCACCCGAGTCCCCTGGGCCTCCTAGTAGTAATCTAACGATTCCCTAGTCCAGTCCTAGCGATTCCAAAGCCTATTAGAACTGTTACTTACCTGCTAGTAATTCGCATTCCACTTTTAGCGTATATGGTTTTTCGTGCCCCTCGGGCATTTGTGTAACGTGCTAACTTAAAAGTATTTTCGTAAGAGTTTTGTTGTGTGCTTAGCTCCCTGTCTCATAAAGAGCCAGGGTAGTCTTGTTATAAATAAATACACTGTTTATTTTCATAACAACTTGTGTGGTGTCCTTTCACTGGGTGTTCAAGGGGTAATGTGATGGTAAAACAGCTGGCTTAACACGCCCTCTAGAGTCTTAGCCTTAGACTGCTCGTATCCATGCTACTAGGATAGCTGGTCTATAAGGTTGACTTACAACCAATCATCAATAAGGGTTGTTTGGACTGATATATAGTGATCACTAGAACAGTGAGCACTGCACATCAGGCCAACTTCTCACATTGGTGAGCAGCGGTTGGGATTTGAGCTTGCTGTTGTTTTACCACACATGCCCTAAGAATATCTTGTGAAAGATCACATAAGTACTAAAGGTACATATAACTTAGCTTAGAATACTCTGAGTTCTACTGAACCAGCTGTTGTAGCTCCTAGGGCCTAGCACACCCTAAACTACAACTCTAGCAAGGGATCAGTAGGCAAACATATAGTGTAGGTAAGTGCACCACTTACACCTCACTAGAAAAGCATGTCGACTCAGGAGGACTCTACTGAGACTCCCCTGGTCAGTGTTGACCCTCCACAGGTCACTTCAAGATATGCAGCTCTCAGCTTTCATGAGATGAGACAGATCTGTGTCTCCAGAAAACTGAAGCAGGGGTCTAACCCCACCACTTCCTTTCTGATAGGTCTCCTAGAGACATATGATGCCAGAAAGCTTTCTCAGTTACATGAGAACATGCCAGCCTTAGAAGGAACCTCTGGGGATCCAGATCTCCACAACACTGACTCAGCAGTTGAGGAGGAGGTTCAGGAGGTACTCTCTGGGGATGAGGTAGACAAGGGTCTTGAGGTAGTCAGAAGGCTAACTAGGACCAACTTAGACTTACTTGGGCTAGGATCTGGGGGCCCCCCAGTACTAACCCGAAGTGGGCCTAACCTTGGAGTTAGAAGAGATAGATCTCTTTCTAGGGACTCCAATAGATCTCTGCACTCTAATGCCTCTTCTCAGGGGAGAAGGAATCCTCCACAGAGGAGATTTACTTCCCCTCAGAGAAAGGAGCATGAAGCTAGGATGAGACAAGCTGAACTGAGGATTGAAAGGGAAGAAATTGCCCTGGCCAAAGAGAAGCTTGCCCTGGCAAGAGAGCAGCAGATGAGTGGGCTAGCTCCCACTGGTGGCAGCAATCTCCCAAGAGATAGAGAGAAGGGTTTAGATACTAAACACCTGACTAAAATAGTGCCCCCCTTTAAGCAAGGGGATGATATCCAGAAATGGATGGCTGCTCTGGAGAGGGCCTGCACTGTGCAGGGCATTCCCCAGAGTCAGTGGGCAGCTATACTGTGGCTCTCCTTTGATGGTAAAGGTAGAGATAAGCTCCTCACTACAAGAGTGGAGGATGCTAACAATTACCAGGTCCTGAAGAATACACTGGTTGATGGGTTTGGTTTAACCACTGAGCAGTACAGGTTGCTGTTCAGAGACACACAGAAAACTCAGTCTCAGGACTGGTCTGATTTTGTGGATTGTGCCACTAAGGCTTTGGAGGGCTGGTTGCTGGGTAGCAAGGTTACAGATTACACAGGATTGTATAATCTAATGATGAGAGAACAAATTTTAAACAATTGTCAGAACCAGTTGCTGCACCAGCACCTTGTTGATTCAGATCTGACCTCTCCCCAAGAATTGGGAAAGAAGGCAGACAAATGGGTCAGGACAAGGATCAAGCAGAACCAGAACCAGGGTGGTCAGAAGAAAGCAGACCAGAAGGGTAATGTTAAGAATGAGCAAAATGACCAGAAGTCTTCACCAGGTCCCCAACAAACCAAAGAGGGTGGGGGTCAGGCTTCCCAGAAGAAGACTCAAGAAGGCCAGTCAAAAAGGTGGTGCCAGTACTGCAAAAGTAAATCTCACTGGTTTAGTGAGTGCACCAAAAGAGGAGGACAAACTCCTGCCACTACAGCTCCTAAAGCAACTGCACCCCCTAGTACAGTCAGTAGTGGTAGTGTCACTCCCAAGGCATTAGTTGGGTTAACCTTGGGTACTGAGGGGTCTGACAACTTAGTTGGCACACTCACTCAGGCTGTCCTTGTCTGTACAGGGGATATGGATATGTCCCCTGAGATAAGTCCCAATACTTTGGGCAAATACAGGCAGACACCTTTGATTAATGGCAAAATGGCTCAGGCCTATAGGGACACTTGTGCCAGTGTCACCATGGTGACACCTAACTTTGTGGACCCTGGACAGATCATGCCAGGTACTGATTTCCTGGTGACCAATGCCAGCAATGTCACTACTAGTCATAGTGTGGCAATTGTGGCTTTCTCCTGGGGTGGAGTGAAGGGACAAAAGAAAGTTGTAGTCAGTTCAGACCTCCCAGTTGATTGTTTGTTGGGCAATGATTTGGAGTCATCACAATGGTCAGAAGTGGAGCAGAGGACTCACATGGAGATGTTAGGCTTGCCAGCACATGTGCTTGCTGTGACTAGGTCACAGGCCAGAAGATGCCCCACTGAACAGGTGCTGGATCCTGAAACTATGGACCAGACACCTCCCAAGAAGAAGAGCAGTAAGGGTAAGGCTTTGCCTTCCCCCTTGCCCCAGGTTGAGGATCAAGTCTCTGAGGAGGCTGATCTAGAAGAGCTGAGGGAAACTGAGCCTAAAGAGCTTGAACTTGATCAAGTTGAGTTTCTGTGCTCAGGGGGACCCTCCAGAGCAGACCTGGGGAAGGAACAGTTGAGCTGCCCTTCCCTTGAACCCCTCAGACAGCAGGCTGCTGCTGAGGCTGCAGGGAATGCCACAGGTGCCCACAGGGTATACTGGGAAGATGGACTCCTGTACTCTGAGTCAAGAGACCCCAAGCCTGGTGCAACCAGGAGGCTGGTCATCCCCTTGTCTCTGAGAGGTTTCCTTCTCACCTTGGCCCATGAGATTCCCCTTGCAGGTCATTTAGGTCAGACAAAGACTTGGGACAGGCTTGTCTCACACTTTCACTGGCCCCATATGAATGAGAATACCAAGGAGTTTTGTCGCTCATGTGTCACTTGCCAAGCCAGTGGTAAGTCAGGTGGCACAACAAAGGCCCCCCTCATACCACTACCTGTGGTGGGGGTTCCCTTTGAAAGAGTGGGGATTGACATTGTTGGTCCAATGGAACCCCAGACAGCATCAGGACACAAGTTTATACTGGTGGTGGTGGACCATGCCACCAGGTATCCTGAGGCTATTCCCCTTAGGACCACTACAGCCCCTGTAGTGGCAAGAGCCCTAGTTGGAGTGTTCTCCAGAGTGGGTTTCCCTAAGGAGGTCGTTTCTGACAGAGGTACAAACTTCATGTCAGGATATCTGACTGCCATGTGGAAAGAGTGTGGTGTGAACTACAAGTTCACCACACCCTATCATCCACAATGCAATGGGCTTGTTGAGAGATTCAACAGGACCCTGAAAGGGATGATTCATGGGCTACCTGAACCTCTTAGGAGAAGATGGGATGTCCTGATCCCCTGCCTCTTGTTTGCTTACAGAGAGGTCCCACAGAAGGGGGTTGGCTACAGCCCTTTTGAGCTTCTGTATGGGCATCCTGTAAGGGGACCCCTGTGTTTGGTGAAGGAAGGATGGGAGAGACCTCTCAGAAAGCCTGCAACCAACATAGTGGACTATGTACTTGGTCTCCGCTCCAGGATGGCTGAGTATATGGAAAAGGCATCTAAAAACCTTGAGGCCAGCCAGGAACTTCAAAAAGCTTGGCATGACCAAAAGGCTGTACTGACTGTGTACCAGCCAGGACAGAAGGTGTGGGTGCTGGAGCCAGTGGCCCCAGCAGCTCTGAAAGACAAATGGTCTGGGCCCCACACCATCATTGAGCAAAAGGGAGAGGTTACCTACTTGGTGGACCTTGGAACTCCCAGGAGCCCTCTCAGAGTGCTCCATGTTAACAGGCTCAAGGCATATGTTGACAGGAAGGACATGAGCTTGCTCATGGCCACAGATGAGGGACAGGAGGAAGAGAGTGACCCTCTCCCAGACCTGCTCACTCAGAATCCTGATGATGGGTCAGTTGATGGTGTTGTCTTTTGTGGCAGCCTCACTGAACATCAGCAACAGGATTGCAGGCAAGTTCTGCAATCCTTTCGACATATGTTCTCTCTGACACCCAGCCAAACTGATTGGTGTACCCATGATGTTGACACTGGAGACAGTCTGCCTGTCAAGAGTAAAATCTACAGACAGCCTGATCATGTTAGAGACTGCATCAAAACTGAAGTGCAGAAAATGTTGGAACTGGGAGTCATTGAGCCCTCAGATAGCCCTTGGGCTAGCCCAGTAGTTCTAGTGCCAAAGCCTCACACCCAGGGTGGTAAGAGAGAGATGAGGTTTTGCGTAGACTACAGAGGCCTCAATGCAGTCACTAAGACTGATGCCCACCCAATACCAAGAGCAGATGAGCTTATAGATAGATTGGCTTCTGCCAACTTCTTAAGCACATTTGATTTGACAGCTGGGTATTGGCAAATCAGGTTAGCTGAGGAAGCCAAACCCAAGACAGCATTTTCTACCCCTGGAGGGCATTATCAATTTGTGGTAATGCCCTTTGGACTGAAAAATGCACCTGCCACCTTCCAAAGGTTGGTGAATCAAGTCCTCACTGGGCTGGATGACTTCTGTGCAGCTTATCTTGACGATATTGCTGTCTTTAGCTCCACCTGGGAGGATCACCTGGTCCACCTGAGGAAAGTGTTGGAGGCCCTGCAAAAGGCAGGCCTCACTATCAAGGCCACAAAGTGCCAGATAGGGCAGTCACAGGTTGTATACCTGGGCCACCTTGTAGGTGGAGGCCAGGTTCAGCCACTGGAGAGTAAGATACAGGCCATCAAGGACTGGACTCCTCCAATCACCCAGACTCAGGTTCGAGCTTTCTTGGGCCTGACTGGGTACTATAGGAAGTTTGTCAGAAATTATGGGTCCATAGTGACCCCCTTAATGACCTGACAAGCAAGAAGATGCCAAAGAAAGTTCAGTGGACAGCAAGCTGTCAGAAAGCATTCAATGACCTAAAGCAGGCCATGTGCACAGCACCTATCCTCAAGAGTCCAGATTACTCCAAGCCATTCATTGTCCAAACAGATGCTTCTGAGTTGGGTGTGGGAGCTGTTCTGTCTCAACTGAATTTTGATGGTAATGATCAGCCTATTGCTTTCATTAGTAGGAGGTTGACACCCAGAGAGAAAAATTGGTCAGCTATTGAGAGGGAGGCCTTTGCTGTGGTCTGGGCCCTGAAGAAGCTGAGGGCCTACTTGTTTGGCACTCACTTCACCATTCAGACAGACCATAAGCCCCTCTTGTGGCTAAATCAGATGAAGGGTGAAAACCCCAAACTGCTTAGGTGGTCCATTTACCTACAGGGGATGGATTTTACAGTGGAGCATAGACCTGGGACTGATCACAGCAATGCTGATGGGCTCTCCAGGTATTTCCACTTAGAGCAAGAAGACTCACCTGGTCAAGGTTAGCTTATTGTCCCAAAGTTTGGGGGGGGGTCATGTAGGAGAGTAGGGTCTGCAATCCTATGATCACCCAGATTTTTGCTTTTTGCTGCACTGGTTTACGACTTTCCCTGGCTGTGGGCCTGCTAATCAGACCCACAGCCTAGCTGTTCTCTCTATCCAAATTGTACTCAGGTACTGAATTGGCACTGGGCCCTCTCCAAGTCCCTGTACCCAGGGCTGAGGTGCACCCAGAAGTCTCCCAGGGGCTGAAGCATGTATTGTGCCACCCCTGGATTGACTAACTAAAACTGACACAACTGGCTGCACGACAGCTGGGGCAAGGTGGTGTACTCACCCTTTGCTTTAGATATAGTATACCTATATCTAACCCTAAAATGGACACACAGATCTCCTATCAGTCACTCCTATGGCAGGCCTTAACAATCCTGAAGGCAGAGTGCTTGGAATCGTGTGAGATGGTGCTCTGGCATGAGCTGAGCCTGTCTGCGGCTTTCGGGATCTATCCCTTAGCCGTTTCCATGATATCGCATACCATATACTCTTAAGTGCATTATAATCCTCGCGGTTATGTGCCAACTCTGGTATCGCTTTATCAAAACATGTCGAGTAAGGTGTCATATGAATTGGAATACTAACCCCTCGCCAATTCTGGCGACGGGGTTAGCATTCCACCCTTCTAGAGGGACACGACATGCATGTAACCTATAACCCGGTTAAAAGTCAGACAGAGCCTTAGCATCCACAAAATGGATGCTGCCACCGAGACACAAGTCTGCCCTCCTGCTGCTGGGAGTCCTCCCAGAGCAGGAGATAAGGACAAAGGGTTTCCTGCCAGGGGCGGTGCCAGCACCGTCCCAGACAGGGTTTTGTGTATTGTAGGTAGGCAGGGCTTTAGAGGAAGGTGACTGCACGTGGCACCCCGGTGCTCACTGTGCATAGGCTGGCTGGAACCAGTTCCAGGGTCACTCCAGACCCTGTGCTGGGGAAAAGCCCGCCAAGGAAGTGGGTGTAACCACCCCCCTCCTAGTCCCACCCATAGGGCAGGACTTAGTCGCGTGCCAGCCCCTTTTTACAGGATAAAGGTAGAGACTGGCCCCCTTCCAAATCAGATCATCTTTGAATCCTGAAACTACTTTCTGCGAAAGGAACTCAAGACTTCTTCCTAAGATTTCTCCCTTGTGACTAAGGAGTAGTCACCCTGCATCCGCAGGCACCATCTAAAGAACACTGCGGTCTGCTGTAAGTCCTTCCTCCGGAATCCGACTGCCCAGCTCGACGAGAACCGGCTTCCCTGGCACCTCTGACCTCTACCCACCTCTACAGCCCAGCTGAGAACCGTGGGTGCGACGAGACCTCAAGGGACCGGCCATCTGCAAGACTGCACGACTTCTTTCCAGCAAGCCCGCCGAGTAATCTACTGGTGAGTGCTTTGGGGTCCGAGAAGCCCCGACTCTGAGCAGCTCCAGCTCCGAAGTGCAGCCCCCCAGCATCTCCACGATCTGCGTGGGGCCCTTCTGCTTTCCGCTGCTCACCGCGTTGTTTGGCTACTAGCCCGTTGGCTTGTGGCCTTCCTGACGACGCCCGACGACATTTCTGCTGCTGGTCTGGTTGCTCCAGACTGGCCCTTGCTCCCTTCCAGAAGAGGAGCACCCCGGACCCTCCTGGTCCACTCAAGACGCCATTTTGAGTCCACCGCGTGGGCTTGAATTAGCCAAGGCTTGTTGCCCAATCCTGGGTAACTTCGACGCCAACGACTTCATCCTTCGTGGGACAGCTCGCACCTCCATCCTGGTCGCCGACAACGCCTCCTGGTCCGAGAGACTGCAGAGCCCAGCAGCGCCCACTCACCTGACTGCGGTGACTTCGCCCGGTGCCATCCTGGTGCCCACTTAATCACTGGCTGGTGATTCAAGAACTTGGTCCCCTCTGCTTTCAGGTTTTCTTCTCCCTTGATCCAGGCTTGGATCCATCGAACTTTCCTTCACTGGTCGCCTGCCAGCAACTTCTTCCTTCCAGGCTCCTGGTCCGGCAACGAGATCCCCGACGTCTTTTCAGACCTATACAGCTGCAGCCCCTGGGCTAGGTAACTTCGGCACTCCGGTGTCCCAGCATAGCCTCACTATCCAAGGGTCAGGATCCACTGTCGTTTTCTCCCTACCAGGTCGGGTTCGCCCGTGAACACTAACTTTGTGAATTCTAGCTTCCATAGACTTTGTCCCGCATCCCGCGTGAGAGTGCACACTCTGCACCCGAGTCCCCTGGGCCTCCTAGTAGTAATCTAACGATTCCCTAGTCCAGTCCTAGCGATTCCAAAGCCTATTAGAACTGTTACTTACCTGCTAGTAATTCGCATTCCACTTTTAGCGTATATGGTTTTTCGTGCCCCTCGGGCATTTGTGTAACGTGCTAACTTAAAAGTATTTTCGTAAGAGTTTTGTTGTGTGCTTAGCTCCCTGTCTCATAAAGAGCCAGGGTAGTCTTGTTATAAATAAATACACTGTTTATTTTCATAACAACTTGTGTGGTGTCCTTTCGCTGGGTGTTCAAGGGGTAATGTGATGGTAAAACAGCTGGCTTAACACGCCCTCTAGAGTCTTAGCCTTAGACTGCTCGTATCCATGCTACTAGGATAGCTGGTCTATAAGGTTGACTTACAACCAATCATCAATAAGGGTTGTTTGGACTGATATATAGTGATCACTAGAACAGTGAGCACTGCACATCAGACCAACTTCTCACAAAGTCCCAATACTTTGGGCAAATACAGGCAGACACCTTTGATAAATGGCAAAATGGCTCAGGCCTATAGGGACACTTGTGCCAGTGTCACAATGGTGACACCTAACTTTGTGGACCCTGGACAGATCATGCCAGGTACAGATTTCCTGGTGACCAATGCCAGCAACGTCACTACCAGTCATAGTATGGCGATTTACAGAAAAACAATGGTAACGGCTTAGAAGAGCGCACAGCACAGAGTCCAGGTATACGTAATAGAACAATATGTCAAAATGATGCTCAGGAAGAGGTGGGGGACTGGTTACCACAGTCTCCAAGACAAACCAATGGTCCAAACAATTACTGTGATCCTCCGAGCACTCAATCAAATATCAAAAAGTCTTTATATAGTTTTCACTATTTCTTTTAATGTCCAATCTTCCTTCAAATTCAAATCCAGTTTTCATCAAACGATTACTCGCAGCCAACGCACGTTTCGTCAAGTCCGTATAGGACAAATGACTTCTTCAGGGCTGCAACCCAAATACTTACAATCAGTCTTAATTTACACAAATTAGAAATTACAAAGCAAAAACAATTTATACATTTCTCAACATGAAAATCACAGTAAATCACTTAAAATTACTTCAACCTTAACTTAGGTCTGATATATGGTTACAAGTATTAACACACTGGTTTCATAAAGAAGGAACATATGTGCCAAAAACATGATCTCCACATTACTTAAATGTAAACCATTTACATTGCAAAGCATCACAAGCTCTAATTCCATACGAGTCATATGAAAGAATATAGGGTATAAGGTTTTGGTCCCCGATAACACCCATAGCTAACAGATTCTCCAACTTGTAATAACAAATCACTTGTCAATAACTCACCTATTTTCAGATAGGTATCTACACTCTAATCGTCCATACGTAGTATATTTGATAGATATCAGATATCGTCCTATTTTTGTAGATTGTCTCATATATGCCAACACCTATAAGTAAAGTTAACAAATGGTGCTGTCAAATGCTAAATACACAATATTTGTTAGATCAGGTAATAGCCAGTATAGGTCAAATTTAACCAGTTTAATTATTGATGGACCGATAATTACACTCACCAACTCGTAAAGAATTTATTGTATTTTAAATTCAAACGTATATTGGTCCTCCCATAGTCTTCAGTTCCAAGCTAAATATCATCCCAATATCTGCGGATTGATCGAGTGAATTCCTAAAGTAAATTGACATCGATGTCAGTACTCTTTGTTAGCCTTGTGACGGTTTAAGCAGAGTATCAACAACCAGCTGTATATGTCAACTATATATGTCTCACCTTTCACTTCAGTATCTGCGCGTACCCATAATATTAAATCTTCTAGTCACTCTTATATTCTTGAGTGGCCTCTACACGTGTTCGTGTCTAGTAAAAACAAGAGGGTACACTTATAAATTCCAAATCTACCCTAGTGAGTAATCATAAAGTTATAATCAGTTCAACGGGCTCACCGTTTGTAAGTCCGAAGCGTTCCGACTTTGGCGTTCAGCACGGGTGCCATCTTGGAGTGGCAATTTATAGTAATTCGTACGGGCGCCATCTTGTAATGTCTTAGTATTAATACAAACCCGGCGGATTTACTATAAAGTCACAGTCCCGCCATATTTATATGGGTACAATTGAGGACTGTATATATTAAGTCAAGTTATTGTTATCTGTTGATACTATGTTGCCGTCAACTCTTGATCAAATATCAACATCATGTGCATTGAGTTATTGCACATACTGATACATAATTAATTAATCGGTCCTGTTATTGTGTTTATCGTTGTTGTTATTAACTCCTAAAATAATAGGCATAATTACAAAACATTGTTTTAGGTTGTACAGATACTTATATATTAATCGTTATCTCAATATTACATAAGTAATTTCGGTGTCTATTCCTTGTTAGCTCTCTCCTGAACCTGCAAACCACAGGGGTCTTCCGGTATACCACCACCTTTTCCCTGTTGTGAGCAATAACTATTATCCATCAAATTTACGTGTTCATAGCATAAAAACAATTTAGAGAGGTAGTAGGTTCGAAAATTACAGTCCAGTTAGTTTTCGACCTCAGTAAAACAATACACAAGTATGTACTCACTTCATACGTCACTGTCCTTTCCCGTTATATAGAGTTTTCAGTGTTGGGAGACATTAGTATATACAAAATGTAGAACAAAACAATTGGCCTTAGCCTTGTTTCTTATAGTTTTCACTCTACTATTCTCCATATACTCTCAGTTTCCTAGATAGAACTCATACTCATGGTCAACATTAAGGCCACATTCAACCGCTTTCAATCTGATCAGCCAAAGTACCTCACGCTTCCTCAATGCTAGCAATCTGTTGCCCCCTCGCGGGTCTGGTTTTATGTGGTCAATCCCATGGTAGAAAAAGACATGTTGGTCCTTATTTTCAAAGTTCTGTACTAAATGTGACGCAATTTAGTAGAGTGAAAACTATAAGAAACAAGGCTAAGGCCAATTGTTTTGTTCTACATTTTGTATATACTAATGTCTCCCAACACTGAAAACTCTATATAACGGGAAAGGACAGTGACGTATGAAGTGAGTACATACTTGTGTATTGTTTTACTGAGGTCGAAAACTAACTGGACTGTAATTTTCGAACCTACTACCTCTCAATTGTTTTTATGCTATGAACACGTAAATTTGATGGATAATAGTTATTGCTCACAACAGGGAAAAGGTGGTGGTATACCGGAAGACCCCTGTGGTTTGCAGGTTCAGGAGAGAGCTAACAAGGAATAGACACCGAAATTACTTATGTAATATTGAGATAACGATTAATATA
Organism: Lissotriton helveticus; assembly: GCF_964261635.1. NCBI lineage: Eukaryota > Metazoa > Chordata > Amphibia > Caudata > Salamandridae > Lissotriton > Lissotriton helveticus. The sequence goes on from NC_136070.1 coordinate 419,753,024, forward strand.
TAAGTATCTGTACAACCTAAAACAATGTTTTGTAATTATGCCTATTATTTTAGGAGTTAATAACAACAACGATAAACACAATAACAGGACCGATTAATTAATTATGTATCAGTATGTGCAATAACTCAATGCACATGATGTTGATATTTGATCAAGAGTTGACGGCAACATAGTATCAACAGATAACAATACCTTGACTTAATATATACAGTCCTCAATTGTACCCATATAAATATGGCGGGACTGTGACTTTATAGTAAATCCGCCGGGTTTGTATTAATACTAAGACATTACAAGATGGCGCCCGTACGAATTACTATAAATTGCCACTCCAAGATGGCACCCGTGCTGAACGCCAAAGTCGGAACGCTTGGGACTTACAAACGGTGAGCCCGTTGAACTGATTATAACTTTATGATTACTCACTAGGGTAGATTTGGAATTTATAAGTGTACCCTCTTGTTTTTACTAGACACGAACACGTGTAGAGGCCACTCAAGAATATAAGTGACTAGAAGATTTAATATTATGGGTACGCGCAGATACTGAAGTGAAAGGTGAGACATATATAGTTGACATATACAGCTGGTTGTTGATACTCTGCTTAAACCGTCACAAGGCTAACAAAGAGTACTGACATCGATGTCAATTTACTTTAGGAATTCACTCGATCAATCCGCAGATATTGGGATGATATTTAACTTGGAACTGAAGACTATGGGAGGACCAATATACGTTTGAATTTAAAATACAATAAATTCTTTACGAGTTGGTGAGTGTAATTATCGGTCCATCAATAATTAAACTGGTTAAATTTGACCTATACTGGCTATTACCTGATCTAACAAATATTGTGTATTTAGCATTTGACAGCACCATTTGTTAACTTTACTTATAGGTGTTGGCATATATGAGACAATCTACAAAAATAGGACGATATCTGATATCTATCAAATATACTACGTATGGACGATTAGAGTGTAGATACCTATCTGAAAATAGGTGAGTTATTGACAAGTGATTTGTTATTACAAGTTGGAGAATCTGTTAGCTATGGGTGTTATCGGGGACCAAAACCTTATACCCTATATTCTTTCATATGACTCGTATGGAATTAGAGCTTGTGATGCTTTGCAATGTAAATGGTTTACATTTAAGTAATGTGGAGATCATGTTTTTGGCACATATGTTCCTTCTTTATGAAACCAGTGTGTTAATACTTGTAACCATATATCAGACCTAAGTTAAGGTTGAAGAAGTAATTTTAAGTGATTTACTGTGATTTTCATGTTGAGAAATGTATAAATTGTTTTTGCTTTGTAATTTCTAATTTGTGTAAATTAAGACTGATTGTAAGTATTTGGGTTGCAGCCCTGAAGAAGTCATTTGTCCTATACGGACTTGACGAAACGTGCGTTGGCTGCGAGTAATCGTTTGATGAAAACTGGATTTGAATTTGAAGGAAGATTGGACATTAAAAGAAATAGTGAAAACTATATAAAGACTTTTTGATATTTGATTGAGTGCTCGGAGGATCACAGTAATAGTATGGCGATTGTTGCTTTCTCCTGAGGAGGGGTAAGTGGCCAAAAGAAAGTTGTGGTTAGTTCAGACCTCCCAGTGGATTGTTTGTTGGGCAATGATTTGGAGTCATCACTGGTCAGAAGTGGAGCAGAGGACTCACATGGAAATGTTAGGCTTGCCAGCACATGTGCTTGCTGTGACTAGGTCACAGGCCAGAAGATGCCCCACTGAACAGGTGCTGGATCCTGAAACAATGGACCAGACACCTTCCAAGAAGAGCAGTAGGGTTAAGGCATTGCCTTCCCCCTTGCCCCAGGTTGAGGATCAAGTCTCCGAGGAGGCTGATCTGAGAGAGCTGAGGGAAACTGAGCCTAAAGAGCTTGAACTTGACCAAGTTGAGTTTCTGGGCTCAGGGGGACCCTCCAGAGAAGACCTGGGGAAGGCACAGTTAGACTGCCCTTCCCTTGAACCCCTCAGACAGCATGCTGCTGCTGAGGCTGCACGGAATGCCACAGGTGCCCACAGGGTATACTGGGAAGATGGACTCCTGTACTCTGAGTCAAGAGACCCCAAGCCTGGTGCAACCAGGAGGCTGGTCATCCCCTTGTCTCAGAGGGGTTTCCTTCTCACCTTGGCCCATGAGATTCCCCTTGCAGGTCACTTAGGCCAGACAAAGACTTGGGACAGGCTTGTCTCACACTTTCACTGGCCTCACATGAGTGAGAATACCAAGGAGTTTTGTCGCTCCTGTGTCACTTGCCAAGCCAGTGGTAAGGCAGGTGGCACAACAAAGGCCCCCCTCATACCACTACCTGTGGTGGGGGTTCCCTTTGAAAGAGTGGGGATTGACATTGTTGGTCCAATGGAACCCCAGACATCATCAGGGCACAAGTTTATACTGGTGGTGGTGGACCATGCCACCAGGTATCCTGAAGCTATTCCACTTAGGATCACTACAGCACCTGTAGTGGCAAGGGCCCTAGTTGGAGTGTTCTCCAGAGTGGGCTTCCCTAAGGAGGTTGTTTCTGACAGAGGTGCAAACTTCATGTTAGGATATCTGACTGCAATGTGGAAGGAATGTGGTGTCAACTACAAGTTCACCACACCCTATCATCCACAGTGCAATGGGCTTGTTGAAAGATTCAACAGGACCCTCAAAGGGATGATTCATGGACTACCTGAAAAGCTCAGGCGTAGATGGGATGTTCTGATACCCTGCCTCTTGTTTGCTTTCAGAGAGGTCCCACAGAAGGGGGTTGGCTACAGCCCTTTTGAACTTCTGTATGGGCATCCTGTAAGAGGACCCCTGTGTTTGGTGAAGGAAGGATGGGAGAGACCTCTCAAAAAGCCTGCAACCAACATAGTGGACTATGTACTTGGTCTCCGCTCCAGGATGGCTGAATACATGGAGAAGGCAACTAAAAACCTTGAGGCCAGCCAAGAACTCCAAAAAGCTTGGCATGACCAGAAGGCTGTCCTGACTGTGTACCAGCCTGGACAGAAGGTGTGGGTGCTGGAGCCAGTGGCCCCAGCAGCACTCAAAGACAAATGGTCTGGGCCCCACACCATCATTGAGCAAAAGGGAGAGGTTACCTACCTGGTGGACCTTGGAACTCCCAGGAGCCCCCTCAGGGTGCTCCATGTGAACAGGCTCAAGGCATATGTCGACAGGAAGGACATGAGCTTCCTCATGGCCACAGATGAGGGACAGGAGGAAGAGAGTGACCCTCTCCCAGACCTGCTCACACAGAATCCTGATGATGGATCAGTAGATGGTGTTGTCTTTTGTGGCAGCCTCTCTGAACATCAGCAACAGGAATGTAGACAAGTTCTGCAATCCTTCAGACATATGTTCTCTCTGACACCCAGTCAAACTGATTGGTGTACCCATGAAGTGGACACTGGGGACAATCTGCCTGTTAAGAGTAAAATCTACAGACAGCCTGATCATGTCAGAGACTGCATCAAGACAGAAGTGCAGAAAATGTTGGAGCTGGGAGTCATTGAGCCCTCAGATAGCCCTTGGGCTAGCCCAGTAGTTCTAGTGCCAAAGCCTCACACCCAGGGTGGTAAGAAAGAGATGAGGTTTTGCGTAGACTACAGAGGACTCCATGCAGTCACTAAGACTGATGCCCACCCAATACCAAGAGCAGATGAACTTATAGATAGATTGGCGTCTGCCAACTACTTAAGTACATTTGACGTGACAGCTGGGTATTGGCAAATCAGGTTAGCTGAGGAGGCCAAGCCCAAGACAGCATTTTCTACCCCTGGTGGGCATTATCAATTTGTGGTAATGCCCTTTGGTTTGAAAAATGCACCTGCCACCTTCCAAAGGCTGGTGAATCAAGTTCTCACTGGGTTGGATGACTTCTGTGCAGCATATCTTTATGATAAAGCTGTCTTTAGTTCCACCTGGGAGGATCACCTGGTCCACCTGAGGAAAGTGTTAGAGGCTCTGCAAAAGGCAGGTCTCACTATCAAGGCCACTAAGTGCCAGATAGGGCAGACACAGGTTGTATACCTGGGCCACCTTGTAGGTGGAGGCCAGGTTCAACCCTTGGAGAGCAAGATACAGGCCATCAAGGACTGGGCTCCTCCAACCACCCAGACTCAGGTTCGAGCTTTCTTGGGCCTGACTGGGTACTATAGGAAATTTGTCAAGAATTATGGGTCCATTGTAACTCCACTTAATGACCTGACAAGTAAAAAGATGCCAAAGAAAGTTCAGTGGACAGCAAGCTGTCAGAAAGCATTCAATGACCTAAAGCAGGCCATGTGCACAGCACCTATCCTAGAGTCCAGATTACTCCAAGACCTTCATTGTCCAAACAGATGCTTCTGAGTTGGGTGTGGGAGCTGTTCTATCTCAGCTGAATTTTGATGGTAACGACCAGCCCATTGCTTTTATTAGCAGAAGGCTGACCCCCAGAGAGAAAAATTGGTCAGCTATTGAGAGGGAGGCCTTTGCTGTGGTGTGGGCCCTGAAAAAGTTGAGGTCATATTTGTTTGGCACTCACTTTAAGATTCAGACCGGCCACAAGCCCCTCTTATGGCTAAATCAGATGAAGGGTGAAAACCCCAAACTACTTAGGTGGTCCATTTCCCTACAGGGGATGGATTTTACAGTGGAGCATAGACCTGGTACTGATCATGGCAATGCTGATGGGCTCTCCAGGTATTTCCACTTAGAGCAAGAAGACTCACCTGGTCAAGGTTAGCTTATTGTCCCAAAGTTTGGGGGGAGGGGTCATGTAGGAGAGTAGGGTCTGCAATCCTATGATCACCCAGATTTTTGCTTTTTGCTTCACTGGTTTACGACTTTCCCTGGCTGTGGGCCTGCTAATCAGACCCACAGCCTAGCTGTTCTCTCTACTCCAAATTGTACCCAGGTACTGAATTGGCACTGGGCCCTCTCCAAGTCCCTGTACCCAGGGCTGAGGTGCACCCAGAAGTCTCCCAGGGGCTGCAGCATGTATTATGCCACCCCTGGGCTGACTAACTAAATCAGACACAACTGGCTGCTTGACAGCTGGGGCAGAGTGGTGTACTCACCCTCTGTTGTAGATATAGTATTCCTATATCTAAACCTAAATGGACACACAGATCTCCTATCAGTCACTCCTATGGCAGGCCTTGACAATCCTGAAGGCAGAGTGCTTGGAATCGTGTGAGATAGTGCTCTGGCATGAGCTGAGCATGTCTGCGGCTTTCGGGATCCATCCCTTAGCCGTTTCCATGATATCGCATACCATATACTCTTAAGTGCATTATAATCCTCGCGGTTATATGCCAACTCTGGTATCGCTTTATCAAAACATGTCGAGTAAGGTGTCATACGAATTGGAATACTAACCCCTCGCCAATTCTGGCAACGGGGTTAGCATTCCACCCTTCTAGAGGGACACGACATGTATGTAACCTGTAACCCCGGTTAAAGTCAGACAGAGCCTTAGCTCCACAAAATGGATGCTGCCACCGAGACACAAGTCTGCCCTCCTGCTGCTGTGAGTCCTCCCAGCCCGGTAGGCAAGGACAAAGGGTTTCCTGCCAGGGGCGGTGCCAGCACCGTCCCAGACAGGATTTTGTGTATCCTAGGTAGGCAGGGCTTTAGAGGAAGGTGACTGCAAGTGGCACCCCGGTGCTCACTGTGCATAGGCCGGCTTGAACCAGTTCCATTGGCACTCCAGCCCCTGATCTGGGGAAAGCCCGCCAAAGGAGAGGGGTGTAACCACCCCCCTCCTAGTCCCACCCATAGGGCAGGGCTTAGTCGCGTGCCAGCCCCTTTTTGCAGGATAAAGGTAGGAACTGGCCCCCTTCCAAATTAGATCATCTTTGAATCCTGAACCAACTTTCCACGAAAGGACCTCAAGACTCTTCTCAAGATTTCTCCCTTGTGGCTAAGGAGTAGTCACCCTGCAGCAGCAGGCACCAACCAAGCATCGCGGTCTGCTTCAAGTCTCTCCTCCGGATCAAGACTGACCAGCACGACGAGAACCGGCTTCCCTGGCACCTCTGACCTCAACCTGCATCATCAGCCCAGCTGTGATCCGTGGGTGTGACGAGACCTCGAGGGACCGGCCATCTTTGAAGACTGCACGACGCTTGTCCAGCACGACCACCGAGTGACCCTCGACTGAGTGCTTTGGGGTAAGAGAAGCCCCGACCCTGAGCAGCTCCAGCACCGAAGTTCAGCTCCCCTGCATCCACGAGATCTGCGTGGGGCCCTTCTGCTTTTTGCTGCTCACCGCGTTGTCCAGGTCACTTGCCCGTTGGCTAGTGACCCTCTGACGACGAACTCTAACGACAAACACCGCTGGTCTGGTTGCTCCAGACTGGCCCTTGCTTCCCTCCATCAGAGAAGCACCCTGGACCCTCCTGGTCCACTCCAGACGCCATTTTAGGTCCACCGCGTGGGCCTTGCATTTGCCAAGACTTGTTGCCCCAATCCTGGGTCCAGCGACGTCGACAGCAGAGACCTTCGTGGGACAGCTCGCACCTCCATCCTGGTCGCCGACAACGCCTCCTGGTCCGAGAGACTGCAGAGCCCAGCAGCGCCCACTCACCTGGTCGAGGTGACTTCGTCCGGTGCCATCCTGGTGCCCACCTAAATCACTGGCTAGTGATTCAGAACTTGGTCCCCTCTGCTTACAGGTTTTCTTCTTCCCTGATCCAGGCTTGGATCACCACGAACTTCTTCACTGGCCGCCTGCCAGCAACTTCTTTCTTCAGGCTCCTGGATCTTCAACAAGGGTTTCCGACGCAACTTGAACCCTATGCAGCCGCAGCCCCTGGGCTAGGTAAACTGAGTACTCCGGTGCTCCAGCATAGTCCAACACCCTAAGTGTTCGGATCCACTCTTGTTTTCGACCCACCTAGTCGGGTTCGCCCGAGAACAGTAACTTTGCAATTGCTAGTATCCATAGACTTGTTCCCGCATTACGCGTGAGAGTTCCCACTCTGCACACGGCGTCCCTAGGCCTCCTGCTTCTAATCCATGGGTTCAGCATTGTAGGCCTAGCGTTTCTACAGTCTAGAAAAGTATTACTTACCTGCTAGTAATTTCGCATTCCACTTCTTGTGTATATGGTTTTTCGTGCCCCTCGGGCATTTGTGTAAATTGTGCGACTTTCAGTATTTCTTTAAGAGTTTTGTTGTGTGCTTAGCTCCCTGTCTCATAAAGAGCCAGGTTAGTCCTGTTATAAATAAATATACTTTATTTTTGATAACAACTTGTGTGGTGTCCTTTCACTTGGTGTTCAAGGGGTAATGTGATGGTAAAACAGCTGGCTTAACACGCCCTCTAGAGTCTTAGACTGCTCGTATCCATGCTACTAGGATAGCTGGTCTATCAGGTTGACTTACAACCAATCATCAATAAGGGTTGTCTGGACTGATACATAGTGATCACTAGAATAGTGAGCACTGCATATCAGGCCAACTTCTCACAAGACGGACGCGCAGGTTGTGCGGTATGGAATGAAAGGAGTTTAGCGTCTGGGTTGTGCGCCCGCCAAGAGTCTATCAGATTCCAGTGTTGGACCCATGCTTGATATTGGGCAGTCTGTTTATGTGCTGGGGAGTGTAGTGGTGGGGAGTGGGACCTATCAAGCTGGATGTTCAGGACGCAATTATAATCCCCACCCAAGAGCCATGGGACTGAGGTGTATTGGGTAAGTACTCCTGTGAGGCGTGTCCAGTAGTGGTTTTGTTCTACGTTTGGGGCGTATACACTTCCCCGCAGGAGAGCTTGGCCTTTTAGCAAGCCCTCTAAGAGGGCGTATCGGCCTTCTTTGTCCGCTACTCGTGTGTGTTCTTTAAACGGGACCCCTGGCCTGATCCAGATTGGAGCGCTCCTGGCGTATGCCGAGTAGATCGTAGCACACACTATACCCCGCCATTTCCTATGTAGCCGGGCCACTTCCTGTGCTGACAAGTGAGTCTCTTGTAAAAGCGCTATCTGCGCCTGTTGTCGTTTGATGTATGCGTAGACTGCATAACGCCTGCTAGCCGTGTGCATACCTCTGACATTTATGGTAATGATCTTTAAATCTGTATTAGGGACTCTATGTGTCATTGTATGTCTAGAGCTCGGGCCTGCTGCTCTCGTGTATCATCCCTGCACCTCCCTCCTGTACCCCACTCCTTCTTTCGCCCACTGTCCATTGGTGACATCTTGTCCCACTAGATTGATCCGCAGAAGGTATAGGGTGAGCTTGTGAAACAGGGAAACAAAACTTGGATGTCCGGGAAACTTCCCAACTGGAAGGACTTCGCGTCGGAAACGGGATGTCCAAACTATTTCATGTACTGTCTTTAAATTGTTCTATGAAAGGGGGTGGTTGCTTGGCTGCGAAGGCCTCCGGATGTTCGGACGCCAGCTTCATAATGACCAGTTCATGTTGCTGTGGAAACTGTCTCTTGGCGTCTCCCATGCTTCAATTCGTGCTGTAACAAGCTCCGGTTGGTTGCCCTCGGGGTTGTTTAGCCTTGCCATCTATTTTTGATGTGTTTTCACTGGTAGGCCAGGGGACTGACATCGGCCACGGTGCTGCAGTCGAGCATGAGCCGTTTTTCTCGATGCCGTCTATATCAGCGTGTCTGCCGTTTGCGGAGTGACTAGTGGCGGAGTGCCCGATCCATCGCGAGACATGTGTATCACTGGCTTCGTCGTCCGACGTGAAGATGTGGGGAGCTTCTTCCATATCAGAGTTGTTCTCGACTACCCTTCTCGCTGCTGCTGCTGCCTGCAGGGCTTTCCTGCGCGCTGCTATAATTTGTTCCAGATTGGGGGAGCGATGCGTGAGTGGCTCAGAGTGGGAGTTGAACTGTGTGAGGATAATCTTTTTCTGTTGCCGTCTGGGGCGGTTTGACTTCCGGGGGCGCTGCGTATCCTCCTTGGCTTATGGCCCGGGTAGCTGCTGATCTATCCAGTTACTTGCCTCCTCTGGGGCGGTGAAAAAAATGTGTAGAGCCTTTATGGATAATTTTTAAACGGACTGGAAAGAGGAAGCGTATTGCATCTTTTGCCGTTGCAGGGTTCGCTTGACCGCCAGGAAGGTGGCTCTCTGTTGCTGAACGGCTCGTGAATAGTCTGGGAACAGCATGACGCGTTTATTTCTACGTGAAGCGCACCCTTCTCTCGAGCCGCCCTAAGAATGGTGTCTCTGTCCTGGAAGTGGAGTAGTTTCAGGAGAAACGGCCGAGCTGGTGAGCCTGGTATTGGTTTACGAGCCGGCACTCGGAGTTAGGTCTTCTGGTCGGGTAAATGACTTTATCCAGGCTTCCATATGTTTGACTGGGTGAGACCCTTCTGAGCCTTCCGGCAGGTTCAAGATGCGGGTATTACTCCTCCGAGAGCGTCATTCCAAATCGTCTGTTTTATTTTCAAGAAGTTGTATTCTGTGCTGAAGGTCTTTCAGCGCATCCTGGTGTACCCGTACCCGTGGTTCTATTACTTGAAGCGTCGTTTCCGCATACTTCACTTTGTCCACCAATTTCTGGTGGTCATCTCTCAGAATATTGATGTCCGCTGCTAATTCTCCGAACTTAGTCTCCATCGTCACCCGGGAGTGTTCAATGGCGGCGAGTACTCTGTCCAGTTTGTCTGTGGATGCCTCGTGAGATGGTCCCTCCTCCGCAGAAGAATTTGTGGGTTTTGGGGAATCCTGCCTGCGATTCCGCGCCTGTGTTGTCTCCGCAATACGTTTACGTCCCATGATGTCGTAGGTAGTAATCCCAATCTGGGACCCCGACTCGCGCCTCGAGTCCCAGCGCCGGCAGTAGGGGGAGGGCACCGGGGTCACCGTCCGATTATAGCCCGCAAGGTGTGACACGTTGCGGATGGTTGTCTAGGTACTGCAGTTGCGGTGTCAAGGCGCTACAATGGTCGAGAATCTGTCCTTTTTGGCGCCTAATGCTGCGCGCCGGGCCAAGCACGTGTCAGCCTCGCTTGTGTCGGCCCCCGCTGCTGAAGGTCGTTGCGGCTGCCTTGTTTATGCGAGGCACCCTTTCGTGCCTGTTGGTACCGTGTGCCGTCCGTGCCTCGCATCGGGGGTCCCCTCCGTGCACCGCGAGTCCCAGTGCCGGAGGGGAGGACCAGGGACACGACCTGGGGCCTGTATGGTGTGGAGGCAGTGGGTAGGGCGTGTAAGGGCCATGAGTTGTGTGGTTGTTGTGCACTATAGTCCTTTTCGCGTGCACCCAGGGTCTTGGGCGTGTTGGTACGGCCTTGGCGAGAGCGGGGTACCCCACCCGCGGGACCTGGCTGCCTCCCGGTATGTGTCTGGTTGCGGGGTCTCTGGGTTCTTAGTTGTAGCCTGCACAGGGGGCTCCGCCGACCCTGTGCAATGGCGGGTGCTGCACGGTGGGCCTTCCGCACTACTCCCCCGCCGGTGCCTGCGCTGGTAGGCCCTGTTGTTCCCCCTCGCGCTCCGAATCTCAGCGCCGATCGGGGGGGTGTCCTGTGGTGCCGCCGGAGTTGACAGCCTAGTGGGACCTGTGCCTGTGGGTGCTGGTGTGCAGCGCGTTAGGTTGGTGAGCTTCAAAGGGGGTCACGGTGAGGGATTGCGGCGCCAATGCAGCATAGGGGGCCACAGGCGGAGCAAGGCCCCTGCACTACATTCTGTGGTTTACCGCCTGGACTCTGGCCCGCATCTAGACCCCTCCCGCAGCAGGTAGATGAGTGGAGAGTCTTTGCAGGGCTGGCGGGGGCCCCCACGACGATCCCGGGGCGCAGACGTCTGGTTCCCTGCGCGAGTCGCTCACTGCCAGGAGGGCCTGGAGCGCCGCCGAAGCACCCGCTCTCACCTGCTGCCTGAGGACATGGTGGGGGGGGCTTCGATCACGCCGATGCTCTCTCCGGTCGGCACCCTCCCGCAGCCGGGGGCCGCTTCCTTTCGTTTGTGGGGAAGTCCGGTGCCGCCGCCGTTAGGCTCCGCTGCCCGTTCTCTTCAGAGGCGCTGCCATTTTCGTTTCCACCGCGGCTCGGCCGTCCCGCTCCCGTGGAAACCCCGCATCACATCTTGATTCAGTAGCGCTGGGGGGCTTCCGGTGGCGCCTAGCTCAGTGGTATTCTGTTCGGGGTGGTCGGGAGAGGATCCCCACAGCATTGAGTGTGTTTTTTGCGGGCAGCCGGGACGGAGCTCTAGGGAAGCACGTCCACCATCTTCGTTCACGAAAGTGATGGCGGTGGTCGCAGCTCATCTGCGCAGATCAGGGGTCTCAGTCTTCCCCTCTCTCAATGACTGGCTGTTGAAGGCGGGCTCGCCCCAGACATTAGTCAGCCACCTCCAGACTACGGCTTACCTCCTGCACCTGCTGGCGTTCTCCAGCAATGTGCCGAAGTCACACCTGTGCCCCTCTCAGAAGCTCCTCTTCATCGGAGCGGTTCTGGACTAGGTGCAGTTTCGAGTTTATCCTCCCGAACAGCGGGTTCGGGATATTCAGGTTCTGATTCCGATCTTTCAGCCTTTATCCCGAGTCTCGGTCAGGTTGATGCTGAGGCTTCTGGAGCGGATGGCCTCCTGCATCCTTCTGGTGCATCACGTCCGGTGGCGGATGTGGGCTCTGCAGTGGGACCTGAAGTTTCAGTGGGCTCAGCATCAGGGTAGCCTGTCGGACTATGTCCTGATGTCGGAGGGCACTGCGAGACAGTTGCAGTGGTGGCTCACGGACCACGATTGGGTCAGCGGCAGATCCCTCTCCCTACCGCAACCGGAGCATGTAGTTGTGACCGATGCGTTCCTCCAGGGCTGGGGGGTCCACATGGGAGAGGCGGAGATCAGAGGCCTCTGGTCTCTGGCGGAGTCCGGATCCATATCAACCTTCTGGAGCTGCGGGGGATCCGACTTGCACTGAAAGCATTCCTTCCCTCTCTCCGGGGAAGTGTAGTGCAGGTGTTCACGTACAACACCACCGCCATGTGGTACTGCAACAAACAGGGCGGGGTGGGGTCGTGGACCCTTTGTCGGGAGGCTCTGCACCTCTGGCATTGGCTGGAACACCAGGGCGTCACCCTGGTGGTTCAACACCTGGCAGGTTCCCTGAACGCGAGGGCGGACGACCTCAGCCGCCAGTGTATGATGGATCATGAATGGCGTCTGAACTCGGACATGGTGCAAGGTGTCTTTCAGCAGTGGGGAGAGCATTGGTTAGTTCTATTCGCCACAGAAGAGAACGCGCAATGTCGTCCGTTCTGCGTGTTGGAATTTCCAAGGCAGCACTCTGAGACGCTTTTCGTCGCGAGTGGAGCTGCAGTCTGTTGTATGCCTTTCCGCCTATACCTCTTATGCCCAGAGTGCTGAAGAAGATCAGGCGCGACTGGGCCCAAGTCATCCTTGTGGCTCCAGACTGGGCACGAAGATACTGGTATCCCGAGCTACTCAGCATGTCAGTCGATCCCCCGATTCGTCTGCCTCTTCAGGAGGACCTTCTGTCGCAGCAGCAGGGGACGGTCTTCTACCCGAACCTGTCCAGTCTCCACCTCCATGCTTGGAGATTGAACAGCGACAGTTGAGGCCATTTGACTTGCCTCCTGAAGTCTGTGACGTGATTCTGGCAGCCAGGCGTCCCTCCACAAAATCGGTATACACCTGCAGGTGGAACAAATTTGTGGCATGGTGCACAGCAACGGCTGTGGATCCACTCTCTGCCACCCTTTCAGAGGTTCTCTTCTTTCTTCTTTCTCTTGCCCAGCAGAGCTCTGCTTTGGGCACTGTAGGAGAGTAGGGTCTGCAATCCTATGATCACCCAGATTTTTGCTTTTTGCTTCACTGGTTTACGACTTTACCTGGCTGTGGGCCTGCTAATCAGACCCACAGCCTAGCTGTTGTCTCTAATCCAAATTGTACCCAGGTACTGAATTGGCACTGGGCCCTCAAGTCCCTGTACCCAGGGCTGAGGTGCACCCAGAAGTCTTCCAGGGGCTGCAGCATGTATTATGCCACCCCTGGGCTGACTAACTAAATCAGACACAACTGGCTGCTTGACAGCTGGGGCAGAGCGGTGTACCCACCCTCTGTTGTAGATATAGTATTCCTATATCTAAACCTAAATGGACACACAGATCTCCTATCAGTCACTCCTATGGCAGGCCTTAACAATCCTGAAGGCAGAGTGCTTGGAATCGTGCGAGATGGTGCTCTGGCATGAGCTGAGCCTGTCTGCGGCTTTCGGGATCCATCCCTTAGCCGTTTCCATGATATCGCATACCATATACTCTTAAGTGCATTATAATCCTCGCGGTTATATGCCAACTCTGGTATCGCTTTATCAAAACATGTCGAGTAAGGTGTCATACGAATTGGAATACTAACCCCTCGCCAATTCTGGCGACGGGGTTAGCATTCCACCCTTCTAGAGGGACACGACATGTATGTAACCTGTAACCCCGGTTAAAGTCAGACGGAGCCTTAGCTCCACAAAATGGATGCTGCCACCGAGACACAAGTCTGCCCTCCTGCTGCTGGGAGTCTCCCAGAGCAGGAGGCAAGGACAAAGGGTTTCCTGTCAGGGGCGGTTCCAGCACCGTCCCAGACAGGATTTTGTGTATTCTAGGTAGGCAGGGCTTTAGAGGAAGGTGACTGCAAGTGGCACCCCGGTGCTCACTGTGCATAGGCCGGCTGAAACCAGTTCCAGGGGCACTCCAGCCCCTGGCCTGGGGAAGGCCCGCCAAAGGAGAGGGGTGTAACCACCCCCCTCCTAGTCCCACCCATAGGGCAGGACTTAGTCGCGTGCCAGCCCCTTTTTGCAGGATAAAGGTAGGAACTGGCCCCCTTCCAAATTAGATCAATCTTTGAATCCTGAACCGACCTTCTTCAAGAAGAACTCAAGACTCTTCCCAAGATTTCTCCCTTGTGACTAAGGAGTAGTCACCCTGCAGCAGCAGGCACCAACCAAGCTTCGCGGTTTGTTGCCAGTCTCTCCTACGGATCAAGACTGCTTCATCACGACGAGAACCGGCTTCCCTGGCACCTCTGACCTCAACCCACATCATCAGCCCAGCTGTGATCCGTGGGTGCGACGAGACCTCGAGGGACCGGCCATCTTCAGAACTGCACGACGCTTGTCCAGCACGACGCCTGAGTGACCCTCGACTGAGTGCCTTGGGGTAAGAGAAGCCCCGACCCTGAGCAGCTCCAGCACCGAAGTCCAGCCCCCCTGCATCCACGAGATCGGCGTGGGGCCCTTCTGCTTTTTGCTGCTAACCGCGTTGTCCAGGTCACTTGCCCGTTGGCTAGTGGCCCTTTCACGACGCTCCACGACAACTAACACTGCTAGTCTGGTTGCTCCAGACTGGCCCTTGCTTCCCTTCTTCAGAGAAGCACCCTGGACCCTCCTGGTCCACTCAAGACGCCATTTTAGGTCCACCGCGTGGGCCTTGCATTTGCCAAGACTTGTTGCCCAATCCTGGGTCCAGCGACGTCGACAGCAAGTACCTTCGTGGGACAGCTCGCACCTCCATCCTGGTCGCCGACAACGCCTCCTGGTCCGAGAGACTGCAGAGCCCAGCAGCGCCCACTCACCTGACTGCGGTGACTTCGCCCGGTGCCATCCTGGTGCCCACTTAATCACTGGCTAGTGATTCAGAACTTGGTCCCCTCTGCTTTCAGGTTTTCTTCTTCCCTGATCCAGGCTTGGATCTCTTCGAACTTTTCTTCACTGGCCGCCTGCCAGCAACTTCTTCTTCAGGCTCCTGGTCCGTCAACGTGGGTTTCCGACGCAACTTAAACCCTATGCAGCCGCAGCCCCTGGGCTAGGTAAATCCAGCACTCCGGTGCCCCAGCATAGTCCAACACTCCAAGTGTTCGGATCCACTCCCGTTTTCGTCCCAGCTAGTCGGGTTCGCCCGAGAACAGTAACTTTGTGAGTTCTAGCTTCCATAGACTTTTTCCCGCCTTACGCGTGAGAGTTCCCACTCTGCACGTGGCGTCCCTAGGCCTCCTGCTCCTAACCTGAGTGTTCAGTATTGTAGGCCTAGCGTTTCTAAAGTCTCTGAGAATCGTTACTTACCTGCTAGTAATTCGCATTCCACTTTTGTAGTATATGGTTTTTCGTGCCCCTCGGGCATTTGTGTAAATTGTGCGACTTGAAGTAATTTTTATAAGAGTTTTGTTGTGTGCTTAGCTCCCTGTCTCATAAAGAGCCAGGGTAGTCTTGTTATAAATAAATACACTGTTTATTTTCATAACAACTTGTGTGGTGTCCTTTCACTTGGTGTTCAAGGGGGTAATGTGATGGTAAAACAGCTGGCTTAACACGCCCTCTAGAGTCTTAGCCTTAGACTGCTCGTATCCATGCTACTAGGATTGCTGGTCTATAAGGTTGACTTACAACCAATCATCAATAAGGGTTGTTTGGACTGATATATAGTGATCACTAGAATAGTGAACACTGCACATCAGGCCAACTTCTCACAGGCACTATCAAAGGCTACCTCTCTGCCATTTCAGCCTTCTTGAGGCTTCCTGATCAGCCTTCTCTTTTTAAGTCCCCTGTTGTAAATAGATTCTTGAAAGGCATCACACACATGTTTCCTCCTGTTCCTCTCGTGATGCCTCAGTGGGACTTGAACCTTGTTCTAACCTATTTGATGTGTTCTCCTTTCGAGCCACTTCACAATTGCCCTCTTCGACTTCTGACCCTTAAGACTGCATTCCTGGTTGCCATCACCTCTGACAGGAGAGTGAGTGAGCTCCAGGCCCTATCTTCTATGCCTAGATTCCTCTCTGTCCATCCGGACAAAATTGTCTTGAGAACTCGTCCTTCTTTACTGCCCAAAGTGGTTACAGCTTTTCATATTGGGCAGTCCATCTTGCCCACCTTCTTTCCGCCTCTGCATCCCTCGAAAGAGGAAGAGAGACTCCACCGTCTGGACCCAAAACATGCGCTCTCGTTCTATCTAGACCGCACACGCCAGTTCCGGGTGGACGACCAGCTCTTTGTTGGTTACGTGGGCGCTAAGAAGGGACGGGCTGTGCACAAGCGGACCATCTCTCGGTGAGTCGTGTTGTGCATCATGGTCTGCTACTCCTTGGTGAAAAAGGAGCCTCCTGTTGGGCTGAGGGCCCATTCCACTCGGGCCACGGCGGCTACTACTGCCCTGGGTCGGGAGTCCCCTTGCAGGACATCTGTCAGGCAGCTACGTGGGCCTCGCTGCACACGTTTTCTAGACACTACTGCTTGGACAGCCAAGTCCAGAGAGATGGCTTTTTCGGACGTTCCGTTTTCCAGGACTTTCTGGTGTGATCTTGGTTCGCAGACCCACCACCTGGGTTGATATTGGTGGGGTATCTATTCTAAGGTAAGGAATCTAACACTAACCTGTTTCTTTCAGATGCACAAGTTACTTACCTTCGGTAACGATATATCTGTAAGAAACAGTAGTTAGTGTTAGATTCCTTACCGCACCACCCATCCTCCCCGTTCTGCGAACCGATATCTAGGGTTAAGGTATTTCCCTTTGAGGGCCCTAGTTTCATGGCACCGTTGTCAGTCTCTGGCATGGCTCTGCGTTCCTGGCACAGAAAGCTATGTACAAGAACTGACGTCAGCGCGCGAGGGCGGCGTCTAAGTACTCCTACGTCGTCATCCCAGCGATCACGACGACGGACGCGGAGCCGCAGACTACACCTGCCGACACGCAAGGGTACTGCTACGCAAAACTTTCCGGATCCAGTCTGATGCCTGGGGATATTCTAAGTTAAGGTATCTAACACTGTAGGAAGGTTGACCCCTGACTATGGTTGCCCCCAACTTTTTGCCTGGTGTTTTGCTGGTTTTCTGACTTAGTTGACCTGAGGCCCTGCTGTTCAGGACCTCAGGCCCACTGCTCTCTCTGTAAAATGGATTCCATGTACCTTAGGTACATATCTACATTGGATACTGAGCCACCTTATCAGTCCCTGTACAGTGTACCCTAGGTACCCAGGGCATAGGTGTACCCAGGGCCTACCAGGGGCTGCAGCATGTATTATGCCACCCCTGGCTGGCCATCCAAATCTGACACAACTGGCTGCTTGACAGCTGGGGCAAGGTGGTGTAATCACCCTTTGCTTTAGATATAGTATACCTATATCTAACCCTAAAATGGACACACAGATCTCCTATCAGTCACTCCTATGGCAGGCCTTAACAATCCTGAAGGCAGAGTGCTTGGAATCGTGTGAGATGGTGCTCTAGCATGAGCTGAGCCTGTCTGCGGCTTTCGGGATCCATCCCTTAGCCGTTTCCATGATATCGCATACCATATACTCTTAAGTGCATTATAATCCTCGCGGTTATGTGCCAACTCTGGTATCGCTTTATCAAAACATGTCGAGTAAGGTGTCATACGAATTGGAATACTAACCCCTCGCCAATTCTGGCGACGGGGTTAGCATTCCACCCTTCTAGAGGGACACGACATGCCTGTAACCTATAACCCGGTTAAAAGTCAGACAGAGCCTTAGCATCCACAAAATGGATGCTGCCACCGAGACACAAGTCTGCCCTCCTGCTGCTGGGAGTCCTCCCAGAGCAGGAGATAAGGACAAAGGGTTTCCTGCCAGGGGCGGTGCCAGCACCGTCCCAGACAGGGTTTTGTGTATTGTAGGTAGGCAGGGCTTTAGAGGAAGGTGACTGCACGTGGCACCCCGGTGCTCACTGTGCATAGGCTGGCTGGAACCAGTTCCAGGGTCACTCCAGACCCTGTGCTGGGGAAAAGCCCGCCAAGGAAGTGGGTGTAACCACCCCCCTCCTAGTCCCACCCATAGGGCAGGACTTAGTCGCGTGCCAGCCCCTTTTTACAGGATAAAGGTAGAGACTGGCCCCCTTCCAAATCAGATCATCTTTGAATCCTGAAACTACTTTCTGCGAAAGGAACTCAAGACTTCTTCCTAAGATTTCTCCCTTGTGACTAAGGAGTAGTCACCCTGCATCCGCAGGCACCATCTAAGAACACTGCGGTCTGCTGCACGTCCTTCCTCCGGAATCCGACTGCCCAGCTCAACGAGACCCGGCTTCCCTGGCACCTCTGACCTCTACCCACCTCTACAGCACAGCTGAGAACCGTGGGTGCGACGAGACCTCGAGGGACCGGCCATCGCCAAGACTGCACGACTTCTGCACAGCAAGCCCGCCGAGTATTCCACTGGTGAGTGCTTTGGGGTCCGAGAAGCCCCGACTCTGAGCAGTTCCAGCTCCGAAGTGCAGCCCCCCAGCATCTCCACGATCTGCGTGGGGCCCTTCTGCTTTCCGCTGCTCACCGCGTTGTTTGGCTACTAGCCCGTTGGCTTGTGGCCTTCCTGACGACGCCCGACGACATTTCTGCTGCTGGTCTGGTTGCTCCAGACTGGCCCTTGCTCCCTCCCAGAAGAGGAGCACCCCGGACCCTCCTGGTCCACTCAAGACGCCATTTTTGAGTCCACCGCGTGGGCTTGAATTAGCCAAGGCTTGTTGCCCAATCCTGGGTAACTTCGACGCCAACGACTTCATCCTCCGTGGGACAGCTCGCACCTCCATCCTGGTCGCCGACAACGCCTCCTGGTCCGAGAGACTGCAGAGCCCAGCAGCGCCCACTCACCTGACTGCGGTGACTTCGCCCGGTGCCATCCTGGTGCCCACTTAATCACTGGCTAGTGATTCAAGAACTTGGTCCCCTCTGCTTTCAGGTTTCTTCTTCCTTGATCCAGGCTTGGATCCATCGAACTTTCCTTCACTGGTCGCCTGCCAGCAACTTCTTCCTTCCAGGCTCCCGGTCCGGCAACGAGATCCCCGACGTCTTTTCAGGCCTATGCAGCTGCAGCCCCTGGGCTAGGTAACTTCGGCACTCCGGTGTCCCAGCATAGCCTCACTATCCAAGGGTCAGGATCCACTGTCGTTTTCTTCCTACCAGGTCGGGTTCGCCCGTGAACACTAACTTTGCCTTTACTAGCCTCCATAGACTTTGTCCCGCATCCCGCGTGAGAGTGCACACTCTGCACCCGAGTCCCCTGGGCCTCCTAGTAGTAATCTAACGATTCCCTAGTCCAGTCCTAGCGATTCCAAAGCCTATTAGAACTGTTACTTACCTGCTAGTAATTCGCATTCCACTTCTAGTGTATATGGTTTTTCGTGCCCCTCGGGCATTTGTGTAACGTGCTAACTTAAAAGTATTTTCGTAAGAGTTTTGTTGTGTGCTTAGCACCCTGTCCTCATAAAGAGTACAGGGTTGTTGTGATTCTAATAAATACATTGTTTATTTTCATAACACTTGTGTGGTGTCCTTTCACTGGGTGTTCAAGGGGTAATGTGATGGTAAAACAGCTGGCTTAACACGCCCTCTAGAGTCTTAGCCTTAGACTGCTCGTATCCATGCTACTAGGATAGCTGGTCTATAAGGTTGACTTACAACCAATCATCAATAAGGGTTGTTTGGACTGATATATAGTGATCACTAGAATAGTGAACACTGCACATCAGGCCAACTTCTCACATTGGTGAGCAGCGGTTGGGATTTGAGCTTGCTGTTGTTTTACCACACATGCCCTAAGAATATCTTGTGAAAGATCACATAAGTACTAAAGGTACATATAACTTAGCTTAGAATACTCTGAGTTCTACTGAACCAGCTGTTGTAGCTCCTAGGGCCTAGCACACCCTAAACTACAACTCTAGCAAGGGATCAGTAGGCAAACATATAGTGTAGGTAAGTGCACCACTTACACCTCACTAGAAAAGCATGTCGACTCAGGGGGACTCTGCTGAGACTCCCCTGGTCAGTGTTGACCCTCCACAGGTCACTTCAAGATATGCAGCTCTCAATTTTCAGGAGATGAGGCAACTCTGTGTCTCCAGGAAACTGAAACAGGGGTCTAACCCCACCCTACCCTTTCTGATAGGTCTCTTAGAGACATATGATGCCAGAAAGCTCTCTCAGTTACATGAGAGCATGCCAGCCTTAGAGGGAACCTCTGGGGATCCAGACCTCCCCAACACTGATTCAGCAGTTGAGGAGGAGGATGAGGAGGTACTCTCTGGGGATGAGGTAGACAAGGGTCTTGAGGTAGTCAGAAGGCTAACTAGGACCAACTTAGACTTACTTGGGCTAGGATCTGGGGGCCCCCCAGTACTAACCCGAAGTGGGCCTAACCTTGGAGTTAGGAGAGATAGATCTCTTTCTAGGGACTCCAATAGATCTCTGCACTCTAATGCCTCTTCTCAGGGGAGAAGGAATCCTCCACCGAGGAGATTTACTTCCCCTCAGAGAAAGGAGCATGAGGCTAGGATGAGACAAGCTGAACTGAGGATTGAAAGGGAAGAAATTGCCCTGGCCAAAGAGAAGCTTGCCCTGGCAAGAGAGCAGCAGATGAGTGGGCTAGCTCCCACTGGTGGCAGCAATCTCCCAAGAGATAGAGAGAAGGGTTTAGATACTAAACACCTGACTAAAATAGTGCCCCCCTTTAAGCAAGGGGATGACATCCAGAAATGGATGGCTGCTCTGGAGAGGGCCTGCACTGTGCAGTGCATTCCCCAGAGTCAGTGGGCAGCTATACTGTGGCTCTCCTTTGATGGCAAAGGTAGAGATAAGCTCCTCACTACTAGAGTTGAGGATGCTAACAATTACCAGGTCCTGAAAAATGCACTGGTTGATGGGTTTGGTTTAACCACTGAGCAGTACAGGTTGCTGTTCAGAGACACCCAGAAAACTCAGTCTCAGGACTGGTCAGACTTTGTTGATTGTGCCACTAAGGCTTTGGAAGGCTGGCTACTGGGTAGTAAGGTTACTGATTTCAAGGGATTGTATAATCTAATTATGAGAGAGCAAGTCTTAAATAATTGTCAGAACCAGTTATTACACCAGCACCTGGTAGACTCTGATCTGACCTCTCCACAAGAATTGGGTAAGAGGGCAGACAAATGGGTCAGAACCAGGATTAGGCCCAAGAACCAAGGTGGTGACCAGAAAAAGGAATCAACCAAGCCTCAAGAGAAGGGTGGGAATAAATCTTCAGATCAAACCACACCAGGGCCCCAAAAATCCTCTGAGGGGGGTGGGTCCCAGAATCCTTCCAACAATCAGAAGAAACCTTATTGTTATCCCTGTAAACAGGTGGGTCATTTAAAAACTGACAGCAGTTGCCCCAAGAATAACAATAAGGAAAACATACCCCCAAGTAACATTCCCAAACCTCCTGTTACTACTAGTAGTAATCCCCCAGGTGGTGGGAGTGCCCCCAAGAATTTGGGTGCATTTACTTTGGGAGTTCCTGGGGACTCTGGCCTAACCAGGTCCCCAAACTTAGATACTCTTGTCTGTGAGACTGGCATGGGGTTTGCCAACTTCACAACTTGTCCCAACACTTTGGGCAAGTACAGACAGGAGCCCCTCATCAATGGTATAAAAGTTGAGGCCTATAGAGATACAGGGGCTAGCATCACTATGGTGACTGAGAGTCTAGTCCCCTCCAGGCAACTTTTACCTGGTGCCACATACCAGGTGACCAATATTGATGGAGTACAGAGAAATCATCCCATGGCAGTGGTCAATCTCAGCTGGGGAGGTGTCACTGGCCACAAGAGAGTGGCAGTGTCACCAAACTTGCCTGTAGATTGCCTACTGGGGAATGATTTAGAGCTCTCAGCCTGGGCTGAAGTAGAGCAAGAGACCCATTCTAGAATGGTGAACATCCATGGTAAGGTTAGTGGGGCAGTGGTAGCCACAGCCCCAGTCCAAGATATCCTCCCTGAACAGGTCAGGAGGGTTGTGCCAGTCACAACCCAATCTCAGACAACTTCCTTCCCAGAACAGGTTGTCAAGGCTGTGATGGTCACAGCCCACACCCAAACTGAGCCCCCTCCTGAAAAGGTTGGGAGAGTTGTGATGGCCACAGCTCAAACTCAGACAGATGACAGTGTTGTGAAGCCTGAAACTATGGATCACTCCACTCAGACAGAGAGTATTGAGGAGGAAGAGAAATCTCCCTCCCACCAGACTTTAGGAAAGGATCAGCCTCCTCAGGGAACTGATCTGACCCCTTGTGAAGAAACTGCCACAGAGGTAGTCAGGCCTAGCCTGGCAGAACCCCTGATGTCAGTGGACCCTTCCAAGGTGGGACCCAGTCTGGAGCAGGTAACCTGCCCCTCTCTACCCTGCCTCAGTCAGCCCAGGGCTGTAGAGGTCAGGGAGGCCAGTGTTGGACCCCAAAGGGCCCCCTGTCCAAAAGAATTTCCCAATCAGCAGATTAAGGGCACTGAAGCTAGTAGTCCTAGCCAAGTGAAAATAAAACATACTCCTGAGGGATCCCCCTTAAAATTAGTTAGGGACCTCCCACAGATGGACACTGTTGGGCACAGCCAAACTTGGGACCTGAGGGCCCCAGACCTGACCTGTCCCTCCAGTAAGCCAAACAGAGGGACCCAACCTCCAGCTGTAGGTAGCCAGAGGTTGACCCTGAGAGCCCAAAACAACTCAGTCTTGGAAAGAAAGGCCTATATGGTGGAAAATGATTGGAGGAAGCTGAGCCCAAAATTAGTGGAGCCTCACTTCAGTACTCCATTTCAGCACCAGCCTTTTTCTTTGACAAAACACACCACAGGTAGAGATTCCCTATGGTGGAGACCCTCAGACACCCTTAGGGTGAGGGATTGCTTAGTGGACCATGACATAGGGGGTAACCATGCCAGTGCTGGTACTTCCTTAAATGGCCACTTAGGCAATATAGGCTTACCTGGACAAGGATAGCCTTATCTCCTTTCGTTTGGGGGGGGGTTATGTAGGAAGGTTGACCCCTGACTATGGTTGCCCCCAACTTTTTGCCTGGTGTTTTGCTGGTTTTCTGACTTAGTTGACCTGAGGCCCTGCTGTTCAGGACCTCAGGCCCACTGCTCTCTCTGTAAAATGGATTCCATGTACCTTAGGTACATATCTACATTGGATACTGAGCCACCTTATCAGTCCCTGTACAGTGTACCCTAGGTACCCAGGGCATAGGTGTACCCAGGGCCTACCAGGGGCTGCAGCATGTATTATGCCACCCCTGGCTGGCCATCCAAATCTGACACAACTGGCTGCTTGACAGCTGGGGCAAGGTGGTGTAATCACCCTTTGCTTTAGATATAGTATACCTATATCTAACCCTAAAATGGACACACAGATCTCCTATCAGTCACTCCTATGGCAGGCCTTAACAATCCTGAAGGCAGAGTGCTTGGAATCGTGTGAGATGGTGCTCTAGCATGAGCTGAGCCTGTCTGCGGCTTTCGGGATCCATCCCTTAGCCGTTTCCATGATATCGCATACCATATACTCTTAAGTGCATTATAATCCTCGCGGTTATGTGCCAACTCTGGTATCGCTTTATCAAAACATGTCGAGTAAGGTGTCATACGAATTGGAATACTAACCCCTCGCCAATTCTGGCGACGGGGTTAGCATTCCACCCTTCTAGAGGGACACGACATGCCTGTAACCTATAACCCGGTTAAAAGTCAGACAGAGCCTTAGCATCCACAAAATGGATGCTGCCACCGAGACACAAGTCTGCCCTCCTGCTGCTGGGAGTCCTCCCAGAGCAGGAGATAAGGACAAAGGGTTTCCTGCCAGGGGCGGTGCCAGCACCGTCCCAGACAGGGTTTTGTGTATTGTAGGTAGGCAGGGCTTTAGAGGAAGGTGACTGCACGTGGCACCCCGGTGCTCACTGTGCATAGGCTGGCTGGAACCAGTTCCAGGGTCACTCCAGACCCTGTGCTGGGGAAAAGCCCGCCAAGGAAGTGGGTGTAACCACCCCCCTCCTAGTCCCACCCATAGGGCAGGACTTAGTCGCGTGCCAGCCCCTTTTTACAGGATAAAGGTAGAGACTGGCCCCCTTCCAAATCAGATCATCTTTGAATCCTGAAACTACTTTCTGCGAAAGGAACTCAAGACTTCTTCCTAAGATTTCTCCCTTGTGACTAAGGAGTAGTCACCCTGCATCCGCAGGCACCATCTAAGAACACTGCGGTCTGCTGCACGTCCTTCCTCCGGAATCCGACTGCCCAGCTCAACGAGACCCGGCTTCCCTGGCACCTCTGACCTCTACCCACCTCTACAGCACAGCTGAGAACCGTGGGTGCGACGAGACCTCGAGGGACCGGCCATCGCCAAGACTGCACGACTTCTGCACAGCAAGCCCGCCGAGTATTCCACTGGTGAGTGCTTTGGGGTCCGAGAAGCCCCGACTCTGAGCAGTTCCAGCTCCGAAGTGCAGCCCCCCAGCATCTCCACGATCTGCGTGGGGCCCTTCTGCTTTCCGCTGCTCACCGCGTTGTTTGGCTACTAGCCCGTTGGCTTGTGGCCTTCCTGACGACGCCCGACGACATTTCTGCTGCTGGTCTGGTTGCTCCAGACTGGCCCTTGCTCCCTCCCAGAAGAGGAGCACCCCGGACCCTCCTGGTCCACTCAAGACGCCATTTTTGAGTCCACCGCGTGGGCTTGAATTAGCCAAGGCTTGTTGCCCAATCCTGGGTAACTTCGACGCCAACGACTTCATCCTCCGTGGGACAGCTCGCACCTCCATCCTGGTCGCCGACAACGCCTCCTGGTCCGAGAGACTGCAGAGCCCAGCAGCGCCCACTCACCTGACTGCGGTGACTTCGCCCGGTGCCATCCTGGTGCCCACTTAATCACTGGCTAGTGATTCAAGAACTTGGTCCCCTCTGCTTTCAGGTTTCTTCTTCCTTGATCCAGGCTTGGATCCATCGAACTTTCCTTCACTGGTCGCCTGCCAGCAACTTCTTCCTTCCAGGCTCCCGGTCCGGCAACGAGATCCCCGACGTCTTTTCAGGCCTATGCAGCTGCAGCCCCTGGGCTAGGTAACTTCGGCACTCCGGTGTCCCAGCATAGCCTCACTATCCAAGGGTCAGGATCCACTGTCGTTTTCTTCCTACCAGGTCGGGTTCGCCCGTGAACACTAACTTTGCCTTTACTAGCCTCCATAGACTTTGTCCCGCATCCCGCGTGAGAGTGCACACTCTGCACCCGAGTCCCCTGGGCCTCCTAGTAGTAATCTAACGATTCCCTAGTCCAGTCCTAGCGATTCCAAAGCCTATTAGAACTGTTACTTACCTGCTAGTAATTCGCATTCCACTTCTAGTGTATATGGTTTTTCGTGCCCCTCGGGCATTTGTGTAACGTGCTAACTTAAAAGTATTTTCGTAAGAGTTTTGTTGTGTGCTTAGCACCCTGTCCTCATAAAGAGTACAGGGTTGTTGTGATTCTAATAAATACATTGTTTATTTTCATAACACTTGTGTGGTGTCCTTTCACTGGGTGTTCAAGGGGTAATGTGATGGTAAAACAGCTGGCTTAACACGCCCTCTAGAGTCTTAGCCTTAGACTGCTCGTATCCATGCTACTAGGATAGCTGGTCTATAAGGTTGACTTACAACCAATCATCAATAAGGGTTGTTTGGACTGATATATAGTGATCACTAGAATAGTGAACACTGCACATCAGGCCAACTTCTCACAAACACTAACTACTGTTTCTTACAGATATATCGTTACCGAAGGTAAGTAACTTGTGCGTTAGGATTACTTTTATGGTTCAGTACTGGGCGACAAGATACAGTACTGGCTTCTCTCCTGATCACAGGTGAGTACTTTGGAATTCGGCTGATTTTATAGGAATATTTTAAGTTTTCAAAACTATTTTTCGAGTCAAACCAGTCTCAATGTTCTCCAATGGCAGGTAAGTGAGTCAGCGGTTTCCAGGTGAGTACCCGACTGGTAAAGTTAAGGTTCTGGGCATAGACTCAGGGGTCCCCCAGGGTCAGGTAAATACAGTTGGTTCACCCTCAGTGGCACAGGGGCAGCCGGGTGCAGAGGTAGTTAGGCCCAATTTTAACCAATGAGGGGCAGGGGGCCTTCTGTTGGTGGCTGCTGGCTAGCAGGCCACTCGGCTGTGGGAGCTGGGCTCATGGTCACTTGCTCTGGACAAATGGGGAAGTAGGATAGGGCAAAGGTTGCACTGCCAGAGGCACTCGGGCTGCTGGGTGCTTTTGAGCCGCCGGGCGCTCAATGTTATTCAATGGGAAAGGTAAAAAGGGAACAAAGGCTGCAGACTCTGGAACGGTGATTCTTCAGGTACGGCCACCACTTCGAGAGGTAAGTTGGGATCTTGGAGAAGAGGTAGGTACCCCAAAGGAAGGCACAGGGAGCTTCAGGGCACCGGGTGCAGGGGTGTTTTTGGGTGTCTGGAAATATTACCCTCAGCGTGTTCACGGTTGGAGGGGTCCCTGCTTCTGAGGCTGCAGGCGGCGTCTGGTTCGTCGAGGTGGGTCTTTGGGCACTGGTCTTTGGGTCCCAGTTGCTGGGGGGACGTCCTCGTGGTCTTGGATCACTCTGGCACGGGTCGGGCTCAGCGGGTGCAGAGTTGGTTGGTCTTGAGCTTCCTGGCTGGCACCAGGGGGGTTGATTGTTGAAGCAGAGCCTCTGCTTATGGGAGTCCTAGTCTTTAAGAGGGTCAAGGCAGGCAGGTCCTCCAGGTGTCCCAAGGTTGCTGTCTGCAGGAGTTGCCGGGATTAAGCAGGAGCAGGTTCCAGGATCGACAGGCCAGTAGGGCTGGGGCCAAGTCAGTTGGTGTTGTCCTGTTGTGAGCAGCTGCACGGTGTGTCTTATTCTTCTTGATCTTCTTTCTTCTTCACTTATCGGGATCTCCGTTAGGAAGGTTTAGGGTGCCCCTAAATACTAAGTTTAGGGGTGTTAAAGGTAGAGCAAGGGCAGGGATTAATGGGTCCATGTCATGGGGTGGGTACACCCCTTAGCCTGCTCCTCTCCTGTGGGAGGGGGGCAGGAGCCTAGCTGTGATTGGGCAGGGCTCCCCATCTTCAAGATGGCCGGAGCTTGGGGTCGTGCTTAACCTCGCCTCTCCCACCTGCGGGGTGGGGTTGGCACAGGCTGGCACACCCCCCTACTGAGGTAGGGTTTTCCTGACAGTCTTCCCGCCAGAGTGGGGGTTAGAACTGGTGGGGGCCAGTTGCTGAGTACAGCGAGTGGCCTGGAGAAGCTCACAAAGGCTGCATGCCTTTGGAAGCTTCCCCCTGCCCATCCTGGGGGAGGAGACCTAGCACCTCGCCCAGGATGTGCATTGTTGCAGGCCCAGGAGAGCGAGGGGCTCTCCACCCCGGGGTCCAGCAACATGTCTGCTGTGTGGCAGCCTGGGCAGCCACTCTGTCCAGAAGTGGATTGTAGGTTAGGTTTCAGGGGGCATCTCTAAGATGCCGTCTGGTGTGCATTTTACATAAAATCCCACACTGGCATCAGTGTGGATTTAATGTGCTGAGAAGTTCGATATCAAACTTGTCAGTCTTCAGTGTAGACATTATAGTGCTGTGGAGTTCGTAATGACGACCTCCCAGCACCATATACTCTTAATGGCGTCACTGCACTTACAGTGCCCAGGAATGGCCCTGGGTACTGTAGGGCCACTGTGCTCATGCACCTGTGCCCACACCACTGGCATAGGGCACCCAGCTAGAGAGGTGACTGATGTATGCCAGGGCAGTGGGTTTGTGGGCATGGCACACATGGATGTGTGCTATGTCGACTCTTTGTTTAGTTCTGTGCTTAGACACTCAGCCTGCAAAGGCAGTGTGTGGGTGTCAGGGTACAGCGCCCCTAAGGGTGGCACAATAAGTGCTGCAGCCCCTAGGGGGTCTTCTCTGGTCACCATGCCTTTGGTACCTTGGGTACCATTTACTGGGGGCTGACAGATGGCCAGAGATGCCAATTGGGTTTTAGTTTTAACACAGTTTTAGGGAAAGATCACAGGCCCTGGGTGCCTGGTTGGCAGGAGCCCAGGGCACACTCAGTCAAAGCACATCAGCAGTTCAGCAAAAAGTGGGGCATGCCAATGGAGAAAGATGGCACTTTCTCACATGGTGCTCCTGTGGCCTTTCCTGCTGTGCGTGTCCTTCCCGGCCCCGGTACCGCTGCGGCACGGTGGGAGGAGAGCGGGCGCGTGAACAGCCTTCCTCCCCGGTGTGAACCGCGCCAGGAGTGCCTATCAGTGGACGCAAGCACACCCCCGCTGGCGGGATCCTTGATAGAGCTGCAGCGGTGCACGATCTGAGGGCGGCGCCATTTTAGGAGCTCCCGTGACGGCCTAGTTGCGACCCTCGGAAGATGGTGGCCGGAGGTGCGTGAGTACGAGGACCCGTACTCCGACTTTAGGTGTGCTTTATGCTTGGATCCCCGACTGCTGTGCGAGTTCCTGGAGCTGTGGTGCGGCTTGGTGCGGTGGTTTCTTTTGTGGCGGTGAACCCCTGGAGGCTTGCAGGTGAGGAGTAGCGGGCTGGGAGTGTCGGACGCTGCCTGCAGAGACTAGACCTGGTCCGCTGATCGGCGGATGGAGCAGCGTCCTGCTGGGCCAGCCGCCAGTGCTTGGTGCCTGGAACTGGGAGAGTGAGGCGTTGCCCTGTTCAGAGTGCTGGTGAGGCAGTGACGGCGAGGCCTGGTGGGAGCTGTGCGGCCCTGAGCCCTGGGCCTAGTAGGTGGAGGGACTGAACTTGGAAGCCTACGTTGAGAGCCCTGAGAGGTGCCCCTACCTGGTTATGACCGCAATGCCTTTCTTGCTGCGGTCTAGTATACCGCAACCGTGAGATGTGCCTGGTGTGATTAATGCTACATCCACGATCGCCTCTGACAGGCCAGGAGTTGTGATGAGAGTAGGCCTTGCCCCGGTGAGGCCTTAGCGAGTGCACATTCCCCGAGCAAGTGACCACGTGGCAGGCTGCAGGAGAGAGGCCTCGTGGCTGTGGCGGCCCATCCTCCTGCTTGTGCTGGACCATGGAGTGAGTTGGAGGTGGTGTGGTCACCCATATTGACCTGGCTCTCCTGTGTCCGGCTGCCCTGCTAGTTCACATTCATCCTCTCGTTGATCCAAAGCTGATGGGCAAGAGGATATTGTGCTGAAGGAGAGCTAGCTGGCCCGAGATCGGCAGAGAGCACGGAGAGTACGGAGGTGAGTGTGGTTCCTCTTACGTGCCGACGGTGCGCTGGCTCAGTTGGCCGGACCGGACAGCGAGGACCCGGGCTTAGCATGATGCCTGGTCCGCTGCTCTCGTTCAGCAAAAAGAGACAAGAGGGGTGTCGCACAGAGGTCGCCTGGGGTCAATATGTCGTCGACTAGAGGAAAGAATGAAAAATCCCTGAAGGACCTTCTGCAGAAAGCATCAGGGCACTCTGCATCACAGCCTGCAGCCGGGGCGGCGCTGGTGGACGGGGAGAACGCGCCAGCGACTAAGGCCTTCATGATCGAGCTCTTCTCCGCTATCAAAGTGGACATTCAGGACCTCTGTTCACAACTGTCTGCGGACCTGCGAGTGGTTCGACGTGATGTTGATGGCATTGGGGAAAGTGTAGCGATGCTTGAGGAGCACGATCGGAGTAGGGAAGGACGATTTACACCAGCTACAGCAAGAGATGCTACGTCTTCGGGAACAGAACATAGAATTGCAAGCCCATGCGGAAGACTTGGAGAACTGCTACAGTTGCAATAATCTACGGATCTGTGCGGTCCCGTGGAAAGGTGAAGGTAATTATCTCCATGCCTACGTGAGTGCTTTGTTCCTACAGATCCTTGGGGACGAGGAGGTACAGGAGATACAGTTGGACCGTGTTCACCGAGCGGGCCTTCCCCATGGTGCTAAAGCACCCCCCAAACATACTCTTCTGCGTTCATGACTTTCAACTGAAGGAACGCATCCTGCTTAGGGCTAGAGACCTTAATCCAGTGCAGTTCAGTGGTCTCCATGCCACGCTTTAACAAGATTTGGCGGCTTCCACACTGCTTAAGCGCAGAGAATTTAAGCCCATCACCAACCATCTCCGAGAATGGAAGATTCCTTACTCCTGGGGCCATCCGTTCCGCCTAACCTTCAAACATGAAGGCAAATTGCTTCAGATCCGGTCCTTGGAGGAAGCGATTGACACGTTGGGCATTGAGAAGTCCTCCACCGGGACAGGGGACGCTAAACCACTCCATCGCAGACGACGTCGCTCATCCAAATGGCAACAAGTTGGGGGATCGCTGTCAAGCCCCGCACCCGACACGGCTGCTAGCAAGCTGGAGAGAGAGGCGGCCCTCATCAGTAGTACAGGTAACAGAAAGCACTGCAACGCCTTGCTGTACTAGGCATGGCGGCCACTTAGGTGCTTCATTGGGTACCGGAGGGAGGAGGCGCTTCGACTGTGTGTAGTGTCTCTACACCCTGGTCATCGGAGTGACAGACGAGTAAACCTTGGTGCGGACTGGACCTGTGCTACGTTCTCCTGGACACTGACCACTGAGACAAACTTTTGTCATGTTTCCTTGTGTTCTCACTGTCTTGTTTTCTTCAGGGATTTCTTATGGTTTTGGCATGAGGTATATTTGGGTGTTATTTTGGGGCTCCGCATGAGTTCACGGGCAAGATTGGCAGGTAACTAGGTTGGGGGAGATGATCTTCGCCTTTCTCCTCCCCACTGCTGCGATGGGTAAGGACCTGAAAATTGTTAGTTTGAATGTGCGGGGGTTAAACAATCCTGTAGAGCGATCTGCAATACTCTCCCTTTTAGAAAATGCTGGGGGTGATGTTTGTTTGCTCCAAGAAACCCACCTTTTATCTAAGGATACCAGACGTATGAGGGATATGTGCTTCCCACAGCAGATCTGGTCCTAGGGCGGTCCAAGATAAACGGGGTGGGGATCCTCTTTAGTGCACGCTCGCAATGCAAAGTAGTTTCTACGGTTGCAGAAATAAAGGGCAGGATGTTGGCTGTCAGTATACAATGGGGGGGGAACACACATTTGACAATAGGGTCCTTAAATGCCCCGAATGAGCGGCAGGAGACCATTTTGCGCCTAGCTGTATCCAAAGTTCTTCTCCTGATACAGCTCTTTTGGTGGGGGTGGGGGGGGTGGACTTAAATGTTGTGATGGATCTGGTGCTGGATAGATCAGGGCAGTGTCTAATCAGACAGGGGCGCTGTCACAGGTTGGGAAACAATGGTTGTCTGACTGTGGGCTGTGCGATGTGTGGCGTGTACAACACCCTAATGAGCGCGACTATACTTACTTTTCAGCTGCACACACAATATATGCGTCTAGATCACTTTTTAGCTTCCTCAGATCTTCTCCCTAATTTGCACACTGCGGATATCACCCCCGCTCGGATCATGCCCTCATTTCAGTCCAGCTTCCAGCGCGATGCGCACGTTCAACACCACCGCGCTGGCGACTCCGCGATTCTCTTCTTCACTCTGATGAAGTCACTAATTGGTTTTGAGATACTATAGTACATTACATCTCTGAGAATGATCAGGAGGGCACACCCCTCGCGGCGATGTGGAAGGCTTTGAAGCTTGTGGTGTAGGGGGAATTTATTGCGGTTGCGGGTCTTTTGCGCGATTACGCAAAGAGAAGCGCGCGGAGGTGGGAGAACTAGAGGCAGTTCACAAGCAGACCGGGGCGTTGAGAGTTTGGAGGGAGTTGGAAACGCGGCGATGCATGCTGAAGCATCAGGATCTAGATGGGGCTGAGCATGCTCTCCTGAGGCTGCGGCATACATTCTACCTCAGTGGGAGATAAGTGTGGGAGGATGCTTGCACATAGACTGCGGGCGCAAGCGCAGATGTCCGCAATCCCCTCCATACGGGACCAGAATGCGGTGGAACATACCACAGATGCCCTTATTGTTGATGCCTTTCGTCCATTTTATCAACACCTTTATGCGAAAGGAGACGCCCACTTGCATGACCCAGGGGTATACTTGAGCTCCTGCGATATTACTCCCTTACTTAAGTCTCAGCTGACAATTTGGATTCCGCCATTCGCATAGAGGAGGTCATATCGGCGATAGCACGGCTAAAAGTGGCTAAGTCGTCCGGATGGCTTTCCGGCCCTGTTCTATAAAACATTTTGTGCGGAGCTGGCTCCCCTTTTAACAAGACTTTTTAATTCCTTCCTAGACACCGGAGAAGTGACGCCTTCAATGTCTGAGGTGACAATTTCTATAATCCTTAAACCTGGGAAAGAACCCAAATAGTGTGGATCGTACTGGCCAATCTCGCTCCTTAATATTGACGCGAATTTGTTTGCAGGTGTTTTGGCCTCACAACTTAGCCCCCTTATGGATAATATCGTAGACCCGGACCAGTCCAGTTTTATACCGACGCGGCAAGGAGGGGATAATACTAAGCGACTACTGCACCTCATTGACCTTATACACCGATCGCACACTCAGGCATTCTTGCTCTTGATTGACGCGTTTTAGTGTTGCTTATAAAAGTAGTATCTTCGCTTGGTGCCTTAATGCTTCACTATGGCTTGAACTCATCGCGAGGTCGTCCTCCGGGATGTAGACCTGAACGCTGTGTCATTCTCATTTGTTTTCTCTCTGCGGGCACCCAGATGTAGGCAGCTAAGCTGTGTACTTGATACCTTGCTACCACGAAATAAAAATGATGGATTCCAAAAGGGCAGCCCTTCAGCGACCCGGTTCCACAGACATTACTGACATCAGACTCGTCACTGACAGGTTGGGGAGCGCATCTCCAAACCCACACAGTTCAGGGCATTTGGAGCTTGCTGCAGAACTAGCCTCATATAAATCATCTTGAACTGCTAGCATTTTTTCTGGCGCTGATAGCATTTCAAGTTCAGCTAGTACACAAGACTGTCCCAATTCGTACAGACAACTATGTACTACATACAAAAACAGGAAGGGACATACTCTGTCCAGCTGTCACATCTAGCACATACCATCTGGAAGTGGGCCATACATCACAAGATATATCTCCTAGCAGAACATCTTCCAGGAGTAGACAATCCGATGGCAGATTTGCTCAGTCATCAGAAAAAGCAAATCCGCAAATGGGAATTACACTCGCAAGTTCTCCTCCCATTCTCCCAAATGTGGGGATTCCCACACATAGACCTGTTTGCCACTCATCTAAACGCAAAATGCCCAAACTTTGCGTCCAGGTATCCACACTCATTGTCCAAAGGCAATGCACTATGGATGAATTGGTCAGGGATATTTGCTTACGCTTTCTGCCTCTCCCACTCATTCCATTAGTGGTTTGTAAACTCAAACAAGCACCCCTGAGACTAATCCTAGCTGCTGTCACATGGGCACGTCAACCTTGGTTCACCACCCTATTGTAACTCTCAGTAGTTCCTCACCAAAAACTGTCTTACACCCAGTTTCCTCACACAGAGCCATGGAGACATAAGACATCCAGACCCCAGTCAACTCAATCAGGCGATCTGGCGCCAAAAGTTTGGCTATCTTAATCTACCCCCAGGCTGCACGAATATTATCAAAGAGACTAGACGTCCTAGCACAAGAGTGCAGGAGTGCAGTAAATTGAAAGCGGTTTGTGATCTACTGTAAGAACCACGTCAACCCGCTTGATGCTTCTATACACAACATTATGATATTTGCTACATCTACAATGTTCCAGTTTAGCGTACACGTCCGAATGCTTACATCTGGTTGCAAAAGCT
The DNA here is from genome assembly GCF_964261635.1 of Lissotriton helveticus. Classification (NCBI taxonomy): domain Eukaryota; kingdom Metazoa; phylum Chordata; class Amphibia; order Caudata; family Salamandridae; genus Lissotriton; species Lissotriton helveticus. The sequence goes on from NC_136070.1 coordinate 419,786,536, forward strand.
GCATACCCCCAGAATAGACGAGATCTATCTCTTTTTAGAGTGCCTGTTATCAAAGCCTTTATGGATGGACTCAAGAGTCATTCCCCCCGAGACGTCTACCTGCTCCAGTGTGGAATCTCAACATTGTTCTCACCAGACTAATGGGTCCACCCTTTGAGCCATTGCACTAATGTTAACTGCAATTTTTCACATGGAAAGTTGCTTTCCTTGCTATCACATCACTCAGTGTGTGTGAGCTACAGGCATTAATTATAGCAGAACCCTTTTTACAAATGCACCAAAATAAAGTTCTTCGGACTAATCCTAAAATCCTTCCTAAAGTCCTTTCTGCTTTTCACTTCAATCAATCTGTCGAGTTGCCTGTGTTTTTCCCTCAACCATATTTGGTGGCAGAATGTGCCCTACACACACTATATGTAAAGAGAGCATTGGTTCGAGGCATGTGGGCTGCTAAATTCATATCTTTTGCATTAGATCGCCGCCTAGTGTTGGGTCCGGATGATCGCACATTGTTGTCCTGGAAGAGTCTTCGAAGTATCCTGAGATAGGTGGCTCCTCCCCTGGACTACAGTGCGCATGGGCATCGGCTCCATCCCCAGATTGTTTTTTTCCGCCATTGGGTTCGGATGCGGTCTCGACGTCTCTCTGTCGGAACCGAGAAAACTAGCTTTTTTACGGCCAAAAGGCCTTAGATTCATTGCGTCGGTATTGTTTGCTTACGGTCTCGAGTTCTTCCGTCTCTTTGAGTCGGAATCTACGGAGTCGTATCACTCTTCGGACATCGAGGCCTTCTCATCACAACACGACCGCAACTTTTTGCCATGGAGCGGAGCCCGTTTAAATACTGTCCCGTCTGTGGGTCAAAATACCCACATATCGATGTGCACCCGGTCTGTAACAAGTGCCTCTCGCCGGACCACAACGAGGACAACTGCATGGCCTGCTCCAGATTCAGGTCAAAAAAGACACTCAAGCTTCGGCGCGCGGTGCGCCTTGAGGCCAGACAAGCGGCCCCGGATCCAGAAAACATCTTCGGCGACCAAGGAGAGGAGGGCCAGAGCCATCATCTTCAAATCTCACCGCCCGCGACCGACATCGAGGCGGATCCAGAAGACGACGACTGAGTCGTGGGTCAAGGCCTTGAATACGTCGACGAGGTAGGGGACGTCGAAGAAGTTTATGGGGCCGCGGAAGATAGCTCAGGGGATGAGCTATGCCCCGAAGGTTACACGGATCAGGCTCGGGTCACGGGATCGCCAGTCGGCCTTACCCAAGACCCCGCACCGCAAGCCACGGCCCCGCCTTCAGGCCCGGCCACGGACATACTTGCTGCGCAGCCCGTATCGAAACCGAAACTGAAACTAGCGGTATCGACTACACCTAAAATGGCCGAGCCGAAAGTGAAACCGAAACTTACGGACTCGAACGTCCCTAAGATGGCGGCCGCTCCACCAAAAACACCAAAACCTGCTGCCTCATCGACTCCGTCGACCTCCGGTCCACAGAAGTCGAAGAAAACTATCGATTCGACGGTGTCGAAATCGGCGGCGGAAAAGGGAGTTCGGCACGGGTCGACAGGTGCGACGCCGTCTAAGCCCGCCAAAGCCAGCGACAAGACTCCGGTGCCGACTGGGACATCGTTAGTCGGACGCGTGGGGGAAACGGAGCCTGCAAAATCACACGGATCGAAAGCTGGAAGCTCAACACATCGGTCCAAAGACTCTGTGTCCATAGCTGCAGCATCAACGTCTAAGACTCAAAAGGGCCAACAAGACGTCGGATCCGAAGGCAGGGTGAAGGCCTCGTCGGCGCCAAGTGACGCCGTGAGTGACACGTCCCCCATCGTCTCTTCACTACAGAGAATTCGGGAGAAGGCCTCTGCAACGCCGGCTACGACGCCGTCGCAACAGAAGCCGATGGACTTGCCGGCAAAGCCTGCAGGCAAACTTCTCTTCCTTCTGCCGCCAAAGGAGGCACCGAAGGCCTTTACGACTAAATCGGCGCCAAAGACGTCGGAATCATCAACGTCTGGAGCACTTTTAGGTCGACTACTCGACTCAGGAGAAGATTCTGAGCGTTTTATCGACGCAGACACGGGCAAATTGACCCTTTTCAAAAGAAAGATCACTTCACAGCCAGTGGACTCTTATGTCATCCCACTAAAAAAGAAACGGCTTGCTCAAGACGCTTCAGCCCTGATGGAACCTATACAGCCTCCTCCTAGAAGGAGCCCAACACCTTCCCCAGAACACTCGGAGGGTGAGGGATATGGAGAAGATGACCAATACACTTTCCCCATCAATGACCCTGATGCACAGCAGGATTCCTATGACGACATAGGTGACCAAGGCAACCAGAATGTGGGGCAGGACCCACAGCCTTTCATTGCACGTGCATCCCCAACAGAAGATTCTGCAGGTTTTCATGCACTCATTGAACGGGCAGCTGCTAATCGTGATGTGGACATGCATGCTGACCCAGTTGAAGAAGACTTTCTATTTGACACTTTTTCAGTCTCTGAAAGGACAGTAAAGACACTGCCTATGCTCAAAGGGGTCCTTAAACATGCTGCGGACATCTTTAAAGAACCTACCAGGGCGAGGGTGGTCAATCCACGCATCGAGAAGAAGTACAGACCAGCACCTGCAGACCCTGCATACATTCGGGGACAGTTGCCACTTGACTTCCTCCTTGTGGTCGCAAATGCCCGCAAACGGGCTAACTCCCAAACGACGGGTGAAGCTCCTCCCCCGGACAAGGAGTCCAAAGTGCTGGAGGCAGGGGGCAAAAGGGTAGCTGCGCAGGCTGCAAATTTCTGGCGTATTGCAAATACACAAGCACTATTGGCACGTTATGATAGGGCGCATTACGACACCCTAGAGCAAGTTTTACGACACCTGCCTCCGCAGTTTCAAGAGGCTACCAAACTGCTTATAGAAGAGGGCAAACTAATCTCCAATGCAGCCATAAAGTGTGCACTTGATGCCGCAGACACAGCAGCTAGAGCTATTAACACTAGCGTCATGCTGAGACGACAAGCGTGGCTCCGCATATCGGGGTTTAAACCGGACATTCAGACAACCATACTCAATCAGCCCGTCAATCCTGATAGACTGTTTGGTCCTGATGTTGACACCACCCTCAAAGATTAAGAAAGACAACGAAACAGCTAAGTCTATGGGGGCCCTACAATCACAACAGTTCCGGGGCAACACTTTTCGTCGCTCAGGTGCACGTGGAGTCACCAGAGGACAAATGGGTCAACAGTCGCAGTTCTCTAGAGGTGGAGCACAGTCCTCGTACCCCAAGCAGAACAAAGGGGGTAATCGAGGAAACAACACCAGAGGACGTGGCAGAGGAAACAACAATTCCCGTTCCTCTGCCCCAAACAAACAGTGACTCTCTGTCACTGCCCCCCGACCATTTAACACCTGTCGGGGGGAGACTCCAGCAGTTCCTGCCAGTCTGGACAAACATCACCACAGACAGGTGGGTACGAAAACTTGTCCAGTACGGTTATTGTCTAGAGTTAAAGTCCACTCCACCCAACATTCCACCAAGGCAACGGCCTATGTCCGCAGAGCATTTGCACTTATTGCAGCAAGAAGTAGTGGTGATGCTGCAAAAAGGCGCAATCGAGCTCGTGCCAGTGGAGGAGGAAGGCACGGGGGTGTATTCCCTGTACTTCTTTATTCCAAAGAAGGACGGATCTCTCAGACCCATTCTGGATCTGCGTCCCCTCAACCTGTATATACTGTCAGAACATTTCCATATGCTTACACTGCAACAGATTCTTCCCTTGTTAAACCAAGGGGACTTCTTGGCAACCTTGGACCTCAAGGATGCTTATTTCCACATTCCACTACACCCGTCCCACAGAAAATACCTCAGGTTCACTATCCAAGGCAAGCATTATCAGTTCAAGGTCCTGCCCTTCGGAGTGACCACAGCCCCAAGAGTGTTTACCAAGTGTCTGGCGACAGTAGCGGCGCACCTCAGGAGGCAGAACATCCATGTCTACCCCTACCTGGACGACTGGCTCGTTCAAGCCAAGTCGGAACAACAGTGCGCCGCAGACATGTCGACTACCATTCACCTCCTTCACGACCTGGGCTTCTCGTTGAACTACCCGAAGTCGCATCTTCAGCCGGCACATGTCCGACAGTTTCTAGGTGCGACGATCAATACCCTGACGGCCATGGCTCAGCCAAACCAAGTCAGAATAGACAGCATGCAGTCTCTAATCCTAAAGTTCAAACCACAACACTCGCTTCCAGCGAGAGTGTTCATGCAGTTGATTGGCATGATGGCCTCCTGCATCTTCATAGTCCCTCACGCACGTTTACATATGCGTCCGCTCCAGGAGTGCTTAGCAAATCAGTGGACACAGGCTCAGGGACAATTGACAGACCTAGTGTTGGTTACCAGTCGGGCGTACAACTCTCTGCATTGGTGGAATCCACACAACCTTTGCAAGGGCCGTCTGTTCCAGGAGCCAGTGCCACAGATTATCCTGACAACGGACGCGTCTCTCCAGGGATGGGGAGCTCATTTGCTCACTTACACAGTGCAGGGACTATGGACGACGCAGCAACAGAAGATGCACATCAACTATCTGGAACTGATGGCAATCTTCATGGCGCTCAAGTCCTTCAATGTACATCTGTGCAACAAGGTAGTGTTAGTCCGGACGGACAACATGACCGCGATGTACTACATTCAAAAGCAGGGGGGCACCCACTCGCCACAGCTGTCTCATCTGGCTCAGAGCATGTGGAAGTGGGCCATTCAGAGGAACATTTTCCTCATGGCAGAACACCTCCCAGGCAAGGACAATCAGATGGCGGATCTGCTCAGCAGATACAGCCATCAAATGCACGAGTGGGAGTTACACCCATCAGTACTCCGCCCGTACTTCCAGCAGTGGGGTCAGCCCGAGATAGACCTGTTTGCCACAAACGAAAACGCAAAATGCCAACACTTTGCCGCCAGGTTCCCTCACCCACAGTCGCAGGGGAATGCGATATGGATGAACTGGTCAGGCAGATTTGCGTACGCTTTTCCGCCAGCCCCTCTGATACCGCTGGTGGCAAGAAAACTAAGGCAGCACTCGATGACACTCATCCTAGTTGCTCCAACGTGGGCGCGCCAAGCATGGTACACCACGTTTCTAGAACTCTCGGTGGTGCCGCATCAAAGGCTGCGCCTCACGCCCAGACTTTTGACGCAGAACCATGGAGACATTCAGCATCCAGATCCGCAACAGCTCAACCTGGCGATCTGGCTCCTGAAGTCCTAGAATTTGGATACCTTCACCTACCTCCAGAATGCATGGACATCATCAAGGAGGCAAGAAAGCCTACTACCAGAGCATGCTATGCTGCAAAATGGAAGCGTTTTGTCATTTACTGTACGGCTAATAACATCAACCCGCTAGATGCATCTATCCCTAACATCAGTTGCTATCTGTTACATCTTTACAAGTGCAATCTAGCGTACACTTCCATTCGGATACATCTATCCGCCATAGCAGCTTATCTTCAGAACAGGCAACATCTCTCTGTCTTCAGAGTGCCTGCCATTAAGGCTTTCCTTGAAGGTCTGAAACGAGTCATTCCCCCAAGAACACCGCCAGCTCCGGTGTGGAACCTCAATGTGGTCCTCACCAGGCTGATGGGACCACCTTTTGAGCCACTACACTCGTGTGAACTCCAGTTCCTAACGTGGAAAGTAGCTTTCCTAATAGCTATTACGTCACTGAGGCGTGTTAGTGAGCTGCAGGCGCTCACAATACAAGAGCCATTCCTTCAGATTCATCCAAATAGGGTGGTACTGCGTACTAACCCCAAATTCCTTCCGAAGGTGGTGTCACAGTTTCATCTCAACCAAACTATTGACTTGCCTGCATTCTTCCAAAACCCACAAACGGTGGCGGAAAGAATGCTTCATACTTTGGATGTCAGGAGGGGATTGATGTACTATATTGACAGGACACAACACTTTAGGAAAACAAAACAACTTTTTGTTTCCTTTTCGCCACAGCACAAGGGCAACCCTATTTCCAAAGCAGGAATAGCCATGTGGATTGTTAAGTGCATCCAAATCTGTTATCAGAAGGCTAAACGTACCTTAACAATACCCCCAAGGGCGCACTCCACACGCAAGTTGGGGGCATCTATGGCTTTCCTGGGGAACATTCCTTTAGAAGACATTTGCAGAGCAGCCACGTGGGTTACACCACATACCTTTACAAAACACTACTGTGTTGATGTGCATTCCAAGCAGCAAGCAGCTGTAGGACAGGCTGTTCTCAAAACACTTTTTCAAGTTTCTGCAGCTGGCACGGGCAACCGCCGCTAATGGAGGGACTGCTATATATTCTATGCAAAATATATGAATTTAGCAGCCCACATGCCTCGAACTGAATATGCTACTTACCAATATGCATCTGTTCTTGGCATGTAGGGCTGCTAACATTCATATCGCCCACCCTCCTCCCCGGTGCCTGTCGCAGCTGCAGACAAACTCTTGCATTCAATCATTAGCATGGACATCCTTTACACTTTACACTCCATCTCTGCCACAATGGCTCAAAACAATCTGGGGATGGAGCCGATGCCCATGCGCACTGTAGTCCAGGGGAGGAGCCACCTATCTCAGGATACTTCGAAGACTCTTCCAGGACAACAATGTGCGATCATCCGGACCCAACACTAGGCGGCGATCTAATTCAAAAGATATGAATGTTAGCAGCCCTACATGCCAAGAACAGATGCATACTGGTAAGTAGCATATTCATTTTATTACATAGAAAGGACAAAACCTTTCCATAACACAAATAAACTATTTGTCGTTTTTGCTCCACCACACAAAGGCAATACCATTTCAAAATCAGGTATTGCAAGGTGGATAGTCAAGTTCATTCAAATATGCTATGCAAAAGCAAAACAAACGTTAACAGTTCCCCCTAGAGCGCACACTACACGCAAACTGGGGGCTTCTATGGATAACTGCTATGTAGTCTATGCACAGCATACGATCTACAGCTCATATGCCTCAAAGGAAAATGCTACTTATCCAGTATGCATCTGTTTTTGGCATATAGAGCTGTAGAGTCCTATGTGCCCACTTGCCTCCCCGGGTACCAATACCTGTTGCAGTAACATCTTACTTAGATACATGCATTCATGGACATCACCTTTCTGATGGATACATCTGCCAGTGGATTCCTGACCTTGTGAATATCCCCCTGCGTCAGCAACGTTCGGAAAACTCTTTTGTAGCACGCCGGCGTGGACGATGTCACAGGAGCACGGCATCGCGCGCGACTCCGGCTGACGTCACCGACTCCTTATAAGGCCTACGTCGGCGTGATGACCTCAGTTCCCTTTTTTCCGCGTCGTCGACGCTAACGGTTTCTTTAGGATCTCTAGTGTTGTGGATAGTAACTTTGTTGCTATTTCTCTGTTATTGTATCTTTCTTGAGCCACTGTCTTTCGCCGAAGATGTCGAAGAAGACAGGGTTTAAGCAGTGCGGATCGTCTGCCAGGATGATGTCCATAACCGATCCGCGTGATTGCTTGTGGTGTCTGGGCTCGGACCACGATGTCGGAGGCTGTCGTTCCTGTTCTAAAATGATCCCGAAGGCTCTGCGTGAACGAGAGGCTAAACTTCTTCTAGCCAAGGTAAAAGGAAAGTATGCCAAGAGGTCTTTGAGGTCAAGATCCAGACGCTCCAGGTCGAAGCTAAAGTCGAAATAGAGGTCGAAGTCGAGGTCCCGGTTGGAGCCCGCGTCGAAGTCTGCTTCGGGGCATGCTTCGGGATCCTCGAAGAAAAAACATAAGAGGAAGAAGCATAGCTCGAGGCATCATTCCGGGAGGGAGTCTGATTCGAAGGAGAGATCTTCATCTCGTAGACCTCATAAGGACTTCATGTCTCCATCACCATCTCGTGAGCCTGAAGGTGAGGCCTCGCCTTTTCAGTCCCGAGGGCCATCCGACTCTGGATCCGTGTCAGTCTTCTGAGCATGAGGAGGTTGACGTTGAAGATCCTCGGGCTCCGGTGCATCGCTCAGAAGATCAGGAGGGTCAAGAAGGAACGGTTCCGGAGCAGCCTCCTCTGGGGCAGCCAGTGGGTTCGTACCCTCCGTTTCCTGGTCCTGGACAGGACCCCTCGCATTTTCTAAATGCAATGTATGGCGTGTATGCCAGGTCAATGTACCCCACTGGTGCAACGGCTGGTCCCATGGGTCCATTATCTTACAATTTGGGTGTCCCTCAAGCATACGCCCCGGCGCCTTTTCTGCTGTTTTTACCGACGCCATATCCACCGTGGCTTGGTTCGGCGCCGCCGAGGTCATCGACTCTGCGCACGGCTTCGCCGACTCCGGAGCGACCTCTGGATCGGAATCGGGATTCGACGCCTGTTCCAGCTTCCCGTCCTCAGGCTGTTTCAGCTCCTCTCTCGATGCCGGCCCTGGCTCCGTCGGAGTCGTTACCGGATCTGACGACTTCGCTCTGTTTGGAGTGGTCGAGGCGTAGGGCACAGCATCTCTTGGAAGAGAAGGAGTATGAGGATCCAGAAGTGGAGGATAGGGGAGCTTCAGGATCAGGAGGATTATTTTGAGGATCTGCATAGTGCAAGTGGTTTGGAATTTTCTCCAGAGTGGGGGTTGCCTGCAGTTTCTGATGCACCCTCTAAGGATGTGGCTCCATACCACGTTGTGATTAAAAAGGCTGCAGAACTGCTGAACTTGACTTTGCCTTCTGTGGAGTTTAAGTCTAACATCCTTACTGAGGTTCTTCATTCACCTTCTTCTGTTGTTGAGCCGACTCTCCCGTTCACTGAGGCTCTTACTGAACCGATTATGGAAGTCTGGAAAAAGCCTTTGACTGCTCCTGCGGAGTCTAGGACTGTGGCGAGGCTCTATAGGGTGGCGCCTGGTGATCCTGAGTTCTTAACCTCGCATCCTTCGCCAGAAAGTCTGGTTGTTCAGGCGGCTTGTTCAAAGAGGTCGGCTGGTGTTTTTCCCCAGGTTCCAGGGGATAAGGACTCGAAAAAATTGGATCAGAATGCCAAGAAAGTGTTCTCGTCAAGTAGCATGGCTTTGAAATCGAGAAATGCTACTTGTCTGCTGGGCAGATATGTGCATGCTTTGATGGACTCGGTTAAGCAGTTGTCATCTAAGCTTCCGGAGGATGATAGGAAGAATTTCAATGAGGTTGTCTCTGACACGCAGGCTGCAGCTCGCCAGGTGATTGAGTGGCATGGACACGGTGGACTCTGTGGCTAGAATAATGGGTTCATCAGTCGCCACTAGAAGGGCCGCATGGTTAAAATCATCAGAATTTTCATCTGATGTCCAGGCTGCTCTGATGCATTTGCCTTTTGATGGCACTGGCCTTTTTGGGAAGAAGGCTGATGCTGCCCTAGAACGGTTTAAAGATAGCAGGGCGACTGCAAGGTCTTTGGGCTTACAGGCAAGAGGCTCTTCCGTCAGGAAATTCAGGGGTTTTGGAAGGTCTACTTTTCGTACCTATAGGCAGAACCAACAGCAGCAAAAACAGCAGAATCCTTTGTACAAGTCCTACAGAGGTAAACAGAGGGGCCGTGCCCGAGGTCGTCAAGCCTCCTCCTCCTTAACTTCCTCCTCTAATACCCACCCCCCACCTACAACAGCAAAGCAGTCCTAGATCTACCATTCTGGATCATGCTGGTCCTGTAGGGGGCCGGCTTACCTATTTTCTACGAGATTGGGAATCGGTTACATCAGATCTTTGGGTTCTCAATCTCTTAGAGAATGGGTATGCTCTTCCCTTTCGGAAATTTCCCCCCAATTACCCTCCTTGACAAGGTTATTGTTCGGAGGACCACCTGCTTCTTTTGCAGGAAGAAGTCCTGGCTCTTTTCAGAAAGGGTGCAATAGAGGTGGTTCCGGAGCAGGAGAGTGGTCAGGGGTGCTACTCCCGGTATTTCCTGATCCCCAAGAAGGATGGCAGACTTCGTCCAATCCTGGACCTCAGGGTTTTGAACCTCTATCTCAAGCAGGAGAGGTTCAAGATGCTCACCCTTGCGCAGGTCCTTCAAGCGCTGCTGGAAGAAGACTGGATGGTGTCAATCGACTTGCAGGATGCATATTTTCACATTCCGATCCTGAAGTCTCACAGGAAGTATCTCCGTTTTACGGTGGGTTCGCAACACTTCCAGTTAGCGGTCCTTCCCTTTGGACTTACTACTGTGCCTCGAGTCTTCACCAAGGTGATGGCTGTGGTGGCGACACATCTCAGAAGATTGGGGATACCGGTGTTCCCCTATCTGGACGACTGGCTGATCAAAGCAGAGTCGCCGGAGAAGGTGCTCCATCATTTGCAAGAGACAACTCAGTTGTTGCACAGGTTGGGTTTTTCAATAAATGTACCCAAATCTCACCTGGTGCCCTCCCAGCGCAACCTGTTCATAGGTGCGGTACTGGACACTACTGTGTGTCGTGCATTCCCTCCTCCTCAAAGGATTCGCGACATACTGGAAATGATACCTTTATTTCACAATGGAGCGGTCGTTCCAGTCCTGAAGGTCCTACGTCTGCTCGGTCTGATGGCTTCTTGCATTCTGTTGGTCGACCATGCACACTGGCACATGAGGGCACTCCAGTGGAGCCTCCGCAGGCAGTGGTATCAGCACAACGGGGATCTCAGGGAGTCAGTGAGGATCTCCAGAGAAACTGCAGCGGATCTGTCTTGGTGGGGCGTGGAAGGCAATCTGTCTCAAGGAAAGCCTTTCAATCTGACTCCATCGGTGGCCACAGTGATAACGGATGCATCCACTCTAGGGTGGGGTGCTCATCTGGGGGACCTGGAGATCAAGGGTCTTTGGTCTCCAGAGGAAAGGTTGCTCCACATCAACCTTCTGGAATTGCGGGCCATACGTTTGGCACTCAAGGCCTTCCTCCCTTCCCATCGCGGTCGGTCGGTTCAGGTCCTGACGGGCAACACCACCGCGATGTGGTATGTCAACAAGCAGGGAGGAGTGGGTTCGCGGTGTCTCTGCAGAGAGGCTCTGCGTCTCTGGTCCTGAGTTCAGGACCATCAGATTTATCTAATGGCAAATCATTTGGCCGGTGTTATGAACGTACGTGCAGACAGTCTCAGTCGGCAGTTCTCGGCCGACCACGAGTGGAGGCTTCACCCAGAGGTGGTTAGTCACGTCTTTCGGATGTGGGGAACTCCTCAGGTGGACCTGTTTGCCACTCGTGAGAATGCTCACTGCCCGTCGTTCTGCAGTCTCCAGTTTCCGATGCAAGGAGCTCTGGGAGACGTGTTTCAGTTGAGTTGGGACTCACAACTCCTTTACGCATTTCCTCCCATACCCTTGATTCCTCGGGTTCTGAGGAAGATTCGCCAAGACCGGGCCCAAGTTATATTGATCGCCCCGGATTGGCCGAGAAGGGTGTGGTACACAGATCTTCTCCACCTCTCCTCGTGCTCGCCGCTCCGTCTCCCTCACAGGGCAGATCTCCTGCTACTTCTGCTTTGTCTAGGGGTGTACCTGTTGAGGATATTTGCAGGGCCGCGACTTGGGCCTCCCTCTACACGTTCGCAAAGCATTACTGCTTGGATACCGAGGTGAGGAGGGACGGCCACTTTGCGCGCTCTGTCCTCCAGGATTTTCTGGTATAGGAGAGTGGACACCCTCCTCCGGGAGTGGGGACGGCTGTGGGACTCTATTCACAAGGTGAGGAATCCACTGGCAGATGTATCTATCAGAAGAACAAGTTACTTACCTTCGGTAATGCTTTTTCTGGTAGATACAGTATCTGCCTGTGGATTCCTCACTGACCCACCCGCTTTCCCGTTGCCACTCTGCTATACCTGAGTTTATGTATTTTTATGTAAATTTATATTTGTATATATATTGGGTTTTTCATACCTTTGCCATGCACTATGTGTGCAGTTTTGAGTTGTATGTACTATGTACACTGTATGTATGTATATCTACTGTCATTGGTCCGTCCGGGTGCCTCGAAGGCACGGAAAAAAGGGCGGAACTGATGTCATCACGCCGACGTAGGCCTATTAAGGAGTCGGTGACGTCAGCCGGAGTCGCGCGGCATGCCGTGCTCCTGTGACGTCATCCACGCCGGCGTGCTACAAAAGATTTTTCCGAACGTTGCTGACGCAGGGGGATATTCACAAGGTGAGGCATCCACAGGCAGATACTGTATCTACCAGAAAAAGCGTTACCGAAGGTAAGTAACATGTTCTTTACTACTCTTACTAACTCCATTATCAGCCTCTGCGGGAAAACAATCTAACAATGGAGTTGATGCCCACTATCTCCTAAAGGAGGAGTCCCCTACCCTGTGACTGGAGAAGACTTCTTCGAAGAGTCCAGAGATTCCCCGAGAAGTGTACAGGGCTTCCATGCAAACCCAAAGCGTTCTGTTTGTGGTAGTGTGGTTGAGCAGCCTTAGGCCTAACACCGAGGAGTGTAAGACATTTGTTATACACACACAGTGATTATTCAATGACGCACAACTCAAAAAAATGTACACCAGTTTTAGAAAAATAAGCTTTTTTCCAGGTTTATTTCTAGACCAAGATCTACATTGAAAAGCAAGTACGATTTTCTTGGTCCTAGCGCTGATTGCCATACTGCTGCCATGCAGTGCGATACAAGGGCAACTCCATCAATAAACGTACTCTCCAATGTTTCCAAGCTTTGAGAGCGGCTGCACAAAGCCAGCAGGTATCCTTCTGCAGTATTTGCCACTGCGTGCACAATGGGAGTTCTCTAGTTGACTGTTTCCCATTCGCTTTTCACACAGTGTTTCTTATATCGCGCAATCTACCAGTGTCATGTTTTTGGTTCAAGCAACACCATCCATCTTATAACACTACAGTACAAGATTTTACTGTGAAAATAATTTAAATTGTTTACAAATTTTATAATACTTTTTCCACAAATCTTGAACCCTCCTTTTTTGATAAACGCCTGTAAACTGCATCACTGATTTATTTCCAGAAATTAATATGCATATTAATACCAAAACATCTTAAAACACTATTTTGATACTATTGCATATGTATAAATTATCATATTTTATATCTTAATTTTAGATTTTACAATAACATGTGAACTGTTGAACAAACAAGTGAAAGTGAGTCCTGACATGGCCATCTTCATCACCATGAATCCTGGTTACGCTGGAAGATCTAACCTGCCCGACAATCTGAAGAAGTTGTTCAGGAGCTTGGCGATGACAAAACCAGACCGTCAGTTGATTGCTCAGGTCATGCTGTACTCTCAGGGTTTCCGTACTGCAGAAGTACTTGCCAACAAGATTGTACCATTCTTTAAGTAAGTATGAATGCCCTGTAGCCATATTTTCTGGCTCCTCCTAGGAGGCATTTGTGTCTTGATGTATAGACATGTTGTTAATTGTAGATGCGTTGTTGAGCGTTGCATGTGTTTCTTGTAACCAATTCAAAGCTAGTTCTTCTCCGGTACTGCATTTTGTTAGCCTGGAATCCTCAATAAATGTTAAGGCTACCTAAAAAAAAAAAGTAATCATGTAATGTAGTAGCTTGTCCCCCTCGTTTTGATACTCATGTACATTAGCCAGTAAGGTAGATGGAAGGTTAATCACTTTCTGTGAAGGTGGTTGCTTACAGCACCTTGTTTTGCCAGTATTCCTTCAGATTGAAAACCTTGCAAAATACATTACACTTTGTGAGGAAATCAACAAGCATTTGAAATTATGCATATCTTATTGTAGTGGGTTTCTATGTAAAGCTCAACTGCAAAAGGATTTGTACATGGGCAAGGCTTCTCTCGGACGATAAACCAACTCTCCATAACCTACTTGCTTGGCAATAAGGAGGCCATGCGTTTATTTGACTTTCTAAATGAGGATAGTGACAGCAATTGTGATCCTCCATGCAGCTGTCTATTACAGGACATTTGGAACCAGCAGTTTAACATTAGCTGGAAACCTTTTGCTAACCTTTACGACTAGGATGTCTAGATCAGGTGCACGCCTGTGTTGTAGCGCCCATTTTGTTGTGTGCCTTGCTCTTGTTTTCTGCCCTGTGTTTTGATTCTTTGTTTGCAGCGCATAAGTAGGAATTACCTAGAGATGACAAAGCAAGCTAATTCATTGTACTTGAAGTTTTCCAGTTTTGAAATGTTCCATAGGTACTTATCTGATACACCCTCCTGTCTGGTGAAGTATGTCCTTAACTTAACAAACTATATAATCTGAAGATGGCTTCCGGGGTCAGGGCTTATGGCTCATTCACCTGACTGCCTTTGATTGACAAGCCTGAAAATAATTGGATGATATACTGCATTAAATTGATTCTTTAATGCTTGTATTTCCAAAATGAACCATGAAAATCCTAAGATTGTAGCCTGAATGGGAAAATTCAAACCTCCCGAATCTATAAAAGATTGCCTATGCATAAGAACTGTAGTTACAGAAAAGTATCTTTTGCTTGTATATGTTGGGCTAGAGAGACAACTGATGCCATCAATGCAGTTAGTACCCTCTCAGGTAAAGAAAGTTGCTCCTAGCTGATAACCTTTCTGTGTGCTTTTGGGTGAAGTGTAGGTTGAGAGAACCCATGTTCACATTAAGTGCAGTCTTGTAGGGTTTAGTAATTAATGGTTGAACTGTAGAATGTTATCTTCGCAAACCAAAGTAGGGGTTCAGCTCTCCTTTTGGTTGTTACATTTGGTGCAGTGCTATGCTGCATTACTGCCTGTTCACAATTAGTAAGTACTACATAAAATAATTGTATATTTTTTTTAACTTGTTTACATTTTTCTTGCCAAATGAAGGTAAAGAAAATGTATGTACAATGTTTTCTCACATGGCATTCACATTGGTTTAAGCTTGTTGTAGGAAGCTGGCTTTGTATATACTATAACAAAATTAGGTATATTGTGCAGAGTCCAGTAGAACTCCAAAGGTAGGCAGAGGTAAAAGTAGAAAGCACCTTACTCTCTATTTGTGGTAGTGTGGGCGAGCAGTAAAGCTTTATCAAAAGGCAGTGTTAAGCATTTGTTGTACACACTCAATCAGCAAATGATGTCACACACTCAAGGACTAAACTCACACCAATTTGTTTGTATCAAAAATATTGTTCTTTTATTTCTAGAATCAAGCGAAGCCTGGTGCAGGTAAGTGAAACTATACTTTACAAAATCTCATGCAAGGTTTTACAATTGAATGCAGGTTCAAATGCAGTTGGTTGAATTCCAGGTAAGTCAATATTTCAAAATTACTTTTCAGTTACTTTATAGATTACTTTGTACGTTACTCATTAGATTATTTTTCAGTTACTTTTTCTACTCAATGTGATCTGCATAGATATCACACTGGGACATTTCCTAGAGAAAAGGTAAGTAAATCAGTTTTTGTACATTGCAGATTTTCAGTGTTCCATACAAACCAACTCCACACATCAAACAATTTTCAAGAAAAGCAGTCAATTCAATCGTATGGAAGGAAATAGTTATCGGTTCATAAGTAAGTAGTTATTTGTGGGAGTTGGTATTCTGGGGTTAGAACCAGGGTTCTCTCAGGGTCAAGGATGCACTACTGAAACACCCTCAACGTCCCTAGGGTGGCCGGGTGCAGAGTGCTGAGGCCCAATGTTATCCAATGGGGATAGAGGCCTCCGGTTGGTGGCTGCTCACAAGCAGCATTTGTGCGAGCAAAGCTACTGGTGTTCGGCTCAGGACAAAGGGGAATCTGAGTTAGTACCCAAAGTACACCCACAGCGGCGCTGGGTGCGGGGTGCTGTTTTGGCGTGGGGTGCCCTGTTGTTTTCGATGGGAATTCTCTGGGTGCAACAAAAACTACAGTCTTTAGGATGAAGATCTTTTGTAGGTGACCACCAGTAGGAGAGGTAATTTGGAATGCTGGGAAACTGTCGGTTGGGCCCTCCCAGGCCATGGGGCGTTGGGTGCATGGGGTGTTTTTAGGTGTCGGGGGGGGGGGGGGGGGAGGGGGGGTGGATCCTCCAGAAAGAGACTGCAGGCATTGTTTGGATGTTCGAGGCAAGTCCTAGATCACTAGATGTCTGGTCAGGATCGCTGAGGAGACTTCCTTTTGGTGTTGGGCCACTCTAACTCGGGCCATGGGCGTCGTGTGCAGAGTGGTGCAGACTCCCGGATTTGTCCAGAGTCTGAAGGTGAGCAAATCCGGAGCTCATGAGAGACAGTCTTGGGTTTGGAAGGCAGAGCAGGTCCTTCGGGTTCTTTAGGCTGCTGGCTGCAGGACACACTGCGATGCTGGAGCAGGTTGGCATCCACCTCCTCATAGTTCTGAATAGCTTAGTCAGTCCTTCTTCTGGTCTGTTCTTGTCTGAGGAGGCAAGGTTCAGAGTTGCCCTTAAATACTAGATTTAGGGGCATTTACAGGTAAGTAATGGTTGGGACCAATGGGTCCCTTCCTTGGGGTGGGTACACCACCTGGTATGTCACCCACCAGTGAGAGGGCGGCATATGTCTCTCGTGTTGGCTGGGTCCCCTCTTCTGCAAGATGACTGGGGCTGAGAGTTGTGCTTCACCTCGTCTCTCCCACCTGTGGGGTGGGTCAGCAAAGATGGGCACACCTTCCTTCCTCACCTGGTTTTCCGGCGATTCTCCCGCCCAAAGTGGAGGTAAGAACTGGTGGGGGCCAGTTGCTGGAAGCAGCAAAGGCCTGGGGAAGCTCACAAAAGCGGCAAACCTTGGAAGCTTCCCCTTCGTAGACCCTGCCCATCCTGGAGGAGGAGGCTTGGCACCTCGTCTTAGGATGTGCATTGTTCCAGACCCCAAAGAGAAGCAGGCTCTCGACCCAGGGGTCCATAAACACGTCTGGTGGTGGCAGCTGGCGAGTACCAATTCGAGTTTACAGAGGTTGCACTGCAATGTACAAACTTAGTAGACTCAGTACATAGGAATCAATAGGCTTTTTTTTAGTAAAATGCAATTACTTTTCGGATTACTTTTACTAACACAGTACTGGATCCTAGATTCAGCACCAGGGCATTTCTTGAAAACAGTTCAGTAAATGCGTTTTAGTTAGTTGTACGATTTTTAAAGAATATTCTTGTATTTCAAAAGTTGACAGTAAAACTTTTTCACATAGGATCACCAATGTTATCCTATGGAAGGAAATTCAATTCGCAGGTAAGTTACTTTTCGGATTACTTTTACTAACACAGTACTGGATCGTAGATTCAGCACCAGGGCATTTCTTGAAAACAGTTGAGAAAATGCGTTTTGGTTATTGTGTGATTTTTAAGGAATATTCTTAGAGTCAACACTTAGAAACTTTTTGGGAGAAAAGTGTCAATGTTTTTCTATGAGGAAATCCAGGTTATCGGTTTCGAGGTAAGTAATCAGTCTTTTGAGTTAGGGTTCTGGGGTTAGTCTCAGGGGTCTCCCAGGGTCAGTGATGCACTGTTGTTGCACCCTCAGCGGCACTCGGGTGGCCGGGAGTAGAGTGTTGAGGCCCAATGTTTCCCTATGGAGGATAGGGGGACTCCGGTTGGTTGTTGCTGGCAAGCAGGCCACGGGGTTGTGGGAGCAAAGCTCCTAGGGTTAAGCTCAGGGCAAGTTGAGGACCAAGTTAGCACAAAAGGGGCACCCTCAGTGGCACTAGGGCGGCCGAAAGCAGGATGCTGTTTTGAGGTCGGGTGCCCTGTTGATTTCAATAGTGATTCTCTGGGTCAAAGAAACACTGAAGGCTAGGGGACGAGGATCTTCCACGAGCGACCACCACTTCGAGGGGTAAGTTGGAATGTTGAGGGATGGTTAGGCACCGCTGAGTTGGGCACACAGGGCCGGGGGCGTCGGGTGCAGGGGTGCCTTTGGATGTCGGATTTTCTGACCCACTCTGGTCGTGGTAGGGGGGTCCTCTGGCTTGAGGCTGCTGGCATCGTCTGGAGGCTTGAGGCAGGTCAGGGGTTGCCGGATCTCGGGTCAGGATCGCCGGATCTTTGGTCAGGATCGCCGGGGGACCTCCTCGTGGTATTTTTCCACTCTAGCTCGGGCTGGGTTCTGCGGGTGCAGAGTGGACTGGATTCGCAGTTCCTGCCTGTCACCAGAAGCTGCAGTTCAAACGCATATGGTGTTCACGGGAGAAACATCTTGGAAAGTGAAGGCATAAAGGTCCTCTGGGGTTTTTGAGGTTGCTGGCCGCTGGACACGCCGGGGTTTTGCAGAACAGGTTCGAGGGGAGACAGGCCTGTAGCGCTGGGGCCAAGTGAGTGGGCATTGTCCTCCTTGTTAACTCTGCACGGCTTATTGTCCTTCTCTTCTTTTTCTTGTGGTTGCTGTATCTGAGGAAGGAAGGTTCAGGGTGCCCCTAAATACTAAATTTAGGGGCGATACAGGGCGGTAAAGGGCAGGGATCAATTCTATTCTGCCACTCTTCAGTGGGAGGGGCAGGAGCCTGTCCCTGGTTGGCTAGGTCCCCCATCCTCAAGATGGCAGGGACTCCAGGTTGTGCTTAACCTTGCCTCCCCCCCTTAGGGGTGGAGTTGGCAGAGGTGGGCACACCTCTCTTCCTCACTTGTTTTTCTCGCCGGTTCTCCTGCCCAAAGTGGGGGGTAGAACCAGTGGGGACCAGTTGCTGCAAGCAGCAAATGGTCTGGAGAGGCTCACAAAGGCGGCATGCCTTTGAAACTTCTCCTTCGTGAACCCTGCCCATCCTGGGGTAGGAGGCTTGGCCCCTCGTCCCAGGATGTGCATTGTTTAAAGCCCCCCCAGAGCACCAAGCTCTCGACCCAGGGGTCCAGAAACATGTCTGGTGGTTGAAGCCTAGGCAGCCACTCAGTCATGTCACTGGAGGTTGGTCAGGTTTCAGGGGGTATCTCTAAGATGCCCTCTGTGGTACATTTTACATTCAATCCCACACTGGCATCGTGTGGGTTTAATGTGCTGAGAAGTTTGATACCAAACTTCACAGTCTTCAGTGTAACCATTATGGTGCTGTGGAGTTCGTAATGACAAACTCCTAGCACCATATACTCTTAATGGCAGCACTGCACTTACAGTACCCAGGAATGGACTTGAGTACTGTAGGGGTACAGGGCTCATGCATCTGTACCCTCACCACTGGCATAGGGCACCCAGCTAGAGGGGTGGCTAATGTATGCCAGGGCAGTGGTTTGTGGGCATGGCACAATGGGATGTGTGCCATTTCGACTCTTCACTTTGTTCTGCACCAAGACACGCTGCCGGCAAAGGCAGTGTGTGAGTGTCAGGGTACAGGGCCTCTAAGGGTGGCACAATAAGTGCTGCAGCCCTTGGGGCCTTCTCTGGTCACAGTGTGCTTGGTATTGTACCATTTACAAGGGACTGACCTGTGGCTAAAGAGTGCCAATTGGGTTTTGTCTCAATGCAGCGTTAGGGAAAGAACATAGGCCCTGGGTACCTGATTACAGGAACCCAGGGCACACTCAGACAAAGTACATCAACAGTTTGGCAAAAAGTGGGGGCAACCTTGAAAAAAGAGGGCACTTTCTTACACTTGTCTTTAAATTAGGGTTTTCAGTTGTTACATTGAACAAAACTCATGTTTATTATTAACCAATGGAGGGACGGGCTGAATGAACAGTATTGCAAAGTGTTTCCTGTTAGTGTCTTCCAACTTAAGCCTGACTAATTACATAGCAGGTGAAGGTAACTAGACCGTATAGGTGTATTAAAATAGAAAAAAACCATGCATGTTTTATTTCTAATTTCACTTAGCCTCCCAATGGAGCTATTACATAGCTAATCAGGTCTCACATTCATGTGGTTCATAACATCCCTAATGGTAAGCTCTCAGAATCTTTCTTAACTTTAAGCTGGCTCTATAAATGGTATGCCACTAAGTGGTTATTCCTTGCAGAGTCCAGGGGTTGCCCAAAAGTATACAGGGCCTAATGTGCAACCTAATGTGCTCTATTAGTAGTAATGTGGGCGAGCAGCCTTTGGCCTTACAGAGAGGAGTGTAAAACATGTATTGCACACACAACGAATAACTGACACATAACTCACAAGGAGATCCACACAAATTTTTAAAAAATAAGCTTTGTTCAAGTTTTGTTTTAAAACCAAGATCTTCACAATAAGGTACTATGTTTTTATATAAAAATCATTTTCACTTTCAAGTCGACACTTAATGCAATTTCGGAACAGTTCAGTGTTATCCAATAGAGAAAAACAGTAATGCTGTTATACAGGTAAGTACACAACTTACAGTTCCAGTCTTCTAGACCAAAGGTGAGCAAGGGTCAGGTGAGTACCAAAAAACTGAACCACCAGCGGGCACAGGGGCTGCTTGGGTGCTGAGGTCAAAATATTGAGTATGGACCAGTGCGTTACAGTGGAGACTGGGAGTTCCCGGAGCCACACTGCTTGCAGGTAGGTAAATCGGTTGCAGGAGCAAAGCTTTAGGTATCGGAGCAATCACGGGGGCCACAAAGCAGCACCAAACGTACATCACCAGTAGCACTGGGGCGAACTGGTGCAGGGTGCAAACTTGGCATAGAGCGCCCATTACTCCTCAATTGACTTTTCTTTCAACAAACAGGCTGCTGGCCTCACACCGAAGGTTGCAGGAGGAAAACCAGTGACAGCAGGGGTAAGGGGTCATTTATTTGGCTCACCAAGGCTCTGGGGCATTGGGTGCAGGGGTGCCCTTACATGTTGGAGTCTTCATACTGAAGCTGGTAGTGGTCAGGGGGATCCTCTGGATTCAGGCTGTAGGCTTCGTCATGGAGTCCAGGAGGTGTCAGCCAACTCTGGACTTGAGGTCATGATCTCTGTGGAACCTGTTCTGGATCACTAGTTCACCTGGACACGGGCCAGAGGCGTCTCGGATCCACAGGGCATTGCAGTCCTTTGTGTTGGGTTCTTGGAGACACAACAGCTGTCTTTGGGACTTCTCGTCTTTTTCAAAGTTCAGGCAGTCTTCCTGGGGTTTCTGGATGTCGCTGGTTGTAGGACAGGCGTCCTTTTCTCGTAGGGTCTTTGATACATGAGACAGGCCGGTAGGGCTGAGGACCAAGTCAGTAGTTGTCTTGAGGCTTCACTTCATGGTTTCTTCTTAGGTTCCAAGGTCTGTAGGATCTTCCTAAATACTAGATTTAGGGGCATTTTAGGGCAGTAGCAGATAGGGCCTATGGGCGCCCCCTCCTGGGGTGACTATACCCTCAATTATGCCAGACACCTGTGGGAGAGGGCATAGATCTAGCCCTGGTTGGATGAGCCCCCTCATCTTCAAGATTGAGGGGATTGCAAAGTGTGCCTAACTTCTCCTCCATCTAAGGGGTGGAGTTCGTAAAGGTGTGCACACCTCCTAGCCTTTCTAAGTTTTCCTGCCCAAATTGAGAAGGTAAAACGGGGGCTGCCATCTGCTGCTAGCAGCAGAGGCTCTGGTTGCATTACAGAGGCGTCAGGCCATGGAGTTTCCCCTTCGAGCACTGGGCCCATCCTAGGGGAAGAGGGGTGACGCCTCCGCCCAGGATGTGCATAGTTTCTGGTCCCAGGGAGCAGAGGCTGTCGATCCAGGTGCCCAGAAACATGCCTGTGTGTGTCACGCTGCCTAAAGGCAGTTGGGGACCACACCAGGGTCGGTAGGTTTTCAGGGGCACTTCTGAGGTGCCTTATGATAACCTGTTTAATAAATCTCACACTGGCATTAGTGTGAATTTATTGCAAGGGTCTGTTTGGCACTGAACACTCCTGGTTTCATTGACGCCATCATGGTGCTGGGGAACTAGAGTTGAGTTTCCAGCCCATGTACTCGTTCTGGCTTCCCTGGCCCTTACGATATTCAGGTATGGGCCCCAATATTGTAGGGGAATATTTACTTATGGAGAAATGCCCTCACCTGTGGTATTGTGCATCCTGCTGTAGGGCTGTCAGACCTGCTAGAGGGTTGACTTAAACCTTCAGGCAGTGCTGGATGGCATTGCACCCAGGCAGGGTGCCATGTCAACTTTGTTGTATTTCACCTCACAGGGCATCCAAGCTGCAAGGGCAGTGGCATGGTCCTAGTGAGGGGTCCCACTGGACCCTCTTCAGCTCCCAGGCCCTGGGTACCCAGGGTACCACTTAGTAGGGACTTTAAGGAAGAAGCACTTGCACAGGGGACCTGGTTGGCAGGGACAATGTGCACTACACTCAAATCCAAGTCAATGTCCAGGCAACAAGTTGGGGCTAACAATATCAAGAGGCACTTTCTCACAGCACAAGTTAATAAAAATAGTTTGAATCTATTAATTGTCACTAGAGCAAATTTCTGCTAACAAATAGTTTTCTGTTTTAAGTCTTAATATACACAAACAACTTTTATTTTTTAGACTCTGTGATGAGCAACTTTCTTCACAAAGCCATTACGACTTTGGCCTTCGAGCTTTGAAGAGTGTTTTGGTAAGCGCTGGGAACGTGAAGAGGGAGAGAATCCAGCGGATAAAGAGGGAAAAAAATGAGCGTGGGGAAGTTGTTGATGAAGGAGAAATTGCTGAAAACCTACCAGAACAAGAGGTATTGTATCCACATCATTACACTACAACAGACTGTTTAATTGTAT
The DNA here is from genome assembly GCF_964261635.1 of Lissotriton helveticus. Classification (NCBI taxonomy): domain Eukaryota; kingdom Metazoa; phylum Chordata; class Amphibia; order Caudata; family Salamandridae; genus Lissotriton; species Lissotriton helveticus. The sequence goes on from NC_136070.1 coordinate 419,809,112, forward strand.
TTAAAGATCAATACATTGTTTAATTTTAATGGATCATAGCAAGAGGTTTGGGTTTTGGCTTGCTTATATAGCTTGTAACATCTGCACCATTAGAACGGATGACCAATCCTTGATGCCATGCGAGCATTCGAATATTTCCCTGTATTCTTATGAGTTCTTCAGCATCCCCCAAATTCTACTTCATTCAAGCACCAGAAATGTATAGTGTTGTTGTGCTTCTTTCCCACAGTTACTCTCCATGTCAACATGTGAATTGCAGCTTCAATTTTTGACATAAGCAGTATTGTTTCTGATAGAGACCCTTAACTGCAAATTCCTCACCTTGTGAATATCCGCAGGTGTAGGCAGCTGACTCAGTATATGGTAGGGCACTAGGTGATTAAACTGTGCACAGAGTCCAAGGGTTCCCCAAAGGTGTACAGGGCTCAATGTAAAACCCAAATTGTGTGGGCGAGCAGCCTTAGACCTAACACAGAAGAGTGAAAGACCATTTATTGCACAATATTAACCAATAATGGACACATGGCTCAAAAAGGAGATCCACACCAATTAAAAAAAACCTTTGTTTGCACTTTATTTTAAGACCAAGATCTTTGCAATAAGGTAAGAACGTTTCTAACTAAAAATACTTAACTGATAGACATCTAGCTGCAAATTCCTCACCTATGAACTTCCCAGGCATCATACTGGATCCGGATGATTTTCCCTGAGAAAGCCGATGAGTGGTGTCCGTCGACTCAGTGAGACATCGTTGGCGTTGTCTGTCGTCATTACATCCGCGTTATCTGTAAGGCACCACTGACGTCAGTTTTTTTCTTTCTGCACCAGCAAGCGTAGCTCCGTCAAAGAGCTGCTCCATATATTTTTTTGACAGATGTTTTTTCAAAACTTTTTATTGAACTTTTTTAATTGGTGTGTAAGTACTCCATGTCCAAAATGCCCACTAGGTTCAAATCGTGCGGTGCCTATCACTGCGCCATGTCTGTCACGGATCCCCACCTCGTGTGTCTCTGGTATCTGGAGGCGATGACGACCCGCAGTCATGCTCAGACTGCCAAGCCTTGGTGCTTAAAGCTTTGAGTGAGCGATCCCTAAAGCTGCTTGAGGCCCGGCGTGAGGCACCTCGGCGGGCTCGTTCCTGTTCCTGGTCTCGGTAGAGAGGAAGGTCCGCGCACTGCTCCGGGGACTCCAAGTCTTCATCTTCCCTTTCAAAGTCCTCGAAGAGGTCCTGTAAGAAGCACCTCAAGAAACAGAAGTCCCACCCGACGCGCCGTAGGAGTCTCGGCTTTCAAGGCCTTGTTCTACCGAATGTGTGCTGGGGTCAGCTCCGTGTTTACCTTCCTTACTGGAACCGGGAGCGACCCCTGCCCAATAGAAAGAATTCTTTGACACATGTGCGCCATTTTTGGATGGCCTGGCCCTACTGGTGCGCTTTTGTGCCCCGCAGGCTTAGCAGGAGGAGTTCTGGCAGATTTGAGCCGATGACGGTCGCACCTCCCAGATGCCACAACTCCTGACGTTGCTGGTGCCCGCCTGCCGTGTCAGCCCCATTCTCATCCCAGACGACACGGAGCTGGCTGGGCATCCACTGATGCTAAGGCATGTGCCGACAGAGCCCTTGGACTCTGTTGCATCCTCAGCCTTATTTTCAAGGGCTATGATTGGAAGAAGTTTGGGAGAGGACTCCGGACCCTTTAAATAGCCCACCTTATGCAGCAGAAATGGACCGGTATGAGGAACTGGGTGATGCCAGTGGCGTGGCTACCTCTCCAGAGCTTGGCATGCTTTCCCCTTCTAACCTGGCGCTTCCTTTGTCTTTTTGGTGCGTGGGGCTGTGGAGATCGTAGACCTGCAGCTTCCTACTGTGGTGGTCAAAACCAATGTTTTGATGGAGGTCCTTCTGCCTGACATCTCCACTTCAGAACCTGTGCTGCCATTTAATGAGGCCTTAACTGATGTTCTTCTGGGCACTTGGTCAAAGCCCAGCACAGGGGTTCCTGTGAATATATCTGTTCTCTGCCCCCACTGCCCTGGGCGACCCAGCTTTACTCACATCTCAACTGACCCCTGAGAGCTTGGTCGTCCAAGCCTCTACTTCTATTGGCGCATTCCCTTCTGCTCCCCCAGATGGAGAATCAAAAAGGTTGGATATCTTCTGAAAGGAAATATCACCAGCTTAACATTGCAGTTGGTAAACACTGCATGCCTGTTGGGTCGTTACTCCCATTCTTGATGGGAAACAGTTGCACACGTGCTCCCACAAGTCCCGTAGGAGGCCCACACTGTTCTCTCCCAAGCTCTTTCAGATGGGAGTGATGCAGCGAAGTGTGCCATCTGCTGTGGCCTTCACACAACCGACTCGCTGGGCAGAGCGATTTCCTTGACAGTGGCTGTTCAGCGCCACACCTGGCTGAGAACGTCTCGCTTCTCTGGGGATGCTCAAGCTAACCATCTGAATATCCATATCTCTTTGGAGATCGGGTGGACGCAGTGCTCGAGTGCTTCAAGGAGTTGCAGGCTGCGGCCAAGTCCTTGGACTTTTCTGTAACATCCAGCCTTGTGTCTGCCTATCTGAAAGAAACCGGTTAGTATTAGATTCCTTACCGTAGAATACCCCCAGGCGTCAGACTGGATCCGGAAACCTTTGCGTAGCAGTACCCTTGCGCGTCGGTAGGCGTCGTCTGCGACTCCGCGTCCGTCGTCGGCGTTGTTGGCGCCGAGATGTCGCCGGAGTACTTAGACGCCGCCCTCGCGTGTTGACGTCAGTTCCTATTTTTTCCGCGCCAGCAAGCGCCGATCCGGGAACAGTGGTACCTGTTAGTCATTTTTTGACTAAACTTTTTGATCTTTTTGATCTTTTTGATCATCTTTTTCGAAGTCGAACGACTCCGACGGTGCCGGTAGGGATGCCCGGCTTTAAACCCTGTGTCGACTGCAACCGACTGATGTCGGTTACCGACCCCCATCGCCGGTGTCTTCATTGCCTGGGGCCCGACCACGATGACAAGTCGTGCCCCGACTGCCGGGCTTTGACGTCGAAGGCTAGGCGGGCGCGGTCCCGCAAGCGCCTTGAGCTCCGGCAGTCGGCCCCGCGCCGTTCGAGGTCCTGGTCAGGTAGGAGGTCGAGGGACCGGTCGCGGGGCCTGAGTTATCACAGCTCGGAGGATCAACACCACTCCTCGAGCTCCAAGTCCTCAGGTAAGAGGCATAAGAAGTCGAAGAGGCGACATCGCTCTTCCGACTCCCCCCGACGCTCGTGCAACGCGGCCGGGGGGTTCGGTTGACTCCGCCCACGCGGCTCCGTCGGAGCCCCAGGCGTCGCGGCCTGCTCCATACCCGCTGGTCCCTGGGCAGAACGCGACGCCGGAGGAGATTGACACCTTCCTCTCGGCCATGAGGTCGCTCACTCCGTCGGGTTCCGCGGCGCCTTCGGGCCCCGCGGCCCTGGCTGGGAGCCCAAGCGGGCCGGGTGCTTCGGCCCCGGCGCCGTCTGGTGCTTCGGCCCCGGCGCCGTCGGCGACTTCGGTCCCGACGCCGCAGGACTCTGCCGGATCCCGGCCCGGATCTGGGTCGTTGCTGGTCGACCTTACGACCTCACCGCCGCTGGCTCCTAGGGTGTTGCCCCCGGCGCCGACCTCTGTCGACGCCGTCCCCAGTCCCTCCCTCGGTCCGGTTCCGACGTCTGAACGGCGTCGCTCGACGCGGCTTTCGACGCCGATGGGAGATTTTTACTTCTATGATCCGGCCCCATCTTTTGACCCTGAATACCAGGAGATGGGTGGCGATGCGGATTGGGAGGGGTCTGAAGACCCTCTGGCACGTGAGTGCCAGTCTTATCAGGACTGGACAGGTGAGTTAGGGGACGCCAGTGGTCTGGATACCTCGCCAGACACTGGCTTTGTCTCCCCTCCTACCGTGGCTACAGAGGAGGGGGTAGCCTATAGTGTGGTGTTGACACGGGCGGCCAAGGCCTTATCCCTTGAGCTCCCCGTCGCGTCTGTGAGGACTAACCTCCTCACTGAGGTCCTTAAACCGCAGGCAAGCTCTTCGGAGCCTCCGTTGCCGTTTAATGAGGCCTTGTCTGACGTTCTTCTGGGCACCTGGTCCAGGCCCGCTACAGGTCTGCCTGTAGATAGGAACGTGGCCAGACGCCACCGCCCGGCTCCGGGCGACCCTTCCTTCCTGTCTACCCACAGCACCTCAGAGAGCCTGGTCATCCAGGCCTCCAACTCCCAGACCGCATTACCGACTGCTCCCCCCGATCGGGAATCCAAGAGGTACAAGCAATATGGCAAAAAGATGTTCTCCTCCCCGAGTTTGGGATTGCGGTCAGTTAACACCGCGTGCCTCTTGGGCCGTTATACCCACTCTCTGTGGGACACGGTCGCGGACGTGCTGCCTCAATGTCCGGAGGAGGCCCGGACTAAACTCGCCCAAGCCCTTGCGGAGGGTCGAGATGCGGCAAGGTATTCCATCCGGTGTGGACTGGATACCACGGACTCGCTAGGTAGAGCGATGGCAACGACGGTGGCGATTCGTCGCCACGCCTGGCTGAGGTCCGCCAATTTTTCGGCTGATGTCCAGAATTCCCTCATGGACATGCCGTTTGATGGCCTTCGCCTCTTTGGCGACAAGGCAGAAAGTGCGCTTTAAGGACTCCAGGGCTACGGCCAAGTCCTTGGGCCTGACGGCCCCGCGCCAGCAATCTGCTGCCTTTCGTGGCCAAGGAAGGGGCGCCCCCACACGTCCTGCCAGCCACGGGCCGCAGACTAACATCCCCGCAGCATCCGCCTCAAAGCCCTCCTAGTCTGTGCTTTCAGGCCCACGAGACGCCAGTGGGGGGCAGGGTTCGCCATCACCTCCTCCACTGGCGTGACATCACCTCGGACAGGTGGGTGCTGCAAATCATCCGAAGGGGCTACTCCCTCCCCTTCGAGGCGACCCCTCCAGCCATGCCACCGCAGTACCACCGCGTGTCGGGGGATCACTTGAATCTTCTGCAAGAGGAAGTTGCGGCCCTCTTGGCCAAGGGGGCCATCGAGCGCGTTCCTGGGCCAGAACTAGGGTGTGGTTGTTACTCCCACTGCTTTCTGGTTCCCAACAAGGCAAAGGGGGCCTACGCCCTATCTTGAACCTGCGGAACGTCAACGGCTTTCTCCGGAAGGAGAGGTTGAAGATGCTGACACTGGCTCAGGTCTTAGCTGCCCTGGACCCAGAAGACTGGATGGTAGCGTTGGACTTGCAGGATGCTTATTTCCACATCCCCGTCCTGCCGGCCCACCGGCGCTACCTGCGGTTCACGGTAGGCCACGAGCACTTTCAGTTTACCGTGCTCCCCTTCGGCCTTACCACCGCCCCACGGGTGTTCACGAAAGGGATGGCGGTGGTCGCAGCTCATCTGCGCAGTTTAGGAGTTTCAGTCTTCCCCTACCTAGACGACTGGTTGTTGAAGGCGGACTCTCCCCAGACAGTCGTCAGCCACCTCCAGACTACGGCCGACCTCCCCCACCTGCTGGGGTTCTCCATCAATATGCCGAAGTCACACCTGTGCCCCTCTCAGAAGCTCCTCTTCATCGGAGCGGTTCTAGACTCGGCCCAGTTTCGGGTTTATCCTCCCGAACAGCGGGTTCGGGATATTCAGGCTCTGATTCTGATCTTTCAGCCTTTATCCCGGGTCTCGGTCAGGTTGACGCTGCGAGTTCTGGGGCTGAGATCCTCCTGCATCCTTCTGGTGCATCACGCAAGGTGGCGGATGCGGGCTCTGCAGTGGGACCTGAAGTTTCAGTGGGCCCAGCATCAGGGCAACTTGTCCGACCATGTCTTGATCTCGGAGGGCACTGCAAGGCAGTTGCAGTGGTGGCTCATGGACCGGGATTGAGTCAGCGGCAGATCCCTCTCCCTACCCCAACCGGAGCACGTAGTTGTGACGGACGCGTCCCTCCAGGGCTGCGGAGGCCACATGGGAGAGGCGGAGATCAGAGGCCTCTGGTCTCCGACAGAGTTCCAGCTCCATATCAACCTTCTGGAGCTGCGGGTGATCCGACTTGCACTGAAGGCATTCCTCCCCTCTGTTCGGGGGAGTGTAGAGCAGGTGTTCACGGACAACACCACCACCATTTGGTACTGCAACAAACGGGGCGGGTGGGGACGTGGACCCTTTGCCAGGAAGCTCTGCGCCTCTGGCAGTGGCTGGAACATCAGGGCGTGACCCATGTGTGAGAAGTTGGCCTGGTATATGATGATCACTATTCTAGTGAACACCTTGCACCAGTCCAAACAACCCTTATGGTGATGGTTGTAAGTCAACCTTATAGACCAGCTATCCTAGTGGTAGCGTGGACAGAACAGTCCTAGGCTAAAAGACTCTTGAGGGCGTGTAAAGCCAGCTGTTTTACCATATGTAACCCCATGAATATCAAATGAAAGGACACCACACAGGATATATATTTATTTACTAACACACTCCTCTGAACTCTTTATGAGATCAGAGGCAAAAGCACATCACAAGATACTTAGTCAGAATACGTTAAGTTGCACAATTTACAGTTGGGCCCTAGGGGCGAAGCAAACCATATATTAAGAAAGTGGTATAAGTACCACGTCACGAGAAAAGGAAAGGCCCAGGGCCTAGGGAATCGCTGGGGCTACACTATCTGAACCTAAGTTTAGAAGTAGGAGGCCCACAGGAGGCGTGTGCAGAGTCTTTACACACACGCGTGAGTCAATGCAAAGTCAATAGGAACTTAGAAGTTAGAAAACGTAGGATTTAGGACACTTCGGTCTTGCTAGGAGGAAACAACTAAAAACCTAGACACTATGATAGCCAATACCCTTGGGAGCACCGAAGTACTCGCGTTACCTCACCCACGGACGGCGGGTGCATAGGTGTGAAGATGTGTCGGGTTTCGTCGTTGAAGCCTATGGAGACCTGGAGAAAGATGCTGCAGGCGACCAGGAAGAAGATGTCCGGGTGGATACAAGGGTGGATCTAGGATGAAGAGGACCTGAAAGCAGAGGGGACAGAGTCTGGGTCACTAGCCAGTGACCGGGTGAAACCAGGAAGGAACCAGACGACATCGAGGAGCAATCAGGTGCTGCCGTAAACATTGTCTCTTCAGCCATGCGGACCAGGAGGCGTCGAGGACGACCAGGTGCTAGAGGTGAGCTGTCCCACAAAGGTTCTCGCAGATGGAGGGGTCGACTGCCGGATTGGAGTCAACAAGCCTTGGCAAAGGTAACCCACGTAGGATTCAAAGAAGGCTTCTGGTGCAGACCAGCAAGGTCTGAGGGGCCTTGTGAGAAGTTGGCCTGATATGCAGTGCTCACTATTCTAGCGATCACTATGTATCAGTCCAAACAACCCTTATTGATGATTGGTTGTAAGTCAACCTTATAGACCAGCTATCCTAGTAGCATGGATACGAGCAGTCTAAGGCTAAGACTCTAGAGGGCGTGTTAAGCCAGCTGTTTTACCATCACATTACCCCTTGAACACCAAGTGAAAGGACACCACACAAGTTGTTATGAAAATAAACAGATATTTATTTATAACAAGTCTACCCTGAACTCTTTATGAGTCAGGGAGCTAAGCACACAACAAAACTCTTACGAAAATACTTTAAGTCGCACAATTTACACAAATGCCCGAGGGGCACGAAAAACCATATACACAGTAAGTGGAATGCGAACTTGCTAGCAGGTAAGTAATACTTTTCTAGACTTAGGAATCGCTAGACCTACAATTCTAAACACTGGGATTAGATGCAGGAGGCCTGTGGACGTCGTGTGCAGAGTGGGAACTCTCACGCGTAAGGCGGGAAAAAGTCTATGGAGACTAGCAGTTGCAAAGTTACTGTTCTCGGGCGAACCCGACTAGGTGGATCAAAAACGGGAGTGGATCCTAACACTTAGGGTGTTGGACTATGCTGGAGCACCGGAGTACTCAGGTTACCTAGCCCAGGGGCTGCGGCTGCATAGGGTTGAAGTTGCGTCGGAAACCCTTGTTGAAGATCCAGGAGCCTGAAGAAAGAGTTGCTGGCAGGCGGCCAGTGAAAAAAGTTCGGAGTGATCCACGCCTGGATCAGGGAAGAAGAAACCTGTAAGCAGAGGGGACCAAGTTCTGAATCACTAGCCAGTGATTTGAGTGGGCACCAGGAATGCACCGGACGAAGTCACCTCAGCCAGGTGAGTGGGCGCTGCTGGGCTCTGCAGTCTCTCGGACCAGGAGGCGTTGTCGGCGACCAGGATGGAGGTGCGAGCTGTCCCACGAAGGTACTTGCTGTCGACGTCGCTGGACCCAAGATTGGGCAACAAGTCTTGGCAAATGCAAGGCCCACGCGGTGGACCTAAAATGGCGTCTTGAGTGGACCAGGAGGGTCCAGTGTGCTCCTCTTTTGGAGGGGAGCAAGGGCTAGTCTGGAGCAACCAGACCAGCAGTAGTTGTCGTCGTGGAGCGTCGTGAGAGGGCCACTAGCCAACGGGCAAGCGACCTGGACAACGCGGTGCGCAGCAAAAAGCAGAAGGGCCCCACGCAGATCTCGTGGATGCAGGGGGGCTGAACTTCGGTGCTGGAGCTGCTCAGGGTCGGGGCTTCTCTTACCCCAAAGCACTCAGTCGAGGGTCACTCGGGAGTCGTGATGGACAAGCGTCGTGCAGTTCTGAAGATGGCCGGTCCCTCGAGGTCTCGTCACACCCACGGATCACAGCTGGGCTGATGATGTAGGTTGAGGTCAGAGGTGCCAGGGAAGCCGGTTCTCGTCGTGCTGGAGCAGTCTTGATCCGAAGGAGAGACTGGCAACAAACCGCGATGCTTGGTTGTTGCCTGCTGCTGCAGGGTGACTACTCCTTAGTCACAAGGGAGAATCTTGGGAAGAAGTCTTGAGTTCCTTTCGTGGAAAGTAGTTTCAGGATTCAAAGATGATCTGATTTGGAAGGGGGCCAGTTCCTACCTTTATCCTGCAAAAAGGGGCTGGCACGCGACTAAGTCCTGCCCTATGGGTGGGACTAGGAGGGGGGTGGTTACACCCCTCTCCTTTGGCGGGATTTCCCCAGGCCAGGGGCTGGAGTGCCCCTGGAACTGGTTCCAGCCGGCCTATGCACAGTGAGCACCGGGGTGCCACTTGCAGTCACCTTCCTCTAAAGCCCTGCCTACCTAGAATACACAAAATCCTGTCTGGGACGGTGCTGGCACCGCCCCTGGCAGGAAACCCTTTGTCCTTGCCTCCTGGGCTGGGAGGACTCCCAGCAGCAGGAGGGCAGACTTGTGTCTCGGTGGCAGCATCCATTTTGTGGAGCTAAGGCTCTGTCTGACTTTAACCGGGGTTACAGGTTACATACATGTCGTGTCCCTCTAGAAGGGTGGAATGCTAACCCCGTCGCCAGAATTGGCGAGGGGTTAGTATTCCAATTCGTATGACACCTTACTCAACATGTTTTGATAAAGCGATACCAGAGTTGGCATATAACCGTGAGGATTATAATGCACTTAAGAGTATATGGTATGCGATATCATGGAAACGGCTAAGGGATGGATCCCGAAAGCCGCAGACAGGCTCAGCTCATGCCAGAGCACTATCTCACACGATTCCAAGCACTCTGCCTTCAGGATTGTTAAGGCCTGCCATAGGAGTGACTGATAGGAGATCTGTGTATCCATTTAGGTTTAGATATAGGAATACTATATCTACAGCAGAGGGTGAGTACACCACTCTGCCCCAGCTGTCAAGCAGCCAGTTGTGTCTGATTTAGTTAGTCAGCCCAGGGGTGGCATAATACATGCTGCAGCCCCTGGGAGACTTCTGGGTGCACCTCAGCCCTGGGTACAGGGACTTGAGAGGGCCCAGTGCCAATTTAGTACCTGGGTACAATTTGGAGTAGAGAGAACAGCTAGGCTGTGGGTCTGATTAGCAGGCCCACAGCCAGGGAAAGTCGTAAACCAGTGAAGCAAAAAGCAAAAATCTGGGTGATCATAGGATTGCAGACCCTACTCTCCTACAGGCCTCACCTTTGCAGGGAGGCTGGGGCCAGTCTGGAGCAACCAGACCATCGAGGTGATTCAAAAGGATTGTCGTCACAGAGGCTACTAGCCAACGGGCCAGCACCCGGACAACGCGTCGAGCAGAACACAAGCAGAAGGAGTGTGGAGGGCCGATGTTCGGTGCAGGTGGAGCTCGGATTCGGAGCTTCTTAATCCCCAGTGCACAGCTTCGAGGATGCCTCAGGAGCTGCACAGGTAGCAAGTTGCAGCCTTTCCAAGATGTCCGTTCCCACGTGTCTCGTCGCCTCCATGGATCTCAGCTATGCTGCAGTCGTGAAGAGAGGGTCAGAGAGGTCTGGAAGTCTGGGTCTTGTCTGGCTCTGTGCTCGGGTTCCGGCGGGAACGAAGACCAAGCAAGCCGTTGATTTGCTGGATGGTGCCTGCTTGCCAGGGTGGTCGCTCCTTGGCCACAAGGGAGATTCTTCAGTCTTCAGCTTCAGCAGAACGTCGAAGGTCCAGAGTTTAGTATCAAGTTTCAATTCAGGATCTAAAGTCTTAGGACTCAGCTCCTACCTTTATACAGCTAAAAGGGGCTGGATTACTTTCTAGGTCCCTCCTATGGGTGGGACCGAGAAGGGGGGGGGTTACACCCCCTCTCCTTTGTTCAGTTTCGCGCCAGAGCTGGGGCTGGAGTGCCCCAGCAACTGGTTTGAACGGAGGTATGCGTGGAGCACCTAGGGTGCCCCAGGCAGTGTCTCAATCTATTCATCCCTCCCTGTCCCAATAAACAATGTCCTGTCTGGGGTGGTGCTCGTACCTCTCGACGCAGGAAACCTATTGTCCAAACCTCCGTGACTGGAAGGACTCCCAGCAGCAGGAGGTCAGAGTTGTGTCTGTGGCAGCAGCGTCCATTTTGTGACGCTGGGGCTCTGGTTAACTTTAACCGGGATAGTCAGAACTAACATGTCTTTTCCCTCTAGAAGGGTGGAATGCTACCCCCGTGGCCAGAATTGGCGAGGGGGTTGTATTCCAAAGCGAAAGACACCTTACACGACATGTTTAGATAAAGCCAAACCAAAGTTACTATTTAACCGCGAGGTTCATAATGCACTTAAGAGTATATGGTATGGCAATATCATAGAACAGCTATAAGGACATGGTTCCGAAAGCTGCAGACAGGCTCAGCTCATGCTAGAGCAAAATCTCACACATAACCAAGCACTCTGCCTCCAGGATTGTTAAGGCCTGCCATTGGACTTGACTTATAGGTGGCTATGTGTCTATATATAAGTAGGTATAGGAATACTACACCTAAGCAAGGGGTGATTACATGACCTTGCCCCAGCTGAGGGATCAGCCAGTTGTGTCTATTTGAGTGGCCAGCCAGGTGTGGCATAATACATGCTGCAGCCCCTGGTAGGCCTTGGTTACACCTATGCCCTGAGTACCTTGGGTACACTTCTACAGGGGCTGACAAGGTGAACCAATTCCCAATTGTGTATGTACCTAGAGTACATGGTGTAAATTTAGAGAGAGTGCATCTGGGCTGTGGGTCTGATTAGCAGGCCCACAGCCACATCTAAGTCGAAAACCAGTAAAGCAAAAGCAAAAAGTGGGGGTGACCATAGGAAGCAGACCCTACTCTCCTACACCTGGTGGTTCAACACCTGTCGGGTTCCCTGAACGCTAGGGCGGACGAACTCAGCCGTTGGTGCATGTTGGATCACGAATGGCGTCTGAACTCGGACGTGGCGAAAGGCCTTTTTCAGCCGTGGGGAGAGCCTTGGTTAGATCTATTCGCCACAGAAGAGAACGTGCAATGTCATCAGTTCTGCGCGTTGGAATTTCCAAGGCGGCACTCGCTCGGAGATGCTTTTCGTCGTAAGTGGAGTTGCGGTCTATTGTACGCCTTTCCGCCTATACCACTTCTGCCTAGAGTGCTGAAGATCAGGCGCGACCGGGCCCCAGTCATCCTTGTGGCTCCGGACTGGGCACGAAGATGCTGGTATCCCGAGCTACTCAGCATGTCAGTCGATCCCCCGATTTGTCTGCCTCTTCAGGAGGACCTTCTGTCGCAGCAGCAGGGGACGGTCCTCCACCCGAACCTGTCCAGTCTCCACTTACATGCGTGGAGATTGAGCGGCGGCAGTTGAGGCCATTTGACTTGCCTCCTGAAGTCTGTAATGTCATTCTGGCAGCCAGGCGTCCCTCCACAAAATCGGTATACGCCTGCAGGTGGAACAAGTTTGTGGCCAGGTGCACAGCAAAGGCTGTGGATCCCCTTTCCTCCCCTCTTTCAGAGGTTCTCATCTTTCTTCTTCTTTCTCTTGCCCAGCAGAGCTCTGCTCTGGGCACTCTGAAGGGCTACCTCTCGGCCATTTCCGCCTTCTTAAGGCTACCTGATCAGCCCTCGTTCAAGTCCCCATTGTAAATAGGTTCTTAAAGGGCATCACCCATATGTTTCCTCCAGTCCCTTTTGTGATGCCTCAGTGGAACTTGAACCTTGTCCTTACCTTTCTGATGTGCGCCCCCTTTGAGCCCTTTCCTAACTGTCCTCTTTGCCTGCTCACTCTGAAGACCGCTTTCCTGGTTGCCATCACTTCTGCCAGGAGAGTGAGTGAGCTCCAGGCCCTTTCTTCTAAGCCTCCTTTCCTTTCAGTCCATCCGGACAAAGTTGTCTTGCGGACGCGACCCTCTTTCCTGCCCAAGGTAGTCACAGCCTTCCACATCGGGCAATCCATCACCTTGCCCACCTTCTTTCCGCCTCCGCATCCCTTGAAAGAGGAAGAGAGGCTCCACCGTCTGGACCCAAAACATGCGCTCTCTTTCTACTTAGATCGCACACGCCGGTTCTGGGTGGATGACCAACTCTTTGTTGGTTACGTGGGCGCTAAGAAGGGACGGGCGGTGCACAAACGGACCATCTCTCGGTGGGTCGTGTTGTGCATCAAGGCTTGTTACTCTTTGGCTCGTAAGGAGCCTCCTGTGGGGCTTCGTGCCCATTCCACACGGGCCACGGCGGCTACTACTGCCCTGAGCCGGGGAGTCCCCTTGCAGGACATCTGTCAGGCAGCAATGTGGGCCTCGCCGCACACGTTCGCAAGACACTAGTGCCTGGACAGCCAAGTCCGGAGAGATGGCTTTTTCGGCCGTTCCGTTCTCCAGGACTTTCTGGGGTGATCATTGGTTCGCAGACCCACCACCGGGGTTGGTATTGCTGGGGTATCTATTCTACGGTAAGGAATCTAATACTAACCTGTTTCTTTCAGTAGCACAGGTTACTTGCCTTCGGTAACGATATATCTGTAAGAAACAGTAGTTAGTATTAGATTCCTTACTGCCCCACCCATCCTCCCCGTTCTGCGAACCGATATCTAGGGTTAAGGTCATCCCTTTTGAGGGCCCTAGTTTTTATGGCAACAGTGTTGGTTTTTATCATGGCTCTGCGTTTTCTGGCGCGGAAAAGCTGTGTATAAGAACTGATGTCCGCGCGTGAGGCGGCGGCTAAGTACTCCGTCTTCCCGGCGCCAACGACGGATGCGGAGCCGCAGACGACGCCTAGCGACGCGCAAGGGTACTGCTACGCAAAAGTTTCCGGATCCAGTCTGACACCTGTGGGTATTCTACAGTAAGGAATCTAATACTAACTACTGTTTCTTACAGATATATCCTTACCGAAGGTAAGTAACTTGTGCTTCGCAGCTCGGTAAGGGGCTTCTAGCCACGCCAGCCCTATCCCAGTCAGAGGACCGCGCAAGTTCAGCAACCTCTGCGTAGTCATGGTTATGATTCGCCCCAACCCAATAGCCAGAGGTCAGGTCAGGTCATGCACCCACCCCCCCATCCCTCCTCAGCCCCCAACCCCTCCTAGCCGGATCCTCCAAGATCATTGGCGTCTAGTTGGTAGCAGGATACGCCATCACCTCCACCACTGGCAGGACATCACCTCGGACCGGTGGGTTCTACAGATAGTCCGAATTGGCTACTCCCTCCCTTTCGAGACTACCCATGCCTCCTACATACGATCAGCTGACTGAGGATCACCTTGCTTTACTTCGAAAGAAAGTCACATCTCTGTTGACCAAAAGAACCAGCAACAGGGTTCTAGGTGCCAGAAATATGCTGGGGTTTTTGTTCCCGTTTCCTTCTGGTCCCCAAAAAGGGCGGAGGCCTACGTCCTATCCTCAACCTCAGAACCCTCAACTACTTCCTCACTCTTGCTCAGGTTCTGTCTATCCAGGACCCGAGAGATTGGATCGTAGCGTTGGGTTTGCAGGATGGTAATTTCCATATTCCCGTCCTGCCTGCCCATCCCCTCTACCTGCGGTTTACGGTGGTCCATGAGCACTTTCAGCTTACCATGCTTCCCTTCGGGGGTGTTCACCAAGGTGATGGCGTTAGTTGCAACTCATCTGCAGAGATCAGGGATTCCAGATGTCCTGGCTGTTTAAGGCAGGCTCACCCCAGGCAGTCGTCTCCCACCTTCAGGCTATGGCGAGCCTCCTTCAATCGCTGGGGTTCACTATCTCCTGACTGTAGGAAAGTGCCCCTTTTAGCATGGTTTGCCCCCACTTTTTGCATGATGTTGATACTGTTTGACTAAGTGTGCCCTTGGTCCCTGTTAACCAGGTACCCAGGGCCGGTATTCTTATCTTGAAACGATACCTTTGCACCCCCAATTGGCCCCTCTCTGGCCACATGTAAGTCCCTAGTAAAAGGTACCATTGGTACCAAGGGTACTGTGACCAGGAAATTCCTTTAAGGACTGCAGCACATATGATGCCACCCTTAGAGGCCCTGTACCTTAACACACACACACTGCCCTTGCAGGCTGCCTGTTTTGGTGCTGAGAAAAGTGAAGCCAACATGGCACCTATACCTGTGTGCCCAACCCACTGCCTATGGTACAGATAAGAGACCCCTCAAGCTGGGTGCACTATACCACTGGTGAGGGCACAGGTGCATGAGCCCTGTACCCCTACAGTGCCTAAACCCATTCATTGTGCAGCAAAGCCATGAAGAATATATGGCCTGGGAGTTTGTCATTATGAACTCCTCAGCACCATAATGGCTTTACTGAAAACAGGGAAGTTTGATATGAAACTTCTCAGCACATTAAACCCACACTGATGCCAGTGTGAGATTTAATACAAAATGAACTTAGATGGCATCTTAGAGATGCCCCTTGAAAAATGTCCTGACTCTAATATCCTGGTTGCTCGCCAGCTTCCACCCTCAGACAAGTTTCTGGATCCCTGAGTCGAGAGCCTCCCGCTCTTTAGGTCCTGAAACTAAGCACATCCTGGGTAGAGGTGCCAAGTCTCCTCCCCCAGGATGGGCAGGGTCCACAAAAGGGACGCGTCAAAGGCTTGCGGCCTTTGTGAGCTGACCCCAGCCATTTGCCGCTCCCTGCAACTGGCCCTCACTGGTTCGGACTCCCACTTTGGGTGGGACAATCTGCGGGAAAACCAAGATAAGAGGAGAGGTGTACCCACCTTTGCCAACCCCACCCCTCAGGTGGGGGAGTCAAGGTGAAGCGCAACTCCGTCACCGCCATCTTGAAGATGATGGGACCCAGCCAACCAGAGAGAGTCTTATGCCCCCGACTGGAGGGTGGCATAATAGGGGGTGTACCCACCCCAAGGAAGGGACCCATTGGTTCCAACCTGTACCTACCTGAAACTCACTTAAATGTTGTATTTAGGGGCAACCCTGAACCTTGCCTCCTCAGACAAGAAAGATGGACCGAAGAGCCGTGCTGAAGGAAGAAGAGGAGGACCCCAACTGACTTGACTCCAGCCCTACCTGTGTGTCCTGACCTCGACCTGCTCCAGCGGAATCCCTGAGTGTCCTGTATCCAGCAGCCCCCCAGAACCCGCAGAGCCTGCCTGGCCTTCCCTAACAAGACTTTGTCTCCTGTGTGCACCGGATTTGCTCTCCAACATACTCTGTCTCCGGCCAAATGCACCAGTATGCACCACTCTGCTCCCGACGCTCACTGCCCGAGTTCCAGTGGCCCAACACCATGAAGAGGTCTCTCTGGCGATCGTGACCTGGGAGCTGGTGATCCTTGACCTAACTCAAGTCTTCCGATGACGCATGCATCCCCTTTCTGGAGGATCCCACCGACCGCGACCGGAGAAGGTAAGGAAAACCCGACGCCAAAAGGCCCCCCTCTGCACCAGACGCTGAACGGCTTTTGGTAGCCCAAGCAATGGGATACCGGCATCCCTCGACATCCCAATTTACCTCTTCAACCGGTGGTCGCCTCCAGAAGATCTTCTTGCCCGAGCCTGTAGTGTTTGTTCTGACCAGAGCTTCCCCTTTTCGAAGTCAACAGGGCTCCCAAAGTTGATCTAGAACCCTGCACCCAGCCGCCCCATATCCCCCTTTGCCCTGAGCTAAACCCTTGGAGTGTTGCTCCCACATCCAAGTGGCATGCCCGTGAGCAACCACCAACCAGTAGCCCCCTAATCCCATTGGATAACATTGGGACTCAGCACTCTGCACCCGGCCGCCCTAGTGCCTCTGATGGTGTTCTTTCAGTGCATCCTTGACCCTGGGGAAACCCTGGCTCTAACCTCTGAAACCTAATTCCCACAACCAAGTACTTCCCTCTAAACCGATAACCTAATGTTCGAGGCATGTGGGCTGCTGAATTCATATCGGAGGAGAGGAGTTGGCCTAACGGCGAAGGCGCTCGACCTCGGACCTGGGGATCTGGGTTTGAGTCTCGGTAACGACGCCAAAAACCTCCTGTGATTCTGGGCAAATCACTTAATCTCCCCGTGCCTAAAATGAAAGTTTGTCCTCATGTAACGTAACTGGAAAATATGTATAGCGCTCTGATACCTGATTCGGTTCGGGTCTAGTTCGCGCTATATAAAACTGTGCAGCAAAAAAAAAAATATCTGTGCATAGATCGTCGCCTAGTGTTGGGTCCGGATGATTGCACTTTGTTGTCCTGGAAGAGTCTTCGAAGTATCACGAGATAGGTGACTCCTCCCCTGGACTACAGTGCGCATGGGCATCTTCTCCATCCTCATATTGTTTTTTTCGCCATTGGGTTCGGATGTTATTCCTCAACTCCAACTTCGGAATCGAAATTAACCTACTTTCTAAGGCCAAAAGGCCTTCTAACTCGACGGTATTGTTCTCGTTCGGTACTTCTTGACGCGACCAAACTTTCCATCACGATCCGGTCGTCGACGCGGGCTGTTGGGCCTTTTCGACGCCACGTGGGATTGCTGTCGATGGAAAGGAGTCCGTTTAAAAGGTGCCCAGAATGCCACGCCAAATTCCCGTATATTGATAAACATACAGTATGCAACAGGTGTTTATCACCGGACCATAACAAACAAACTTGCTCAGCGTGTGCCCAATTCCGTTTGAAGAAAACTATCCGGAATCGACGGGCCGCTAGGCAAGAAATGCAGCGGCAAGCACCGGAAGCGGAGAACATCTTCGATGTGAACACGACCTCCCGGAAGCGGTTGACTCTGAGCTAGAAATTGTCACCGTCGAGGACCAGTCGGACTCCGACGACCAGATCACACCGGGGCAAAAAGTGAGTACTCCGCCCCCAACCCCACTTATTCCAAAACAAAAGGCTCCGGTTGACGCATCGCATAAAGGCCTTAGCCAAAATATGTCAAGGTTCGAGGCATGTGGGCTGCTAAATTCATATCTAGTGCATAGATCGCCGCCTAGTGTTGGGTCCGGATGATTGCACATTGTTGTCCTGGAAGAGTCTTCGAAGTATCACGAGATAGGTGGCTCCTCCCCTGGACTACAGTGCGCATGGGCATCGACTCCATCCCCAGATTGTTTTTTTCCGCCATTGGGTTCGGATGTGGTTCTCGACGTCTCCGTGTCGGAACCGATACACTTTGTTCTTAAGGCCAAAAGGCCTTCGTTACAAGCGTCGGTATTGTTTGCGCACGGTCTCGAGCGTCGTCCGACTCTCGGAGCCGGAAATCTACGGAGTCAAGTAACTCTTCAGACATCGAGGCCCTCTCGTCGCAGCAAGACCCGACAACCTTAACATGGAGCGGAGCCCATTTAAGTTCTGCCCCATCTGTGGATCCAAATATCCACACATCGATGTGCATCCGGTCTGTAATAAATGCCTGTCACCGGACCACAACGAAGACGACTGCATGGCCTGCTCTAAATTCAGGTCAAAGAAGACACTCAAGCATCGGCGCGCCTCGAGGCCCAGCGAGCGACGCCGGCACCCGACGACATATTCGACGACCCCGCGTTGGAAGGCGGTAGCCATCATCTCCAAGTTTCGCCTCCGTCGACGGAGGTCCAGTCCGATCCAGAGGAACACGTCCATGGACAGGGACAGGACACTGAATACGTCGAGGAGGTAGGGGACGACGAAGAAGTTTATGGGGCCGCGGAAGATAGCTCAGAGGAAGAGCTATGCCCCGAAGTCTATCTAATTCAGGCTCAGGTCACGGGATCGCCACTCGGCCTTACCCACGACCCCGCACCGCTATCCCCGGCCCCGCCTTCTCGCCCGGCCACGGACACTCAAGCGGAGCCGCCATTGCACGTATCGAAACCGAAACCTTCGGTTTCTACGGCACCTAAGATGGCTGACGTCCAGCCGAAATCGAAACCGAAACTCACGGATTCGACACCACCTAAGATGGCCGACGTCCAGGCAAAATCGAAACCGAAACTAACGGAATCGACAACACCTAAAATGGCCGACGTGCAACAAAAAAATATCAAAGCCTGCTCCTTCATAGACTCCATCCACCTCCGGACCACAGAAGTCGAAGAAGGCTGTCGAGCCGACAGCGCCGCAGAAGGTGCACAAGGACTCGTCCTCCAAGAAGGCCGTCCGTCAAGAGTCGGCCTCTGTTGCTCCGGCACAAACGTCGAAGTCTGTTCCCACGCCTTCGGACCCTCCTACGGCCCGGTCGACTAAACGCCCAGTCGAACAAAAATCGACTGCAAGCCACGAGCCGAAGACCACAGGCACTGCGCATCGGCACGAAGCTGTCGGATCTGCAGCGTCGGCGCCAAAGCCTGCCGTGGCTGAAGATTCGTCGACGCACATTCCGTCGACACCGAGGGACTCCAACGCCACCGGACACCAGCCGTCGGCTACAACACCCTCCGCCTCCTTCACTAAACAGGTCACCGACTCCCTCAAAAGGATTCGGGAAAAGACTTTGTCGGCGCCGGCTCCCACGCCATCGACTCCGAAACCGGTTGACACTCCTCAGAAGTCATCAGCCAAGCTTCTTTACACTCTTCCACCAAAGGCATTTGCACCTAAAACGGTGCCAAAGACTTCGGCTCCTTCAGCGCTTCAGGCCTCAGAAGACCAATCTGAGCATTACATCGATGCCCAAACAGGGACACTGACCCTTTACAAAAGGAAGATCACTTCCCAACCACTGGAATCCTATGTTATTCCACTGAAGAAAAAAAGGACTGCACAGGACATTCCTGTCCTTATTGAGCCTCTTCTACCACCACCAAGGAGGAGTCCATCACCTTCCCCAAACCAATCAGGGGGAGAGGATGATGATGAAGACGACCAATACAAGTTCCCAGTGGACAATGACCCTGATGTTCAGCAGGACACATATGACGACACTGGGGACCAAGGTGGACAGCAGGTGGTACATGATCCACAAGTTTTTGGGGCACGTACATCTCCAACGGAGGATTCTGCAGCATTTAATGCTTTAATCGAACGGGCAGCAGCGAATCATGATGTGGACATGCATGCTGACCCGGTAGAGGAAGATTTTTTGTTTAACACTTTCTCTGTCTCAGAAAGGACGGTTACAATTCTTCCTATGCTCAAAGGTGTCCTTAAAAATGCCCCAGAGATCTTTAAAGAACCTACCAGGGCACGAGTGGTCAACCCACGTATCGAGAAGAAATACAGGCCAGCTCCTGGAGATCCTGCATATATTCGAGGACAGTTGCCTCTAGACTCGTTGGTGGTCGCCAATGCCCGCAAGAGGGCAAACTCCCAAACTACGGGTGAAGCTCCTCCCCCAGACAAGGAGTCGAAAGTGCTTGAGGCATCCGGCAAGAGGGTGGCTGCGCAGGCTGCCAATGTATGGCGTATAGCGAACACACAGGCACTATTGGCGCGTTACGATAGGGCGCATTACGACACCTTAGAACAGCTCCTTCAACATCTACCTGATGAGTATAAGGAAGCAGCCGAAATGCTCATACAAGAGGGAAAGCTTATATCAAACGCTGCAATAAAGTGTGCACTTGATGTGGCAGACACAGCGGCTAGGGGAATTAACACTAGCGTCATGCTGAGACGACAAGCTTGGCTTCGTATATCTGGATTTAAGCCTGACATCCAAACTACAATCCTCAACCAGCCCGTCAATCCTGACAGACTGTTTGGCCCAGATGTTGACACCACACTTGATAAGATTAAAAAGGACAACGAGACTGCTAAGTCCATGGGGGCACTTCAGTCACAACAATTCAGGGGAAACACTTTTCGTCGCTCAGGAGCGCGTGGTGTTACCAGAGGACACTTGGGTCAACAATCACAATTTACAAAGGGTGGTGCACAAACCTCCTACCCCAAGCAGGGTAGAGGGGGATACAGAGGTAATAGTGCCAAGGGCAGAGGCAAAGGGAACAACAACTCCCGTTCCTCTGCCGCAAATAAACAGTGACTCTCTGTCACTGCCCCCTGACCATCCAACACCTGTCGGGGGGAGACTCCAGCAGTTCCTGCCAGTCTGGACATCCATCACCACAGACAGGTGGGTGAGAAAACTTATCCAATACGGTTATTGTTTGGAGTTAACATCCACTCCTCCCAACATTCCCCCAAGACACCGTCCTATGTCGGCAGAGCACTTGCACTTATTGCAGCAAGAGGTCTTGGTAATGCTGCAAAAAGGCGCAATAGAGCTCGTACCAATGGAGGAGGAAGGCACAGGGGTCTATTCCCTGTACTTCCTCATCCCAAAAAAGGACGGATCCCTCAGACCTATTCTGGATCTACGCCCCCTCAACATGTATATACTGTCAGAACACTTTCACATGCTGACACTGCAACAAATTCTTCCCCTGCTAAACCAAGGGGACTTCCTAGCAACCTTAGACCTCAAGGATGCTTATTTCCACATCCCACTCCACCCATCCCACAGAAAGTACCTCAGGTTCACCATTCAGAACAGGCACTATCAGTTCAAAGTCCTACCCTTCGGGGTGACTACTGCCCCCAGAGTGTTTACGAAGTGTCTGGCGACAGTAGCAGCGCACCTCAGAAGGCAGAACATACATGTCTACCCGTACCTAGACGACTGGCTTGTTCAAGCAAAGTCGGAACAACAATGCGCCGCGGACATGTCCCACACTATTCAACTCCTTCACAGTCTGGGATTCTCGCTAAACTACCCAAAGTCGCACCTTCAACCAGCCCATATGCGGCAGTATCTAGGCGCGACAATAAACACCCTGACTGCTATGGCTCAGCCGAACCCAGCCAGGATCAACAGCATTCAGTCACTGATCCAAAGGTTCAGACCGCAACACTCCCTACCAGCGAGAGTGTTCATGCAGTTGATAGGCATGATGGCCTCCTGCATTTTCATAGTCCCGCACGCGAGGTTGCACATGCGTCCTCTCCAAGAATGCTTGGCAAATCAGTGGACACAGGCTCGGGGACGACTGACGGACCTAGTGTTGGTGACCGGCCGGGCATACAACTCTCTGCATTGGTGGAAACCACACAACCTTTGCAAGGGACGACCGTTCCAAGAGCCTGTGCCACAGATTATCCTGACGACAGACGCATCTCTCCAAGGATGGGGAGCTCATGTGCTCCACTACACTGTGCAGGGACTGTGGTCCACTCAACAACAGAAGTTGCACATCAACTACCTGGAATTGATGGCAATCTTCATGGCGATAAAGTCCTTCAAGGTACATTTGTGCAACAAAGTCGTGTTGATCCGGACGGACAACATGACAGCCATGTACTACATCTAAAAGCAAGGAGGTACTCACTCACCACAGCTGTCTCATCTGGCTCAGAGCATGTGGAAGTGGGCCATTCAGAGGAACATTTTCCTCATGGCAGAACACCTCCCCGGCAAGGACAATCAGATGGCGGATCTGCTCAGCAGGTACAGCCATCAAATGCACGAGTGGGAGATACATCCATCAGTGCTCCACCCGTACTTCCAGCAGTGGGGTCATCCAGAGATAGACCTGTTTGCCACAAGGGAAAACGCAAAATGCCAAAGCTTTGCCGCCAGGTTCCCTCATCCGCAATCGCAGGGAAATGCGATATGGATGAACTGGTCAGGCAAATTTGCGTACGCTTTTCCCCCAGCGCCTCTCATTCCGCTGGTGGCAAGAAAGCTAAAGCAACAATCGATGACTCTCATCCTAGTTGCTCCAACATGGGCACGCCAACCATGGTACACCACGTTTCTAGAACTTTCCGTGGTACCGCATCAAAGGCTGCATCTCACACCCAGCCTCTTGACGCAGAGCCATGGCGACATTCAGCATCCAGATCCGCAACAGCTCAATCTGGCGATCTGGCTCCTGAGGTCTTAGAATTTGGCTACCTCAACCTGCCTCCTGAATGCATGGACATCATCCGGGAGGCAAGGAAGCCCACGACCAGAGCTTGCTATGCTGCAAAATGGAAGCGGTTTGTCATTTACTGTACAGACAACGATATCAACCCGCTAGATGCATCCATTCCTAACATCATCTGCTATTTGTTACATCTTTACAAATGCAATCTGGCATACGCTTCCATTCGGATACATTTATCCGCCTTAGCGGCTTACCTCCAGAATAGGCAGCACCTCTCTGTTTTCAGGGTGCCTGCCATTAAAGCCTTCCTAGAGGGACTGAAACGAGTCATCCCTCCTAGAACTCCACCAGCTCCTGTGTGGAACCTCGATGTGGTCCTCACTAGGCTGATGGGCCCACCTTTCGAGCCACTGCACTCCTGCGAACTTCAGTTTCTGACGTGGAAAGTGGATTTTCTCATTGCTATCACGTCGCTCAGACGTGTTAGTGAGCTGCAAGCGCTCACAATCCAAGAGCCATTCATCCAAATACACTCTAACAGGGTAGTGCTCCGCACTAACCCCAAATTCCTTCCAAAGGTGGTGTCACAGTTTCATTTCAACCAAACTATTGACCTGCCTGCATTTTTCCAAAACCCGCAAACGGTAGCAGAAAGAATGCTTCATACATTAGACGTTCGGAGGGCGCTAATGTACTACATTGACAGAACACAACCCTTTAGGAAGACACAACAACTTTTTGTTGCCTTCTCAGCACAACACAAAGGCAACCCCATTTCCAAAGCAGGAATAGCCAGATGGATTGTTAAATGCGTTCAAATCTGTTATCAAAAGGCTAAACGCACTTTAACAATACCCCCAAGGGCGCACTCCACACGCAAATTGGGGGCCTCCATGGCTTTCCTGGGGAACATTCCTTTAGAAGACATTTGTAGAGCAGCCACATGGTCTACCCCACACACATTTACCAAGCATTATTGCGTAGATGTGCATTCCAAACAGCAAGCAGCTGTAGGACAGGCTGTTCTCAAGACACTTTTTCAAGCTTCTGCAGCTGGCACGGGCAACCGCCCTTAATGGAGGGACTGCTGTGTATTCTATGCACTAGATATGAATTTAGCAGCCAACATGCCTCGAACTGAATATGCTACTTACCAGTATGCATCTGTTCTTGGCATGTAGGGCTGCTAACATTCATATCGCCCGCCCTCCTCCCCGGTGCCCGTAGCGGCTGCAGACACTCTCTTGCATTCATCATTAGCATGGACATCCTGTACACTGTTTCACTCCATCTCTGCCACAATGGCTAAAAACAATCTGGGGATGGAGTCGATGCCCATGCACACTGTAGTCCAGGGGAGGAGCCACCTATCTCGTGATACTTCGAAGACTCTTCCAGGACAACAATGTGCAATCATCCGGACCCAACACTAGGCGGCGATCTATGCACTAGATATGAATGTTAGCAGCCCTACATGCCAAGAACAGATGCATACTGGTAAGTAGCATATTCATTACTTCAGAAGCCCCTCCTCCGGTTCAGCTCCGAAGCCCAAAACTAAGCCTTTTGATGCAAAGTAACACTCTCCCTAAAAAGGTAGTCGACCCGGAAAAGGTTGTCGAACCGACGGGCATCGAACCAAAGAAGGGTGTCGACCCAAAAATCGTCGAACCGAAAAAGATTCTCGAACAAAAGGTCGGCCAACCCAAGAAAGCTATCGAACCGAAAGCTCTGGAACCGAAAAAGAGTCATAAGCCACAAAAGGTCATTAATCCAAAGAAGATACTTGACCCTAAGAAAAAGCCCGTCGACACGGAAAAAAACGTCGACTGGAACAAAAACATAGTCGAATAAAGTAGTCTAGTGCAAAAAAACAGACAAATGTATCGAACCAAAGACTCCGGTCGATCCGAAACAGGTTGTCGATCCAAAGAAGGTCGCCAAACCAAAAAAGACTGTTAAAAACATCGACAAGGACAAAGTCGTCGAACCGAAAAAGGCCTACGACCCGAAGGCAACAGTCGAAACAGAGACAGCTCCTCGACCTAAGGCTCTCGAGCCAAAAAGTCACGGACTAGTCACCAAGCCAAAAACATCGGCACCAAGGCCACGGACAGTTGAGGAAGAACTCTTCCATCCTGATCCAGTGAGAGGAACAATCTAAACTGTACATAGACCCTGAAACAGGAAAGGTTACAGTTTATCATCAGAAAAAGAGACCATTGGACACGGACACTCCTTCCCCTGTTCCTCCAAAGAAAAAAGACTTCGGGACATCTCCATCTAGACCTTTTACTCCTCCTCCTCTCTATCCTAATATGCCTTTTGTGCCTTAATCTCCTACACATTCACAGTATGATGAGGAAGAGAACATGGGAGTAGATCCTTATAACGATTTTGATGAGCCACATGATCCAGATGCACAAGATCCTGATACACAAAATAACCCATGGGATGACCAAAACGATCCATATGATCCACAGCCCATACCAGACACCTCCACATACCCTCCAAAGCCGTCGCCTACTGACGACACCATTCTTTTCAATCAACTTCTAGATAGGGCAGCAAAATATCACAATGTGGACATGCACACTGACCCCATAGAAGAGGACTTTTTATTTGACACCTTTCCTACTGAGAAAAATGTCAGGACACTACCTATGTTAAAAGGGGTACTCAAACATGCGCCAGACATATTCAAAGATCCAGCCAGAGCGCGTGTACTCAATCCCAGAGTATAAGGCAGCCCCTTCCGACCCCGCCTATATCAAATCACAATTGCCTTTAGACTCACTAGTAGTGGCAAACGCCCGAAAAAGAGCCAACTCTCAAACAGAAGATGTTCCCCCTCCCGAGAAGGAGTCTAAGATTTTAGAAGCTTCAGGCAAAAGGATGGCCTCACAAGCTGCAAATTCATGGAGGATTGAAAACACACAGGCTTTATTAGCACGCTATGATAGAGCGCACTATGATTAACTTGAAGGTCTGCTGCAACACTTACCAGAACCTTTTAAAGCTAAAGCTAACGACCTCATTCAGGAAGGCAAATTTATAACTAATGCTTCCATTAAATGTGCTCTTGACGCAGCTGATACAGCAGCAAGATCCATTAATACTAGTGTATTACTACGCAGGCATGCGTGGTTACGCATCTCTGGTTTTAAGAACGAGGTGCAATCCACAATCCTCAACCAACCAGTTAACCCAGATTTCCTGTTTGGTCCAGCAGTAGACTCAATCTTAGACAAAATGAAAAAGATACTGAAACTGCTAAGTCTATGGGCGCACTTCAGTTTCAACAACACAGAGGTTCCTTTCGTCGCTCCTCTTACAGAGGCTCCGCACGAGGCAACACATCACAAGCTTCCTCTACATTCAAAAGTAACACCCAGAGTACCTTTAATAAAGGCTCCTACAGAGGGGGTTATAGAGGAAACAATAACGAGGGCAGGGGACGCAGAGGCAATAACACCAGAGCCTCCACTGCCACCAAACAGTGACTTTTTCACACTACCTCCGGACCACCAAACACCGGTCGGAGGCAGAATAAAACCATTCCTACCAGTCTGGAATGCCATTACCACAGACAGGTGGGTGAGATAAATTATCCAGTATGGTTACGGCCTGGAACTCACTTCTACTCCACCCAACATACCACCCAAACATCGTCCTATGTCCAAATAACACATCACACTGTTACAACAAGAGGTCGCGTCCATGCTAGAAAAGGGAGCCATAGAGCCAATCCCTTTTCAACACCAGGGGACAGGAGTATACTCTCTATACTTCCTAATTCCCAAGAAGGATGGGTCCCTCAGACCCATTCTAGACCTCAGACCGCTAAATCAATACATACTCTCAGAGCATTTCCATATGATTACGCTACAGCAAATACTCCCGTTACTCCAGCAAAATGACTTCCTTGCTACCTTAGACCTCAAAGACGCATACTTTCACATACCTATACATCCAGCTCACAGGAAATACCCCAGGTTCACAATAGAAGGGCAACCTTATCAATTCAAAGTTCTCCCCTTCGGGGTAACTACGGCCCCAAGAGTTTTCACAAAATGTCTAGCAGTTGTAGCAGCACACCTCAGAAGGCAACACATCCATGTGTTTCCATTCCTCGACAACTGGCTAGTAAAAGCCAACTCGTACGCGCAGTGTGCAAGCCATACGTCTCAAACACTCAAGCTGCTGCACAGTCTGGGGTTTTCCATAAATTACCCAAAGTCACATCTACAGCCCTCCCACATACAACAATATCTGGGAGCCACAATAGATACCTCAGTAGCAAAAGCATATCCAAATCTAGCCAGGATAGCCAATATGCAGACTCTCATTCAAACGTTTCAGCCACAACACTCCTTACCGGCTCGAGTGTTCATGCAGCTCATAGGCATGATGGCCTCCTGTATATTAATTGTCCCTCATTCCCGCCTTCAAATGCGTCCCCTGCAAGAATGCCTAGCAAGGCAATGGAACCAAGCTCAAGCACAATTAAAAGACCTAGTGTTGGTGCATGGTCGCGCTTACAACTCTCTGCAGTGGTGGAACCCACAAAACCTTTCCAAGGGGCGACTGTTCCAGGAGCCGGTCCCACAAATAGTACTAACAGCGGACGCATCACTGACAGGTTGGGGAGCCCACCTACTTCAATTCACGGTTCAAGGGCTCTGGACAATCGAACAAAAACACTGCACATCAACCACTTAGAGTTGCTCGCAGTATTTCTAGCACTGAAAGCTCTTCAGAAGTACTTGTACAACAAGACTGTGTTGATCCGGACGGACAACATAACAGCCATGTATTACATACAGAAGCAGGGAGGGACACACTCTCCACAGTTATCTCACCTAGCACAGAGCATATTGAGGTGGGCAATTCCAAAGAACATCTTTCTCCTAGCAGAACACCTGCCGGGGAAAGACAATCAAGTAGCAGATCTGTTAAGCAGACACAGCCAACAGCTATACGAATGGGAGATTCACCCTCAGGTTCTCAAACCATTCTTTCAGCAATGGGGGCATCCAGAGATAGACCTGTTTGCCACAAACAAACTCAAAATGCCAGTACTTTGCCGCCAGGTTCCCACATCCGTTGTCACAGGGCAATGTGATATGGATGAACTGGTCAGGCAGATTTGCGTACGCTTTTCCACCAGCCCCACTGATTCCGCTAGTGGCACGCAAACTACGACTGCAGTCACTCACGATGATCCTGGTTGCTCCCACATGGGCAAGACAACCAGGGTACACAACTTTCCTAGAACTTTCAGTAGTTCCCCACCAAAGACTGCGCCTCTCGCCACATCTTTTAACTCCGAACCATGGAGAAATCAGGCACCCATATCCCAATCAGATTAACTTAGCGATCTGGCTCCTGAAGTCTTAGAGTTTGGGTACCTTAATTTGCCTCCTGATAGCATGAACATTATCAAGGAGGCAAGACGACCAACTACTAGAGCATGCTACACAGCCAAATGGAAGAGATTTGTAATTTATTGCAAAAATAACCAAATCAACCCATTAGATGCTTCCATCCAAAACATTATCTGTTACCTATTGCATCTTCAAAGATGCAATTTGGCATACTCTTCTAGAAGATTACATCTTGCTGCTATTGCAGCTTACCTACAAAATAGACAACACATGTCTGTTTAGAGTACCCCCAATCAAAGCTTTTATGGAAGGACTTAAAAGGATAATCCCTCCAAAGCACCCACCTTCACCAGTCTGGAACTTAAATATAGAACTTACCAGACTTATGGGACCTCCGTTTGAACCGCTACATTCATGCGAATTACAATTTCTAACTTGGAAGGTGGCATTTCTGATTGCCATTACCTCCCTTAGGAGGGTAAGTGAGCTACAAGCATTAACCATTCAAGAACCTTTCATGCAAATACATAACAATAAGGTAGTGCTTCGTACTAACCCTAAGTTTATGCCAAATGTAATATCCACTTTCCATATCAATCGGTCCATAGAATTGCTAGTTTTCTTCCAAAACCCGCAGTCAGTGGCTGAGAGAGCCCTACACACACTAGATGTAAGAAGGGCTCTGCTATATTACGTTGTCAGAACCAAATCATTCAGGAAAACAAAGCAACTATTCATTGCTTTTGCACCACAACATAAAGGAAATCCCATTTCAAGTTCAGGAATAGCCAGATGGATAGTTAAATGCATTCAGATATGCTACCGAAAAGCTAAACGCAGTCTAACAGTTCCCCCAAAAGCACATTCAACGTGTAAAATGGGGGCATCCATGGCATTCCTAGGAAACATTCCCCTAGAAGAGATATGTAAGGCAGCTACATGGTCTACCATACACACTTTCACTAAACACTACTCTGTAGATGTGCAATCAAAGCAGCAAGCTGCTGTAGGCCAGGCTGTCCTTAAAACTCTATTCCAAACTGCTGCAGCTGGTACAGGTGACCACCGCTAAAGGAGATACTGCTATACAGTCTATGCACAGATATGAATTCAGCAGCCCACATGTCTCGAACGGAATATGCTACTTACCTGTATGCATCTGTTCTTGGCATGTAGGGCTGCTGACATTCATATCGCCCACCCTCCTACCCGGTGCCTGTCACAGCTGCAGTATTTTTCTACATACATTTACATGGACATCTCTTACTTTTCTATACTCCATCTTTGCCAAAATGGCGAAAAACAATCTGAGGATGGAGAAGATGCCCATGCGCACTGTAGTCCAGGGGAGGGGTCGCCTATCTCGTGATACTTCGAAGACTCTTCCTGGACAACAAAGTGCAATCATCCGGACCCAACACTAGGCGGCGATCTATGCACAGATATGAATGTCAGCAGCCCTACATGCCAAGAACAGATGCATACTGGTAAGTAGCATATTCCTTCCTCCTTTATGATTGCATTGACTGTTTTTCTGTGAAAATGTTCTTTTTGGAGTAGGAAATTGTATGAGAACTTAAACTGTGTTTACAAAAACTGACTTACCTTTAGATTCTACAGAATGATTGCATTTAATAGTTCATCACGTTTAACTTCCACAAATGGTCAAGGATAGCGATTGAATGAAAATTATAAATGCAAATCCTTATTGTTTCTGTTTTAATGTATTTTAATTTGTTAATATTTAATTGTATATTGAAATTATCAACTAACTTTTTAACTTTAGATCCTGATTCAGAGTGTCTGTGAAACTATGGTACCAAAATTGGTTGCAGAGGACATCCCTCTACTTTTCAGTCTCCTATCCGATGTATTTCCAGGAGTTCAATATCATCGTGGCGAAATGACTGCTTTGCGAGAAGAACTAAAGAAAGTTTGTCAAGAAATGTATCTCACATATGGTGATGGAGAGGAAGTTGGTGGAATGTGGGTTGAAAAAGTAAGTATTGTGTACATATAGCTGCAGTGTATTTGTTTTCAGAAATCAACCATAGTCATTCCACCTCCCTGAGCACTTACCTCAGCAGATTATGGAGCCTCTCAAGCGTACCTCTAGTCTTACTTATTTTCCATTGTTTTTTTCTCTGTTCAAAAAGGTATATTTTTTTAATGTTTTACTGTGCTTCCCATTTTTACAGTATATAATCACTCCTTCAAACTACTGTCCTGATTGGTGCTAAGCAAAATGTAAACTAATATAGTTCCACTTTTTATTATTCTTGCTATGGCTATTTAGTTTCTTACATGTTGATAGGAAATTCGGTCTAAATGCATTTGCATCCTTTTGTTTTGCAGGTTCTTCAACTTTATCAGATCGCACAGATCAATCATGGGTTGATGATGGTGGGGCCTTCCGGAAGCGGGAAAACCATGGCCTGGAGAGTGCTCCTCAAAGCCCTGGAGCGCCTCGAGGGAGTTGAGGGTGTAGCACACATCATTGATCCAAAGGCTATAAGTAAAGACCATCTGTACGGGACGCTTGATCCAAACACCAGAGAATGGACCGACGGATTATTTACTCATGTTCTGAGGAAGTAAGCTGGCTGATTCCTAGTGCATTCATTTGTACACAAACCGTAAAAGTGGTTGCTGCTGTCAATGTCTACAGCTTGTTTCATATATATATATATATATATATATATATATATATATATATATATATATATATATATATATATATATATATATATATATATATATATATATATATATATATATGCTACAGCTGTAAATATTTTAACAAGCAACGCTTGTAGTATCTGCTTGCCTGACAGTTCACTGCTAACATGTATAAAACTAATGTAACTTATTCCCATGCACTATTCTAGCTCATTATCCTCCGATTATTTGTGGCCATTTGTATATTTAAAATGTTAGACGTCAAAGGTAAGTTTAAAAGTAGCTACTTAATGAGAATTTTGCAATTTTTGCTATTTTATTAAAATCTGCTTATCTCCTTCAATAGAATAATTGACAATGTGAGAGGTGAACTGCAAAAACGTCAGTGGATCATCTTTGATGGAGATGTAGATCCTGAATGGGTTGAGAACTTGAACTCTGTGCTCGATGACAACAAGCTACTGACTCTGCCCAATGGAGAACGTCTCAGCCTGCCTCCAAATGTAATTGACGCTTTTCCTTTAGAGCTATATATCTGCAATCAAACAGATTATTAATAAGCTTGCTGTTTATACATGTTGTGCCTTCTTTGATATCCTTTAAAGACTGGGATGCTCATGATGGAGTACCTGCTGCTTTTTTGAAGTTCCTGGCCTTCATTCTATTTGCATTGTTGTCTCACAGGCTTTTAAAATGGACGATTCAACTTCTCTCCCAGTTAATGTTTTTATCTTTTGCTACTATGGCTATACACAGAACATCCTTCCCCAGAACTAACTTGCACTGCTGTTGAAAATATCGTTCGTTTCTAAACAATGTTGACTTCTGGGATACCATTCTTTTCTCCAGTTATATACGAAATCTCCTTTGAGCTTCAAGAGTAATCTAAAGATCCTATGAATTTCCTTTGGAACCTCGTTTTTCATTTGCTGAAATTAACTGCAGTTATGTTGTGCTTCGTACAGTGCTGCAGCTTGATATTTGGTATAATGTAAGCTTGAATAGAAACAAATTATACATTGTTCATTAACAGGTACGCATCATGTTTGAAGTACAAGATTTGAAATATGCAACTTTGGCCACAGTGTCCAGGTGTGGTATGGTTTGGTTCAGTGAGGATGTCTTGAGCACCGACATGATATTCAATAACTTCCTGGCCAGAGTGCGGAGTATTCCACTAGATGAGGGCGAGGATGAGGCTCAGCGCATGAGAAAAGGCAAAGAAGATGAAGGGGAAGAATCTGCTTCACCCATGTTACAGGTACATTTTGTAATTGCTCGTTAAAGTGAACTGTTTTTCACAAGATGAAATAAATTAGCCTTTCCTCTGTGGACTAGCTCAGAATACTCTTCTGTTTTATATGGCTGCCAAAATTGTATTCCAGATATAGAGGGCGAAAGTATTTTAGGTTTTCATGCAGATTTTCTACTTTACACTTTCTGTATTCCTCAACAGATCCAGAGGGATGCTGCAACTGTTTTGCAACCGTATTTCACTTCTAGCGGATTAGTTATCAAAGCTCTTGAACATGCCTTCAAGCTCGAGCACATAATGGACCTCACACGCTTGCGGTGCCTTGGTTCTCTCTTCTCCATGCTGCACCAAGCTTGTCGAAACATTGCCCAGTACAATGCTAACCACCCAGACTTCCCAATGCAGATTGATCAGTTGGAGCGTTATATCCAGGTAAACTGTTTTACTTTCTGATTTAATGATTGCTTTTACTACGATTAACCTCTTTCACTGTTCCTTAGTTCCTGGTTTACCTCCTTCTAGACTCCTTAAAAGTGTTTGTTCTCTCCGTAAAATACAGGCTATATACTATTTGTTACTATAGTAAGGACTCTAGTCTGAGTTTTTAGCAGGGTGGTAACAGAAGCTGGTATTGGGGGCTTTAGGAGGTTTTTTTCCCCTCCCTCACACCTACGTGGTAGGAGACAAACTTGCATGAATATTCTATCACTTTACCCTCCTTGTGTGACATTGTATATTTGGAAAGGGAGCAGGTTGTTGACTGGGGGGGGGGGAATAAAGTTTACTGTCATGTATATATGCATATATATATTATTTTTTAAGTCATTTTTTTTTCTTTCAGCGTTACCTCATTTATGCCATTCTGTGGTCATTTTCTGGAGACAGCCGTTTGAAAATGAGAGCTGAGCTGGGTGAATACATAAGAAGAATCACAACAGTGCCATTGCCATCTGCACCCAGCATACCCATAATTGATTATGAGGTAAATGCTTTTTAAAATAATAATTAGCATTTCTGTACTTGATCCATTTCTTTATGACCTTGACAAATATTTTATACACTTTTTGGTACCACAATTTTGCTTTGGCCCTGTTTCCAACATTCCCAGTCCTTTGTCTAGCGACATTTTAAAACTATTTTGTACCATCTGATAGACTACTAGCCACAGATTCTACTAGCCACAGATTCCTTAACTTAGAATTATCCCCAGCCGTGAGACTGGATCCAGAATTTTTTTTGCCACAGCATCTCTGCGCGCCGGCACCACGTGACTCCGCCCTGACGTTGTCCACGGACGAGACGTCAGTGAAGTCACATAAGTCCCACCCCGGCGCGCCGACGTCGGTTTCCTTCTTTTCTGTGTGCAAAGCGGATCCAGAATGAGTTCCCTTGACCTGTGTTTAGGCCTCTTTTAACGCTTTGCGTTGGGAACAGTGTGCTGCAGACTGCTTTTCCTTCCTTGCCTTCAGTGTTGCTCCCTCCGTCACGGGAGGCCCGGTGGTTGGACTCCTGGGGCGTAACATTTTCGCTTCCACTAGTGCTGCTCGGCGCGCGCTCAACACACTTTGTGTGTTGGCCGGGGCTACCTCTGGCCTATGGGATTCCGCGGAGTCCCTTCTGTCTTGCCCCTCCCATGAAGGTGTCCGCGCTGATCTGAAGCACCATGTGCTGGATGGTCGGGAGTTAGCTGCATTTATTCTCCGTTAGGCCTTGAATGTCTCGGATTCTCTCGCCCGCGCTGTGGCGAGTTCTGTGGCCCTCCGCCGCCTTGCTTAGTTGCGGGATAGCGTCTTTCTGGAGAATATTCGGGAGCATCTTGTTGACCTGCCTTTTGATTGTATTCTTTTATTTAACACCCATGCGGACTCTGCTATTCCACGACTCCTTGCAGGGCTCTGTCCTCCTGCCCCTCCGTAAGCTTCGGCTTGTCGGTCCTCAGGTGTGTTATGGGAGGCGTTTATCCCACCTTTCTCTCTGGGCCTAGTGTTTTGGTTGACCCGTCTGTGTGCTGTTTATGTCTTAGACTGCCTTCAGGGTCCTTCAGTTGGCCCCTCTGTACTTTTAGCTGCTGGTAAAGCCCTTCAGTTTTTGTGGTGTGTGTTTTTGGGCTGTTAGTGAAGCCGTAAAGGTCCTCAGATTGGACCATCTGTGTATTTTTTTGGCTGATTAGTAAGCCGCCTGTGGTGATACCCACAGGTCTTTTATGTTCTTGAACTCTGCTGCGGGTTTCCCTAAGAGATGTTCCCCCGTTAGTTTTGGGGCGTGTCATACCCTAGGTGGGGTACTTGTTGGCTATTGTATAGCTCTGTCCTAAGCTGGGCAGGTGTGGATACCTTCTTGGGTTCCTCACATTTCTTGGCGTAACTGTATACCTCTTGGTGCGGTCGTTTTTTCCTCCGCCTTAGCGCTGCTTGCGCTGCTCCAGGTTCTGTTATGCTCAGTATCCAATGGTGTTTCTATCCTTCTTCTACAGGGCTTGCCTGTCATAGATTTTGCCCTTTGTTCCTGCGGGATATCTGATTCTGTGTGTTTTGCCTTCCCTCTTCAGCGTCTGGATTGCCAGACCGATTTTTGTCATGCCGTCTACGGTGTTTTGTCGCGGTGTTTCCACTATATTATCTGATGTTTCGGCCTGGTCCTCTGCCTTGTGTTCCAGGGGATTCAGAAAAGGGGGTGGTGATGAACAGAGTGTCTGAATTAAGCAGACCACTCTTACCCAGTCCAAAGATCAGGGCTTGATCCATCACCGTTATTTAGCTCACTGCCCCATCCCAGCTCAGAACCTGGCTATATGCAAATTAGTCTGTCCCTGGCCCAGTGCATCATGGGACCCTTCACAGTCCGGCTTCCGAGCCAAACACAGCACCGAGACCGCCCTTATCGCAGCAACAGACGACATTCGAACTCTACTGGACAATGGAGAAACAGCTGCCCTCATCCTACTTGACCTCTCCGCAGCCTTCGACACAGTCTGTCATAGCAACCTTATACAACGCCTCAGCAACGTCGGAATACAAGGAAAAGCATTGGACTGGATCATCTCGTTCCTCGCCGGAAGAACCCAGAGAGTCCGCCTCCCCCCTTTTTAGATCAGAGGCCACCGAAGTCATCTGCGGCGTACCGCAAGGATCATCACTCAGTCCCACCCTCTTCAACGTATACATGAGTCCCCTCGCATCCATAGCGCGCCAACACAACCTCAACATTATCTCCTACGCAGACGACTCCCAGCTAATCCTCTCCCTCACCAAAGACCCAAACACCGCCAAAACCAACCTACATGAAGGGATGAAAGTAGCCGAGTGGATGAAGAACAGCTGTTTAAAACTGACCTCGGACAAAACGAAAGTCCTCATCTTAGGATCATCCCCCTCCGCCTGGGACGACTCATGGTGGCCACAGGCCCTAGGATCCGCACCAATACCAACGGACCACGCACGTAACCTGGGCTTCATCCTGGACATCTCATCATCTTGCTTCAACACCCTACGTATGCTCAAAAAAATCTTCCGTTGGATCCCCACCGAAACAAGAAAGACGGTCACCCATGCACTGGTCACAAGCCGACTGGACTACGGAAACACCCTTTACGCCGGAACCACAGCCAAACTACAGAAAAAACTCCAACGCATGCAAAACGCCTCAGCCAGACTCATCCTAGACATCCCCCGACAAGCTCACATTTCCGGTCACCTGAAAGACCTCCACTGGCTCCCAGTCAACAAGAGAATAACGTTCCGTCTCCTCACCCAGCACACAAAGCCCTCTACGACCTAGGACCCGAATACCTCAACACACACCTGTCCTTTTACACCCCCACCCGCCAACTACGATCGTCCAACCAAGCCCTCGCCGCAATTCCACGCATCCAAAGATCCACCATGGGAGGAAGATCCTTCTCCTACTTAGCGGCCAAGACCTGGAATTCTCTCCCCACCCACCTCCGCCTTACACAGAACCACCTCTCCTTCAGAAAACAACTAAAAACGTGGATATTCGACAAGTAAAGTTCCCCCCTCCCTCAAGCGCCTTGAGACCCTCTGGGTGAGTAGTGCGCTATACAAATTTAAACTTGACTAACTTGACTTGACTCTTTTTCATTGCTTGGGGGTTGACTCCTCTGCAGTCCTCTGAGATGGGGTCTCTTGGCTGTGCCTCAGCCCTTATCTCTTTATGGATACGACCCTCCTTGATGGTGTTGTCTTGAGGTAATTTGTTGTTACTTATCCGTTCCGGACTAGTTGTCCTTCACTGTTATGGATTGTGGTTGCAGACTTTCTGTTCTCTATGACATGACGTTTTTCACATGTTTTTCTGCATCCGGGGAGGATATCACCTTTGCTTTGCAAGGTTACTTCTCAGAGCGGTGCTCTGCTCTTTCCCTTCCATGACTTCCAGTAACACAATGCATGGCACTGTCCCAAATGGTGCTGTTCCTCACCATTTGCTTCTTCCCTTTCTGTTTACCTGATTGTTTCGCACACTGTTCCCATATTCTCACTGTTTTGTTTGTGATGGCTCCGCGTTGTGGCGCGGAAAAGTTCTCTGAAGAAAACTGACAGCGTGCCGGGTTGGGACTTATGTGACTTCGTTGACTTCACGTCCTCGGACAATGTCAGAGATGCTGGGGCAAAAAAAATTCCGGATCCAGTCTCATGCCTGGGGGTAATTCTGCTTTAAAGAATCTGCGGCTAGAATCGTATCTACCAGATAAATAGTTACCGAAGGTAAGTAACTTGTACTTTATCACGTTTGTCAGCATTGCTGCAGAGATGTCACTGATGGAACTCCTGCAGCGGAGTCTGGAGCCAGTTGAGACTGAATGGCATTGCTACCCTTGTTGAAGGCCTTTGTCCCATCCTAGTACCCCAAAATACAGGGTGACGTTTGCATAATGCAACTTTGTGTCTTGTTGCTCCTCTCCCACATTGTTCTCTCCTTCCCTTTCTGCCTCCTTTCCACTTCTCCTCACCCTCCCTTTTTCTTATATCTGGTATGTTCTGGAGCTAATGATGACGGGCCACCCTGTAGAACGAGGGATTGTTAATATAACACAGAATGTTTCTAGGCGCAGATTGTATTTTGTTCTCTCTATACCTAGCTTTCTAGGTTAATGAAGATGCTCTTTTTGTAGGTATCCATCACCGGTGAATGGTTACCATGGCAGTCCAAGGTTCCTCAAATTGAAGTTGAGACTCACAAAGTTGCTGCTCCAGATGTTGTTGTACCTACATTGGATACTGTGAGGCATGAGGCATTGCTGTACACCTGGTTAGCAGAGCACAAGCCGTTGGTTCTTTGTGGCCCACCAGGTTCAGGCAAGACCATGACACTCTTCAGTGCTCTTCGAGCTCTGCCTGACATGGAGGTAAGAAACTGGAATTTATATTGTGGAACTTTGAGAGGGAATCTTTGTTGCAATAAATATGTATGTAACATTACGCACCTCACAAATGCAAACCACACAACCCCAAGGCATTTATTTACAGCTGTAAGGGGGGAGGCAGCAAGCAATGATTTAGGGAACAAACAGCTATGTTATGCATGTTGTATGCAGGAGTTAAATGTTTGTGGATTTTGGATTAACCCCGTTTGTAGCTTGCTTGGAAATGTTTTGTATGATGATCAGTGTTGTGTAGGCCTTGGACGGAGACTTTTATTACAACTCCTGAGTATTGAAGGGTTCGAGGCATGTGGGCTGCTAAATTCATATCTGATGCATAGATCGCCGCCTAGTGTTGGGTCCGGATGATTGCACATTGTTGTCCTGGAAGAGTCTTCGAAGTATCACGAGATAGGTGGCTCCTCCCCTGGACTACAGTGCGCATGGGCATTGACTCCATCCCCAGATTGTTTTTTTCCGCCATTGGGTTCGGATGTGGTTTCGACGTCTCCGTGTCGGAACCGATAAACTTTCATCTTAAGGCCAAAAGGCCTTCGTTACCTGCGTCGGTATTGTTTGCGTACGGTCTCGGGCGTCGCCCGGCTCTCTAAGCCGGATATCTCCGGAGTCGACTAACTCCTCGGACATCGAGGCCTTCTCGTCGCAGCAAGACCCGACGAACTTAACATGGAGCGGAGCCCGTTCAAGTTCTGCCCCGTCTGTGGATCCAAATATCCACACATCGATGTGCATCCGGTCTGTAATAAGTGCCTTTCGCCGGACCACAACGAAGAAAACTGCATGGCCTGCTCCAAGTTCAGGTCCAAGAAGACGCTCAAGCTTCGGCGCGCGGTGCGCCTTGAGGCCCAGCGAGCGACCCCGGCACCCGACAACATCTTCGGCGACCCCGACGAGGAAGGCAATAGCCATCATCTCCAGATTTCGCCACCGTCGACGGAGGTCCTGGCCGATCCAAAGGAATACATCGGAGGACAGGCCCCAGACCTTGAATACTTCGAGGAGGTAGGGGACGACGAAGAAGTTTATGGGGCCGAGGAAGAGCTATGCCCCGAGGTCTACGTTGTTGAGGCTCAGGTCACGGGATCGCCACTCTGCCTTACCCACGACCATGCACCGCTCTCCCCGGCCCCACCTTCTGGCCCGGCCACGGACACTCAAGCGGAGCCGCAATTGCCCGTTTCGAAACCGAAACCTTCGGATCCTACGGGACACAAGATGGCCGACGTTCAGTCGAAAACGAAACCGAAACCTACGGACTCAACCAAACCTAAGATGGCCGACGTCCTACAAAAAATAACAAAGCCTGCTCCTTCATCGACTCCGTCGGCCTCCGGCACACAAGTCGAAGAAGGCTGTTGAGTCGACAGCGCCGCAGAAGGTACACAAAGAACCCTCCTCCTAGAAGGCCGTCCACCAGCCGTCGACCTCGGTTGCTCCGGCGCGGACACCTAAACCTCTTGAGACGCCTTCGGGCGCTGCTACGGCGCCGTCCGGTAAACGCACGGCCGACCCAAAGTCGACTAAAAGCCACAAACCAAAGGCCGCTAGCTCAACGCATCGGCACAAGGATGCGGGATCTGCAGCATCGGCGCCAAAGCCTTCAACAGAGCCCCGAAGCATTGCGGCCGAAGATTCGTCGACGCCAATACCGTCGACACAACACCGACAACTCCGAAGATCGGCCGTCGGTTCCGAAACCCTCTGCCTCCTTTACGAAGCAGGTTACTGACTCCCTTAAACGTATAAAGGAAAAGGCATTGTCGTCCACGGCTTCCACGCCATCGGCTCCGAAATCGGTGGACACACCTCAGAAGTCCTCAAGCAAGCTTCTTTACACTCTGCCACCAAAAGTGGCCCCAAAGGCCTTCGCAACCACGTCGGTGCCAAAACCGTCGGATCCATCAACACCAAAAGGCCTCTCGGATCCATATCTTGCCTCTGAGGAGCAATCTGCGCATTGTATCGATGCCCACACAGGAAAATTGACCCTTTATAAAAGGAAAATCACTTCCCAGCCACTGGAATCGTATGTTATTCCACTAAAGAAGAAGAGGCCGGCACAAGACGTTCCTTTACTTGTAGAGCCTATTCTGCCTCCACCGAGAAGGAGTCCATCGCCTTCCCCCAACCAATCAGGAGGGGATGATGATGAACAGCAGGACCAATACAATTTCCCAGTGGACAATGACCCTGATGTTCAGCAGGACTCATATGGCGACGCTGGGGACCAAAGTGGGCATCAGGTGGTACATGATCCACAAGGTTTTGGGGCACGTACATCTCCAACAGAGGATTCTGCTGCATTTAATGCTTTACTCGAACGGGCAGCAGCAAATCATAATGTGGACATGCATGCTGACCCGGTAGAAGAAGACTTTTTATTTGACACTTTCTCCGTCTCGGAGAGAACAGTTAAAATACTTCCTATGCTTAAAGGTGTCCTTAAACATGCCCCAGAGATCTTTAAGGAACCTACCAGGGCAAGGGTGGTGAACCCACGTATCGAGAAAAAATACAGGCCAGCACCTGGAGATCCTGCATATATTCGAGGACAGTTGCCCCTGGACTCGTTGGTGGTCGCAAATGCCCGCAAGAGGGCAAACTCCCAAACAACGGGTGAAGCTCCTCCCCCAGACAAGGAGTCGAAAGTGCTTGAGGCATCGGGCAAAAGGGTGGCAGCGCAGGCTGCCAATGTATGGCGTATCGCAAACACGCAGGCACTGTTGGCACGATACGATAGGGCGCATTACGACACCCTAGAACAGCTCCTTCAACACCTACCTGATGAGTTTAAAGAAGCAGCCGAAACACTCATACAAGAGGGGAAGCTTATCTCCAACGCTGCAATAAAGTGTGCACTTGATGTGGCAGATACAGCGGCTAGGGGGATTAACACTAGCGTCATGTTGAGGCGACAAGCTTGGCTTCGTATATCTGGGTTTAAGCCTGACATCCAAACTACAATCCTCAACCAGCCCGTCAATCCTGACACCCTGTTTGGTCCAGATGTAGACACCACCCTTGAAAAGATTAAAAAGGACAACGAGACTGCTAAGTCCATGGGGGCGCTTCAGTCTCAACAATTCAGGGGAAACACTTTTCGTCGCTCAGGAGCACGTGGTGTTACCAGAGGACAATTGGGCCAACAAACACAATATGCGAGGGGTGGTGCGCAATCCTCGTACCCCAAGCAGGGTAGAGGGTGTTACAGAGGCAACAGTGCCAAGGGCAGAGGCAGAGGAAACAACAACTCCCGCTCCTCTGCCGCCAACAAACAGTGACTCTCTGTCACTGCCCCCGACCATACCACTCCGGTCGGGGGGAGACTCCAGCAGTTCCTGCCAGTCTGGACGTCCATCACCACGGACAGGTGGGTGAGAAAACGTATCCAGTACGGTTACTGTTTGGAGTTGATATCCACTCCCCCCAACATTCCCCCAAGACACCGTCCTATGTCGGCAGAGCACTTGCACTTATTGCAGCAGGAAGTACTGGTGATGCTGCAAAAAGGGGCAATCGAGCTCGTACCGGTGGAGGAGGAAGGAACAGGAGTCTATTCCCTGTACTTACTCATCCCAAAGAAGGACGGATCACTCACACCTATTCTGGATCTACGCCCCCTCAACATGTACATACTGTCAGAACACTTCCACATGCTGACACTGCAACAAATCCTTCCCCTGCTCAATCAAGGGGACTTCCTAGCAACCTTGGACCTCAAGGATGCTTATTTCCACATACCACTCCACCCATCCCACAGAAAATACCTCAGGTTTACCATTCTAAACAGGCACTATCAGTTCAAAGTCAAGTCAAGTCAAGTCAAAGAATTTATATAGCGCACTACATACCCAGAGGGTTTCAAGGCGCTTAGAAGGGGAGGAGGGTTACTTGTCAAATATCCACGTTTTAAGTTGCTTTCTGAATGCTAGGTGGTTCTGGGTAAGGCGAAGGTAAGCGGGGAGTGAGTTCCATGTTTTAGTCCTGCCCTTCGGGGTAACTACTGCCCCCAGAGTGTTTACAAAGTGTCTGGCGACAGTGGCGGCGCACCTCAGGAGACAGAACATACATGTCTACCCGTACCTAGACGACTGGCTTGTTCAAGCAAAGTCGGAACAACAGTGCGCCGCGGACATGTCCCACACTATTCAGCTCCTTCACAGCCTGGGGTTCTCGCTAAACTACCCGAAGTCGCACCTTCAACCAGCCCATGTGCGGCAGTATCTGGGCGCGACAATAAACACCCTGACTGCTATGGCTCAGCCAAACCCAGTCAGAATCGACAGCATTCAGTCGCTGTGCCAAAAATTCAGACCACAACACTCCCTCCCAGCGAGAGTGTTCATGCAGTTGATAGGCATGATGGTCTCCTGCATCTTCATAGTCCCGCACGCGAGGCTGCACATGCGCCCGCTCCAAGAATGCTTGGCAAATCAGTGGACACAGGCTCAGGGACAGCTAACATACCTAGTGTTGGTGACCGGTCGGGCATACAACTCTCTGCATTGGTGGAATCCACACAACCTTTGCAAGGGCCGACCGTTCCAAGAGCCAGTGCCACAGATAATCCTAACAACGGACGCATCTCTCCAAGGGTGGGGAGCCCATGTGCTCCACTACACTGTGCAGGGACTGTGGTCCACCCAGCAGCAGAAGTTGCACATCAACTACCTAGAATTGATGGCAAGCTTCATGGCGCTCAGGTCCTTCAAAGTACATCTGTGCAACAAAGTCGTGTTGATCCGGACGGACAACATGACAGCCATGTACCACATCCAGAAGCAGGGAGGTACTCACTCTCCACAGCTGTCTCATCTGGCTCAGAGCATGTGGAAGTGGGCCATTCAGAGAAACATCTTCCTCATGGCAGAACACCTCCCGGGCAAGGACAATCAGATGGCGGATCTGCTCAGCAGGTACAGCCATCAAATGCACGAGTGGGAGTTACATCCATCAGTACTCCACCCGTACTTCCAGCAATGGGGTCATCCAGAGATAGACCTGTTTGCCACAAGGGAAAACGCAAAATGCCTAAGCTTTGCCGCCAGGTTCCCTCACCCAGAATCGCAAGGGAATGCGATATGGATGAACTGGTCAGGCAAATTTGCGTACGCTTTTCCCCCAGCGCCTCTCATTCCGCTGGTGGCAAGAAAGCTAAAGCAACACTCGATGACTCTCATCCTGGTTGCTCCAACATGGGCACGCCAACCATGGTACACCACGTTTCTAGAACTTTCCGTGGTACCGCATCAAAGGCTGCATCTCACACCCAGCCTCTTGACGCAGAGCCATGGCGACATTCAGCATCCAGATCCGCA
Source organism: Lissotriton helveticus (assembly GCF_964261635.1). Classification (NCBI taxonomy): domain Eukaryota; kingdom Metazoa; phylum Chordata; class Amphibia; order Caudata; family Salamandridae; genus Lissotriton; species Lissotriton helveticus. The sequence goes on from NC_136070.1 coordinate 419,851,698, forward strand.
ACAGCTCAATCTGGCGATCTGGCTCCTGAGGTCTTAGAATTTGGCTACCTCAACCTGCCTCCTGAATGCATGGACATCATCCGGGAGGCAAGGAAGCCCACGACCAGAGCTTGCTATGCTGCAAAATGGAAGCGGTTTGTCATTTACTGTACAGACAACGATATCAACCCGCTAGATGCATCCATTCCTAACATCATCTGCTATTTGTTACATCTTTACAAATGCAATCTGGCGTACGCTTCCATTCGGATACATTTATCCGCCTTAGCGGCTTACCTCCAGAATAGGCAGCACCTCTGTTTTCAGGGTGCCTGCCATTAGAGCCTTCCTAGAGGGACTGAAACGAGTCATCCCTCCTAGAACTCCACCAGCTCCTGTGTGGAACCTCGATGTGGTCCTCACTAGGCTGATGGGCCCACCTTTCGAGCCACTGCACTCCTGCGAACTTCAGTTTCTGACGTGGAAAGTGGATTTTCTCATTGCTATCACGTCGCTCAGACGTGTTAGTGAGCTGCAAGCGCTCACAATCCAAGAGCCATTCATCCAAATACACTCTAACAGGGTAGTGCTCCGCACTAACCCCAAATTCCTTCCAAAGGTGGTGTCACAGTTTCATTTCAACCAAACTATTGACCTGCCTGCATTTTTCCAAAACCCGCAAACGGTAGCAGAAAGAATGCTTCATACATTAGACGTTCGGAGGGCGCTAATGTACTACATTGACAGAACACAACCCTTTAGGAAGACACAACAACTTTTTGTTGCCTTCTCAGCACAACACAAAGGCAACCCCATTTCCAAAGCAGGAATAGCCAGATGGATTGTTAAATGCGTTCAAATCTGTTATCAAAAGGCTAAACGCACTTTAACAATACCCCCAAGGGCGCACTCCACACGCAAATTGGGGGCCTCCATGGCTTTCCTGGGGAACATTCCTTTAGAAGACATTTGTAGAGCAGCCACATGGTCTACCCCACACACATTTACCAAGCATTATTGCGTAGATGTGCATTCCAAACAGCAAGCAGCTGTAGGACAGGCTGTTCTCAAGACACTTTTTCAAGCTTCTGCAGCTGGCACGGGCAACCGCCGTTAATGGAGGGACTGCTATGTATTCTATGCATCAGATATGAATTTAGCAGCCCACATGCCTCGAACTGAATATGCTACTTACCAGTATGCATCTGTTCTTGGCATGTAGGGCTGCTAACATTCATTTCACCCGCCCTCCTCCCCGGTGCCCGTAGCGGCTGCAGATACTCTCTCTATATTCATCATTAGCATGGACATCCTTTACACTGTTTCACTCCATCTCTGCCACAATGGCTAAAAACAATCTGGGGATGGTGTCGATGCCCATGCGCACTGTAGTCCAGGGGAGGAGCCACCTATCTCGTGATACTTCGAAGACTCTTCCAGGACAACAATGTGCAATCATCCGGACCCAACACTAGGCGGCGATCTATGCATCAGATATGAATGTTAGCAGCCCTACATGCCAAGAACAGATGCATACTGGTAAGTAGCATATTCAATTCTTTACTTTGTTTAGTACTATTTAGTGTGTTTGATTAAACAAGATTGATTTAAGTGGCAGTTATTGCACTGTTCACTGTTTATTAATGCAGTGCAGACTGGATGGACTATTGAAAGAAAGTTGGTTTCCAAAGTGACCCGTAAGCCCTTTGAGATTGGGGATCTCAATGAGAGATGTGATTTAATGCAGATACTAGTTTGGTAAAACATTGAGGGCACTGCAGTGCATAGGGTAGAAAGCTGGCTCTTTATATAGTGGACAAAAACGAGGTTGTAGGAATCTGGCTCCTTTGAATGATATATCAAAATGAGATATATTGTGCAAGTAGTCCAGGGCTTCCTTTGAGTGGATAGGGGCTTGCTCTAGCAATCCCAAGGTGCTCTTTTAGGGAGTATTGTTGTCGAGCTGCCTTAGTCTTATTAGAGAGGAGTGCAAGACGTCTGCAAATACTCACAATAGTCCATAAATGATGTGCACAATTCAATATGGAGATCCATACCAATTTATATAAACAACATGTATCTTTACATATATTCAGGCACCAGAAGCAATACGATCAGGTAAATACGTTTTTTAATAGAAATACTTTTCTGTTTAAAAAGTTGACAGTGCATTTTTTCAGAAGCTGCAATGTTATCCTATGGGTGGAAAAACAATAGAGCATTCAGGTACAGTACAGCGACTTAAGACTCCAATCTCTGGGCCGTAAGGTAAGTGCAGGGCAAGGTCCAAGGCTACATAAGCCAGACACCACCAGCAGTACTAGGGCGGCCGGGTGCAGGGTGCAAAACTGCATTGGTGCCTTATAGCAGTCAGTGGGGACCGCTCTTCACAAAAAAAGGCTGAAGGTTTTGACTGGGAGGCCAGTCAGGCTGAACCAACAGGGGGACGCAGGTCTCATGATGCTGGGGATGTAGGAACACCTTTGCTCCTCTTCTCCACGGGCCTGAGGCAACGGCCCCTTAGGTGTCTGGTTTTCCTTACTGGGAGCTGGCGCAGTAGACTGGGCCTATGAATAGAGGCTTCAGGTGTCGTTGAGGAATCCACAGTGGGAAAACCCATGGTGACCTTGAAGTCAGGATTGTCTTGGGACCAGGTTGGCACCGTTGGCGTACTTCAGCTCCGGCTAGGCAAGTTCGGTGCAGTGGTCTTTTCCAGCTTAGGTTTCCTGTGGTCTTCGAGGCTCACTGCTCAGTCTTTGGTGCCTGCAGGTTGTAGGGGGACAGGCTAGCTGTCCCACTGGATTTCTTGGTTTCTTAGAAGTACTGGTGAGTCTCCAATGCTTTGAAGACACAGCAGCTGCTGGACATGTCAGCTTTTGTTGCAATTGTTGAAGTCAGCGGGCATGCCGGCAGGGTTGGTACCAATCAGTTGCTGGATCTTCTGTACTTGCTGTGCGACTCTTCTAGTCTGTCTTCTTTAAGTTGTCAGGATATGATCTTCTGGTGCCGGGGCTCTCATAAGTACTGAATTTTAAGGGTGTTAAGGGAGTGTAGGGTAGTAGCCAATGGGCTACCTACTCTTGGGGTCACTACGACCCATATATGGATTTGGATTTGGATGGGGATTTGTAAAGCGCGTAGCTACCCTAGGGCGTGCCAGCGCTGAATTGACCTATAGTTCCAGAGGGGGGGGTAGAAGGAGTGGAAGATTATGGGAAGAGCCAAGTTTTTAGTTGCCTACGAAAGGCCAAAAGATTGTGTTCTCTCCGCATGGAAAGTGGGAGAGCGTTCCTCAGTTTTGGGGCGTTGTAGGAAAACGAGCGCCCCCCGGATCGGGCCTTTTTTATTCTAGGAACACTGGCCAGGGAAAGGGAGTCTGACCTGAGTTGTTTGTTAGAATGGTGGGGTTTGACGATGGATCTCAGAATCGGAGGGACTCTTCCTTGCATTATTTTGTGTGTGATGCATAGGGTCTTAAAGGTGATCCTTTCTTTTTTTTTTTTTTTAAACATTTTTATTAATTTTAAAACACACAAATAACTTTGCAAGGAACAAAGAGAAACAAGGCGGCGTCATTACAATACAGAGTTGCATCATGTGGGGGGGAGTGGGAAAAGTCTACAATTATTTATACAATATCTGTGGCTAGAAATCTCGAGGGGGGGGGGCAGTGGGATCAACAGCAGTCCAATACATAACATCAAGTGGAGGAATCAGTGGGTCATGGGGATGCGGATGCAATATCCAATTCTGGGAGAGGGGGGGAACATATATCACCACGGTAAGAGTTCCATTGAGTCCATATCTTCCCCCATTTACGGGGCGTACCTCGAGAAATATACAGTTTTTTCCCTGAGCATGCACCAATCCATGTTTTGTTTCCATTGCCGAATCCCAGGCGGTCCCTGAGCACCCCATAGTTGGGCAATATCCCTCTTGGCGATCATGTTGCCCAGGGTCACCCATCGAAGCTGCGATACATTGTAGTCATTTGGCTCCCACACATTCAGCAAGCATCTCCTAGCCTCCGGCATCAGCCGCACACCCGTGACCTCACTCATCACTTCATGTACACGAGTCCAAAATCGCACTATCTCAGGACACTCCCAAATTATATGCAGGAATGTGCCCACGAGACCGCAGCCACGCCGGCACAGCCCATCCACAGAAAAGCCCATGTGTACCAATCGAGGTCCAGTCACATACACTCTATGAAGGATTTTGAGCTGCACAAATCTGAGGCGTGCCGGGATGGCCACCTCTTTGGGGGAGGAGATCGCCGCCTGCCAATCCTCGTCGTCGAGCTCTAATCCATCGCTAGTCCAAGTCTCTCTAAGGTGACACAAGAGATCGGACCTGGAGTTGATCAATTTTTTATAAATGAGCGAAATCGTACTGTCCGGGACGTGTCCGTCTAGTATTCTATCCTCGAGCGGGGACGCTTCCGGTATGTCTGTGCCCGAGGGGAAGACAGAGAGGACCGCGTGGCGGATCTGGGCATAGCGAAAAAATTTGCGATCGCCCAGATCGTATTCAGTTTTCAGTTCGTCAAACGTCTTCAGTCTCCCCCTGGCCCATACATCATTCACCTTACAAATACCTATCAAGTCCCATCTATCAAATCCCTTCGACTGCCAAAGAGACCCAAGTCTGTCGGAAGCATACAGTGGAGTGGCGCGAGTCAATTTATCAGTCCAGCCTAGCGCCATTGAAGCATGGCGCCATACCTGGATGGCCGTCCTGGTGGGACCCGTTACATTTTGAGGAGTGAGTCTGGAGTAAAGAGTTTTGTAGTAGTCACCACCAGGCAATAGCCACTTGTCCATTTGAAGGCTGGATTTGGCGAAGGGCCGTACATACAGTGATTTATCGCCCCTAATTGAGACGCCCAATAATAACGACAGATATCAGGTAGAGCAATACCACCATCATACCACGGGAGGGTCATTTTAGCAATAGCAATACGAGATCTTCCCCCCCACACCAATTGCCTCTGCAAGCTCTCAATCTCACGAAAATATTTAGTTGGTACTATGTCAAGTGTATTCTGTAATGCGTAGAGGAAACGGGGCAGCGACATCATTTTGAACAATGCCGCTCTTCCCAGGGGGGAGAGAGGCAGTTTACCCCAAGCAATAACATCTGTCCGGAGGTGTTGAAGAGGGGGCAGCAGGTTTTGGTCAAAACGCAGCTCAGGCTTCAGAGTGATAAAAATGCCTAGATATTTAAATCCATCTTGCGCGACCGCGATGGGACAGCCACGAGGCAGAAGAGGAGTGCCTCCCGATAGGACATATATACAGGACTTCGACCAGTTAATGACAAGACCCGAGTTCTTACGAAAAGACGTCAAGACATCAAACAGTACAATGAGGGACTTTCGAGGAGATGTTAGATACAGCAGAATATCATCCGCATAGAGAGACACGCGGTCCTCAAGCTCCGAATTCCATCTAATGCCCCTCAGGGACGGTTCCCACCTCAACCAGGCTGCCAGTGGTTCCAAGGCGAGAGCAAACAGGAGAGGGGACAAAGGGCAGCCCTGTCGCGTACCCCTGCCAAGTGCAAAGGGAGCAGAGACATGACCATTAACAACCACTTGAGCCAAGGGATCAGTGTAAAGCAACTTGACCCACTTAATGAACTCCGGACCGAAACCAAATCTGGCAAGAACTGCCCACAAATACGGCCATTCTATTGTATCAAACGCCATAGTGGCGTCCAGAGACGCCAAAATGGCGGGCTCACGAAGCGTCCCAGCTCGCGCTAGGACGCCATGCAAACGTCGAAGGTTAAGCGCCGTGTTGCGGTGCGGTATAAAGCCGGATTGATCCGGGTGAACCAAGTCTCCTATGACAGTGGCCAAACGCGTAGCTAGTAGTTTGGCCAGGATCTTAGGTTCGGCGTTGATCAGCGAGATAGGTCTAAAGGAGGCACAACAATCTCGAGGTTTTCCATCCTTGTGGATGACGACTATAGAGGCCAGTCTTTGGTCAGGGGGGAGGGAACCCACCTTCAAAGATTCGAGAAACATCAAGCGCAAGTGTGGGGCCAGCGTATCTGGGCGAAGTTTGTAGAGCTCAATAGGAAGTCCATTTGGGCCCCGACGCCTTTCCAGATCGGACCGAGCGAATGGCAGCAGCAATCTCCTCCACAGTAGGCGGCGCATCCAGAGCGCCTCTATCAATATCAGACAAACGGGGAAGCGCAATATCCCGTAATAGCAAATGGGAGTCCTGTTCAGATCTGTCAGACACTGGGGAGTATACTTCCCGGAAGTACTCGGCAAAGCATGTAACAATATCAACAGGGTCAGTGTATCTCTCTCCATTCTCAGCAACAATCACAGGCACAACCCGACTTGCATTCTCCCTTTTATCCAGCCAAGCAAGCAGCTTACCAGCTTTGTCACCTATATCATACAGGCGTCCCTGCTGCTGCCTGCCCATTTCCTTAGCGGCATCCGTGACTAGAGCCCTATATTCATATTGTTTCAACTCCAGCAAATGTAGCCCCTCCGTGGTGACCCCAGATTCCAAGTCCTTCTCCAGAGCAGCGACTTCACCCTCAATACGAACCACCTCAGCACGGGTAGCCCACTTAACGCTGCCGATCAAAGAAAGGGCCTGGCCACGAATGACAGTTTTGTAAGCCTCCCATAGCAAAATTGGGGAGGAAACAGAACCTACATTCTCCACAAAATAATGATAGTGTTTTAACCAGCTCGGCCCTAACCTTAGGATCCCGGAGATACCAGGGGTTGATCGGAGCCACACGGCCCGCCGAACCTCGTTGTGCATCCACCACCAACCAAAGCGGAGAGTGGTCTGAGATACCCCTCGCAAGGTATTTTACTTCCCGTATGGCGGAGGCTTGGGATGATGGAATAAGAATATGGTCCAATCTCGAGAGACTACCATGGGCACCAGAATGGAAAGTATATTGCGACTTGCCCGGGTGAAGCAAGCGCCAGCAGTCAGTTAGCCCCAGAGTCTCCAGAAAGTCACTCAACCAGGACTGGGCCCTCGGTAGTTCCCGGGGAGGGTGACGATCATGCATCCCAGAAACCACGGAATTAGTCACCACCAACCACAAGCAAACCCTCGGGGAGTCCCAGGATAACTCCACTCAGATCGGCGAATGTGGTGGCTTGGAGGCCCGGGGGCACGTATACAGAAAGCAAAACCACAACCTTCCCCTCCCAACGCCCAACAATGGCGGCATATCTTCCCTTATCGTCAATCATGACATCATCAATGGCCAAGGGGAGGGAAGTCCGAACCAAAATGCCCGCCCCTCTGGATCCCGAGGTGAAACCTGAGTGCGCCACAAGACGATAGCCACGCCTATTTAAAGCATAGCACTTGTTGCCGAGCAAATGCGTCTCCTGTAGTAAGACAACATCAGGAGACAAACGTTTCAGTAACTGCAACACTACACCCCTCTTGATCCTATCCCCCAACCCGTTTACATTCCAACACAGTATTCGGAGTCCTCTACCCCCCATCCCTGTAGTCAGCCCCACCCCCGCTCCACACTCTAAGCAACATCCAAAAACAGGAGTTTGTCTTGTCTTCGCCTTGCAAGTAACAATAAAACTCAAACCGAAACCCCCCTTTCCCCAAACATGCCCTAACCGTGTCACCCCCCACCCCGCACCCCTGCGGAAGACTAAAAAGCCCCATAAACTTGCAGTGTGCCTGTCGCCCTACCACCCAACTAGTCTACGAAAAGAAACCCAGGAGGAGAAGGACCCACTCACCCCCCCACCCACCCCCAAAGGACCAAATACTTGCAAACGATAGTGTCACGGCAGTAGCCACAGCACAAAGTCAACTATAAAGGAGCGGGGGCCGATACCGCTCTCTATTCCTGTTCCATCAGGCCTCCCTCCGCTCGATCCGATTGTCTAGGGCCCTCAGAATGTTCTCGGTCCGTATGTATCGAATCCAGCCAGTCACTCACGATCCCAGGATGGTCGAAGAAGAAAGTTCGATCATTATGTACCACACGCAGGCGGGCCGGGAAGAGCATAGCATACTTCATGGATCTGTCTCTCAGCCTCTTCTTAACCCCTTGAAACCCCAGTCTCTGTTTCTGGACCTGTTGGGTAAAGTCCGGATAAAAGCTGACTGTAGAGTTCTCGAAGGCGATGGGACCAGATTGTCTCGATGCCTGCAGGATAGCGTCTGTCGCGGAAATTAAAAATCCTTGCAATGATGGGACGTGGATTAGCACCTGTTTTAGGCAGGCCCCCAGGGATCCTGTGTGCACGCTCGACAGCAAAAAACTTTCTAAGACCCTTGGGTGCCAAGTGGTTCAGTACCAGGTCTTCCACCAATAGGTCCGTCGAGGTAGCATGCGATGTTTCCGGAACACCAATCAAGCGGATATTATTTCGTCTGGCACGGCTTTCAAAATCCTCCAGACGCCCGGAGAAATAGTCATTAGCTTTCCGCAGGTTCCCGACCTCAGCTTGTAAGTCAGACGTCGGTAACAAGGCTAGAAGTCGTAAGATCAAGGGATTTGACCTTTTCATTCGTCTTCGCCAGGTCTGCCCTAATCAAGTTGACATCTATGGAGACAGTGTCCAATTTGAGGGTCAAGGCCTCATATTGTTGCCCCAGTGTAGCCTTCATTCCAGAAATGGCGCCCATAACATCCCGTAACGAGAGCTCCTCTTCAATCGAGGGTCCATCCGGAACCATGGTCGAAGATTTAGACACTGCACCCGGTGATCCTTTAGTAAGGGTATACCTGTCCATAACATTCGATTGTACAGCACTTCCTCGAACACCCGGCTTGGACTTGCGTTTCTCAACCTCTGGCTTGGTGGCCATCTTAGATCCCAGACCCCGGAGGGTCGCTTGATGTCGGGTAAAAATGGTTACTGTAGAGGCATCGGGAACACCAAGGAGGATAGAATAGATGCCTGTCTCAAAACTGGAGGCGACAATAGTCTGGCGTCGAACGTTAAGTGGCCATCAAGGAAGGGCAATCAGGCCCTGCCGCACAGCAGGCAAAGTCAATCAGGTCTCCGGGCAAGAATCGAAACCGAAAGTGACTGCCGAGCCCAGATGAATCCTGTGAGCCATTGTTGTTCAATTACTGGCCGGCTGGCAGAGATAACATAGCCCGGGGCATCACCGTGGAGCAGGCCTGAGAAATTCGAAGGTCCGTAGCACCGGTCCCCAAAGTCCAAAACAATTTTCGAAGACTGATAAGTGATCAGCCGGGCTTCGCCATGAACAACCCGTCGTCCAAACCAGGATAAAATACAGGATAATCGGTGGAGGTGGCGAGGGTCCGGGAGCCCTGTGCTCACGCGACCATCTTGGGTGCGCGCGAAGCTCAGGTGATCCTTTCTTTAACCGGAAGCCAATGCAGACTTTTGAGTGCTGGTTTAGCAGAGCATCTCGGTTTGGTTCCGGTTAAGAGTCTGGCAGCAGCGTTCTGAGCGCATTGCAGTCTGTGAATGACTGATGACAGTGCCCCCAGGTACAGGACGTTGCCGTAGTCCAGTCTGGAGTTCACCAACCCCTGCAACAGCAGTTTCCTCGATTGGGGGGGGGGGGGATCAGATGGAGGATTTTTCGCGCCATTCGAATGAGGCCGAAGCAAGTGCCCGTGGTTTTTCTGGCCTGAGTTTTGAAGTTGAGGTCTTGATCCAGCCAGCTGCCAAGGCTTTTGACTTCGGGTTTAGGGGTGGGGGGTGATCCCATGCATGGTGGCCAAGAGAGGGAAGGTGAAAATTTGCATGGATTTCCCAGGAGAAGTAGCTCGGATTTTTCTCCGTTTAATTTTAATCGAGATTCACACATCCAGTGGAAGACGTTCTCGAGACACCTTGCCAGATTGTCTAGGCTTTTGCTCAACTGGTTTATAGAGACCACCAGCTGGGTGTCATCGGCATACATGACTGTTTTTATGCCGAATGGGGACATAATGTCCTCTAGAGGGGACATATAGACGTTAAAAAGTGTGGGTCTCAGGGAAGAGCCCTGGGGGACCCCACACTGTAGTGGCAGGGCTTTGGACACGGCTGTGTCATCCGACACTTGGAAGGTTCTTCCTTTCAGGAAGCATTTGATCCAGGCCAGAGACTCCTACCAAACTGAGCCGGTGGATGAGGATGGCATGATCCACCGTGTCGAAGGCGGCACTCAGGTCGAGGAGGATCACTGCCACTGATCCTCCTGCGTCTATGATAGTTCTTGCCTCTTCGACCACGGCTAGCAGAGCAGTGTCAGTTCCCTTTCCAGGTCTAATTCCTGTCTGGGATTGGCGCAGGAGATTATTGGATTCTAGGAAATTGGAAAGTTGGTGGTTGACAATTCGTTCGGCCACTTTGCTGATAGCCGGAAGAAGAGAGATGGGTCTGAAGTTGGTTAGGTCCGTAGGATCAAGGTGGGGTTTTTTAAGGAGAGCCCTGACTGTGGCTTTCTTCCAGTTGGCTGGAACACAGCCTAGTGCTAAGGAGGCGTTAATGAGATGGGTCAGAGGAGGGGCAACAGTGGAGGCGACCAGTTTTAATTTGCTCATAGGGGCTGGGTCTGATGGAGCACCACTTTTTATGGTTTGTAGAGTGGACAGAAAAAGCTCTGTGGTAATCTGGGGGAAAGTTTGGAGGCGTGGAGCCTCGGAGCAGAGGGCGGGGATGGTAGGGATTTGAAAGGGGATGGGGGCTGGAAGTGATAAAAGAATTTTATCAATCTTTGATGAAAAGAACTCTGCTAGCTGGTTGCATCTCATGCCCGATGGGTCGAGTGTGGGTAAGGGGTCTGGGGTTTTCGTGAGTAGGCGTACGATGCGATAAGTTTCTTTAGCAGAATTGGCTGCCGCTAATATTTGTTTCTCGAAGAAGGTTGCCTGCGTATCCTTTATACAGTTTTTATAGTGCTTGATGGCGGCCCTATACTCTTTTTTACTTTCCGTCGCCCAGTCCTTTCCCACTTTTTGTGGGAAGTTGGCATAACCCTGTCCTAGATGGCCAACTCTTATGTTGTGTCCTTTTCAGGTAGCCCTACAAAAGGGGATGATGGACGGAGCGTTTGAACAAATCAAACACTCACCCCCAGTCAACTGATCTGGGTTTAATCCATCACCATTCTTTAGTTCACTCAGCCACCCCAGTTCAGACATGGCTATATGCAAATCAGTCTGACCCTGTGCCTCATGGGAACAGTCCAGCCCGAACTGCCAAGCCATGTCTTCCCTGGACCGGAAACAAGCATCCTGGGACCGGTTTCGGATTCATAATCCTCATCAGCCAGGCTATCTTGAATCCAGTGGCCAAGTGAACAAGGTAGCCCACCATAGGGGTAGTACTAGCCAGAAGGTGGGTAGGCCCCCCTGACTAGCTAATTTTCCCCTTCCTGTCCAGGTGCAAAAGGGCTCTGAACAAAGGGGGCTGGCATCCTCTCCTGTGAAGCGAAACAGGTTTTGGATTTCAATGGCAATCGCTTCTTTGAATGCTAATCAGATGCTCACCCTGTTGGAGGGATATGAACACCCCCTTCCCGAGCAGGCTTTGTTTCGGACCTCCTGAGAGCAAATGCAAGAACCAGTCAAAACACCAGAGGCTGGTAGGTTTTCAAGGGGCCCATATAAGGTGCCATGTGTGCATGTATTAATAAATACAACACTGGCATCAGTTTGTGTAGGAAGCTGGTGTAGGAGAGTGGGGTCTGCAATCCTATGGTCACCCCAGATTTTTGCTTTTTGCTTCACTGGTTTACGACTTTCCCTGGCTGTGGGCCTGCTAATCAGACCCACAGCCTAGCTGTTCTCTCTCTAAATTGACAACCATGTACTTTAGATGCATTTACCAATTGGTACTGGGCCACCTTATCAGTCCCTGTACAGTGTACCTTAGGTATCCAGGGCATAGGTGTACCCAGGGCCTTACAGGGGCTGAAGCATGTATTATGCCACCCCTGGCTGGCCACCCAAAACTGACACAACTGGCTGCACGACAGCTGGGGCAAGGTGGTGTAATCACCCTTTGCTGTAGATATAGTATATCTATATCTAACCCTAAAATGGACACATATCCTCCTATCAGTCACTCCTATGGCAGGCCTTAACAATCCTGAAGGCAGAGTGCTTGGAATTATGTGAGATGGTGCTCTGGCATGAGCTGAGCCCGTTTGCAGCTTGCGGAACCAAGTCCTAATAGCTGTTCCATGATAACGCTATACCATATACTCTTAAGTGCATTATCAACCTCGCGGTTAAATGCTAACTCTGGTATAACATTATCAAAACATGTAGAGTAAGGTGTCATACGATTTGGGATACTACCCCCTCGCCAATTCTGGCGACGGGGGTAGCATTCCACGCTTCTAGAGGGACACGACATGTATGTAACTGTGAACCCCGGTTAAAGTTAACTCGACCCTTGGCATCACAAAATGGATGCTGCCACCACAGACACAAGTCTGACCTCCTGCTGCTGGGAGTCCTTCCAGCGAGGATGGCTTTGACAAAGGGTTTCCTGTCTTGGGAGGTGCTAGCACCACCCCAGACAGGACTCTGTGTTTTGGGGAGGATAGGCCTGAAAGGAATGAGACATGCCTGGGGCACACAAGGTGCCCTGTGCATACACCGGTTCAAACCAGTTGCTGGGGCATCCCTGCCCCAGCTCTGGTGGGAAACCGGACAAAGGATAGGGGGTGTAACCACCCCCCTTCCTGGTCCCACCCTGGGGAGGGACCTAGTCAGTAGTGCAGCCCCCTTTAGGAGAATAAAGGTAGGAGCTGGTCTCATTCCAAATTAGGTTATCCTGAACTATTCAACAAGAAGAAACTCTGGCCTTCGACGTTCTGCTCCACAGAAGACTGAAGAATCTCCCTTGTGGGCAAGGAGTGTCCACCCTGCAACTGCAGGCACCATCAAGCGTCCAGCGGCACCCCTTTGTCTTCTTCCTTCCAGGATCCAGACTTCAGAGCCCGACGAGACCCGGATTCCCATACCTCTCCGACCTCAACTCACATCTGCAGCAAAGCTGAGATCCGTGGGTGCGACGAGACACGTGGGACCGGCCATCTTGAAAGAAACTGCACTTCGCTTCCAGCACGACTCCCGAGGTAAACTCGACCAAGTGCTTTGGGGACTGAGCAGCCCCAGCCCCGAGCAGCCCCTGCACCGAAGATCAGCCCTCCAGCATTCACGAGATCTGCGTGGGGCCCTTCTGCTTGTCTGCTGCTCGACACGTTGTCTGATCACTTGCCGGCTGGCTAGTGACCTCCTAGACGACGAACCTTTGGATGTGCTGCCACAATGTCCGGAGGAGGTCCGGGCTAAACTCGCCCGAGCCCTTGTGGAGGGCCGAGATGCAGCGTGATATTCCATCCGGTGTGGGCTGGATACCACGGACTCACTGGGCAGGGCTATGGCTACGACGGTGGCGGTTTGACGCCACGCCTGGTTGAGGTCCGCCAACTTTTCGGCCGATGTCCAGGTCACTCTTCTGGACATGCCATTCGATGGCCGTCGCCTCTTTGGCGACAAGGCAGACCATGCGCTTGAGCGTTTTAAGGGCTACGGCCAAGTCCTTGGGCCTCTCGGCCACACGCCAGCAATCTGGTGCCTTTCGCTCCTTTCGTGGCCACGGAAGGGGCGCCCCCACACGTGCTGCCAGCCACGCACCGCAGAATATTCAACAGCGCGGTGGCAGCCGTGGAAACCGCCGTGGCGGCGGTCGGGGACAACAGCGAGGCCAGTCCACACCTCCCTTTACAGCTCCCGCCTCAAAACCTTCCCAGTCTGTGTTTTCAGACCCATGTGACGCCAGTGGGGGGCAGGGTTCGCCATCACCTCTTCCACTGGCGCACTGTCAGGTCGGACAGGTGGGTGCTGCAAATCGTCCGAAGGGGCTACTCCCTCCCCTGCGAGGTGACCCCTCCAGCCATGCCACCGCAATTCCACCGCGTGTCGGGGGATCACTTGCAACTTCTGCAAGAGGAATTCACGGCCCTATTGACCAAGGGGGCCATCGAGCGCGTTCCTGGGCCGGAAGTAGGGTGTGGTTGTTACTCCCACTACTTTCTGGTACCCGAGAAGGGCAAAGGGGGCCTACGCCCTATCTTGGACCTACGGAACGTCAGCGGCTTCCTCCGGAAGGAGAAGTTCAAGATGCTGACTTTGGCTCAGGTCTTAGCTGCCATGGGCCCTGGAGACTGGATGGTAGCGTTGGACTTGCAGGACTCTTGTTTTCACATCCCCGTCCTGCCGGCCCACCGGCGTTACCTGCGGTTCACGGTAGGCCACGAGCACTTTGTTTACCGTGCTCCCCTTAGGCCTTACCAGCGCCCCACGGGTGTTCACGAAGGTGATGGCGATGGTCGCAGCTCATCTGCGCAGGTTAGGGGTTTCAGTCTTCCCCTACCTCTTCGACTGGTTGTTGATGGCGGGCTTGCTCCAGACAGTCGCCAGCCACCTCCAGACTACGGCCGACCTTCTGCACTTGCTGGGGTTCTCCGTCAACGTGCTGAAGTCGCACCTGTGTCCCTCTCAGAAGCTCCTCTTCATCGGAGCGGTTCTAGACTCTGCACAGTTTCGGATTTATCCTCCCGAACAGCGATTTCGGGATATTCAGGCTCTGATTCCGATCTTTCAGCCTTTATCCCGAGTCTCGGTCAGGTTGACGCTGCAGCTTCTGGGGCTGATGGCCTCCTGAATCCTTCTGGTGCATCACGCCCGGTGGCGGATGCGGCTCTGCAGTGGGACCTGAAGTTTTAGTGGGCCCAGCATCAGGGCAACTTGTCCGACCATGTCTTGATCTCGGAGGGCACTGCAAGACCGTTGCAGTGGTGGCTCACGGACCGCGATTGAGTCAGTGGCAGATCCCTCTCCCTACCCCACCCGGAGCACGTGGTTGTGATGGACGCGTCCCTCCTGGGCTGGGGGGCAACATGGGAGAGGCGGAGATCAGAGGCCTCTGGTCTCCGGCGGAGTCCCGGCTCCACATCAACCTTCTGGAGCTGCGGGCGATCCGACTTGCACTGTAGGCATTCTTCCCCTCTGTCCAGGGGAGTGTAGTGCAGGTGTTCACGGACAACACCACCGCCATGTGGTACTGCAACAAACAGGGTGGGGTGGGGTCGTGGACCCTATGGAAGGAGGCTCTGTGCCTCTGGCAGTGGCTGGAACATCAGGGCGTGACCCTAGTGGTTCAACACCTGGCAGGTTCTCTGAACGCCAGGGCGGACGAACTCAGCCGTCGGTGCATGATGGATCACGAATGGCGTCTGAACTCTGACGTGGCGCAAGCCCTCTTTCAGCAATGGGGAGAACCTTGGTTAGATCTATTCGCCACAGAAGAGAACGCGCAATGTCATCAGTTCTGCGCGTTGGAGTTTCCAAGGCGGCACTCGCTCGGAGACGTTTTTGTCACGAGTGGAGTTGCGGTCTATTGTACGCCTTTCCACCTATACCACTTCTGCCCAGAGTGCTGAAGAAGATCCGGCGCGACCGGGCCCAGGTTATCCTTGTGGCTCCGGACTGGGCACGAAGATACTGGTATCCCGAGCTACTCAGCATGTCCGTCGATCCCCCGATTCGTCTGTCTCTTCAGGAGGACCTTCTGTCGCAGCAGCAGGGGACGGTACTCCACCCGAACCTGTCCAGTCTCCACCTACAAGCTTGGAGATTGAGCGGCGACAGTTGAGGCCATTTGACTTGCCTCCCAAAGTCTGTAATGTCATTCTGGCAGCCAGGGGTCCCTCCACAAAGTCGGTATACGCCTGCAGGTGGAACAGATTTGTGGCATGGTGCACAGCAAAGGCTGTGGATCCACTCTCTGCACCCCTTTCTGAGGTTCTCCTCTTCCTTCTTTCTCTTGCCCAGCAGGGCTCTGCTCTGGGCACTATCAAGGGGTACCTTTCTGCCCTTTCCGCCTTCTTAAGGCTACCTAATCAGCCTTCCTTGTTCAAGTCCCCAATTGTAAATAGGTTTTTGAAGGGCATCACACACGTTTCCTCCTGTTCCTTTCGTGATGCCTCAGTGGGACTTGAATCTTGTACTTACTTACCTGATGTGCGCTCCCTTTGAGCCCCTCCATAATTGTCCTCTCTGTCTTCCTACTTTGAAGACTGCTTTCCTGGTTGCCATCACCTCTGCCAGGAGAGTGAGTGAGCTCCAGGCTCTTTCTTCTACTCCTCCTTTCCTCTCTCTCCATCCGGACAAGGTTGTGTTGCGGACGAGACCCTCTTTCCTGCCCAAGGTTGTCACGGCCTTCCACATCGGGCAGTCCATTACCTTGCCCACCTTCTTTCCGCCTCCGCATCCCTCGAAAGAGGAAGAGAGGCTCCACCGTCTGGACCCAAAACGTGCGCTCTCTTACTATCTGGATCGCACACGCCACTTCCGGGTGGATGACCAACTCTTTGTTGGTTACGTGGGCGCTAAGAAGGGAAAGGCGGTGCACAAGCGGACCATCTCGCCTTGGATCATCTTGTGTATCCAGGCGTGTTACTCCTTGGCTAAGAATGTGCCCCCTGTTGGTCTAAGGGCTCATTCCACACGGGCCACGGCGACTACCACTGCCCTGGGCCGAGGAGTGCCCTTCAGGACATTTGCCAGGCAGCTACGTGGGCCTCGCTGCAAACGTTCGCAAGACACTATTGCCTGGGCAGCCAAGTCCGGAGGGATGGCTTCTTTGGCCGTTCCATCCTCCAGGACTTTCTGGTGTGATTATCGCAGACCCACCACCGGGGTTGGTATTGCTGGGGTATCTATTCTAAGTTAAGGAATCTATCACTAACGTGTCTCTTTCAGATGCACAAGTTACTACTTGTGTAACGATATATCTGTAAGAGACATTAGTTAGTGATAGATTCCTTACTGACCCACCCATCCTCCCCGTTCTGCGAACCGATATCTAGGGTTAAGGTCATCCCCTTTCAGGGCCATAGTTTCGTGGCACCAGTGTTGGTTCTATCATGGTTCTGTGTATCTGGCGCGGAAAAGTTGTGTATCAGAACTGACGTCAGCGCGCATGGGCGGCGTCTAAGTACTCCGACGTCATTCCGGCACTAACGATGCCTACGACGGACGCAGAGCCGTGGACGACGCCTGCCGGCGCGCAGGGGTATTGCTACGCAAAATTTTCCGGATCCAGTCTGACGCCTGGGGATATTCTAAGTTAAGGAATCTATCACTAACTAATGTCTTACAGATATATCGTTACACAAGTAGTAACTTGTGCGTTAATTAATTTGCTTACTGAGTGTGTACATCAGATGCTTAACACTGTTCTCTGATACTGCCTTACTGCTCGGCCACTCTACCACAAATAGAGAATAAGGTTCTATCTAACTTTCCCCTCTGCTTACCTCTGGGGTCAATTGGTCTCACACACTATACCTCATTTTGGTGTAGTATATATAGAGCCAGTTTCCTACTTTACCCTCTTGTAGATCCTCCAGCGCCTCAACAGTGAAGACTACATGACATCGCTGGATTTGGAGGATGCCTACTTACATGTTCCTACACACCCCAAACACAAAGTTCATCGGCATAAATACGCCAAAGAGACCTTGAGTTTAGGAGATCTCATTCTCAGGGTGATCTCCTAGATTTTACTCCACCGTGGTCCTTGCATTTCTTCACCTGTGGACTAGGGTGGGGGGAGAGAGGGATGGGGCACGTGAAGTAAAGCCTTTCCGTTTGTATTCTTATGGTGTTGCTGATTTCTTAGGATGTCCCGCTCGTGTACAAACATTTTGTTCAAGTAGTAAAGGACGGTACCACAAAGGGTAGTCTACCCACTGACTGTCCTAAGATCCTAAGACAAGGCCTGCTCTCATTCTGCCTGAACCCCACCAACACTCTGCTGTCGCTGCTACCCCCACCCACCCAGCCTTTAAATACAACAAAACCCTGTCCTCCAAGTAATTTGAACACCACATGTAAACTTATCTTTGGTGAGAAGTTCCATCAGCCCTACTAAACAAATTCCCCAGTTAGCTTTATGACCACACCGGTAGCACTTTCACAGTCCTTTACCTTAAATACATTTTTGAAAAAGCCCTCAAATCAATTCTAATATGATTTTGCTTTCTCCTTTCACAGGTTGTTGGATTGAACTTTTCTAGTGCAACTACACCTGAGCTCTTGTTGAAGACCTTTGATCACTACTGTGAATACCGACGTACCCCAAATGGAGTTGTACTGGCTCCTGTGCAGTTAGGAAAGTGGCTGGTTCTGTTCTGTGATGAAATCAACTTGCCAGACATGGACAA
Organism: Lissotriton helveticus; assembly: GCF_964261635.1. Taxonomy (NCBI): domain Eukaryota; kingdom Metazoa; phylum Chordata; class Amphibia; order Caudata; family Salamandridae; genus Lissotriton; species Lissotriton helveticus. Next base: position 419,869,922 of record NC_136070.1, read on the forward strand.
ATACGGCACACAAAGAGTTATATCCTTCATTAGACAGGTTAGTTCCCGTTTTAAAAATTGTTTGATAAATTGTGTAAATTTCAGTAACATTTTCATACCCTAGTTTTCTATTTTTCTGACCACACATTTCCACATTAATTAATTAACATACTGGATGGATGAAAATATCAGGAATGCATGACAAATTATGCCACTGGGGAGCTGCCATTGGTTAAAGCAAGGCCAGCAAATATTGATGTATTAAATGCCACTTGCAGTCATTTGTATTAGAGCTGTGGCCATCGACCTCTTCTTCTTTATTTTGGGTTCTTTTTTATCATGGAAAAGGTGATCAATCTGGCCGTGTTCGTAGAACATTACCAACTTGGAGCAATCAAAATGTGTTTTGTTAAAACAATATTTTTGAGTGGAATGAATATACTAAAAACATAAGAAATTGAAAGGGTTACATACTCCCACTGACAGAACAAATTGTGACCTTCAAGTTACATAGCAGCATTTGGGTAATATTCATGATAAGAGGTCTCTCCAGTTATTGTAGAACCATTTACGTTTGGTAAGTATTAAATGAAGATGCTCTACAGTCATTTTGTTGCATTTCTCTTGTAGCATCATAATCTGCATTGAGCTAGATTCAGTTAATAGGTTCTGTTGTGCCATTTGTAGCTTATCAACATCCTGCGTGCCTTTGACGTATATTTCATGTAATTACTATATTTATGATTAATTTCATCTATCTTAGCTATGTGTTTGGCTTAGTTTGAAGTCCTAGGTTGAAATAGGTCTTGGCAAAGTGGTTCAGTATTGAACTATGGAGTTTGCTGTGGAATGTGTTGTATCTATTAACTTATTTTTCATGGGGATGCTTCTTTATAATAGTGCTCTTGCGATCTGATAACAAGCTATGACATGGTGGGCATCCTTTCTAGCATGTTAATGTGTTCTGAAATGTATTCATTGTCAATATGGCTGCTTGTGTGGTTTGGTTTGCTCCGCAATGTTATTGATATATTTTCCTCCATTTCCCATCCTCTGGCTATTACTAGTTGTTTTAAATATGTTCATTTGACTTTATGCATAGCGCTTTATTTTCATTGACTTTGATAAAGCCTATCATGATTATGCACGTGAAGGAAAGGCATATTTTAGATGATAAGCATCTTAATAAGCAGGCTATTCTTTTTTTACAATGTATCACCAGTATTCTGATGTACTTGGCATAGATAGGCGTTACAGAATTGTTCAAGGGACATTAGACATCTGAACATGTTTGATAAGCTAGATTTTTCTTTGGTAACCGCTTTGCTCGTGACACCTCTGGATTTCTGTACTCTTATATGCTCACTGTAGGAGGGAAGGATCTGCTTCTTATGTTTACCCTCACTTTCTGCTGGTGTTTCACTGTTTTCTGACTGGGGCCCTGCTATCCAGGAACCCAACCTAGCTGCTTCCTCTCTCTGAATTGATTCCAAGTACTTTAGGTACACTCCAGTTTTGTTACTGGGTTACCCTTGAGTCCCTAGTATATGGTACCCTAGTTACCAAGGGCATAGGTACCCCAGAGGCCTACCAGGGTCTGAAGCATGTATTATGCCACCCCTGGGAACCCTTCCAAAATGACACCACAGGTCTTCTACTGCAGCCTGTATAAGGTGGTGTATGCACCCTGTGAGAAGTTGGCCTGATATATGATGCTCACTAGTTCTAGTGATCACCTTGTATCAGTCCAAACAACCCTTATGGTGATTGGTTGTAAGTCAACCTTATAGACCAGCTATCCTAATGGTAGCATGGACAAAGCAGTCTTAGGCTAAACTCTTTTGGCATGTGAAGCCAGCTGTTTTACCACAATATAACCCCTTGAATACCAGATGAAAGGACACCACACAGGTTGTTATGAAAATAAACAGTATATTTATTAATAACAAACACCGCTGAACTCTTTGAGATCAGAGGGCTAAGCACATGACAATCTTAGGAAAAATACGACAAGTTGCACAAAATTACAATGGTGCCCTAGGGGCACGACCAACCATATACTAAGTAAGTGGAATGTGAAAGTCGATAGAAAGAATGGAGCTGTCCAGAGGCTGTAGGATCGCTGGGACTACGCTACCCTAACTTTAGGTAAGTAATAGGAGGCCCACGGAACGCGTGTGCAGAATGTGAACTCGCACGCGAGATGCGTAACAACGTTTATGGACGGTACAGTTCAAGGTAAGTACGGACAATCCTGACTAGTTAGGACTAAAACGACTGTGGAACTGGACACTAGGACAGTTAAACTACCCTTGAGCACCGAAATGCTCTCGTTACCTCACCCACGGGCTGCGGGTGCATAGGTGTCAAAGTGTGTCGGGTTCTCGCGTTGAAGTCTATGGTGCCTTGAAGAAAAGATGCTGCAGGCGACCAGGAGGAAGATGTCCGGTGCAGAGTGTGAACTCGTACGCGAGATGCGGAACAAAGTCAATGGGCAGAACAAATTACGAAAAGGTAAGTAAAAGACAGTTCCAACTAGTTACGACTAAAACGACAGGATACCTGGACACTAGGAGAGTCAATCTACCTATGAGCACCGAAATGCTCTCGTTACCTTACCCACGGGCTGCGGGTGCATAGGTGTGAAAGTGTGTCGGGTTTCCGCGTCGAAGTCTATGGAGCCTTGAAGAAGATGCTGCAGGCGACCAGGAGGAAGATGTCCGGTGCGATCCAAGGGTGGATCGAGGAAGAAGAGGACCTGAAAGCAGAGGGGACAGTGTTTAAAGTCACTAGCCAGTGACCGGTGTGGAACCAGGAAATAACCAGATGCTGTTGTCGCGATCAGGTGAAGAGTGGACGCTTGACTCTGCAGCCACGTGGACCAGGAGGTGTCTTCGACGACCAGGATGGAGGCACGAGCTGTCCCACGCAGGCTTTCGCTGTCGGCGGTGTCGGATCCGGGATTGGAGTCATCAGACCTTGGCAAAGGCAACCCACGTGGTGAGTGGAAAAGGCGTCTGGTGCGGACTAGGAGAGTCCGGGGTGCCCCTCTTTTGGAAGGGAGCAAGGGCCAGTCTGGAGCAACCAGACCAGCAGTGAAGATTTCAAGGTTCGTCGTCTAGGAGGCCACTAGCCAGCTGGCAAGTGACCAGACAACGCGTCGAGCAGCAAACAAGCAGAAGGGCCCAACGCAGATCTCTGGGATGCTGGAGGGCTAATCTTCGGTGCAGGGGCTGCTTGGGGCTGGGGCTTCTCAATCCCCAAAGCACTTAGTCGAGTTTACCTCGGGAGTCGTGCTGGAAGCGAAGTGCAGTTTCTTTCAAGATGGCCGGTCCCACGTGTCTCGTCGTACCCCCGGATCTCAGCTTTGCTGCAGAGGTGAGTTGAGGTCGGAGAGGTCTGGGAATCCGGGTTTCGTCGGGCTCTGAAGTCTGGATCCTCGAGGGAAGACGACAAAGTGAAGCCTCTGGACGCTTGATGGTGCCTGCAGTTGCAGGGTGGACACTCCTTGCCCACAAGGGAGATTTCTTCAGTCTTCTGTGGAGCAGAACGCCGAAGTCCAGAGTTTCTTCTTGTAGAGTAGTTCAGGATTATTCTGGAATGGGACCAGCTCCTACCTTTATCCTGCTAAAGAGGGCTGTACTGGTGACTAGGTCCCTCCCCTGGGTGGGACCAGGAAGGGGGGTGGTTACACCCCCTATCCTTTGTCCGGTTTCGCGCCAGAGCTGGGGCAGGGATGCCCCAGCAACTGGTTTGAACCGGTGTATGCACAGGACACCTTGTGTGCCCCAGGCATGTCTCATTCCTTTCAGGCCTCCCTACCTCAATTCACAAAATCCTGTCTGGGGTGGTGCTAGCACCTCCCAAGGCAGGAAACCCTTTGTCCAAGCCTCCCTCGCTGGAAGGACTCCCAGCAGCAGGAGGTCAGACTTGTGTCTGTGGTGGCAGCATCCATTTTGTGATGCCAAGGCTCGAGTTAACTTTAACCGGGGTTCTCAGTTACATATATGTCGTGCCCCTCTAGAAGGGTGGAATGCTACCCCGTCGCCAGAATTGTCGAGGGGGTAGTATTCCAATTCGTATGACACCTTACTCGACATGTTTTGATAATGTTATACCAGAGTTAGCATTTGACCGCGAGGTTGATAATGCACTTAAGAGTATATGGTATAGCGTTATCATGGAACAGCTATTAGGACTTGGTTCCGCAAGCTGCAGACGGGCTCAGCTCATGCCAGAGCACCTTCTCATGCCAGAACACCATCTCACATAATTCCAAGCACTCTGCCTTCAGGATTGATAAGGCCTGCCATAGGAGTGACTGATAGGAATATATGTGTCCATTTTAGGGTTAGATATAGGTATACTATATCTATAGCAAAGGGTGATTACACCACCTTGCCCCAGCTGTCATGCAGCCAGTTGTGTCATTTTTAGATGGCCAGCCAGGAGTGGCATAATACATGCTTCAGCCCCTGGTAGGCCCTGGGTACACCTATGCCCTGGGTACCTAACGTACACTGTACACGGACTGATAAGGTGGCCCAGTACCAATTGGTAAATGCACCTAAAGTACATGGTTGCCAATTTAGAGAGAGAACAGCTAGGCTGTGGGTCTGATAAGCAGGCCCACAGCCAGGGAAAGTCGTAAACCAGTGAAGCAAAAAGCAAAAAATCTGGGGTGACCATAGGATTGCAGACCCCACTCTCCTACATACCCCCCCCCCCCAACTTAGGGACATTAAACTAACCTTGACCAGGTGAGTCTTCCTGTTCTAAGTGGAAATACCTGGAGAGACCATCTACATTGCCATGGTCAGTCCCTGGTCTGTGCTCCACTGTAAAGTCCATCCCCCGTAGGGAAATGGACCACCTAAGAAGTTTGGGGTTTTCACCCTTCATCTGATTTAGCCATAAGAGGGGCTTATGGTCGGTCTGAATCTTGAAGTGAGTTCCAAACAAGTATGGCCTCAACTTCTTCAGGGCCCAAACCACAGCAAAGGCCTCCCTCTCAATAGCTGACCAACGTTTCTCTCTAGGGGTCAGCCTTCTACTTATAAAAGCAATGGGCTGGTCATGACCATCAATATTCAGTTGAGAACAGCTCCCACACCCAACTCAGATGCATCTGTTTGGACAATTAAGTTTTTGGAGTAGTCAGGACTCTTGAGAATAGGTGCAGTACACATGGCCCGCTTTAGGTCATCGAATGCCTTCTGACAGCTAACTGTCCACTGAACTTTCTTTGGCATTTTCTTGCTTGTCAAGTCATTAAGTGGTGTCACAATGGACCCATAATTTTTGACAAACTTCCTATAGTAACCAGACCGGCCCAAGAAAGCTCTGACCTGTGTCTGGGTGGTTGGAGGAGCCCAGTCCTTTATGGCCTGTATCTTGCTCTCCAAGGGTTAAACCTGGCCTCCACCCACACTGTGTCCCAGGTACACAACCTGACTCTGCCCTATCTGGCACTTGGTGGCCTTGATAGTGAGGCCTGCCTTTTGCAGGGCCTCCAAAACTTTCCTCAGGTGGATCAGGTGATCCTCCCAGGTGGAGCTAAAGACAGCAATATGTTCTAGATATGCTGCACAAAAGTCATCCAACCCAGTGAGAAGTTGGTTCACCAATTCACCAACCTTTGAAAAGTGGCAGGTGCATTTTTCAAACCAAAGGGCATCACCTCAAATTGGTAATGACCTCCTGGGGTAGAAAATGCTGTTTTGGCCTAGGCACCCTCCGCTAACCTGATCTGCCAATAACCAGCTGTTAGGTCAAATGTTCTTAAGAAAGTTGCAGACGCCAACTTGTCTATCAGTTCATCTGCCCTAGGTATTGGATGGGCATCTGTCTTAGTGACAGCATTGAGACCCCTGTAGTCTACACAAAACCTCATCCCTCTCTTACCATCCTGGGTGTGAGGTTTTGGCACTAGAACTACAGGACTAGCCCAAGGGCTCTCTGAGGGTTCAATAACTCCCAATTCCAACATCTTTTGAACTTCTTTCTTAATGCAGTCCCTGACATGGTCAGGTTGCCTGTAGATTTTACTCTTGACAGGCAGACTGTCACCAGTGTCCACCTCATGGGTGCACCAGTTTGTCTGACTGGGGGTCAGTGAGAACATTTGTCTAAAGGATTGAAGAACCTGTTTGCAATCCTCTTGATGATGTTCAGAGAGGCTGTCAGAAAAGACTACACCATCTACTGACCCATCATCAGGGTTCTGAGTGAGCAGGTCTGGGAGAGGGTCACTCTCTTCCTTCTGCCCCTCATCTGTGGCCATGAGCAAGCCCATGTCCTCCCTGTCGACAAATGCCTTGAGCCTGTTTACATGAAGCACCCTGTGGTGGCTCCTGCGAGTTCCCATGTCCACCAAGTAGGTGACCTCTCCCTTTTGCTCAATGATGGTATGGGGCCCAGACCATTTGTCTTGGAGAGCTGCTGGGGCCACTGGCTCCAACACCCACACCTTCTGTCCTGCATGATACACAGTTAGGACAGCCTTTTGGTCATGCCTAGCTTTTTGAAGTTCTTGGCTGGCCTCAAGGTTTTTAGATGCCTTCTCCATGTACTCTGCCATCCTGGAGCGGAGACCAAGTACATAGTCCACTATGTCAAGTTTAGGCGTTTTGAGAGGTAACTCCCATCCTTCCTTCACCAGACATAGGGGTCCTCTTACAGGATGCCCAAACAGAAGCTCAAAAGGACTGTAGCCAACCCCCTTCTGTGGGACCTCTCTGTAAGCAAACAGGAGGCAGGGTAAAAGGATGTCCCATCTTCGCCTAAGCTTTTCAGGTAACCCTTTTATCATCCCTTTTAGGGTCTTGTTGAATCTTTCAACAAGCCCATTGCACTGTGGGTGATGGGGTGTGGTAAATTTGTAATTTACACCACACTCCTTCCACATTGCAGTCAAGTATCCTGACATGAAGATTGCACCCCTGTCAGAGACAACCTCCTTAGGAAACCCCACTCTGGAGAAAACTCCAAGTAGGGCCCTGGCCACAACAGGAGCTGTAGTGGTCCTAAGGGGAATAGCTTCTGGATACCTGGTGGCATGATCCACTACCACCAGTATAAATCTGTGCCCAGATGCTGTTGGGGGGTCCATTGGTCCAACAATGTCTATCCCCACTCTCTCAAAGGGTACCCCCACGACAGGTAGTGGTATGAGGGGGGCCTTTGTTGTGCCACCTGATTTGCCACTGGCTTGACAGGTGACACATGAGCGACAAAACTCTTTGGTGTCCTCAGACATATGAGGCCAGTGAAAGTGTGGGGCAAGCCTGTCCCAAGTCTTGTTCCGGCCTAAGTGACCTGCAAGGGGAATTTCATGGGCTAAGGTGAGGAGGAAACCTCTAAAAGACAAGGGGATGACCAGCCTCCTGGTAGCACCAGGCTTGGTGTCTCTTGCCTCAGAGTATAGGAGTCCATCTTCCCAATATACCTTATGGGCACCTGTAGCATTCCCTGCAGCCTCAGCAGCAGCCTGCTGTCTGAGGGGTTCAAGAGAGGAACAGTCTAATTGTGCCTGCCTCAAGTCTGCCCTGGAAGGTCCCCCTGTCCCAAGAAACTCAACCTGTTCAGGTTCAAGCTCTTCTAGGACAGTTCCTTCTGGGGTCTTTGGGTCAACCTCCTGTGAGAGCTGGTCCTCAACCTGAGGCAGGGGGGGAGGCTCTGCCTTAACCCTACCATTCCCTTTCTTGGGTAGTGTCTGGTCCATTCTTCCAGGATCCAGCACTTGTTCAGCTGGGCATTTCTTGGCCTGTGACCTAGTCACAGCAAGGACATGTGAGGAGAGACCTAGCATTTCTACATGAGTCCTGTACTCCTCATCTGACCACAATGAGGATTCCAAATCATTGCCCAAAAGGCAATCTACTGGGAGGTCTGAACTAACTACAACCCTTTTGAGGCCAGTTACCCCTCCCCAGGAGAAATTAACAACTGCCATACTGTGATTGGTAGTGACATTGCTAGCATTGGTCACTAGGTAATCTGAACCTAGCATGATCTGGTCAGGGTCCACAAATGTTGGTGTCACCATGGTTACACTGGCACATGTGTCCCTGTAGGCCTGAGCCATTTTTCCATTAATTAAAGGCGTTTGTCTGTATTTGCCAAGAGTACTAGGACTTACAGTAGGGGCCATATCCATGTCCCCAGTACAAACAAGAACTGCCTGAGTAGGTGTGAGAAGTTGGCCTGATATGCAGTGCTCACTATTCTAGTGATCACTATGTATCAGTCCAAACAACCCTTATTGATGATTGGTTGTAAGTCAACCTTATAGACCAGCTATCCTAGTAGCATGGATACGAGCAGTCTAAGGCTACGACTCTAGAGGGCGTGTTAAGCCAGCTGTTTTACCATCACATATACCCCTTGAACACCAAGTGAAAGGACACCACACAAGTTGTTATGAAAATAAATGTATATTTATTTCTAACAAGACTACCCTGGCTCTTTATGAGACAGGGAGCTAAGCACACAACGAAACTCTTACGAAAATACTTAGTCGCACAATTTACACAAATGCCCGAGGGGCACGAAAAACCATATACACAAGAAGTGGAATGCGAAATTACTAGCAGGTAAGTACTATTCTCATAGGCTTTAGAATTGCTAGGACTGGACTACTGAACCTTTAGATTACAAGCAGGAGGCCTAGGGACGTCGTGTGCAGAGTGGGGAACTCTCACGCGTAAGGCGGGAAAAAGTCTATGGAGGCTAGCAAAGACAAAGTTACTGTTCTCGGGCGAACCCGACTAGGTGGGTCGAAAACAAGAGTGGATCCGAACACTTAGGGTGTTGGACTATGCTGGAGCACCGGAGTACTCAGTTTACCTAGCCCAGGGGCTGCGGCTGCATAGGGTTCAAGTTGCGTCGGAAACCCTCGTTGACGAACCAGGAGCCTGAAGAAAGAAGTTGCTGGCAGGCGGCCAGTGAAGAAAGTTCGTGGTGATCCAAGCCTGGATCAGGGAAGAAGAAGACCTGTAAGCAGAGGGGACCAAGTTCTGAATCACTAGCCAGTGATTTAGGTGGGCACCAGGATGGCACCGGACGAAGTCACCTCGACCAGGTGAGTGGGCGCTGCTGGGCTCTGCAGTCTCTCGGACCAGGAGGTGTTGTCGGCGACCAGGATGGAGGTGCGAGCTGTCCCACGAAGGTGTCTGCTGTCGTCGTCGTTGGACCCAGGATTGGGGCAACACGTCTTGGCAAATGCAAGCCCACGCGGTGGACTTAAAATGGCGTCTGGAGTGGACCAGGAGGGTCCAGGGTGCTCCTCTGTTGGAGGGGAGCAAGGGCCAGTCGGGAGCAACCAGACCAGCGGTGTTTGTCGTCGAAGTTCGTCGTCAGAGGGCCACTAGCCAACGGGCAAGTGACCGGGACAACGCGGTGAGCAGCAAAGAGCAGAAGGGCCCCACGCAGATCTCGTGGATGCAGGGGGGCTGAACTTCGGTGCTGGAGCTGCTCAGGGTCGGGGCTTCTCTTACCCCAAAGCACTCAGTCGAGGGTCACTCGGTGGTCGTGCTGGACAAGCGTCGTGCAGTCTTTAAAGATGGCCGGTCCCTCGAGGTCTCGTCACACCCACGGATCACAGCTGGGCTGATGATGCAGGTTGAGGTCAGAGGTGCCAGGGAAGCCGGTTCTCGTCGTGCTGGGCAGTCTTGATCCGGAGGAGAGACTTACAGCAGACCGCGATGCTTGGTTGGTGCCTGCTGCTGCAGGTTGACTACTCCTTAGTCACAAGGGAGAAATCTTGAGAAGAGTCTTGAGTTCCTTCTTGCAGAAAGTAGTTTCAGGATTCAAAGATGATCTGCCTTGGAAGGGGGCCTGCTCCTACCTTTATCCTGCAAAAGGGGGCTGGCACGCGACTAAGTCCTGCCCTATGGGTGGGACTAGGAAGGGCGGTGGTTACACCCCTCTCCCATGCCGGGCTTTCTCCAGCTCAGGGGCTGGTGTGCCCCTGGAACTGGTTCTAGCCGGCATATGCACAGTGAGCACCGGGGTGCCACTTGCAGTCACCTTCCTCTAAAGCCCTGCCTACCTAGAATACACAAAATCCTGTCTGGGACGGTGCTGGCACCGCCCCTGGCAGGAAACCCTTTGTCCTTGCCTCCCGCGCTGGGAGGACTCCCAGCAGCAGGAGGGCAGACTTGTGTCTCGGTGGCAGCATCCATCTTGTGGAGCTGAGGCTATGTCTGACTTTAACCGGGGTTACAGGTTACCAACATGTCGTGTCCCTCTAGAAGGGTGGAATGCTAACCCCGTCGCCAGAATTGGCGAGGGGTTAGTATTCCAATTCGTATGACACCTTACTCGACATGTTTTGATAATGTTATACCAGAGTTAGCATTTGACCGCGAGGATTATAATGCACTTAAGAGTATATGGTATAGCGTTATCATGGAACAGCTATTAGGACTTGGTTCCGCAAGCTGCAAACGGGCTCAGCTCATGCCAGAGCACCATTTCACATTATTCCACGCACTCTGCCTTCAGGATTGTTAAGGCCTGCCATAGGAGTGACTGATAGGAATACATGTGTCCATTTTAGGGTTAGATATAGGTATACTATATCTAAAGCAAAGGGTGATTACACCACCTTGCCCCAGCTGTCGTGCAGCCAGTTGTGTCAGATTTGGATGGCCAGCCAGGGGTGGCATAATACATGCTGCAGCCCCTGGTAGGCCCTGGGTACACCTATGCCCTGGGTACCTAAGGTACACTGTACAGGGACTGATAAGGTGACTCAGTATCCAATTAGATATGTACCTAAGGTACATGGAATCCATTGTAACAGAGAGCAGTGGGCCTGGGGTCCTGAATAGCAGGGCCCCAGGTCAACTAAGTCAGAAAACCAGCAAAACAAAAAGTTGGGGGCAACCATAGTCAGGGATCTACCTTCCTACAATAGGTATCCTGACTAAGTCAGAATCCACCTCAGTTCCCAGGGTTAACCCAACTATAGCCTTGGGAGGTACACTACCACTACTAACTGTACTAGGGGGTGCAGGTGTCTTAGGGACAGTAGTGGTAGGAGTTTGGCCTTTCTTGGTGCACTCACTAAACCAGTGAGTCTTACTTTTACAGTATTGGCACCATGGTTTCTTAGGACCATCCTTCTTCTTTTGGGAATTTTGGTGACCCACCCTCCTTAGATTGTTGGGGCCCTGTTGAAGACTTCTGGTCATTTTGCTTATTCTCATTATTACCCTTCTGGTCTGCTTTCTTCTGGCCACCACCCTGGTTCTGGTTCTGCTGCTTGACCCTTGTTCTGACCCATCTGTCTGCCTTCTTTCCCAATTCTTGGGGAGAGGTCAGATCTGAGTCAATCAAGTGCTGATGCAACAACTGGTTCTGACAATTATTTAAGATTTGCTCTCTCATAATTAGATTATACAATCCTGTGTAATCAGTAACTTTACTTCCCAGTAACCAGCCTTCCAAAGCCTTAGTGGCACCATCAACAAAGTCAGTCCAATCTTGAGCCTGAGTTTTCTGGGTGTCCCTGAACATCAACCTGTACTGTTCAGTGGTTAAGCCAAACCCATCAATCAGTGCAGTATTCAAGACTTGGTAATCATTAGCATCCTCATCTCTAACAGTGAGGAGCTTATCTCTACCTTTACCTTCAAAGGAGAGCCACAATATAGCTGCCCACTGACTCTGGGCTACCTGCTGCACTTTGCAGGCTCTCTCCAAAGCAGTTATCCACTTGTGGATATCATCTCCTGTCTTATAGGAGGGCACTATTTTACTCAGGTGTCTATTATCAAAATTCCTGTCTTTATCCTTAGGGATATTGCTGCCACCAGTGGGTGCTAACCCACTCAACTGTTGCTCTAGCAAAGGCAAGCTTCTCTTTGGCAAGGGCAAGTTCTTCCCTCTGAATCCTCAGATTAGCTTCCCTCATCTTTGCTTCATTCTCTCTCCTCTGAGGGGAAGTCATTCTCCTCTGAGCAGATGCATGAGAGTGCACAGATCTGTAGGAGTCCCTAGAATGAGATCTATCTCTTCTAACTCCAAAGTTAGGCCTGCTAAGGGTCAGTACTGGGGGTCCCCCAGTTCCTTCCCTATGCATGTCTAAGTTGGCCCTGGTTAGCCTGCTGACTACTACAGGACCTTTGTCTGCCTCATCCCCAGAGTGTTCCTCATCCTCCTCCTCATCTACATCTTCTGTTTCAGGGAGGTCTGGATCACCACGAGTACCTTCTAAGGCAGGCATGCTCCTATCTGGATTAGAGGGGTCTGTGTCAGCAGCCCTTCTTGCATCATATGTCTCTAAGAGACCTAACAGAAAAGGAGTGGTAGGGTTAGAACCCTGTTTCAATTTCCTGGAGGTACACAATTGTCTCATCTCCTGGAAACTGAGAGCTGCATATCTGCAAAGGACCTGTGGAGGATCACTAACCACTAGGGGAGTCTCTGAAGTCTCTCCGTGGGTAGACATGCTTTCTAGTGAGGTGTAAGTGATGCACCTACCTACACTATGGGTTTTCCTACTGATCCCTTGCTAAGAGTTGTAGTCAGGGTGTGCTAGGCTCTTTCTACTACAACAGCTGGTTCAGTAGAACTCAGAGTATTCCTAAGCTTGTTATATGTACCTATAGTACCTTATGTGATCTTTCAAATGATATTTCAAGATTATACGTGGTAAAAACAACAGCAAGCTCAAATCCCAAACGCTGCAGACCAATGTGAGAAGTTGGCCTGATCTATGATGCTCACTAGTTCTAGTGATCACCTTGTATCAGTCCAAACAACCCTTATGGTGATTGGTTGTAAGTCAACCTTATAGACCAGCTATCCTAATGGTAGCATGGACAAAGCAGTCTTAGGCTAAACTCTTATGGCATGTGAAGCCAGCTGTTTTACCACAATATAACCCCTTGAATACCAGATGAAAGGACACCACACAGGTTGTTATGAAAATAAACAGTATATTTATTAATAACAACACCTCTGAACTCTTTATGAGATCAGAGGGCTAAGCACATGACAATCTCTTAGGAAAAATAGGACAAGTTGCACAAAATTACAATGGTGCCCTAGGGGCACGACAAACCATATACTAAGTAAGTGGAATGTGAAAGTCGATATAAAGAATGGAGCTGTCCAGAGGCTGTAGGATCGCTGGGACTACGCTACCCTTATTTTAGGTAAGTAATAGGAGGCCCACAACGCGTGTGCAGAGTGTGAACTCGCATGCGAGATGCGTAACAACGTCTATGGACAGTACAGTTCAAGTTAAAGGTAAGTACTGACAATCCTGACTAGTTAGGACTAAAACGACTGTGGAACTGGACACTAGGACAGTTAAACTACCCTTGAGCACCGAAATGCTCTCGTTACCTCACCCACGGGCTGCGGGTGCATAGGTGTCAAAGTGTGTCGGGTTCTCGCGTTGAAGTTTATGGATCCTGGAAGAAAAGATGCTGCAGGCGACCAGGAGGAAGATGTCCGGTGCGATCCATGGGTGGATCGGTGAAGAAGAGGACCTGAAAGCAGAGGTGACAGTGTTCAAAGTCACTAGCCAGTGACCGGTGTGGAACCAGGAAGGAACCAGATGCTGTCGTCGCGATCAGGTGAAGAGTGGACGCTTGACTCGGCAGCCACGTGGACCAGGAGGTGTCTTCGACGACCAGGATGGAGGCACGAGCTGTCCCACGCAGGCTCTCGCTGTCGGTGGTGTCGGATCCGGGATTGGAGTCAACAGGCCGTGGCAAAGGCAACCCACGCGGTGAGTGGAAAAGGCGTCTGGTGCGGACTAGGAGAGTCCGGGGTGCATCTCTTTTGGGAGGGAGCAAGGGCCAGTCTGGAGCAACCAGACCAGCGGTGAAGATTTCAAGGTTCGTCGTCTAGGAGGCCACTAGCCAGCCGGCAAGTGACCAGACAACGCGTCGAGCAGCAAACAAGCAGAAGGGCCCCACGCAGATCTCGGGGATGCTGGAGGGCTGATCTTCGTTGCAGGGGCTGCTCGGGGCTGGGGCTTCTCAATCCCCAAAGCACTTAGTCGAGTTTACCTCGGGAGTCGTGCTGGAAGCGAAGTGCAGTTTCTTTCAAGATGGCCGGTCCCACGTGTCTCGTCGCACCCACGGATCTCAGCTTTGCTGTAGAGGTGAGTTGAGGTCTGGGAATCCGGGTCTCGTCGGGCTCTGAAGTCTGGATCCTCGAGGGAAGACGACAAAGTGAAGCCTCTGGACGCTTGATGGTGCCTGCAGTTGCAGGGTGGACACTCCTTGCCCACAAGGGAGATTTCGTCAGTCTTCTGTGGAGCAGATCGTCGAAGTCCAGAGTTTCTTCTTGTAGAGTAGTTCAGGATTAATCTAATCTGGAATGGGACCAGCTCCTACCTTTATCCTGCTAAAGGGGGCTGTACTGGTGACTAGGTCCCTCCCCTGGGTGGGACCAGGAAGAGGGGTGGTTACACCCCCTATCCTTCGTCCGGTTTCGCGCCAGAGCTGGGTCAGGGATGCCCCAGCAACTGGTTTGAACCGGTGTATGTACAGGACACCTTGTGTGCCCCATGCATGTCTCATTCCTTTCAGGCCTCCCTACCTCAAAACACAAAATCCTGTCTGGGGTGGTGCTAGCACCTCCCAAGGCAGGAAACCCTTTGTCCAAGCCTCCCTCGCTGGAAGGACTCCCAGCAGCAGGAGGTCAGACTTGTGTCTGTGGTGGCAGCATCCATTTTGTGATGCCGAGGCTCGAGTTAACTTTAACCGGGGTTCTCAGTTACATACATGTCGTGCCCCTCTAGAAGGGTGGAATACTAACCCCGTCGCCAGAATTGGCGAGGGGGTAGTATTCCAATTCGTATGACACCTTACTCGACATGTTTTGATAATGTTATACCAGAGTTAGCATTTAACCGCGAGGTTGATAATGTACTTAAGAGTATATGGTATAGCGTTATCATGGAAACAGCTAAAGGACTTGGTTCCGAAAGCTGTAGACGGGCTCAGCTCAGGCTAGAGCACCATCTCACATAATTCCAAGCACTCTGCCTTCAGGATTGATAAGGCCTGCTATAGGAGTGACTTATAGGAGTATATGTGTCCATTTTGGGGTTAGATATAGGTATACTATATCAAAAGCAAAGGGTGATTACACCACCTTGCCCCAGCTGTCTTGGCAGCCAGTTGTGTCAGTTTTGGATGGCCAGCCAGGGGTGGCGTAATACATGCTTCAGCCCCTGGTAGGCCCTGGGTACACCTATGCCCTGGGTACCTAAGGTACACTGTACGGACTGATAAGGTGGCCCAGTACCAATTGGTAAATGCACCTAAAGTACATGGTTGTCAATTTAGAGAGAGAACAGCTAGGCTGTGTGTCTGATTAGCAGGCCCACAGCCAGGGAAAGTCGTAAACCAGTGAAGCAAAAAGCAAAAAATCTGGGGTGACCATAGGATTGCAGACCCCACTCTCCTACACACCCCTTACTTAGATATAGGTTCCCTATATCTACCTTATATCACTACACATATAAACATATCAGTCACCCCTATGGCAGGCCTTATCAATCCTGAAGGCAGGGTGCTGAGTTTTGTGTGAGAGAGTGCCCATGCATGAGCAGGGCCGCTCTGCAGCCTTTGGAACCTATTCTCTTGGGCTGTTCTGTAATACAGCCAAACCATGTACTCTTAAGTGCATTATAACCACATGGTAAATGCTAACTTTGGAATGGCAGTAAGGAAACATGTTGTGTTTGGTGTCAAACACTTAGGAATCCCCTCCCCCTCCAGTTCTGGCGGTGGGGGTAGAATTCCACCCTTCTAGAGGGAGAGACATGTCCGCATCGGTATACCCGGTACCAGTATAAAAGAGCCCTGCATCACAAAATGCATGCTGCAGCCACAGACACGAGTCTGGCCTCCTGCAGCTGGACAAAACCCCGGCAGGGGAGGCCTGGACAATAGGTTTCCTGTCACAGGGAGGTGTCGCCACCTACCAGACAGGCTTTAGTGTATTAGGGCTGGGTGTGTGCACTCCAAGAGTACTTTAAAGTCTGCACTGGGGCACATTTGGTGTCCCTGGGCATAGCCCAGTTCAAACCGGTTGCAGGGGCCACCAGCCTCTGCTCTGGCGCGAAACTGGACAAAGGAAATGGGTCCCTCTTTATGGGGTTACTCTATCTGATTTCCAGTTATTTACCCTCATCTTCTCCTCTGGTGCCTGATGTTTAGCCAAGATTCATTAAAACATTCAGGGTCCACTGTCTATCTTTGCTATTGTAACAGAAGCAAGGTGATGGATGAAATGCTTGAGTTAAACTTGAAGCCACTGGTAATCGTTAGGACCTCACTCCATTCCTTTGTTATTCGCCCACCATGCCAACTCGTGTGGACTCAGCCATATGGAAATCCGTATTTACCCTGTGTGAGAAGTTGGCCTGATATGCAGTGCTCACTATTCTAGTGATCACTATGTATCAGTCCAAACAACCCTTATTGATGATTGGTTGTAAGTCAACCTTATAGACCAGCTATCCTAGTAGCATGGATACGAGCAGTTTAAGGCGAAGACTCTAAAGGGCGTGTTAAGCCAGCTGTTTTACCATCACATATACCCCTTGAACACCAAGTGAAAGGACACCACACAAGTTGTTATGAAAATAAATTTATATTTATTTCTAACAAGACTACCCTGGCTCTTTATGAGACAGGGAGCTAAGCACACAACAAAACTCTTACGAAAATACTTAGTCGCACAATTTACACAAATGCCCAAGGGGCACGAAAAACCATATACTATACAAGTGGAATGCGAAATTACTAGCAGGTAAGTAATACTTTTCTAGACTGTAGAAACGCTAGGCCTACAATGCTGAACCCTTGGATTAGAAGCAGGAGGCCTAGGGACGCCGTGTGCAGAGTGGGAACTCTCACGCGTAATGCGGGAACAAGTCTATGGATACTAGCAATTGCAAAGTTACTGTTCTCGGGCGAACCCGACTAGGTGGGTCAAAAACAAGAGTGGATCCGAACACTTAGAGGGTTGGACTATGCTGGAGCACCGGAGTACTCGGTTTACCTAGCCCAGGGCCTGCGGCTGCATAGGGTTCAAGTTGCGTCGGAAACCCTCGTTGAAGAACCAGGAGCCTGAAGGAAGAAGTTGCTGGCAGGCGGCCAGTGAAGAAGTTCGTGGTGATCCAAGCCTGGATCAGGGAAGAAGACGACCTGTAAGCAGAGGGGACCAAGTTCTGAATCACTAGCCAGTGATTTAGGTGGGCACCAGGATGGCACCGGACGAAGTCACCTCGACCAGGTGAGTGGGCGCTGCTGGGCTCTGCAGTCTCTCGGACCAGGAGGCGTTGTCGGCGACCAGGATGGAGGTGCGAGCTGTCCCACGAAGGTATCTGCTGTCGACGTCGCTGGACCCAGGATTGGGGCAACAAGTCTTGGCAAATGCAAGCCCACGCGGTGGACTCAAAATGGCGTCTGGAGTGGACCAGGAGGGTCCAGGGTGCTCCTTTGTTGGAGGGGAGCAAGGGCCAGTCTGGAGCAACCAGACCAGCGGTGTTTGTCGTCGAAGTTCGTCGTCAGAGGGTCACTAGCCAACGGGCAAGTGACCGGGACAACGCGGTGAGCAGCAAAGAGCAGAAGGGCCCCACGCAGATCTCGTGGATGCAGGGGGGCTGAACTTCGGTGCTGGAGCTGCTCAGGGTCGGGGCTTCTCTTACCACAAAGCACTCAGTCGAGGGTCACTCGGTGGTCGTGCTGGACAAGCGTCGTGCAGTCTTTAAAGATGGCCGGTCCCTCGAGGTCTCGTCACACCCACGGATCACAGCTGGGCTGATGATGCAGGTTGAGGTCAGAGGTGCCAGGGAAGCCGGTTCTCGTCGTGCTGGGCATTCTTGATGCGGAGGAGAGACTTACAGCAGACCGCGATGCTTGGTTGGTGCCTGCTGCTGCAGGGTGACTACTCCTTAGTCACAAGGGAGAAATCTTGAGAAGAAGTCGAGAGTTCCTTTCGTAGAAAGTAGTTTCAGGATTCAAAGATGATCTAATTTGGAAGGGGGCCTGCTCCTACCTTTATCCTGCAAAAGGGGGCTGGCACGCGACGAAGTCCTGCCCTATGGGTGGGACTAGGAGGGGGGTGGTTACACCCCTCTCCTTTGGCGGGCTTTTCCCCAGCTCAGGGTCTGGTGTGCCCCTGGAACTGGTTCAAGCCGGCCTATGCACAGTGAGCACCGGGGTGCCACTTGCAGTCACCTTCCTCTAAAGCCCTGCCTACCTAGGATACACAAAATCCTGTCTGGGACGGTGCTGGCACCGCCCCTGACAGGAAACCCTTTGTCCTTGCCTCCTGCGCTGGGAGGACTCCCAGCAACTGGAGGGCAGACTTGTGTCTCGGTGGCAGCATCCATTTTGTGGAGCTAAGGCTCTGTCTGACTTTAACCGGGGTTACAGGTTACCAACATGTCGTGTCCCTCTAGAAGGGTGGAATGCTAACCCCGTGGCCAGAATTGGCGAGGGGTTAGTATTCCAATTCGTATGACACCTTACTCGACATGTTTTGATAATATTATACCAAAGTTAGCATTTGACCGCGAGGTTGATAATGCACTTAAGAGTATATGGTATAGCGTTATCATGGAACAGCTATTAGGACTTGGTTCCGCAAGCTGCAAACGGGCTCAGTTCATGCCAGAGCACCATTTCACATTATTCCAAGCACTCTGCCTTCAGGATTATTAAGGCCTGCCATAGGAGTGACTGATAGGAATACATGTGTCCATTTTAGGGTTAGATATAGGAATACTATATCTAAAGCAAAGGGTGATTACACCACTTTGCCCCAGCTGTCAAGCAGCCAGTTGTGTCAGATTTGGATGGCCAGCCAGGGGTGGCATAATACATGCTGCAGCCCCTGGTAGGCCCTGGGTACACCTATGCCCTGGGTACCTAAGGTACACTGTACAGGGACTGATAAGGTGACTCAGTATCCAATTAGATATGTACCTAAGGTACATGGAATCCATTTTACAGAGAGAGCAGTAGGCCTGGGGTCCTGAATAGCAGGGCCCCAGGTCAACTAAGTCAGAAAACCAGCAAAACACCAAGCAAAAAGTTGGGGGCAACCATAGTCAGGGATCTACCTTCCTACACCCTGCTCCAAAAGGATCAGCTGAGGCCAGGTCTTCCCTGAACCAGAACACATGCAACCCAAGACCATTTCTCCCTGATTGGGTCTCTTCAGTTGGTGTAGCTTGGTTCTAGCGGCACAATGATCACGGGACATACCTGTTGCATATAAAGTAGCAACTGTAATGACAAGGTGATTGTTGGAATGCTTGAATTAATCTCAGCCTCTGGCAATTGCTTAGACAATATTGCAGCGCATCACATTTTTTGTATACTTAAATGTCTTTGCTAATGTAGCTGCAAAGAAACCAGAGCTTACTCTATAATTTTCTCAAAGTCTAGCACTATGCAGAGGTTTTATCCTAGATGCATACTTTTGGATACAACTAGTGTTGTCAGGTGCTTGCCTATGGACCAATCATACCGGTTCTTTGAGAACGCCATGGCTCTAGTCTATTTGACATTGCTTTCACAAAGAGCTGGTGTTTTATGAAGACAACTGGCATATATGCTTTGTGCTCAGTTGTGTTCCTGGTTTAAGGCTGAGTATAAGGTCAGCCATTTTCATGCTATTGGTGATTTTCTGACCCAGTGAGAAAGAGTTAAACAACTCTGAGAGCAACGTACTTTGAAATAATTTATAGAAAACCACATTATACCCATCCTGGCCATGGGCTTTTTGGGTTGCTGTGCATAAATCACTCTTATAATTTCCTTTCTCTGTATTGATTCACCTAGGTCCAGCACTATATGATTTGGCAGTTTAGTCATTAGTCTAGTATACCCACATTCCCTACCATTCTTCAGATTCTGGGCCCTTGCTGTGTATTTGCTACTTGAACGCTTAGAAGAGTCCTCTTTTCCCATTGCTCTGTGAATGACCTGACCACCTCATCACTCAAATGGTAATAGTTGACTAGATACGTTAAGCCTTAGATGCAGACAGTTACTGGCTTAATTGTTGTTCTCACAAAAGCATTGTTTGCATGTCAGCTGCTGCTCTCCATTCCTTTTTGTTAGCATTTCCAAGTCTTTGTTTTCTCTTCTCTTACATGTTTGGAACGTTACAACAATAATTTGCAGCATAGCACGTATTTTTTATTTTTTATTTTCAAAGATGGTGGAACACGGAGGTTTTTATCGTACATCAGATCAAACATGGGTAAAACTTGAAAGAATTCAGTTTGTTGGAGCTTGCAACCCTCCTACAGACCCCGGAAGGAAACCTCTGTCCCATAGGTAATGTCTGACAGCTAGTGCCTCTTTAATGCCATTTACTTAATGACCAAACGCTAACATTTTCAAGTGGAATTTTTTTCTGTTTTCCTACAGGTATATAATGCAACCATAACTTTATTCTTATACACAAATAAACCCCAGTGCAAAGGGTTTTAAAATTCAAAACCTACAAAGATTTGCAACAGAAATTGCAATAATTATAACAATGTTAGAAAAGGCAAATACTTATAAAACAAAAATTGCTTTCAATAGTCGGATAACCTCTTGCTTAGCCCAGAAAGATTTCCTCTTGTTTTAAAATTTGTTTACCCTTTGTTTTAGCTCTAATTAAATCGCCTGCTCACCTTTACCTGCATAACACGTTGCTTCTTAACTTTCTTCGTTATATCTTTACCAGCGAGAGGGGGAAAGAGCATCAGATTTGAAAAATGATGTTCGAGGCATATGAGCTGCAGATTGTACACTTAGCAATAGATCGCCACCTGGTGTTGGGCTCGGATGATTGCAGGTTGTTGTCTTCTTGGAAGAAGTCTTTGTAGTCACGAGATATGTGACTCCTCCCTTGGACAATACTGCGCATGGTCATCGACTCCATTCTCAGATTGTTTTTTTCCGCCACTGGGTTCGGATGAAAGTTTTCCGCTCCGGCTAGAAAAGACACTTTTCGACATTTTCGAAGCGAGAAACTTTAGATAACCAACTTTCGACATCGAATAAACCTTTCGACATCACAGCTACATCCCGGTGCGTCGACGCGGGCCGTTGGGCCTATCGGCGCCGTACGGCCTACGCCTCATGGACAGAACTCCATTCAAGAGATGCCCGGTATGTCGAGCAAAACTCCCTCATAGCGACCATCACAAGGTTTGCAACCTCCGTCTCTCGCCAGAACACGACGAGTCGACCTGCACAGCCTGTGCCTCCTTCCGATCGAAAAAGACCATTCTGGATCGGAGGACCCGTCGACACGAGATAGGAGATCAGCGCCAGCACCAGAGGCCATCTTTGAGGAGGAGATCGTCAAAGAAGACGTCTCCGAGGACGAGCACCCACTCGAAGATATCTCCGAGGACGAGGCTCCACTCGTCGATGAGGAAGACTCGCCTGATCTCCAGATCATATCAGGAGCAGAGGACTCGGACGATTCGATTCCATCTCGACAACCGTGAGTACCTCTGCCCCTGCACAACAGACACTGCCCAAACCAAAGGCAACGGTCAGCACTCCGCCCATGGGGCCCAGTCGTGACCGACATTTACCCTCCGACGCCCTGCCTTCGGGCTCGACTCCGAGGAAAAAGACTACGCCTTCCGGTGCCTCGGCACTGAAAAAAACCACATGTGCCAACTCCATCTCCTCCATTGGCACCAAAACATCCTTCGACACCGAAGCTAACACGCCCTTCGGCGCCCAAAGACTCTTCGGCACCCAAACCTAAACAGACATTGGTGCCGAACCCAAAAACAGTGACTGACCCGAAAGCTTCGACTCCGAAACCATTCGGTTCCAAAAATAAAGACGGGGAGATAGACTCCGGCGCTGCAGGCCCAACAAAACCTGTCTCCACGCCGAAATCTTCAATAGCGGTACCAAAGACCACACGGCCTGATACAGACTAGCCTAAACCACCTTCGGCACCGAAGAAATTGCCACAGGACTCAATCACTCCTCCTAAGGCAAAAAACACTAAACAACCACTATTGGCACCTAAGAAATCGGCGCCGAAGAGGATTATACAAGAGGAAGATCTATTTAGACCAGATCCAAAACAGAAAAAGGTCTATATTAATCCAAAAACTGGACATGTGGAAGCAATTCCGCACAAAGAGACCAGCAGATACACCACTTCCAGATGTGGTTCCTGCCAAAAAGTATTGTGCAACTTCTCCAATGCACCCTTCCTCTCCTTCACCTTCTTCGCTCCTATCACTCCATATATTGAGCATATAACTTCTCCTGCTCAATCTCCTGCATCATCACACCACACTGACGAAGAGTATGACTTGGGCGGGGGGGATGATGTACCAGAGCCACATACATACCCTCTAGATGAGGATGAGGATGTCAACACAAAATATCCCAAAGACGATGATGCATATAATTTCCCACCAAATAGTGCACCAGACATCCCTGACCCTCAATACTACCCAACAAAACCTTCCCCTCCAGAAGATGGTATTCGCTTCAATCATCTATTAAACAGAGCTGCACTTTACCACGGAGTTCCAATGCACTCTGATGCCATTGAGGAGGATTTCTTATTAGACACGTTTGAGCAGTCACAAAGATCTACTCAAACACTACCTATGATCAAAGGTGTCATTAAACATGCTCCAGAGATTTTTAAAGATCCAGTAATGTGTAGGGTACAAAATCCCTGAATAGAGAAAAAGTATATACCAGCACCAGTTGATCCAGTCTACATTAAGGGACATCTGCCATTGGACTCTTTAGTAGTGTCAAATGCATGTTAAAGAGCCAATTCCCAGACTTCTGGTGACACACCCCCGCCTGACAAGGAATCAAAAATCATTGATGCGTAAGGGAAACGGATTGCTGCGCAGGCAACTAACATATGGCGCATAGCAAACACACAAGCCTTACTCTCACGCTATAACAGGGCTCACTACGACCAATTAGAAAAATTAATGGAACACCTACCAGATCAATACAAAGATCAGGCAGCAGAGCTCTTGAAGGAAGGCAAATTAATATCTAATGCCTCAATTAAATGCGCACTAGATGTAGCTGACACAGCATCCAGGGCAGTTAACACTAGTGTTATCCTCAGACGTCATGCATGGTTACGCATTTCCGGTTTCAAACCAGAGGTACAAACTACCATCCTCGTCAGCCCTTCAATCAGAACCAGTTGTTCGGGCCAGAGGTAGATAATACACTAGAGAAGATGAAAAAGGACACATACACTGCTAAGTCTATGGGTGCATTACATTCCACCCAAACTAGAAGTTATTTTAGTCGCTCCTCTTATAGAGGAGACTCCAAGCAAACCGGCGCAGATAACACATCATCTTTTAAAACACATACACAAACCCCCTCTAATAAGGGTTACTTTAGAGGAGGGTACAGAGGCAACAACAATAAGGGAAGAGGTAGAAGTAATATCAACAAACGCTCCTCTTCCACTCCCAAACAGTGACTTCCCTCTGCCTCCCCTACAGCATTCCACACCTATGGGGGGCAGACTATCACAGTTCCTACCTGTCTGGAATTCCATCACAACAGACAGGTGGGTAAGACAAATTATCCAACATGGTTACTGCCTAGAACTCACAGCAACCCCCCCCAAAACATACCACCCAGGCAGCGTCCAATGTCCACAGAACACATAACTCTGCTTCAACAGGAAGTTCTAGCACTTCTACAAAAAGATGCTATTCAAAAGGTCCCCTTACAGGAACAAGGAACAGGAGTCTACTCCCTGTATTTCCTAATACCCAAAAAGGACGGGACCTAAGGCCCCTAAACTACTACATTCAATCAGATCATTTTCACATGATCACTTTACAACAAGTACTCCCATTACTACAACAGGGAGACTTTCTTACAACACTAGACCTAAAGGACGCATATTTTCATGTTCCTATACATCCTGCGCACAGGAAATATCTAAGATTTGTCATACAAGGACAACACTATCAGTTCAAAGTCCTTCCATTCGGGGTCACAACAGCACCACGAGTGTTTACAAAGTGCTTAGCAGTAGTAGCAGCACATCTCAGAAGACAACAGATACATGTCTTCCCTTACCTCGACGACTGGCTCATAAAAGCAAGATCGTTCAACCAGTGTGTACAACACACAAAACAAACAATACAAACATTACACGACTTAGGGTTTTCAATAAACTACACCAAGTCGCACCTAGAGCCTTCGCACGTTCACCAGTATCTAGGAGCTACCATAGACACATCGGCAGCTCTAGCCTATCCCAGTCAAGCCAGGATTCAAAGCATCCAGAGCTTAGTCTCCCTTTTTCAATGCCAGCACTCTCTTCAAGCCAGAGTGTTCATGAAACTAATAGGCATGATGGCGTCTTGCATCTTCATAGTTCCTCACGCAAGACTGCAAATGCGCCCACTACAGGAATGTCTAGCACAACAGTGGAATCAGGCTCAAGGTCAGCTCACAGACCTGGTGTTGGTAGACAGCCGTACATATCGCTCTCTGCAATGGTGGAACACCAAAAATTGACAAAGGGACGGCCGTTCCTAGAACCTGTTCCACAAATAGTGCTCACAACAGATGCATCCCTCACAGGATGGGGAGCCCATCTCCTGCACTATACTACTCGAGGCCAATGGAACAGCCAACAAAAACTGTTCCACATCAATCATTTGGAGTTGCTAGCGATTTTCCTAGCACTCAAAACTTTTCAAGTACAAAACAAAGCTGTTCTAATCCGAACTGACAATATGACAGCTATGTATTATATACAAAAACAGGGGGGGGCACACTCTCTGCAACTGTCCCAGCTTGTACAGAACATTTGGAGATGGGCCATCCCTCAAAACATACACCTGACTGTAGAACACCTCCCAGGAATTCACAATCAGATAGCAGATCTGTTAAGTCGTCAGTCACAACAGATTCACGAACGGGAGTTGCACCCACAGGTTCTCCATCCATTTTTCCAAAGGTGGGGGCAGCCACAAGTGGATCTGTTTGCCACCCACGAAAACACAAAATGCCCAACCTTCGCCGCCAGGTTTCCACACCCACGGTCGGAGGGGAATGCAATATGGATGAACTGGTCAGGCAGATTTGCGTACGCTTTTCCGCCTCTCCCACTCATTCCACTAGTAGTACGCAAGCTCAGACAACAGTCTCCCAAATTAATACTAGTGGCCCCCACATGGGCACGACAGCCATGGTTCACCACGCTACTAGATCTCTCACTGGTTCCACATCAGAAGTTACGGCTCACGCCATCCCTGTCAACACAGAACCATGGAGAAATAAGGCACCCAGAACCAAGCCAACTGAATTTGGCAATCTGGCTCCTGAGGTCTTAGAGTTTGGCTACTTAAACTTACCACCAGACTGTATGAATATAATTAAAGAAGCTAGAAGACCCATCACTAGAGCATGCTATGCTGCGAAGTGGAAAAGATTTGCAATATACTGTAACAACAATCACATTGACCCATTGGATGTTTCCATCCAAAATATTATTTGCTACCTTCTACACCTACAAAAGTCCAACTTGGCTTATTCTTCCATACGACTGCATCTAGCAGCAATTGTAGCCTATTTACAAAATACAGCATCTATCTCTCTTTAGAGTACCTGCAATAAAAGCATTTATGGAAGGATTGAAATGAATAATCCCACCTAGGTTACCACCTGCACCAGTATGGAACCTAAACGTGGTCCTTACAAGGCTTATGGGCCCCCCTTTTGAGCCTTTACACAAGTGTGAACTGCAATTCCTAACATGGAAAGCTGCCTTCCTTGTTGCCATGACCTCTCAGAAGAGTTAGTGAAATACTAGCATTCACAATAGAAGAACCATTTTTTCAGATACACCCTAACAAAGTGGTTCTTAGACCTAATCCTAAATTCCTGCCAAAAGTGATTACTCCTTTTTATCTTAACCAATCAGTAGAGTTACCAGTGTTTTTTCAAAAACCGGACTCTGTTGCTGAAAGGGCTTTACACACCTTAGATGTTAGAAGAGCTCTTTTATACTACACAGACAGGACTAAATCCTTCAGAAAGGCAAAACAACTATTTGTATCTTTCTCTTCCCCACACAAAGGCAATTCCATCTCTAAAGGAGGAATTGCCAGATGGATTGTAAAGTGTATTCAAATATGCTATCAAAAAGCTAAACGTACACTAACAGTTCCTCCTAGCGCGCACTCCACTCGCAAACTATAGGAGCCTCTATGGCTTTCTTAGGAAACATACCACTAGAGGACATATGCAAGGCAGCAACATGGTCTACCATACACACCTTCACTAAACACTATTGTGTTGACGTGCAAGCCAAGCAGCAAGCTGCAGTAGGCCAAGCTGTCCTTAAAACACTATTTCAGTATGCTGCAACGGATACAAGCGACCACCGCTAGGGGAGACACTGCTGCACAATCGTTGCTAAGTGTACAATCTGCAGCTCATATGCCTCGAACGGAATATGCTACTTACCAGTATGCATCTGTTCTTGGCATGTAGAGCTGCAGATTTGTACACGCCCTCCCGGGACTTGTATCCGTTCCAGTACTCATCTTACTTAGATGCACACGCATGGGCATCCTTTCTCTTTACTTCTACTAACTCCATCATTTCCCATCATGGCGAAAAACAATCTGAGGATGGAGTCGATGACCATGCGCAGTATTGTCCAAGGGAGAAGTCACCTATCTCGTGACTACAAAGACTTCTTCCAAGAAGACAACAACCTGCAATCATCCGAGCCCAACACCAGGTGGCGATCTATTGCTAAGTGTACAACTCTACAGCTCTACATGCCAAGAACAGATGCATACTGGTAAGTAGCATATTCCTTTTAGTGCTCTCAACCCTTATTTTCACACCTTAGCATTTGTTTGAGTCCACAGGAAGTTTGAAGTAAATTGCTTCAGGGAACCTTTATAAATGATTCTCTAGAGGATCTCCAACACATTGCCGCCACCAGTGTACAACTAAAGCTAAGAATTGTATTCTCTCGCAGTTGATTTTAAATGTAGCTTTTTGTAGTGCATTCACCTCACTTCATTAGGTCAGTGATATTTTAGCCAGTACCATGGCTCTGCACCCTTATATATACACACACAACAGAGTTGTCCTGCTCATGCACCCTAGGTTCATTCTAGGGGTGGTCTGTTTTGCATGCCAGTTAGCTGTATCATCGCTGATCGTTTTCTCATATACAAAAATAACAGCAGAAAGAGTGTCACTTAAGTTCAACATGAGACCAGCTCTCAAGTTTTAAATTAATGTAACCCGATTTTAGGAAGTGCTCACCACTTTTTATCTTGATTGCAGGGTAAATCATTGCCACTTGTATCACTAAAGTTGCTGCGGTCTGCTAGATACTGCAGTGCTTACAACAATGCAATTTGCTAGCAAAGAAAACTTAAAACGTTCCGAAAGAAAGCAGCATCCACTGGCTTGGCTGGTAATGTGTTTATAGTGGACATAGCCAAGGGTGTGCAGGATGTTTCTCTGACCATACATAAACGAATTACTGCTACTTGGATATTGAGATATTCCCAGAAAGAGTTCGTCAAAATATCTTAAATAACTTTGCTTCCACTAGGCTTCATGCCCACACCCTCAGCTAGCGAAACAGTGTTGACGGTTATGCGCGTCATTTGAATCTAAATAGATGCATCCTGCAAAACACAGAAGACTGTCCAGTAGGACGGTCTTGGTAAGATATTGCATTGTGACATACTTCAAGAAAACCTCATACTTAACATAACAGATCAAAACATTCTAGCATTCACAATAAGAATTTTCAATTCTATTACGGACACCTAGGCAAGGTTATACTTCTCTTTCTAGGTTATATTTTTCAGCATTTAATCAAAAGTAAAACTTGAAACACTACAAGTTTCATGAGTACCCACAGTATTGGGTACCAATCATAGAGTACACAGCTCTATAAAACTCCAGAAATGCCATCTTGTGTCCTCTTTCGGTACCCAGATGTGGAACATAGCTATCCATCACTTTGGCATTGTATGAAGCTGGCTCTTCATATGGTATATCAAAATTAGATATATTGTGTAAAGAGTACAGGGGTTTCCCTTATGGGTGGACAGGGGTATTGGGGTATTGCCAGTGCTTGCTATGGTGATCCTAAGGTGCTCTGTTCTGGGTACTGGGGTCAAGTAACCTAAAGCTTAAAGCCTAAAGCTTAACACTGAGGAGGGTAAGACTTCTAAAAATACCCGCACTGGGTACCTGGTTAGCAGGAACCCAGTACACTTAAGACAAAATTGCATCAAATAACAGGCAGAAAGTGGGGGTGACCACGTCAAAAAGCTTCACACACCTACAATTTATTTAAAACTTTTTGCCTGTATGGGTGGAAGATAAAGGTACTCCAATAAAATTCAGCTGCACCACATTTCCAGGTGCATTTCTGAACTCAATGTATATTAGACCATAATAAAGCTATTTTCTGTTTCAGATTTTTGCGTCACATACCGGTTGTATATGTTGACTATCCAGGCCCTGCATCATTAACTCAGATCTATGGAACCTTCAACCGTGCAATGCTAAGGCTCATCCCTTCGCTTCGTACATATGCCGAACCTCTTACAGCTGCAATGGTTGAATTCTACACCATGTCTCAGGTATTATGTTTTCATACACACAGCACTATGCATATACAGTTGCTTCATTACTTAATACACAAGGCTCCCAAATGCTAGACTATGCCATATTTTATGAAGATGGAATTGAAATATTTTAATGACATCTGGAACATACATTTGTTGTTAAAACATCTGATTCCTCATGTGTTAAACAAAAATTGACTTCACGTTAATGTCTGTCATTTTCAGGAAAGATTTACGCAAGACACACAGCCACATTACATCTATTCTCCTCGAGAGATGACAAGATGGGTGAGGGGTATATTTGAAGCTTTGAGACCTCTTGAAACCTTACCTGTGGAAGGCCTCATCAGAATTTGGGCACATGAAGCCCTTCGTCTTTTCCAGGACAGGTATGTGAACAGTTTACAAATGTATAATCATCATCTGATACATGTAAATCAAAATCGAGTATCTAGATAGACTCCAATTATTATAAAATGTTACCCAAAATGTATTTATCACTCTTTTTGTGATAGTTAAGTTTTAGGATACTCTGATATCAAAATACTCTATATGCAGAAACACAGCGCACTTTATGCAGAAACAGCCTGCATATCACCACCTGGCAATGTTCTTTCCCAGTTGGAGGAGGTTTGCTGGGTTGTGTGTCCGCTTCCACCGAACTAAAGGCTTCTGGTCCACCCCTGCCATCCGGCCATGGTAGGCATAGAGATTCTGTTTCAAACGCCCCACCCTCCGGCTCTGCACCAAAAGCACAAGTAAAGCCTTCCGGCTCGAACCGAGACCCCACCTCTTTCGTTCCTAAATCTTTGGTTCTTAAGGACAGAAAAAGGAAGGCTGCTAAGGCTCTGAAAATGTAGCTACTGAAACAAAAACCTGCTCCTCAGCGCTTCCGTAGCCGATTTTGAAACAATGCAAGAGACTGGATCCAAAACAGAAAAAAAAACATATTTATCAGGAGACTGGACACATTATAATAAAACCTGCACTACCACCATCCTCCAAAAGGTAGACTTCTTTTCTGGAGGATACTGGATATAATTTCCTTTAAAGAAGAAAAAGGACATTGCTACTAATCCTTTCCACCCCATTCATCATTCCCCTCCACCCTATTCATCATTCCCCTCCACCACCATCTTCACCTGTTCCCTTAGTACCTTATTCACCAGGAATCCCTTTAAACATCATACCTCAGAGTTCTCTTTACATAGAACCGGATGCAGATGGAGCAGATGACGCTTATGAAGTGCCATCATACCTATGGCATTACTACAATATAGACCCTTCTGGACTCACAGATCCTGATCTTTATCCCGCAAAACCCTCATCTCCAATGACAACACCTCATATCAGGAGCTAATAGCGAGGGCAGCTGTATACCACAGTCACCGTAAATAAAGAAGCCTTAGAGGAATACTTTTTTTTGTTTTGAAAAATTGTGGGCTACAGGATCCAGGCTTGGAGGATGTGGTGCTGTTGGGGTGCGGCTCCTCAGGGGTCCCTCCTCTGGACCACGGCACCTCTGCCTCGCCGCAAACTCCCGCGGGAGTCCCTGTGGTGTGCAGGAGGTCGCCGGGGCTTGGGTCGCATCCCCGAGCTCCGCTCGGCCCTCTGAGCAGACGGAGGCCTTGTCCACGGCTGAGCTGACGCCGCCACAGTGCCGGCATCTGCTGGTTCGGGCGGTGCCACAGGGGTCGGTGGGCCCTCCTCGTCCGGCTCTGGGTAGAGGTTTGGCGGGGACCCCTCGTCCCATTCCAGGCCCCTCTCAACTCTCCCTGCAGGCGGCTGCCCCGTTGGAGGGCGAGTCGGAGGTTGAATCTTCCCTGGCGCCGTCGCATGGGTTGCCGGGCCACCTCAGTCACATCCTGGGCCGAGGCTAGCAGAGGGCTTCGTATCACTTCCCTGGTCCCTCTCATTCCTCCACGCAGACGGCTGCCTCTGCGGAGGGCGAGTCGGCGTTGTTCCGGCGCAGCCCCTTGGCCACTTCAGCTCCACTCCAGTCCCCGGTGCGGTGTGACTTTGAGGAGCCTTGTCCGGCGTCTCCCTTGGCGCCGGATAGAGTTAACGTCCTGCCTCAGACGGCGGACTCTACGGCTCCTCACGTCTTTGGACGCCCCCTCTTCTCCGGAGGTTGGGTGCCTACTGGTGTCATCCTCCCCGGAGCGCGGCCGCCTTGTGGTGTCTTTTTCGCCGGCATCAAAGGGCGGCTCCCCGCCATTTCCGGAGGCTGAGGTGTTCACCGGAGGAGCGGCAGGTTCCCCATTCTTTGGTTCCTTCTGACTTCCATATCTGGACTTTGCCAGCCCCGCTTGGCTTCGGGGACGGCCGCCTTAGTTTGCGGCCGTTCCTTATGGAGGAGCTGCTTTCTCCACCGCGGGGCCCTACGGAGGCGGGTGCGGCCTTTGCTCACACAGTGTCCACGGCTGTGGGTATCCTGCGCATGGGTGCTCATTTTCCGGCAGACCATCTCTTGGAGGTTCTCCACCAGGGCTCTGGTGGGAGGGAGCTGTTGCTCTCCTTTGAGGGTTCGCTCCTTTCCTCCCTGATTGGGGCTTGGAGGCGCCCCGCCGCAGGGGATCCAGTGTCCCACACCTTCTGCACCGGCACCTTCCAGCGCCGCGTGACCCGGCGTGTCTTTCTCTCCACCCCTCTGCCTCAAGTCCACTTTTGCGGACTGCTTTTCCTTCCTTGCCGCCGTTGTTGACGCCGCCATCCCAGGAGGCCCGCTGGCCGGACTCTTGAGGGCGTAACATGTTCTCCTCGACCACCGCTGCCCTACGGGCCCTTAACACCTTATGTGTGTTGGCTAGGGCCTCCTCTTGTTTGTGGAACTCTGCTGAATCCTTGGGGTCTGCAACTTCCCAGGACACTGTTCACGTGGGCTTACGGCATCCTGCATTGGATGGCCGGGAGCTAGCGGCGTTTATTCTCTGCTCTGGACATCTCGGAGGTGCTGGGCCGGGCCATGGCTTCCTCAGTCGCCCTCCGTCGCCAAGCTTGGTTTAGGGACGGCGTGTTCCCTGAAAATATTCTGTAGCGGCTGATTGATCTTCCGTTTGATGACAGCCTGTTATTCCATGTCCTGGAGGACTCCACCATCCAAAGGTTCCAGGCAGGGCTCCGTTTTCCTCCTACTCCTCCTTCCCCTCCTGAGTGACTGCTGAGTTGAGCTGGTTCTGGACCTTCTTTGGGCCTGTTGCCCCTGCTGTGGTGTGTTTTCTGGCCATTTGAGTCCTCCTTGCTGGGACTATGGTGATGTTGGCTGCTGGACGGCCCATTGTTGAGTGTGTGTTTTGCTGGCTTTATCTGTACAGAATTGGCCCTGAGATTAGGCCTTCTGTTTTTCTCTTGGGCTGCCTGACAAGCCTTCCCCAGGGGTTTTTCTCTGTGGTTCTTTTGTTTTTTGCTTTGCTGCGAAAGTTCTTCCAAAGAGGGTTCCCATGTCTTGGGACTTAAAATACTCTAATTGGGGTAGCGGTAGCTGTTACATAGTGTGAGAAAGTGGCTCTATATATACTGGACCAGAATAAGGTACAGTGTGTATAGAGTCCACCAACCCAAGAGGTTAAAGCCAGGTGTGACCTTACTCTCTAAAGTGGTACCTTGGTCGAGCAGTAAGGCAGTACCAGAGGACAGTGTAAAGCATTTGTTGTACACACTCGGTCAGCGAAAGGTTTCAACACTCAAGGACTGAACTCCAGGCCAAGGGTTTTTATATCAAAGATATAGTTATTTTATTTCTAGAACCAACAGGCATCAAGATATACTGTTCTCAATATGAGAGATCTCGGGTAAGTACTTTGCAGAAAGGCAATAAACTTGGTAAACACAATAGGTACAGGGGTTTCAGTAGGCAACACAATTCTACACACATTTTAGCATTGAGCACAATGCATTTTCTTGTATAAACACAGTTGATTATTTTGTGGATTACTTTGGTAACTCCAAGACTGGCTGCTAGATTCAGTCCTAGGGGCTAAGCTGGAAACAGTTTAGCAAAAACGTTTTAGGTATTGCAGTGATTTTTCAGGAATAAAAGGCTACTTTAAAAGTTCACACATAGAAACTTTTCAGAATTCGGATGATTTTATATGAATATTTTAAGTTTTCAAAAGTAGACACTTCGAAAAAATTTCGAGTCAAAACCAGTCAATGTTATTCAATGGCAGGTAAGTGAGTTACCGGTTTCCTGGTGAGTACTCGACTGGTGAAGTTGTGATTCTGGGCATAGACTCAGGGGTCACCCAGGGTCACGTAAGTACAGTTGGTTCACCCTCAGTGGCGCAGGGGCGGCCGGGTGCAGAGGTAGTTAGGCCCAATGTTATCCAATGGGGGTCAGGGGTCCTCCGGTTGGTGGCTGCTGGCTAGCAGGCCACGTGGCTGTGGGAGCTGGGCTCCTGGTCACTTGCTCAGGGAAAAGGGGGAAACAGGATAGCACAAAGGTGGCACGGCCAGCGGTACTCTGGCGGCTGGGTGCAGGGTGCTTTTGAGCCGTTGGGGCGCTCAATGTTATCCAATAGAAAAAAAGGTCAAAAGGGAACAAAGGCTGCAGGCTCGGGGGCGGAGTCCCTCCAGGGGCGACCAGCACGTCGAGAGGTACGTTGGGATCTTGGAGCACTTAAGAGTATATGGTATAGCGTTATCATGGAACAGCTATAAGGACTTGGTTCCGCAAGCTGCAAACGGGCTCAGCTCATGCCAGAGCACCATCTCACATAATTCCAAGCACTCTGCCTTCAGGATTGATAAGGCCTGCCATAGGAGTGACTGATAGGAATATATGTGTCCATTTTAGGGTTAGATATAGGAATACTATATCTAAAGCAAAGGGTGATTACACCACCTTGCCCCAGCTGTCGTGCAGCCAGTTGTGTCAGATTTGGGTGGCCATCCAGGGGTGGCATAATACATGCTGCAGCCCCTGGTAGATGATTCAGAAAAGGGGGTGGTGATGAACAGAGTGCCTGAATTAAGCAGACCACTCTTACCCAGTCCAAAGATCAGGGCTTGATCCATCACCGTTTTTTAGCTCACTGCACCATCCCAGCTCAGAACTTGGCTATATGCAAATTAGTCTGTTCCTGTCCCAGTGCATGATGGGAACAGGGCAAACCAAACTACCAAGCCAATTCTTGTACTGGGAAGGAAACAAGCTTCCGGGGACCGGTTTCTGCCATTTCAGGCGTCGTCGGCCCGGCTTGCTTGAATCCTGATGGTGCAATGAGCAAGGGACTCACATCTGAGTATACCCTTCCACGCTTATGGTGGACAAAATGATTCAGAAAAGGGGGTGGTGATGAACAGAGTGCCTGAATTAAGCAGACCACTCTTACCCAGTCCAAAGATCAGGGCTTGATCCATCACCGTTTTTTAGCTCACTGCACCATCCCAGCTCAGAACTTGGCTATATGCAAATTAGTCTGTTCCTGTCCCAGTGCATGATGGGAACAGGGCAAACCAAACTACCAAGCCAATTCTTGTACTGGGAAGGAAACAAGCTTCCGGGGACCGGTTTCTGCCATTTCAGGCGTCGTCGGCCCGGCTTGCTTGAATCCTGATGGTGCAATGAGCAAGGGACTCACATCTGAGTATACCCTTCCACGCTTATGGTGGACAAAATGATTCAGAAAAGGGGGTGGTGATGAACAGAGTGCCTGAATTAAGCAGACCACTCTTACCCAGTCCAAAGATCAGGGCTTGATCCATCACCGTTTTTTAGCTCACTGCACCATCCCAGCTCAGAACTTGGCTATATGCAAATTAGTCTGTTCCTGTCCCAGTGCATGATGGGAACAGGGCAAACCAAACTACCTAGCCAATTCTTGTACTGGGAAGGAAACAAGCTTCCGGGGACCGGTTTCTGCCATTTCAGGCGTCGTCGGCCCGGCTTGCTTGAATCCTGATGGTGCAATGAGCAAGGGACTCACATCTGAGTATACCCTTCCACGCTTATGGTGGACAAAATGATTCAGAAAAGGGGGTGGTGATGAACAGAGTGCCTGAATTAAGCAGACCACTCTTACCCAGT
Source organism: Lissotriton helveticus (assembly GCF_964261635.1). Lineage (NCBI taxonomy): Eukaryota > Metazoa > Chordata > Amphibia > Caudata > Salamandridae > Lissotriton > Lissotriton helveticus. The sequence goes on from NC_136070.1 coordinate 419,904,577, forward strand.
CCAAAGATCAGGGCTTGATCCATCACCGTTTTTTAGCTCACTGCACCATCCCAGCTCAGAACTTGGCTATATGCAAATTAGTCTGTTCCTGTCCCAGTGCATGATGGGAACAGGGCAAACCAAACTACCAAGCCAATTCTTGTACTGGGAAGGAAACAAGCTTCCGGGGACCGGTTTCTGCCAATTTCAGGCGTCGTCGGCCCGGCTTGCTTGAATCCTGATGGTGCAATGAGCAAGGGACTCACATCTGAGTATACCCTTCCACGCTTATGGTGGACAAAATGATTGCAGCCCCTGGTAGGCCCTGGGTACACCTATGCCCTGGATACCTAAGGTATACTGTACAGGGACTGATAAGGTGGCCCAGTACCAATTGGTAAATGCACCTAAGGTACATGCTTGTCAATTTAGAGAGAGAACAGCTAGGCTGTGGGTCTGATTAGCAGGCCCACAGCCAGGGAAAGTCGTAAATCAGTGAAGCAAAAAGCAAAAATCTGGGGTGGCCATGGGATTGCAGACCCCACTCTCCTACATGCGTCGCATGAGGAAATTTCATTAAGGGAGCGGAAGTCCATACAGAACCTGATGGTGCCATCGGGTTTTGGTATCATGACAATCTGAGACGACCAACTACTTCTAGAAGGGCGTATCACTCCTAGCCTTAACATGTCTTTTACCACTTGCCTGATGTCTTGCCTTCTGGACGCAGGTATTCTACATGGTCTCATCTTAACGTGTTTACCTTTCTCCGTCTCAATTCGATGCTCAATGAGATTTGTACGTCCCGGTGTGTCAGAGAACATCGGGGCAAATGGCTGGAGGGCAATTTTGTAGCTCTTCTTTCATTTCCTGGGATAATTCCTCATTCACTGGTAACTGTCCTAGCGTTGTGGTGTTACTTGGGACAGGCAATCCAAACTGGGAGGATTTTGGGATTGGACCCAGTCATTTTTTCAGGAGATTTATGTGAAAACATTGGGCTCTCGATGGAGAGATCTGCAATCTATAGGTGTTATTCCCTAATGTTTCTATAACTTGGTACGGTAACGTCCATTCAGTTTTTGGTGGAAGAAGGCAAAAGATCCAGAGCCCAAACACCTACTAACATGCTTCTCCATTTCTTTCCACGGTTGTAATGTAGTGTTTGTCGCTGTTGACTTTTTTCGAGGTTTGAATACGCCAAGTCTCTCAACTTTCCCAACTTACTTTTTAATTGTTGAGTGTATTCTAATATCGATCTTTGTTCCTCCCTTTCTTCTTTTTCCCAGGCTTCTTTCGTTATTTCTAATAACTTTCTGGGCTGTCGCCCATACAACAACTCGAAAGCGGAATACCCTGTACTGCTTTGAGTCTGCGCCCTGAGTACATAAAGGGCCAAAGGCAAGAGTAGATCCCAATCTTTGTTTTCTAGTGATAGCATTTTACGCAAGGTGGTCTTTAGGGAGCGGTTATGCCTTTCCACCAGACCATCGGTCTGGGGATGGTAGGCTGAGGTTCGTATCTGTTTTAGATTCAACGACTTAGACTTCTTTCATAAGCAGAGATACGAAATGAGTTCCCTGGTCCGTTAGGATTTCCTTGGGGAACCCCACCCTCAAAAACCGTTACAAGAACTTCTCGGCTATATTCCTTGTGGAAGGGGCACGTAGGGCAAAGGCCTCAGGGAAACGCGCGGTGTAGTCAACTATGACCAGCACGTAAGTGTGGCCCTTGGCAGTCCTTGGAAGGGGCCCAATGATGTCCAGGCCCACTCTTTCAAATGGAGTCCCTATGATAGGAAGGGGCTGCAAGGGAACAGCTGGGTGTTTACATAGATTCCGTTTTTGACACACCTCACGCGTTTTACAATACTCAGAGGCCTCCTTATAAATGCCTGACCAATAAAAACTTTTAAAGATATTCTGTAGGGTTTTCTCCCCCCCAGAATGTCCAGCCGTTAAGTGTGTGTGTGAGCATAAAAAAGGATTTGCTCCCTAAAGGCTTTTGGTACCAGTAACTGGCGTGGTTCACCTGGTTTTCTCTCTCTAAAACAAAAAATTGTTTTCTATGACAAGCCTGGGGTAGGGGCAAACATGATTGGTTTGGGCGACATGCGCCATTACCCAGACATTGAATAGGGTGACATCATTAGCTTGCGCAAATCTAAAGTTTCAGTCCAATACCCAGGGTTCAGAAGCAATCGGGCCAGGGCTATTCTCTCCTTTCCTTTTGTTACCTCCCTTATCTCTGTTTGAAACATGGACAAGAAATTAGGATTATCCACCCCTATGATTAGGACCTCCGGTAATGATTCTATGACTCCTACCTTTACCTGACAGGTAGACCTTCCCCTGGGACACAGGGTTACTACGGCTAATGAGTAGGGCTTTACATCACCATAGACACATCGGATGTGTACTATCTGGTCTGGGAGAACCTGTTCGGGAAGGACTTAACGCTTTTTGTATTACCGATTGCCTGCTCCCTGAGTCTAGCAGAGCCCTTATCTCTTTGCAATTAATGGTGACACGTACATAATATGAAGGTCCCATCTCCGTGGTGTACATCACGGCTCTTGGGACGTAGCCCACCACCATGGGCTCTTGGGGAGTTTTTCTCCTGGGGCAGAGGCGTGCAGTATGTCGCCATTCCCCACAATCAAAACATTGTGGACCGCTCATCATGGGAACTTTCATCTTGGGTGGACGGGTTCTTAAGGGCTCCAGTCCTGGTTTGCTTTTTTTTTTTTCAATTTTGGGGGGCTGTGATGTTTTTGTCGTCTTTTCAGTCTCCCAGGAAAGACTTCGAGGTTGTGCCCTGGAATAATTAGCGGCCATTTCTATGGCTTGTGCTGGGGTTAGTCCGGAATGTTGCCTCAGCCATCTTTGTGTACTGTAGGTGAGGGCTTCCATAAATTGTTTGAGATATATACTGTCCATAATTTATTCCTCGCTTCTTCTTTCTGGACGTAGCCATTTGTAAGCTGCAGCTTTTAACCTAAAGAATAAAGTCTTGGGGTTTTCTCCCTGCACCCCCTTCTTTTTCCTAAATCTGACCTTATAAGCTTCCTCGTCTAGCCCAAGGTGGTCCAGGATTATGGTTTTGATGTCTTTGTATGGAGTGTCCCCTGTAGGATTCGCTACTTGGTATGCTTCTTGTGCCGGCCCGACAACAGAGGGGCTAAGAAAGAAGGCCATTAATCTTCGGGCCATCCACATGCTCTCGCGCCCCTTTCAAAGTTGGTGAGGAAGGCGTCGGGGTTGTCTCCTACCATATACTTCTGGTGGGCTACGCCTGACGGGTGGGGCATGGGAGGACGTCGCTCTGTTACAAGAGGAGTCCCAGATTCTTGCATTACTTTCTGTAGTCCTTCATTTTTAAAGACTTCTCTATCCGCCTGCGCAGACGTCATTTGGCGCTCGATGGCCCACTCCAGCTTTTCCTGTCCCTTGATTAAGTGTTGAATGAGTCGGTCCATCTCAGGTGACGAAATGGTAGGGGGAGATCCCACTTCTGACACCAGTTGTGGCGGGGTAGGAGAAAGGGACCGGAGACTGGATCGAGGTATATATGGCTTTATTTTTATGAAGGACTTCTTTTTCGTGAGAGATAGTCTTTCCCATGAAAATCTAGCTGGGTCCGTTGTTGCAGCTATTTCCGAGGCTCTTCTCCTGCGGTCCGCTTCTGTCGCGGGATGCTCTGGGGTCGGCTTGGTGTGAGCTTCTCCACCAAAGGACATGCAGGAGAGAAAGGATATAGGGGCCGTCAGGCAACATTCCTCCAATTACAATGCCCAAGGGGAAACCAGGGAGTGAGGGACCACCGCTGTCTGTGTATATACAAGGTAACTATATACAGAAATGAAGAACGGTGAACGAAAGTGCAGGAGGTGATGTAGAGGAAACACGGGGGGGGGGGGGGGGGGAGAAATCCAAGGAAGTGAGGCGTTGTATATACAACTAGTGACCCCCAGGCGCCGGCTCTTTATACAACCACTCTCACTTCACGAATTCTCCCCGCCTCCCCACCAAGCTTGACACTTGCTGCCGTACCTGGCTTAGCCACACCCCTCCAGGAGTGCGGCTGGGCGAACCGTGGGAACGGTGGCACCTGGCGTTTGTTTCTCTGGTTCTTCTTTCGCCTTCCTCCGATGCTCTTTCCGCTCTCCTCTCTACTCGTTCCCCGAACTCCACAAGCGCTGCTTCCTCCTTGGTGACGTCACACACGAGTCTTGCGCTTCCTCCCTTTTGTCGAACCTGGTCTGACCTGCTTCCTCCATGGGCCGGGCTTCGAACGTTGAATAGGCACAATTAAAGGAGCCGTCCTCTTCGCTTTGAGTATTCCAAAGCTGTTCTCCGTCCGTCGTCCACTCGTTCTGAGGTAAGTGGAGAGAGGGGAGAGTTGCAGAATCAGCAACCCACCATTCCGCCGTTGGGGAGGAATGCTCTATGGATGGGGTCCCCCTGCTACAGTACCCCAAAGGGAGGCACAGGGGGCTGTAGGGCGCTGGGTGCAGGGGTGTCTTTGGGTTTCGGAAAAGCTTAAACTTAGCTGGTCGCGGTTGGGGGGGGCCCCTAGTTCTGAGTCTGCAGCCGTTGTCTGGTTCGTCGAGGAGGGTCTTTGGCCTCTGGACTTCGGGTCCCAGCCGCCGGGGGACGTCCTCGTGGTCTTGGATGGCACGGGCCGTGCTTGGCGGGTGCAGAGAGGGCTGGATTTGGGTTTCCTGGCTGGCAACAGGGGTATTGCTGTTGGAGCAGAGCCTCTGCTCACGGGAGTCCTAGTCTTTAAGAGGGTCAAGGCAGGCAGGATCTCTAGGTGTCCCAAGGTTGCTGTCTGCAGGAGTCGGCGGGATTAAGGCAGGAGCAGGTTCCAGGATCGACAGCCCGCCCCTGGCTAGGGCCAAGTCAGTTGTTGTCGTTCTGTGGTTTGCAGCTGCGCGGTGGGTCTTCTTCTTGGTCTTCTTTCTTCTTTTGGTATCGGGATCTGAGAAAGGAAGGTTCAGGGAGCCCCTAAATACTGAATTTAGGGGCGTTACAGGCAGGGCAAGGGCAGGGACCAATAGGTCCCTGTCCTGGAGTGGGTACACCCCCCAGCTTGCTCCTCTCCTGGGGTAGGGAGGGCAGGAGCCCAGCTGGGATTGGGCAGGGCTCCCCATCTTCAAGATGACCGGAGCCTGGGGTCGTGCTTCACCTCGTCTCCCCCACCTGAGGCGTGGGGTTGGCACAGGCTGGCACACCCCCCTTCCTGACGTAGTTTTTTCCGCCAGTCTTGCCGCCAGATTGGGGGTCAGAACTGGTGGGGGCCAGTTGCTGGGTACAACAAATGGTCTGGAGAAGCTCACAGAGGCGGCATGCCTTTGAAGCTACCCCCTGCCCATCCTGGGGGAGGAGATCTAGCACCTTGCCCAGGATGTGCTTTGTTGCAGGCCCAGGAGAGTGGAGGCTCTCCACCCAGGGTCCAGCAACATGTCTGCAGCCACTCAGCCCAGACGTGGATTGTGCGTTAGGTTCTCAGGGGGCATCTCTAAGATGCTCTCTGGTGCATTTTGCATTAAATCCCACACTGGCATCAGTCCGGGTTTAATGTGCAGAGAAGTCAAAGTCAAAAATTTGCTTTATTCGGTTAAAAAATTTAAAACCATCAAAGCACAGAACAGTATTTCATTCAGCAATTAGTCATAATTACATAATTACTTACAAACAACTTGCACCACTAAATACGTTACAATGTAACGATACTATACAATTGGCTACACAATAAATAAATAGAATAAAAACAGTTTGTCACCCACAGAACATTCCAAAGTTAATCTAAATACTCGTTTCAGTATCAATTTTCAATGCCAAAAAATGTCCATGCAAGAAGGGGCCTGGCAAGGGCGAATTACAATGGCAGTAATTTGTTTCGACATCTAATAGCCCCTGTAATGTAGCTCGCCACCCCAAAACAGACCACCGCGGACCCAAGCATTTGTAGATAGGTCAGGGCCGGTCTAACTTGCTCGAAATTACAGCCCCTTAGTAGTGGCACAATAAATTTCTTGCGATACAATACATAAAACTTACAAAAAAGATCATATGGAGCATATTTTGCTCAGAATAGTTATCATATGGGCAAGGCCCCAAAGTCCCACTTTTAGCAAAACCTTTTGGAAAAGATAACAACCATGGAAGCATGTTATGCTTAAACCTTAATAGGACAAATGGATGGAACGGCTTATTTATGTAAGTCCAGTACGGCTGGATGTCTCTCCCCATACTTAGCATCACAAAATTTCTCACTGAAGGTTTTACCAATTCCTCTCCTTCCCTTTGTAGCTTTAACCTGTTCAGGAACTGGGACTTTACGGCCTTAATGGCCGTTTTACTTAAGGCCCTAGGATTCATGAACAGGTCAGGGCTACCCATTGAATCCATTTGGGTTTTGATATAACGGATCCAGGGAATAGCGAAGGCCTTATCTAGGGACAAACAATCTTGGATAATTAATTGATTTAAATTCGGAGCTTGCTGCGCCCATATTCTCAGCCACCCCAACAACGGGGCCACGGCGCTCTGATCTGAGACATAGCCAGCCCCTAAGTCTTCATGTACATTAAAAGTAGCTACAGTTTGAGGGAGCGACAACACTTTTCTTAAAAAGCCGTTTTCTATAATTTGGATCTCACTCACATCAGTATAACCCACAACCTCACTCCCATATAACACCATGGGTACACATTTAGCATTATAAATTTTCATAAGAGCTGGTAGTGGCTTACAACCCAGTCGTTTGGCAAAACCTAGCAGGGCACCTGAGACCCTCGCTAATGTGTTCTTTTTCAATGCGCGTTGCCTGGCCCATGACCTTTTACGCCCTCCCTTCACCTACTGACATAGCATGTGATTTTTTTAAATTGGTTATCCAATCTAAAGAGTCCATAAAATTAATAAAACAATCTAAAAGGGATTGTAAACCTCTTGCCGTTCTCGCCACTAGGACGGCGTCATCCGCATATAATAAAGCCGGGATCTTTTTTTGACCAACTCTCGGGATATCTTTACATGCTAGAATTAATGCGTCCCCCAGATTGTTTATGTAGAGCGTAAACAACAAGGGCACTAAAATGCACCCTTGCCTTACCCCTCGCTTTACTGGCCATGCATCAGTCAGACTCCCATTCTCGTCGTAACGGACTGGTGTTCTCATGAATTTCTGCTAGAAAGGATATCAATACAGGATCCAGCCCCATGTCAAACAGGGAAGACCAAAGTTTTTACCGGTTTTCAAGGTCGAAAGCAGTGGACAAGTCCATGAATGCTAAGTGTATGTCCCCCTGCTTTGCGACTGTGTATTTCCCTATGACAAGGTGTAAGTTAAGGCATTGGCTAGTGGTGCCTCTTCCTTTTCTAAACCCATACTGCAGGTCCGAGACGACAGAGTTCTCTTCCAACCAATCTGTCAGTCGCTCTAGTACAGCTTTTCCCATTATTTTCGCAGCCGAGTCTAAGAGTGAGATCGGCCGGTAACATGCCGGATCTTCTCTCGAACCCTTCTTGAAAATTGGGACAATGACTGCTTTGCCCCAGGACGCTGGGGGGCCGGATTTGGTAGCTGCATTAAAAACAGAAGTTAAAATCTTTGCCCAATACTTCGGATCGGCCCTATACAAGTCTGCCGGAACCCCATCCGGGCCCGGAGTGTAGGAAGGTGGATATCTGACTATGGTTACCCCCAACTTTTTGCCTAGTGTTTTGCTGGTTTTTTACTTAGTTGGCCTGGGATCCTGCTATTCAGGACCCCAGGCTTCCTGCTCTCTCTGTAAAATGGACTCCATGTACCCTAGGTACATATCCAATTGGATACTGAGTCACCTTATCAGTCCCTGTACAGTGTACCTTAGGTATCCAGGGCATAGGTGTACCCAGGGCCTACCAGGGGCTGAAGCATGTATTATACCACCCCTGGCCGGCCATCTAAAACTGACACAACTGGCTGAAAGACAGCAGGGCAAGGTGGTGTAATCACCCTTTGCTATAGATATAGTATACCTATATCTAACCCTAAAATGGACACATATATTCCTATCAGTCACTCCTATGGAAGGCCTTATCAATCCCGAAGGCAGAGTGCTTGGAATTATGTGAGATGGTGCTCTGGCATGAGCTGAGCCCATCTGCAGCTTACGGAACCAAGTCCTAATAGCTGTTCCATGATAACGCTATACCATATACTCTTAAGTACATTATAACCCTTGCGGTTGAATGCTAACTCCGGTATAACATTATCAAAACATGTCGAGTAAGGTGTCATACGAATTGGAATACTACCCCCTCGCCAATTCTGGCGACGGGTGTAGCATTCCACCCTTCTAGAGGGGCACGACATGTATGTAACTATGAACCCCGGTTAAAGTTAACTCGAGCCTCGGCATCACAAAATGGATGCTGCCACCACAGACACAAGTCTGACCTCCTGCTGCTGGGAGTCCTTCCAGCGAGGGAGGCTTGGACAAAGGGTTTCCTGCCTTGGGAGGTGCTAGCACCACCCCAGACAGGATTTTGTGTATTGGGTAGGATAGGTCTGAAAGGAATGAGACATGCATGGGTGTGAGAAGTTGGCCTGATGTGCAGTGCTCACTATTCTAGTGATCACTATATATCAGTCCAAACAACCCTTATTGATGATTGGTTGTAAGTCAACCTTATAGACCAGCTATCCTAGTAGCATGGATACGAGCAGTCTAAGGCTAAGACTCTAGAGGGCGTGTTAAGCCAGCTGTTTTACCATCACATTACCCCTTGAACACCCAGTGAAAGGACACCACACAAGTGTTATGAAAATAAACAATGTATTTATTAGGATCACAACAACCCTGTACTCTTTATGAGGACAGGGTGCTAAGCACACAACAAAACTCTTACGAAAATACTTTTAAGTTAGCACGTTACACAAATGCCCGAGGGGCACGAAAAACCATATACACTAAAAGTGGAATGCGAATTACTAGCAGGTAAGTAACAGTTCTAATAGGCTTTGGAATCGCTAGGACTGGACTAGGGAATCGTTAGATTACTACTAGGAGGCCCAGGGGACTCGGGTGCAGAGTGTGCACTCTCACGCGGGATGCGGGACAAAGTCTATGGAGGCTAGTAAAGGCAAAGTTAGTGTTCACGGGCGAACCCGACCTGGTAGGAAGAAAACGACAGTGGATCCTGACCCTTGGATAGTGAGGCTATGCTGGGACACCGGAGTGCCGAAGTTACCTAGCCCAGGGGCTGCAGCTGCATAGGCCTGAAAAGACGTCGGGGATCTCGTTGCCGGACCGGGAGCCTGGAAGGAAGAAGTTGCTGGCAGGCGACCAGTGAAGGAAAGTTCGATGGATCCAAGCCTGGATCAAGGAAGAAGAAACCTGAAAGCAGAGGGGACCAAGTTCTTGAATCACTAGCCAGTGATTAAGTGGGCACCAGGATGGCACCGGCCGAAGTCACCGCAGTCAGGTGAGTGGGCGCTGCTGGGCTCTGCAGTCTCTCGGACCAGGAGGCGTTGTCGGCGACCAGGATGGAGGTGCGAGCTGTCCCACGAAGGATGAAGTCGTTGGCGTCGAAGTTACCCAGGATTGGGCAACAAGCCTTGGCTAATTCAAGCCCACGCGGTGGACTCAAAATGGCGTCTTGAGTGGACCAGGAGGGTCCAGGGTGCTCCTCTTCTGGGAGGGAGCAAGGGCCAGTCTGGAGCAACCAGACCAGCAGCAGAAATGTCGTCGGGCGTCGTCAGGGAGGCCACAAGCCAACGGGCTAGTAGCCAAACAACGCGGTGAGCAGCGGAAAGCAGAAGGGCCCCACGCAGATCGTGGAGATGCTGGGGGGCTGCACTTCGGAGCTGGAGCTGCTCAGAGTCGGGGCTTCTCGGACCCCAAAGCACTCACCAGTGGAATACTCGGCGGGCTTGCTGTGCAGAAGTCGTGCAGTCTTGGCGATGGCCGGTCCCTCGAGGTCTCGTCGCACCCACGGTTCTCAGCTGTGCTGTAGAGGTGGGTAGAGGTCAGAGGTGCCAGGGAAGCCGGGTCTCGTCGAGCTGGGCAGTCGGATTCCGGAGGAAGGACGTGCAGCAGACCGCAGTGTTCTGTAGATGGTGCCTGCGGGTGCAGGGTGACTACTCCTTAGTCACAAGGGAGAAATCTTAGGAAGAAGTCTTGAGTTCCTTTCGCAGAAAGTAGTTTCAGGATTCAAAGATGATCTGATTTGGAAGGGGGCCAGTCTCTACCTTTATCCTGTAAAAAGGGGCTGGCACGCGACTAAGTCCTGCCCTATGGGTGGGACTAGGAGGGGGGTGGTTACACCCACTTCCTTGGCGGGCTTTTCCCCAGCACAGGGTCTGGAGTGACCCTGGAACTGGTTCAAGCCGGCCTATGCATAGTGAGCACCGGGGTGCTACTTGCAGTCACCTTCCTCTAAAGCCCTGCCTACCTACAATACACAAAACCCTGTCTGGGACGGTGCTGGCACCGCCCCTGGCAGGAAACCCTTTGTCCTTATCTCCTGCTCTGGGAGGACTCCCAGCAGCAGGAGGGCAGACTTGTGTCTCGGTGGCAGCATCCATTTTGTGGATGCTAAGGCTCTGTCTGACTTTTAACCGGGTTATAGGTTACAGGCATGTCGTGTCCCTCTAGAAGGGTGGAATGCTAACCCCGTCGCCAGAATTGGCGAGGGGTTAGTATTCCAATTCGTATGACACCTTACTCGACATGTTTTGATAAAGCGATACCAGAGTTGGCACATAACCGCGAGGATTATAATGCACTTAAGAGTATATGGTATGCGATATCATGGAAACGGCTAAGGGATGGATCCCGAAAGCCGCAGACAGGCTCAGCTCATGCCAGAGCACCATCTCACACGATTCCAAGCACTCTGCCTTCAGGATTGTTAAGGCCTGCCATAGGGGTGACTGATAGGAGATCTGTGTGTCCATTTTAGGGTTAGATATAGGTATACTATATCTAAAGCAAAGGGTGAGTACACCACCTTGCCCCAGCTGTCGTGCAGCCAGTTGTGTCAGATTTAGGTAGTCAATCCAGGGGTGGCACAATACGTGCTTCAGCCCCTGGGAGACTTCTGGGTGCACCTCAGCCCTGGGTACAGGGACTTGGGGAGGGCCCAGTGCCAATTCAGTACCTGGGTACAATTTGGATAGAGAGAACAGCTAGGCTGTGGGTCTGATTAGCAGGCCCACAGCCAGGGAAAGTCGTAAACCAGTGCAGCAAAAAGCAAAAATCTGGGTGATCATAGGATTGCAGACCCTACTCTCCTACATGACCCCCCCCCAAACTTTGGGACAATAAACTAACCTTGACCAGGTGAGTCTTCTTGCTCTAAGTGGAAATACCTGGAGAGCCCATCAGCATTGCTGTGATCAGTCCCAGGTCTATGCTCCACTGTAAAATCCATCCCCTGTAGGGAAATGGACCACCTAAGCAGTTTGGGGTTTTCACCCTTCATCTGATTTAGCCACAAGAGGGGCTTATGGTCTGTCTGAATGGTGAAGTGAGTGCCAAACAAGTAGGCCCTCAGCTTCTTCAGGGCCCAGACCACAGCAAAGGCCTCCCTCTCAATAGCTGACCAATTTTTCTCTCGGGGTGTCAACCTCCTACTAATGAAAGCAATAGGCTGATCATTACCATCAAAATTCAGTTGAGACAGAACAGCTCCCACACCCAACTCAGAAGCATCTGTTTGGACAATGAATGGCTTGGAGTAATCTGGACTCTTGAGGATAGGTGCTGTGCACATGGCCTGCTTTAGGTCATTGAATGCTTTCTGACAGCTTGCTGTCCACTGAACTTTCTTTGGCATCTTTTTGCTTGTCAGGTCATTAAGGGGGGTCACTATGGACCCATAATTTCTGACAAACTTCCTATAGTACCCAGTCAGGCCCAAGAAAGCTCGAACCTGAGTCTGGGTGATTGGAGGAGTCCAGTCCTTGATGGCCTGTATCTTACTCTCCAGTGGCTGAACCTGGCCTCCACCTACAAGGTGGCCCAGGTATACAACCTGTGACTGCCCTATCTGGCACTTTGTGGCCTTGATAGTGAGGCCTGCCTTTTGCAGGGCCTCTAACACTTTCCTCAGGTGGACCAGGTGATCCTCCCAGGTGGAGCTAAAGACAGCAATATCGTCAAGATAAGCTGCACAGAAGTCATCCAGCCCAGTGAGGACTTGATTCACCAACCTTTGGAAGGTGGCAGGTGCATTTTTCAGTCCAAAGGGCATTACCACAAATTGATAATGCCCTCCAGGGGTAGAAAATGCTGTCTTAGGTTTGGCTTCCTCAGCTAACCTGATTTGCCAATACCCAGCTGTCAAATCAAATGTGCTTAAGAAGTTGGCAGAAGCCAATCTATCTATAAGCTCATCTGCTCTTGGTATTGGGTGGGCATCAGTCTTAGTGACTGCATTGAGGCCTCTGTAGTCTACGCAAAACCTCATCTCTCTCTTACCACCCTGGGTGTGAGGCTTTGGCACTAGAACTACTGGGCTAGCCCAAGGGCTATCTGAGGGCTCAATGACTCCCAGTTCCAACATTTTCTGCACTTCAGTTTTGATGCAGTCTCTAACATGATCAGGCTGCCTGTAGATTTTACTCTTGACAGGCAGACTGTCTCCAGTGTCAACATCATGGGTACACCAATCAGTTTGGCTGGGTGTCAGAGAGAACATATGTCGAAAGGATTGCAGAACTTGCCTGCAATCCTGTTGCTGATGTTCAGTGAGGCTGCCACAAAAGACAACACCATCAACTGACCCATCATCAGGATTCTGAGTGAGCAGGTCTGGGAGAGGGTCACTCTCTTCCTCCTGTCCCTCATCTGTGGCCATGAGCAAGCTCATGTCCTTCCTGTCAACATATGCTTTGAGCCTGTTAACATGGAGCACTCTGAGAGGGCTCCTGGGAGTTCCAAGGTCCACCAAGTAGGTAACCTCTCCCTTTTGCTCAATGATGGTGTGGGGCCCAGACCATTTGTCTTTCAGAGCTGCTGGGGCCACTGGCTCCAGCACCCACACCTTCTGTCCTGGCTGGTACACAGTCAGTACAGCCTTTTGGTCATGCCAAGCTTTTTGAAGTTCCTGGCTGGCCTCAAGGTTTTTAGATGCCTTCTCCATATACTCAGCCATCCTGGAGCGGAGACCAAGTACATAGTCCACTATGTTGGTTGCAGGCTTTTTGAGAGGTCTCTCCCATCCTTCCTTCACCAAACACAGGGGTCCTCTTACAGGATGCCCATACAGAAGCTCAAAAGGGCTGTAACCAACCCCCTTCTGTGGGACCTCTCTGTAAGCAAACAGGAGGCAGGGGATCAGGACATCCCATCTTCTCCTAAGAGGTTCAGGTAGTCCATGAATCATCCCTTTCAGGGTCCTGTTGAATCTCTCAACAAGCCCATTGCATTGTGGATGATAGGGTGTGGTGAACTTGTAGTTCACACCACACTCCTTCCACATGGCAGTCAGATATCCTGACATGAAGTTTGTACCTCTGTCAGAAACGACCTCCTTAGGGAAACCCACTCTGGAGAACACTCCAACTAGGGCTCTTGCCACTACAGGGGCTGTAGTGGTCCTAAGGGGAATAGCCTCAGGATACCTGGTGGCATGGTCCACCACCACCAGTATAAACTTGTGTCCTGATGCTGTCTGGGGTTCCATTGGACCAACAATGTCAATCCCCACTCTTTCAAAGGGAACCCCCACCACAGGTAGTGGTATGAGGGGGGCCTTTGTTGTGCCACCTGACTTGCCACTGGCTTGGCAAGTGACACATGAGCGACAAAACTCCTTGGTATTCTCATTCATATGGGGCCAGTGAAAGTGTGAGACAAGCCTGTCCCAAGTCTTTGTCTGACCTAAATGACCTGCAAGGGGAATCTCATGGGCCAAGGTGAGAAGGAAACCTCTCAGAGACAAGGGGATGACCAGCCTCCTGGTTGCACCAGGCTTGGGGTCTCTTGACTCAGAGTACAGGAGTCCATCTTCCCAGTATACCCTGTGGGCACCTGTGGCATTCCCTGCAGCCTCAGCAGCAGCCTGCTGTCTGAGGGGTTCAAGGGAAGGGCAGCTCAACTGTTCCTTCCCCAGGTCTGCTCTGGAGGGTCCCCCTGAGCCCAGAAACTCAACTTGATCAAGTTCAAGCTCTTTAGGCTCAGTTTCCCTCAGCTCTGCTAGATCAGCCTCCTCAGAGACTTGATCCTCAACCTGGGGCAAGGGGGAAGGCAAAGCCTTACCCTTACTGCTCTTCTTCTTGGGAGGTGTCTGGTCCATAATTTCAGGATCCAGCACCTGTTCAGTGGGGCATCTTCTGGCCTGTGACCTAGTCACAGCAAGCACATGTGCTGGCAAGCCTAACATCTCCATGTGAGTCCTCTGCTCCACTTCTGACCATTGTGATGACTCCAAATCATTGCCCAACAAACAATCAACTGGGAGGTCTGAACTGACTACAACTTTCTTTTGTCCCTTCACTCCACCCCAGGAGAAAGCTACAATTGCCACACTATGACTAGTAGTGACATTGCTGGCATTGGTCACCAGGAAATCAGTACCTGGCATGATCTGTCCAGGGTCCACAAAGTTAGGTGTCACCATGGTGACACTGGCACAAGTGTCCCTATAGGCCTGAGCCATTTTGCCATTAATCAAAGGTGTCTGCCTGTATTTGCCCAAAGTATTGGGACTTATTTCAGGGGACATATCCATATCCCCTGTACAGACAAGGACAGCCTGAGTGAGTGTGCCAACTAAGTTGTCAGACCCCTCAGTACCCAAGGTTAACCCAACTAATGCCTTGGGAGTGACACTACCACTACTGACTGTACTAGGGGGTGCAGTTGCTTTAGGAGCTGTAGTGGCAGGAGTTTGTCCTCCTCCTCTTTTGGTGCACTCACTAAACCAGTGAGATTTACTTTTGCAGTACTGGCACCACCTTTTGGACTGGCCTTCTTGAGTCTTCTTCTTCTGGGAAGCCTGACCCCCACCCTCTTTGGTTTGTTGGGGACCTGGTGAAGACTTCTGGTCATTTTGCTCATTCTTGACATTACCCTTCTGGTCTGCTTTCTTCTGACCACCCTGGTTCTGGTTCTGGTTCTGCTTGATCCTTGTCCTGACCCATTTGTCTGCCTTCTTTCCCAATTCTTGGGGAGAGGTCAGATCTGAATCAACAAGGTGCTGGTGCAGCAACTGGTTCTGACAATTGTTCAAAATTTGTTCTCTCATCATTAGATTATACAATCCTGTGTAATCTGTAACCTTGCTACCCAGCAACCAGCCCTCCAAAGCCTTAGTGGCACAATCCACAAAATCAGACCAGTCCTGAGACTGAGTTTTCTGGGTGTCTCTGAACAGCAACCTGTACTGCTCAGTGGTTAAACCAAACCCATCAACCAGTGTATTCTTCAGGACCTGGTAATTGTTAGCATCCTCCACTCTTGTAGTGAGGAGCTTATCTCTACCTTTACCATCAAAGGAGAGCCACAGTATAGCTGCCCACTGACTCTGGGGAATGTTCTGCACCGTGCAGGCCCTCTCCAGAGCAGCCATCCATTTCTGGATGTCATCCCCTTGCTTAAAGGGGGGCACTATTTTAGTCAGGTGTTTAGTATCTAAACCCTTCTCTCTATCTCTTGGGAGATTGCTGCCACCAGTGGGAGCTAGCCCACTCATCTGCTGCTCTCTTGCCAGGGCAAGCTTCTCTTTGGCCAGGGCAATTTCTTCCCTTTCAATCCTCAGTTCAGCTTGTCTCATCCTAGCTTCATGCTCCTTTCTCTGAGGGGAAGTAAATCTCCTCTGTGGAGGATTCCTTCTCCCCTGAGAAGAGGCATTAGAGTGCAGAGATCTATTGGAGTCCCTAGAAAGAGATCTATCTCTCCTAACTCCAAGGTTAGGCCCACTTCGGGTTAGTACTGGGGGGCCCCCAGATCCTAGCCCAAGTAAGTCTAAGTTGGTCCTAGTTAGCCTTCTGACTACCTCAAGACCCTTGTCTACCTCATCCCCAGAGAGTACCTCCTCATCCTCCTCCTCAACTGCTGAATCAGTGTTGGGGAGGTCTGGATCCCCAGAGGTTCCCTCTAAGGCTGGCATGCTCTCATGTAACTGAGAGAGCTTTCTGGCATCATATGTCTCTAAGAGACCTATCAGAAAGGGTAGGGTGGGGTTAGACCCCTGTTTCAGTTTCCTGGAGACACAGAGTTGCCTCATCTCCTGAAAATTGAGAGCTGCATATCTTGAAGTGACCTGTGGAGGGTCAACACTGACCAGGGGAGTCTCAGCAGAGTCCCCCTGAGTCGACATGCTTTTCTAGTGAGGTGTAAGTGGTGCACTTACCTACACTATATGTTTGCCTACTGATCCCTTGCTAGAGTTGTAGTTTAGGGTGTGCTAGGCCCTAGGAGCTACAACAGCTGGTTCAGTAGAACTCAGAGTATTCTAAGCTAAGTTATATGTACCTTTAGTACTTATGTGATCTTTCACAAGATATTCTTAGGGCATGTGTGGTAAAACAACAGCAAGCTCAAATCCCAACCGCTGCTCACCAATGTGAGAAGTTGGCCTGATGTGCAGTGCTCACTATTCTAGTGATCACTATATATCAGTCCAAACAACCCTTATTGATGATTGGTTGTAAGTCAACCTTATAGACCAGCTATCCTAGTAGCATGGATACGAGCAGTCTAAGGCTAAGACTCTAGAGGGCGTGTTAAGCCAGCTGTTTTACCATCACATTACCCCTTGAACACCCAGTGAAAGGACACCACACAAGTGTTATGAAAATAAACAGTGTATTTATTAGGATCACAACAACCCTGTACTCTTTATGAGGACAGGGTGCTAAGCACACAACAAAACTCTTACGAAAATACTTTTAAGTTAGCACGTTACACAAATGCCCGAGGGGCACGAAAAACCATATACACTAAAAGTGGAATGCGAATTACTAGCAGGTAAGTAACAGTTCTAATAGGCTTTGGAATCGCTAGGACTGGACTAGGGAATCGTTAGATTACTACTAGGAGGCCCAGGGGACTCGGGTGCAGAGTGTGCACTCTCACGCGGGATGCGGGACAAAGTCTATGGAGGCTAGTAAAGGCAAAGTTAGTGTTCACGGGCGAACCCGACCTGGTAGGAAGAAAACGACAGTGGATCCTGACCCTTGGATAGTGAGGCTATGCTGGGACACCGGAGTGCCGAAGTTACCTAGCCCAGGGGCTGCAGCTGCATAGGCCTGAAAAGACGTCGGGGATCTCGTTGCCGGACCGGGAGCCTGGAAGGAAGAAGTTGCTGGCAGGCGACCAGTGAAGGAAAGTTCGATGGATCCAAGCCTGGATCAAGGAAGAAGAAACCTGAAAGCAGAGGGGACCAAGTTCTTGAATCACTAGCCAGTGATTAAGTGGGCACCAGGATGGCACCGGCCGAAGTCACCGCAGTCAGGTGAGTGGGCGCTGCTGGGCTCTGCAGTCTCTCGGACCAGGAGGCGTTGTCGGCGACCAGGATGGAGGTGCGAGCTGTCCCACGAAGGATGAAGTCGTTGGCGTCGAAGTTACCCAGGATTGGGCAACAAGCCTTGGCTAATTCAAGCCCACGCGGTGGACTCAAAATGGCGTCTTGAGTGGACCAGGAGGGTCCAGGGTGCTCCTCTTCTGGGAGGGAGCAAGGGCCAGTCTGGAGCAACCAGACCAGCAGCAGAAATGTCGTCGGGCGTCGTCAGGGAGGCCACAAGCCAACGGGCTAGTAGCCAAACAACGCGGTGAGCAGCGGAAAGCAGAAGGGCCCCACGCAGATCGTGGAGATGCTGGGGGGCTGCACTTCGGAGCTGGAGCTGCTCAGAGTCGGGGCTTCTCGGACCCCAAAGCACTCACCAGTGGAATACTCGGCGGGCTTGCTGTGCAGAAGTCGTGCAGTCTTGGCGATGGCCGGTCCCTCGAGGTCTCGTCGCACCCACGGTTCTCAGCTGTGCTGTAGAGGTGGGTAGAGGTCAGAGGTGCCAGGGAAGCCGGGTCTCGTCGAGCTGGGCAGTCGGATTCCGGAGGAAGGACGTGCAGCAGACCGCAGTGTTCTGTAGATGGTGCCTGCGGGTGCAGGGTGACTACTCCTTAGTCACAAGGGAGAAATCTTAGGAAGAAGTCTTGAGTTCCTTTCGCAGAAAGTAGTTTCAGGATTCAAAGATGATCTGATTTGGAAGGGGGCCAGTCTCTACCTTTATCCTGTAAAAAGGGGCTGGCACGCGACTAAGTCCTGCCCTATGGGTGGGACTAGGAGGGGGGTGGTTACACCCACTTCCTTGGCGGGCTTTTCCCCAGCACAGGGTCTGGAGTGACCCTGGAACTGGTTCAAGCCGGCCTATGCATAGTGAGCACCGGGGTGCTACTTGCAGTCACCTTCCTCTAAAGCCCTGCCTACCTACAATACACAAAACCCTGTCTGGGACGGTGCTGGCACCGCCCCTGGCAGGAAACCCTTTGTCCTTATCTCCTGCTCTGGGAGGACTCCCAGCAGCAGGAGGGCAGACTTGTGTCTCGGTGGCAGCATCCATTTTGTGGATGCTAAGGCTCTGTCTGACTTTTAACCGGGTTATAGGTTACAGGCATGTCGTGTCCCTCTAGAAGGGTGGAATGCTAACCCCGTCGCCAGAATTGGCGAGGGGTTAGTATTCCAATTCGTATGACACCTTACTCGACATGTTTTGATAAAGCGATACCAGAGTTGGCACATAACCGCGAGGATTATAATGCACTTAAGAGTATATGGTATGCGATATCATGGAAACGGCTAAGGGATGGATCCCGAAAGCCGCAGACAGGCTCAGCTCATGCCAGAGCACCATCTCACACGATTCCAAGCACTCTGCCTTCAGGATTGTTAAGGCCTGCCATAGGGGTGACTGATAGGAGATCTGTGTGTCCATTTTAGGGTTAGATATAGGTATACTATATCTAAAGCAAAGGGTGAGTACACCACCTTGCCCCAGCTGTCGTGCAGCCAGTTGTGTCAGATTTAGGTAGTCAATCCAGGGGTGGCACAATACGTGCTTCAGCCCCTGGGAGACTTCTGGGTGCACCTCAGCCCTGGGTACAGGGACTTGGGGAGGGCCCAGTGCCAATTCAGTACCTGGGTACAATTTGGATAGAGAGAACAGCTAGGCTGTGGGTCTGATTAGCAGGCCCACAGCCAGGGAAAGTCGTAAACCAGTGCAGCAAAAAGCAAAAATCTGGGTGATCATAGGATTGCAGACCCTACTCTCCTACAATGGGGCACACAAGGTGCCCTGTGCATACACCGGTTCAAACCAGTTGCTGGGGCACCCTGCCTCAGCTCTGGCGCCAAAACCGGACAAAGGATAGGGGGTGTAAATCACCCCCCTTCCTGGTCCCACCCATAGGAGGGACCTAGTCGCAGTGCAGCCCCCTTTAGCAGGATAAAGGTAGGAGCTGGTCCCATTCCAATTTAGATTAATCCTGAACTACTCTACAAGAAGAAACTCTGGACTTCGACGTTCTGCTCCACAGAAGACTGAAGAAATCTCCCTTGTGGGCAAGGAGTGTCCACCCTGCAACTGCAGGCACCATCAAGCGTCCAGCGGCTTCACTTTGTCCTCTTCCCTCGAGGATCCAGACTTCAGAGCCCGACGAGACCCGGATTCCCAGACCTCTCCGACCTCAACTCACATCTGCAGCAAAGCTGAGACCCGTGGGTGCGACGAGACACGTGGGACCGGCCATCTTGAAAGAAACTACACTTTGCTTCCAGCACGACTCCCGAGGTAAACTCGACCAAGTGCTTTGGGGATTGAGAAGCCCCAGCCCGAGCAGCCCCTGCACCGAAGATCAGCCCTCCAGCATCCACGAGATCTGCGTGGGGCCCTTCTGCTGGTTTGCTGCTCGACGCGTTGTCTGGTCACTTGCCGGCTGGCTAGTGGCCTCCTAGACGACGAACCTTTGAATCTTTGCTGCTAGTCTGGTTGCTCCAGACTGGCCCTTGCTCCCTTCCAAAAGAGGCGCACCCCGGACTCTCCTAGTCCGCACCAGACGTCTTTTCCACTCACCGCGTGGGTTGCCTTTGCCAAGGCCTGTTGACTCCAATCCCGGATCCGACAGCGAGAGCCTGCGTGGGACAGCTCGTGCTTCCATCCTGGTCGTTGAAGACACCTCCTGGTCCACGTGGCTGCAGAGACAAGCGTCCACTCTTCACCTGATCGCGACAACAGCACCTGGTTCCTTCCTGGTTCCACACCGGTCACTGGGTAGTGACTTTGAACACTGTCCCCTCTGCTTTCAGGTCCTCTTCTTCACCGATCCACCCTTGGATCGCACCGGACATCTTCCTCCTGGTCGCCTGCAGCATCTTTTCTTTCAGGCTCCATTGACTTCAACGCGAGAACCCGACACACTTTGGCACCTATGCACCCGCAGCCCGTGGGTGAGGTAACAAGAGCATTTCGGTGCTCAAGGGTAGTCTAACTGTCCTACTGTCCAGTTCCACAGTCGTTTTTGTCATAACTAGTCAGGATTGTCCGTACTTACCTTTAACTTGAACTGTACTGTCCATAGACGTTGTTACGCATCTCGCGTGTGAGTTCATTCTGCACACGCGTTCCCTGGGCCTCCTATTACTTACCTGAAGTTAGTGTAGCGTGGTCCCATCGATCCTACAGCCTCTGGACAGCTCCATTCCTTTTATCGACTTTCACATTCCACTTACTTAGTATATGGTTTGTCGTGCCCCTAGGGCACCATTGTAATTTTGTGCAACTTGTCCTATTTTTCCTAAGAGATTGTCATGTGCTTAGCCCTCTGATCTCATAAAGAGTTCAGAGGTGTTGTTATTAATAAATATACTGTTTATTTTCATAACAACCTGTGTGGTGTCCTTTCATCTGGTATTCAAGGGGTTATATTGTGGTAAAACAGCTGGCTTCACATGCCAAAAGAGTTTAGCCTAAGACTGCTTTGTCCATGCTACCATTAGGATAGCTGGTCTATAAGGTTGACTTACAACCAATCACCATAAGGGTTGTTTGGACTGATACAAGGTGATCACTAGAACTAGTGAGCATCATATATCAGGCCAACTTCTCACAGTCACCACTTATCGGGCTCCAAGTCCTCGGGTAAGAGGCACAAAAAGTCGAAGCACTGCTCTTCTGACTCCCCCCTACGCTCGCACGATGCGGCCGGGGGTTCGGGTGACACCACCAACGCGGCTCCGCCGGAGCCGCAGGCGTCGCATCCAAACCCACACCCGCCGGTCCCTGGGCTTAATGGGACGCCGGAAGAGATTTGTGACTTCCTCGTGGCCATGAGGACTCACTTCCCTCCGTTGCGGGTGGTCGGCGCGCCTTCGGGCCCCGCGACCCCGACTAGGGGCCTTGGCGGGCCGGCTGCTCGGGCCTGGCGCCGTCGGGTGCTTCGGCCCCGGCGCCGTTGTCGACTTCGGTCCTGACGCCGCCTGGCCCCGTCGGATCCGCCGGATCCGGGTCGCCGCTGGTCGACCTCACGACCCCTGCGCTAGCGCCGACCACAGGGTGTCGCCTCCGCCGCCGTCTCTGGATAATGTCGTCCCCGATCCCTCCCTCGGTCCGGATCCGGAGCGACGCCGCTCGACACCGCATCTGGCGCCGGCCGAAGACTTGTTCTTCTATGATCCGGCTCTATCCTTTGAACCTGCCTACCAGGACATGGAGTACGAGGAGGGTTGGGAGGGGTCTGAGGACCCTCTGGCACGTGAGTCAGTTTTATCAGGAGTGGACAGAGTAGCTAGGGGAGGTCAGTGGTCTGGAAACCTCCCCTGACACTGGTTTTGTCTCCCCTCCTACCGTGGCTACGGAGAAAGGAGCAGATTATAGTGTGGTGCTGACTAGGGCAGCTAAAGCCTTGGCGCTTACACCATCCGTTGCTACTGTGAGTCCTAATATCCTCACTGAGGTCCTTAGACCGCAGGCTGGTTCTACGGAGCCTTTGCTGCTGTTTAATGAGGCTCTTATGGACGACATGTTGGGCACTTGGTCCAGGCCCGCTACGGGTCGGCCTGTGGATAGGCACCCGCCAGGCACCACGGCTCAGCTCCAGGTGACCCTAGATTCTCATCCAGGGGATACTCCTCAATAGTCATAATCTATGAATAATCCCCGCCCATGTGCGGGATCCCGGAGCATATAGAAAATACATATAAATATATATATATGTATATATATATATGTGAAAACATATATTTGCAGCCTAAAACATTTCCTAACTGGCAAAATTGCCGCAAAATTACATAAATTAGCATACATACAGTAGTACTCTTCCAAACCCTAAGGAAGAAAGAGAGCAGAAAACATTTGTATACAACAATGCTTTATTGCCATAGGAAAAAACCTGTAATTGCAGGCATTTGCCAGTAGGCTGCAGTAGAGTATAAAGCAAACAAAGAAAACTGACACCTTGCCTTTAAGGCATTAGAGTAGGGGTACCGTGCCTTTAAGACCTGGAGGCAACCCCCTGCTCCCATGATGCACTACAGGTGACAGTTGGGTCAGTTCTTTTTTCGGCTCCTTCTGTGAGGATCCTGGAGCTTGAGCTCTTCGGTTTTCAACTGAAATTGTGTTTTTGAGAGAATTTTCTCTTAGATTTCGACATTTTTTGAATAAATAAGGCTTCTGATTTATTTTTCTGTGGTAACCCACAAGAATTTCCTGTCAGAATGCCTGCTCTGTTTCGGAAATGTCCTTCTTGTGACAAAAAGATGGCTCTGACTGACCCACATTCTGTGTGTATTGTGTGCCTTCCATCTACACACATTCCTGATCAGTGCCATCACTGTAAAAAATTTAAAAGTCGGACTCTTCGCGACAGGGAGAAGATTCAACTTCATGCCATACAGGAGATGGACAAAAGTCACCAGGTGGGTGCTTCCACAGTCCCTAGATCTTCTCCTACAAGCAAGCACGGCCAAAGACGGCGTCATTCCACTTCTCCTGTTTCCAGAAAGAGGAATGAAGGTCGAAGAACTCCGTCGAGGTCGCCGTCGAAAAGGCCCAGATCATCTTCATGACGTCGAAGATCTCCGCCGCAGTCAAGTAAGTCTGCGTCGAGGCGCCATACTTCGGGCTCGAAGTCCATGGCTGCTACTACATCTAAGTCTCCGTCGACGTCTAGGCTTCCGTCGACGTCGAGACACTCTCCGCCGCCCCGGAGGGGATCGGCGTCGAGAGCTAGGACGGCATCTAGGTCGCCGCTGACTAGCGGGCCGCCGTCGAGAGGGACTGCCAGATCCCATCCTTCGACGTCAAGGAGGTCGACGCCGAGGCGACGCCAGGAAAGGTCGCTGTCGACGCGACGTCAAGGAAGGTCATCGTCGACACGACGTCGAGAGTCGTCGTCGATACGACGTCATGGAGCATCTCCATCTGATCGACGTCGAGGGAGATAGACGTCGAAGTCTCCGGATCGACGTCGAGGTTCTCATTCGAGTCCTGCTCGACGTGATGATCGCCGTCGAGAGCATCAAGACACCGCTCGACGCCACTAGTCACCCAAACGTCTTCGACGTCGAGGCTTTCGCCGTCGAGGGATAAAGTGCCGGTGGTGGAGTCCCCTGGTTCTGAGACTTCAGGAGGCAAATCATCATCTCCTGGCTTGAACATCGTGCAGGTCTCTCCAGAATCTTCGCCCAGATCTGCGGGCAGGTCACGCAGCTTGGTGTCTCAACATCCTCAAGGGGCTGTGTCTGGACAGAGTAGTCCGGGCTCGGATTACTCCCGTACATATTCTCCGTCTAAGGCAAAAACTCCGGCCAGACCATCTCCTCGGAGTCCCAGGATTTCACCCAGGCCAAGATCTCGAGCCAGATCACGTTCTCCAGTGCGGCCAAGAACACCTGTCAGACCAAGATCTCCAATCCGGCCAAGACTCCATCAAGACATCGCTCTAGGTCCAGGGACAGTCACAGCAGGAATCGTGACAGGTCCCATAAGAGGCGGCGTCCAAGATCTTCCACAAGGTCGTCCTCGTCTAGGTCGTCTTACCGAGATTACTCTCCGACCTTCTCCTCTACGCCTCCTTCCCGAGTCTCTCCAATTGATGACCTCGCAACTTTCTCCGATGTTCTGGGCAGGGGAGCAAAAAAGCTTAATATTACGCTGCACACTCCAGTGGTTTCCACTTCTGTGATTTTTGATACCCTCCGTCATCGCACAGCGCCCAGGCCTCTACTGCCCCTGGTCCCCGGCCTCCTAGAACCGGCTATGGCTACTTTCCTCACACCAGCAGTGGTGGGATCTGTTCCATCTCGGATAGCCAAGAAGTACAAGGCCCCTGCAGAGGATCCCTTGTTCCTCAGATCGGATCCTCCTGCGGATTCCATTATTGTGGCGGCTGCCATGAAGTCCCATGCAGGCTCTACTTCTTCTTCAGTACCACCTGAAAAAAGATAGTAAACTTATGGACTCGTTTGGTAGGAAGGTATGCAACACCCCTTCTTCCTTTATGAAGGTGGCTAGCTCCTCTGCCTTGCTTGGAAGGTACGACAGGTCCCTTTGGGACTCCCTGACTCGCTTTACAGACAAGCTCCCCAAGGAAGATCGCCAAGATTTTCTGGAGACTATACAGGAGGGAGGCCTTGTAGCCAATCAAGTTATTAGCGCCGCAGTGGATGCCTCTGACCTTGCGGCCAATGGCTATTCAAGTGGTATTTGTTCCCGTCGTTCGGCCTGGCTCCGCCTGACAGGGCTCAAGCCAGACGCCCAGAAGAAGATTTTGAATTTGCCCTTCAATGGGAAATCTGTTTGGTCCACACGCGGACGATGAAATGTCCAAAATGAAAGCAGAAATGGACACCGTCAAGGCTGTGGGATTAGAAAAGCGCAAGGAGTTCAAGAAACGCTTTCGCCAAGGAGACAGGAGGTCTTTCCAACAGAGGGTTCAAACCCCTCAGTGGCAATCTGTCTCAGCAGAAGACGCAGTTCCAGCAGCGTCGTCCTGGCAGAGGAAGAGGTGGCAATAACAGACAACAGCCTTCCTCAAAGCAACCTCCTAAGCCCTGAGCCATTGCTTCCTCCACGTCTGTTCGCCACTCCGGTGGGAGGGAGTGTTTCTCATCATCTGACAGAGTGGGAATCCATTACAAAAGACAGATGGGTGCTGAATATTGTGCAGCATGGTTACTTGCTGAGGTTCAAATCTCCTCCTCCGCAAGTTCTCCTCCAATCGCGACATCTTCCATGTTACAAGAGTCAATTGCTACAAGACGAAGTCTCCGTCCTTCTAGAGAAGATGGCCATAGAGGAGGTCCCCTCAATTCACAAAAATCAAGGAGTGTACTCCCGCTATTTCTTGGTTCAAAAACGAGGAACTGTCAAAGAATACAGGCCCATTCTAGATCTTCGAAGGCTAAACAAATTCATACGAAAAGAAAAGTTCCGTATGCTCGCCCTGCATCAGATCTTCCCACATCTTCATCAGGGAGACTGGAAGTGTGCCATCGACTTGCAGGACGCCTACTTCCACATACCAGTGTCAGTCAAGCATCGGAAGTTTCTAAGGTTTCAGATCGGACGTCGTCACTACCAATATCGAGTGATGCCGTTTGGCCTGAAATCTGCACCTCGGACATTCTCCAAGTGCATGGCGGTGGTGGCTGCTTTTCTCCGCAAAAGAAATATCTTTGTCTATCCATATCTAGACGATTGGCTGTTGAAGAGCTCCACCCCGTCGCTGCTTCAGAACCATCTGTCGTTCTGCCTCAAACTGATGGACTCGTTGGGTCTTCACGTCAATCTGAAAAAATCAGTTCTCAACCCTTCTCAGCGTATCCACTACCTGGGTGCTTCTCTGGACTCACTACAGGCAAGCGTGTGTCCTTCGGAGGAGAGGTTGTCATCTATGCTCCTGAAGGGTCGCCTTCTTCTGGACAATCAGGCCCCCACAGCCAGACAAGTGTCCTCTCTTCTGGGTTCGATGGCTTCATGCATTAACATCGTGCCCAATGCTCGCCTTCACATGAGACCTCTACAACAAGCCCTCGAAGATCAGTGGTCTCAGAGATCGGATCAGTGGGAAGACCGGGTCTTGCTTCCTCAAGAAGCCAGGGACTCGATCAGATGGTGGTTGAAACGATCCAATCTCCTCCGAGGAGTGCCGTTCCATCGTCCTCCTCCATCTCAGTCAATTGTCACGGATGCCTCCCTTCAAGGCTGGGGTGCTGACATGGACCAACTCCAAGTTCAAGGCCTCTGGTCCGAGGTAGAGCAAGGCTACCATATCAACTTCCTGGAGCTTCGAGCAGTTCATTTGGCTCTCAAGTCTCTTTATCCTTCTCTGCGCACCAACCACCTCCAGGTTCAGACGGACAACACGACAACTATGTTCTATCTGAACAAACAGGGAGGCACGAGGTCAAGAGTCTTGTCCCTGGAAGCACAAGCCATCTGGCATTGGCTCCTAGCAAGAGGCCTGTCCATTGTGGCAGTTCATCTACCAGGAATTCAAAACGTCCAAGCAGACTGCCTCAGCAGAATCTTCGTAGAAGCGCACGATTGGGTGCTCAGCGAGGAAGTGGCTCAAGAGGTTTTTCGGTGTTGGGGCGTACCGGACGTAGACCTGTTCGCAGACGCGGCCAATACAAAATGCCCCGTCTTCGCGTCCAGGTTCCCTTTACAGGGATCACTGGGGAACGGTCTTTTGATCAGCTGGTCGCAGACATTACTCTACGCTTTTCCTCCCCTGCCTCTGATCCCGGCGGTGATCCAGAAGTTCTACAGGACCAGCACCAGAATGATCCTGATAGCACCAGAGTGGCCACGCCAGTGGTGGTACCCCGATCTTCTTCAGATGTCGGAGGTTCCTCACCGGCGCCTACCATGCCGTCCAGACTTGTTGACCAAAGACCAGGGGAAGGTGTTTCACCCCAACCTTCCTTCCTTTCGCCTGGCGGCATGGCTCCTGAGGTCATCCAGTATGGACATTTAGACCTCCCAGAAGACTGCATGACTATTCTTAAAGAATCAAAATGACCCTCCACTAGGAAGTGCTACGCTTTCAAGTGGAAGAGGTTCTTCTTATGGTGTCATGAGCACTCTCTTGACCCGGTACATGGCCAAGAGCAGGTGATTCTTCCATATCTATTGCATTTAGCGAGATCAGGCCTGAAATACCCCTCCATCAGGGTTCATTTAGCTGCAATCACAGCATATAGGAAGTCTCCTAATCAGACATCTTTCTTCCTTATGCCTGTAGTTAAAGATTTCCTAGAAGGTCTGAAAAAAGTCTTCACACCGGTGAGGTCCCCCTCCCCTCCCTGGGAGCTTAATATTGTCCTGACTAAGCTGATGAGTGCTCCTTTCGAGCCTATACATAAGGCTTCTTTGCAGCACTTGACCTGGAAAGCTGCTTTTCTAGTGGCGATTACCTCTGCCCGTAGGGTCAGTGAAATCCAGGCCTTGTGTTGCAAGGAACCTTACACAGTTTTTCATGTCAACAGGGTGGTCTTAAGAACCCACCCAAGTTTCCTGCCTAAGGTAGTTTCAGACTTTCATATCAACCAGTCTATTACCTTACCTACTTTTTTTCCTAATCCTTCCACTCCCCCGGAGAGGTCATTACACTCTCTAGATCTCCGGAGGGTACTGAAATTCTACTTGTCAAAAACCCTGCCTCTTAGAAAGTCTGACCGGCTTTTTGTTAATTATGTTAGTACTAATACTGGCCTGTCAGCTTCCAAAAGGTTTATTTGTCGCTGGATTGTCTCCTGTATAGCTTTAGCTTATCAACTAGCTAACAAGTCCTTGCAGGGTAAACCACATGTACATTCTACTAGAGGGAAAGCTTCCACTACAGCTCTCCTTCGTAATGTTCCTATTTCGGAAATTCGTAAAGCGGCAACTTGGCGGTCTGTCCATACCTTTACCCGCCATTATTGCCTGGACTCAGATACTCAGGCCGATGCCAGAGTAGGGCAGGCCTCGTTAAGGAACTTGTTTGCATAAGATGTATTTGCAATATATGTCTTAGTCAGTCTGTGAAGTTTTTATACTTCTTGCTCGTCCGCGAGACTTTGGGTATGAGCTTGCTAATCTATTCATAGATTATGACTATTGATGAGTATCCCCTGGATGAGAAGGATTAGTTACTTACCTGTAATCCTAGGTTCGAGGCATATGGGCTGCAGATGGTACATTTATGAATAGATCGCCATCTGGTGTTGGGCTGGGCTCGGATGATTGCACTTGTTTTTCTTCTGGAGAAGTCTTTGTCGTCATAGATGACTCCTCCTCTTGGTGTTAGTGCGCATGGGCATCGGCTCCATCCTTAGATTGTTTTTTTCCGCCATCGGGTTCGGATGAGGATCGAAGCGCTCCGGACCGACTTCGATAAAGAAGGTTATATTCGGCGCGTAACCCTTTCCAATTCGACGGTATTGTTATCGAACGCGACTTCACTTCCATACCGACGCGTTTCGAAGGACGACGACTACGAGAAACTCGAAGTAGTCCAGCCCGGGGTCCATGGAAAGGACTCCATTCAAAAAATGTCCAACGTGTGGTGCTAAGTTCCCACACAAGGACCTACACGAGGTGTGCAACCTCTGCTTGTCCCCTGAACACGAATCCAGGGACTGTGAGGCCTGTGCAGCGTTCTCTTCAAAATCGACGATTAGAAACCGTCGAGCCCGAAGACACAAGGTATCGAGAATGCAGTCACAAGCAATCCCGGAGCTGTTCGAGGACCAGCACCCAGAATAGGAGGAAGAAGAGGCCGACGAGGCGGGGTCTGAAGTGGACGAGTCCGACGTCGAGGAAATGGACGTCCAACAAACCGTGAGTGATGACGTCCCTTTACCAAAGAACAGACCCCGCACGGTGTCGACCCCGCCCTCGAGCCCGGTCAGACAACCGAAAAAAGTTTCCGACGCCCCGCCTTCGAGCCCGGCAACGAAACCGAAACCGAAACACTCGGTCTCCCATCATGGTGGTTCCGATAAACGGACCACATCGACACCGAAGCTCCAAGTCAAGGAAAGCTCGAAGTCGAAGCAGTCCATGTCGACACCGAAACACGTTTCGACGTCGAAAACGCCCTCGACACCGGGGACATCTTCGATACCGAAGACATCGGATCCGAATAAAATCTCGGTGCCGAAAATACAAATGGACAGTCAGAAGAAAAAACACCTTTCGGAACCGAAAACTGCAGTACCGACACAGGAATACAAGACCGATCCTAAACAAAAGACTCTGTTTATTGATCCAAAAACTGGCAAGGTAGTCACAGAACTACCTAAAAAGAGGAAGAATGAACATTCGGACGACAAAACTCATCCGAAGAAGAGAACAATGGGGACAAATACAACTCCTCCCCCTTCTCCAAAACCTAGACACACACCATCTTCTCCTCTTCCTCACAATAGACCAAATATTCCTCCCACACGACCATCTACACCTACAACAGATGTAGAGAGTGACACAGGGGAGGGGGAACATCCTGGGGATGATGAAGACACAATCCCAGAGGAGGCAGACCCATGGGAAGAGTACAATGTAGGGTCAGATAACGATAACGACCCTGAAATGTATCCTTCAAAACCTTCACCTCCTGATGATAATACTGGTTTTGCGCAACTCATTAATAGAGCAGCAACATATCACAAGGTAGAACTACATGCAGAACCTCAAATAGAGGATTTCTTATTAGAAACACTACCTACTGCACAAAGAACATCAGGAACACTACCAATGCTTAAGGGCCTTCTCAGTCATACATCAGAGATATTCAAAGACCCAGTGAGGGCTAGGGTACTGAACCCAAGAATCGATAAGAAATATAGGGCAGCTCCAAAAGACCCAATATACATTAAAGGGCAAATTCCTCTAGACTCACTAGTGGTCACAAACGCTCGTAAGAGAGCAAACTCTTTATCTACAGGAGAAGCTCCACCTCCTGACAGAGTCTAAGCTAATAGATGCCTCTGGCAAGAGAGTAGCATCTCAAGCGGCAAACAGCTGGCGCATAGCTAATACGCAAGCACTACTTGCAAGGTATGACAGAGCGCATTATGATGAGTTAGAAAAACTCATCACACATCTCCCTAAAGAACATCAAAAGAGGGCAGATCAACTCATACAAGAAGGGAAGTTAATTACTAACACTTCCATAAAGTGCGCCCTAGACGCGGCAGACACTGCAGCAAGATCTACAAACACAAGCATCATGTTAAGGAGACATGCATGGCTCAGGGTATCAGGGTTCAAACAAGAGGTACAAACATCGTTACTGAACCAACCTTTTGATGGGAAAACACTTTTAGGCACAGGGACAGATGAGGCCTTAGAAAAAATGAAAAAGGATACGGAAACGGCTAAATCAATGGGAGCATTGCAACAGCCGACACAAAGAGGTTCCTTTCGTAGGTCCACCTATAGAGGAGGATCCAAAAATACAGGTACAAGCCAGCAACAAACCTCTTTTACACCTACATCACCCAGAGGTAATTCTAGAGGTAGTTACAGAGGTAACAACAACAAGCGTAGAGGTCGCGGAAACAACAACAACCGCAACTCTCCAACCCCAAAGCAGTGACTTCATACAGCTCCCCCCAGACCATATAACACCGGTCGGGGGACGCCTATCACAGTTCCTACCTGTCTGGGAAAACATCACATCAGACAGGTGGGTGAGACAAATTATCCAACATGGTTATTGCCTGGAACTCACATCTACCCCACCAAACATCCCCCCCAAACAGCGTCCAATGAAACAAGATCACCTGACACTGTTAAAGCAGGAAGTACTATCCCTGCTAGGAAAGCATGCCATAGAGAAGGTTCCACAGCACCAACAAGGAACAGGAGTATACTCCCTATACTTCCTAATTCCCAAAAAGGATGGGTCTCTAAGACCGATACTGGACCTAAGACCTCTCAACGCATACATAAATTCGGAACATTTCCACATGGTCACGCTCCAACAGGTACTTCCTTTACTGAAGAAAGGGGACTTTCTTTCTACACTGGATCTAAAAGACGCTTACTTTCATATCCCGATTCACAAAGCCCACAGGAAATACCTCAGGTTTGTGGTAGAAGGACAACATTATCAGTTCAAAGTCCTTCCGTTTGGTGTCACAACGGCACCAAGGGTGTTCACAAAATGCCTGGCAGTGGTGGCAGCTCACCTAAGAAGACAACAAATACATGTCTTCCCATACTTGGACGACTGGCTAATAAAGGCCAAATCACAAGAGGAATGTCTTCAAAACACACAAAAGACAATTCAGCTACTACACCAGCTAGGGTTCACGGTGAACTACACAAAGTCACACCTACAACCAAGCAAGGTTCAACAATATCTGGGGGCTACTATAGACACAGAAAAAGCCAAAGTATACCCCAATCCAGTCAGGATCCAAACAATGCTTACAATCATTCAAAGATTCCAGCCACAACACTCACTACCAGCAAGAGTGTTCATGCAGCTATTAGGGATGATGTCATCCTGCATACTGCTAATACCATATGCCAAACTACAAATGCGTCCGCTACAAGAATGCTTAGCGACACAGTCGAATCAGGCTCAAGGACAGATTACAGATCTGGTGTTGGTAGACGACCGCACACACCGCTCTCTGAAGTGGTGGAACACAACAAACATTGCCAAGGGGCGGTCGTTCCTAGAACCAATTCCACAGGTGACAATAACAGCGGACGCATCGCTCACAGGATGGGGAGCACATATGGAGAAATACACAGTACAAGGAAGGTGGAGTGTGCAGGAAGAAAGACTGCACATCAATTACCTAGAACTACTAGCGGTGTTTCTAGCATTAAAAGCCTTCCAAATACATGTTACCAACAAAGCAGTCCTGATCAGAACAGACAACATGACAGCAATGTATTATATTCAAAAACAAGGGGGGACGCACTCTCTCCAACTATCCAGACTCGCACAGGAAATCTGGAGATGGGCCATTCCTCAAAACATCTATCTGTTAGCCGAACACCTACCAGGAGTCCAAAACCAGATAGCAGACATCTTAAGCAGACAGTCGGAACAAATACACGAATGGGAACTGCACCAACAAATACTGCAGCCATTCTTCCAAAGATGGGGACAGCCAGAGATAGACCTCTTTGCCACTCATCAGAACGCAAAATGCCAAAGCTTCGCGTCCAGGTACCCGCACCACCTGTCGCAGGGCAATGCGTTATGGATAAATTGGTCCAACAAATTTGCATACGCTTTTCCCCCTCTCCCACTAATCCCATTAGTGGTCAGAAAACTACAACAACACTCAATGACCATGATACTAGTAGCACCCACGTGGGCAAGACAACTGTGGTTCACCACGCTCCTGCAACTCTCACAAGTGCCACATCAAAAGCTACGAATTCTACCCATGCACCTTACACAGAACCATGGAGAAATAATGCACCCAGATCCCACACAATTGAACCTAGCGATCTGGCTCCTGAAATCCTAGAATTTGGGTACTTAGATCTACCCCCAAATTGCATGGAGATAATTAAACAAGCGAGACGTCCCACCACCAGAGCATGCTATGCAGCTAAGTGGAAGAGGTTTGCTATACACTGTACTAATAACAATATCAACCCTCTGGACGTATCAACAAAGGAGATTATTTGCTACTTATTACACTTACAGCAATGTAATCTAGCGTACACATCTATCAGGGTACACCTAGCAGCTATAGCAGCGTACCTACAAAACAGGCAGCACATATCACTGTTCAGAGTACCAGCGATAAAAGCCTTCATGGAAGGCCTTAAAAGAGTCATTCCACCAAGATTACCACCTTCCCCAGTCTGGAACCTCAACGTAGTACTCACCAGACTAATGGGGCCACCTTTCGAACCTATGCATAGGTGCGAAATACAATTCCTTACATGGAAGGTGGCTTTCCTTATAGCCATTACCTCACTCAGGAGAGTAAGTGAATTACAGGCATTGACAATACAAGAACCATTCCTACAGTTACACCAGAATAAAGTGGTTCTTAGAACAAACCCAAAGTTCTTGCCTAAAGTAATTTCAGCATTTCACATCAACCAGCCAGTGGAACTACCAGTCTTCTTTCCAAAGCCACAGACGGTAGCAGAAAGGGCTCTACATACACTAGATGTCAAAAGAGCCATTTTGTACTACATAGAACACAAAACTTCAGGAAAACTAAACCACTATTTGTAGCATTTTCCCCAACACATAAGGGCAATCCTATCTCTAAAGCAGGCATCGCTAGATGGATTGTAAGATGTATACAAATATGTTACATTAAAGCAAAGAGAACATTAACTGTTCCTCCTAGAGCTCATTCTACACGAAAACTAGGAGCATCTATGGCATTCTTAGGGAACATTCCCCTAGATGACATATGTAGAGCAGCAACTTGGTCTACACCACATACATTCACAAAGCACTACTGTGTTGATGTACAGGCTGCACAACAAGCCAGAGTGGGCCAAGCTGTATTAAAAACTCTATTTCAAACAGTTGCGACAGACACTGGTGACCACCGCTAGGGAGGTAACTGCTGTACAATCTTTTCATAAATGTACCATCTGCAGCCCATATGCCTCGAACGGAATATGCTACTTACCAGTATGCATCTGTTCTTGGCATAGAGGGCTGCAGAGTGGTACATGCCCTCCCTGCCTCCCCGGAAACCTGTGTCTGTCCCAACATTATCTTATTTAGATACACTTACATGGGCATATCTTTATGTATTATACTACACTACTCCATCTAACCCTACTATGGCAAAACAATCTAAGAATGGAGCCGATGCCCATGCGCACTAACACCAAGAGGAGGAGTCATCTACGACGACAAAGACTTCTCCAGAAGAAAAACAAGTGCAATCATCCGAGCCCAGCCCAACACCAGATGGCGATCTATTCATAAATGTACCACTCTGCAGCCCTCTATGCCAAGAACAGATGCATACTGGTAAGTAGCATATTCCTTCTCATCCAGGGGTATACTCATCAAAGTCATAAGCTCCCGCCCACCTCCCCAGACGAGCAGAGTTACACAGTTATGAGATGTTTTATTGTGGATCTCCACAGGTGTTATGCACCTCCAAAAAGAACTGACCCAACTGTCACCTGTAGTGCATCATGGGAGCAGGGGGTTGCCTCCAGGTCTTAAAGGCACGGTACCCCTACTCTAATGCCTTAAAGGCAAGGTGTCAGTTTTCTTTGTTTTCTTTATACTCTACTGCAGCCTACTGGCAAATGCCTGCAATTACAGGTTTTTCCTATGGCAATAAAGCATTGTTGTATACAAATGTTTTCTGCTCTCTTTCTTCCTTAGGGTTTGGAAGAGTACTACTGTATGTATGCTAATTTATGTAATTTTGCGGCAATTTTGCCAGTTAGGAAATGTTCTAGGCTGCAAATATATGTTTTTACATATATATATATATATATATATATATATATTCGCTCCAAGTCCCTCTGAAGATCCCGGGCACTCGCGGGCGGGTGCAGCTTGCGGTTGAGGGTCCCCGCACTAATACCTCGCTCGGCTTCGAAAATAATCTGTTTTCAAAGAACTGCACTCGTAAATCCAGTAAGGTACTCACACCACCAGGTTTATTAAGTCAGAGACAACATGTTGTCTCTGACTTAATAAACCTGGTGGTGTGAGTACCTTACTGGATTTACGAGTGCAGTTCTTTGAAAACAGAATATTTTCGAAGCCGAGCGAGATATATATATATATATATATATATATACATATATATATTTATATGTATTTTCTATATGCTCCGGGATCCCGCACATGGGCGGGGATTATTCATAGATTATGACTTTGTATACCCCTGGATGAGAACTAGGATTACAGGTAAGTAACTAATCCTTCCTGTCCTCCCACCCCATCCTCGAGAGCCTGGTTATCCAGGCCTCTACCTCCCAATCTGCATTCCCGACTGCTCTCCAAGAGGTACGAACAGTTTGGGAAGAAACTGTTCTCGTCCCTTAGTTGCGGACTGCGGTCAGTGAACACTGCGTGCTTCTTGGGCCGTTATACCCACTCTCTGGGATACGGTTGCGGCCGTGCTGCCTAAGTGTCCGGAAAGGGCCCGGGCAAAACTCGCTCAAGCCCTCACGGAGGGTAGAGATGCCGCACGGTATTCCATCCGATGTGGGCTTTTTAC
Source organism: Lissotriton helveticus (assembly GCF_964261635.1). NCBI lineage: Eukaryota > Metazoa > Chordata > Amphibia > Caudata > Salamandridae > Lissotriton > Lissotriton helveticus. The sequence goes on from NC_136070.1 coordinate 419,939,733, forward strand.
TACAGACTCACTGGGCAGAGCGATGTCCACGATGGTGGCGGTTCGCCGCCAGGCCTACGTTGAGGTCCGCCAACTTTTCGGCCGATGTCCACAACACCATCATGGACATGCCGTTTGATGGCAGCCACCTTTTTGGTGGCAGAGCAGATCATGTGCTGGAACGCTTTAAGGACTTCAGGGCTACGGCCAAGTCCTTGGGCCTGTCGGCTCCGCGTCAGCAGCAGACTGCTTTTCGCTCCTTTCTTGGCCGCGGAAGGGGCGCCCCCACACGTCCTGCCAGCCACTTGCCGCAGACTAACATTCACGTGGCGGCGGACGTGGTACCCGCCGTGTCGGTGCCCGGGGACAACGGCGAGGCCAGTCTACATCCACCCCCGCAGCATCTGCCTCAAAGCCCTCCTAGTCCGAGCTTTCAGGCCCATTTGACGCCAGTGGGGGGCAGGGTTCGCCATCACCTCTTCCACTGGCGCACTGTTACATCGGACAGGTGGGTGCTGCAAATCGTCCGAAGGGGCTACTCCCTCCCCTTCGAGGCGTCTCCTCCAGCCATGCCACCGCAGTGCCACCGCGTGTCGGGGGATCACTTGCAACTTCTGCAGGAGGAAGTTACGGCTCTCTTGGCCAAGGGGGCCATCGAGCGCGTTCCTGGGCCAGAAGTAGGGTGTGGTTGCTATTCCCACTACTTTGAATGAAGTGGGATTTACACATGCGCGACTTAGCCCCATGGGCGTCAAGGTTCCCAAGAAGGGCAAAGGGGGCCTACGCCCTATCTTGGACCTCCGGAATGTCAACGGCTTCCTCCGGAAGGAGAAGTTCAAGATGATGACTTTGGCTCAGGTCTTAGCTGCCCTGGACCCAGGAGACTGGATGGTAGTGTTGGACTTGGAGGATGCGTACTTCCACATCCCCATCCTGCAAGCCCACCGGCGCTACCTGCGGTTCACGGTAGGCCACGAGCACTTTCAGTTTACCGTGCTCCCCTTCGGCCTTACCAGCGCCCCACGGGTGTTCACAAAGGTGATGGCGGTGGTCGCAGCTCATCTGCGCAGGTTAGGGGTTTCAGTCTTCCCCTACCTCGACGACTGGTTGTTGAAGGCGGGCTCGCCCCAGACAGTCGTCAGCCACCTCCAGACTACGGCTGACCTCCTGCACCAGCTGGGGTTCTCCATTAATGTGCCGAAGTCTCACCTGTGCCCTTCTCAGAAGCTCCTCTTCATCGGAGAGGTTCTAGACTCAACGCAGTTTCTGGTTTATCCTCCCGAACAGCGGGTTCGGGATATTCAGGCTCTGATTCCGATCTTTCATCCGTTATCCCGAATCTCAGTCAGGTTGACGCTGCGGCTTATGCGGCTGATGGCCTCCTGCATCCTTCTGGAGCATCACGCCAGGTGGCAGATGCAGGCTCTGCAGTGGGACCTGAGGTTTCAGTGGGCCCAGCATCAGGGCAACTTGTCCGACCATATCTTGATCTCGGAGGGCACTGCAAGACAGTTGCAGTGGGGCTCGAGGACCGCGATTTGGGTCCGCGGCAGATCCCTCTCCCTTCTCCAACCGGAGCACGTAGTTGTGACGGACACGTCCCTCCAGGGCTGGGGAGGCCACATGGGAGAGGCGGAGATCAGAGGCCTCTGGTCTCCGGCGGAGTCCCGGCTCCACATCAACCCTTCTGGAGCTGCGAGCGATCCGGCTTGCACTGAAGGCATTCCTCCCCTCTGTCCGGGGGAGTGTAGTGCAGGTGTTCACCGACAACACCACCGCCATGTGGTACTGCAACAAACAGGGCGGGGTGGGGTCGTGGACCCTATGCCAGGAGGCTCTGCGCCTCTGGCAGTGGCTGGAACATCAGGGCGTGACCCTGGTGGTTCAACACCTGGCAGGTTACCTGAACGCCAGGGCGGGCGAACTCAGCCGTCTGTGCATGATAGTTTACGAATGGCGTCTGAACTCGGCATGGCGCAAGGCCTCTTTCAGCAGTGGGGAGAGCCTTGGTTAGATCTATTCGCCACCGAAGAGAACGCGCAATGTCATCAGTTCTGCGCGTTGGAATTTCCAAGGTGACACTCGCTCGGCGACGCCTTTCGTCGCGAGTGGAGCTGCGGTCTGTTGTACGCCTTTCTGCCTATACCACTTCTGCCCAGAGTGCTGAAGAAGATAAAGCGCGACCGGGCCCAAGTCATCCTTGTGGCTCCGGACTGGGCACGAAGATACTGGTATCCCGAGCTACTCAGCATGTCAGTCAATCCTCCGATTCGTCTGCCTCTTCAGGAGGACCTTCTGTCGCAGTAGCAGGGGACGGTCCTCCACCCGAACCTGTCCAGCCTCCACCTCCATGCGTGGAGATTGAGCGGCGACAGTTGAGGCCATTTGACTTGCCTCCTGAAGTCTGTGATGTGATCCTGGCAGCCCGGCGTCACTCCACACAAACGGTATACGCCTGCAGGTGGAACAGATTTGTGGCATGGTGCACAGCAAAGGCTGTGGATCCACTCTCTGCCCCTCTTTCTGAGGTTCTCCTCTTTCTTCTCTCTCTTGCCCAGCAGGGCTCTGCTCTGGGCATTATCAAGGGCTATCTTTCTGCCATTTCCGCCTTCTTAAGGCTCCCTGATCAGCCCTCTTTGTTCAAGTCCCCGATTGTGAATAGGTTTTTGAAGGGCATCCCTCATATTTTCCCTCCTGTTCCTTTCGTGATGCCTCAATGGGACTTGAACCTTATTTTAACCTTTCTGATGTGCGCTCCCTTCGAGCCACTTCATAACTGTCCTCTATGTCTTCTTACCCTTAAGACTGCATTCCTGGTTGCCATCACCTCTGCCAGTAGAGTGAGTGAGCCCCAGGCTCTTTCTTCCAAACCTCCTTTCCTTTCTGTCCATCCGGACAAGGTTGTGTTGTGTACACGTCTCTTTCCTGCCCAAAGTCACAGCCTTCCACATCGGGCAGTCTATCACCTTGCCCACCTTCTTTCCGCATCCCTCGAAAGAGGAAGAGAGGCTCTACCGTCTGGACCCAAAACGTGCGCTCTCTTTCTACCTTGATCGCACACGTCAGTTCCGGGTGGATGACCAACTCTTTGTTGGTTACGTGGGCGCGAAGAAGGGACGGGCGGTGCACAAACGGACCAACTCTCGGTGGGTCCTTGTGAGAAGTTGGCCTGATGTGCAGTGTTCACTATTCTAGTGATCACTATATATCAGTCCAAACAACCCTTATTGATGATTGGTTGTAAGTCAACCTTATAGACCAGCTATCCTAGTGGCATGGATACGAGCAGTCTAAGGCTAAGACTCTAGAGGGCGTGTTAAGCCAGCTGTTTTACCATCACATTACCCCTTGAACACCCAGTGAAAGGACACCACACAAGTGTTATGAAAATAAACAATGTATTTATTAGAATCACAACAACCCTGTACTCTTTATGAGGACAGGGTGCTAGGCACACAACAAAAACTCTTACGAAAATACTTAAGTTAGCACGGTATACACAAATGCCCGAGGGGCACGAAAAACCATATACTTTAAAAGTGGAATGCGAAATTACTAGCAGGTAAGTACAGTACTAATAGGCTTTGGAATCGCTAAGACTTGACTATGGAATCGTTAGATTACTTCTAGGAGGCCTAGGGGACTCGGGTGCAGAGTGTGCACTCTCACGCGAGATGCGGGACAAAGTCTATGGAAGCTAGTAACGCTAAAGTTAGTGTTCACGGGCGAACCCGACCTGGTAGGGAGAAAACGACAGTGGATCCTGACCCTTGGATAGTGAGGCTATGCTGGGGCACCGAAATGCCGAAGTTACCTAGCCCAGGGGCTGCAGCTGCATATGTCTCAAAAGACGTCGGGAATCCTCGTTGCCGGACCAGGAGCCTGGAAGAAAAGATGCTGGCAGGCGACCAGTGAAGATAGTTCGAGTTGATCCAAGCCTGGATCTGGAAGATGGATGACACCTGAAAGCAGAGGGGACCAAGTTCGTGACTACTAGCCAGTAGTCAGTGGGCACCAGGAGGGCACAGGATGGTAGTCACCTCGACTAAGTGAGTGGGCAACGCTGTGCTCTGCAGATCTCACGGACCAGGAGGCGTTGTCGGCGACCAGGATGGAGAGGCGAGCTGTCCCACGATGGATGAAGCTGTCGGCGTCGAAGAACCCAGGATTGGGCAACAAAGCCTTGGCTAATTCAAGCCCACGCGGTGGACTCAAAATGGCGTCTTGAGTGGACCAGGAGGGTCCGGGGTGCTCCTCTTCTGGAAGGGAGCAAGAGCCAGTCTGGAGCAACCAGACCAGCAGCAGTGATGTCGTCGGGCGTCGTTCAGAAGGCCACAAGCCAGCGGGCTAGTATCCAAACAACGCGGTGAGCAGCAAAAAGCAGAAGGGCCCCACGCCGATCGTGGAGATGCTGGGGGGCTGCTCTTCGGTGCTGGAGCTGCTCAGGGTCGGGGCTTCTCGGACCCCAAAGCACTCGCCAGGAGATTACTCGGCGGGCTTGCTGTGCAGAAGTCGTGCAGTCTTGGCAATAGTCGGTCCCTTGAGGTCTCGTCGCACTCACGGTTCTCAGCTTGGCTGTAGAGGTGAGTAGAGGTCGGAGGTGCCAGGGAAGCCGGGTCTTGTCGAGCTGGGCAGTCGGATTCCGGAGGAAGGACTTACAGCAGACCGCAGTGTTCTTGCGATGGTGCCTGCGGATGCAGGGTGACTACTCCTTAGCCACAAGGGAGAATCTTGAAGAAGGAAATCTTGAAGTCCTTTCGTAGAAAGTCGTGTCTTGATTCCAAAGATGATCTAATTTGGAAGGGGGCCTGCTCCTACCATTATCTGGGAAAAGGGGGCTGGCATGCGACTAAGTCCTGCCCTATGGGTGGGACCAGGAGGGGGGTGGTTACACCCACTTCCTTGGCGGGCTTTTCCCCAGCTCAGGGTCTGGAGTGTCCCTGGAACTGGTTCAAGCCGGCCTATGCATAGTGAGCACCGGGGTGCCACTTGCAGTCACCTTCCTCTTAAGCCCTGCCTACCTACAATACACAAAATCCTGTCTGGGACGGTGCTGGCACCGCCCCTGGCAGGAAACCCTTTGTCCTTATCTCCTGCTCTGGGAGGACTCCCAGCAGCAGGAGGGCAGACTTGTGTCTCGGTGGCAGCATCCATTTTGTGGAGCTGAGGCTCTGTTTGACTTTAACCGGGGTTAGGGGTTACATACATGTCGTGTCCCTCGAGAAGGGTGGAATGCTAACCCCGTCGCCAGAATTGGCGAGGGGTTAGTATTCCAATTCGTATGACACCTTACTCGACATGTTTTGATAAAGCGATACCAGAGTTGGCATATAACCGCGAGGATTATAATGCACTTAAGAGTATATGGTATGCGATATCATGGAAACGGCTAAGGGATGGATCCCGAAAGCCGCAGACAGGCTCAGCTCATGCCAGAGCACCATCTCACACGATTCCAAGCACTCTGCCTTCAGGATTGTTAAGGCCTGCCATAGGAGTGACTGATAGGAGATCTGTGTGTCCATTTTAGGGTTAGATATAGGTATACTATATCTAAAGCAAAGGGTGAGTACACCACCTTGCCCCAGCTGTCGTGCAGCCAGTTGTGTCAGATTTTGGATGGCCAGCCAGGGGTGGCATAATACATGCTGCAGCCCCTGGTAGGCCCTGGGTACACCTACGCCCTGGGTACCTAAGGTACACTATACAGGGACTGATAAGGTGACTCAGTATCCAATTTAGATATGTACCTAAGGTACATGGAATCCATTTTACAGAGAGAGCAGTAGGCCTGGGGTCCTGAATAGCAGGGCCCCAGGTCAACTAAGTCAGAAAACCAGCAAAACACCAGGAAAAAAGTTGGGGGCAACCATAGTCAGGGATCTACCTTCCTACAGTCCTGTTGTGCATCAAGGCATGCTACTCCTTGGCTAAAAAGGAGCCTCCTGTTGGGCTGCGGGCCCATTCCACTCGTGCCACGGCGGCTACTACTGCCCTGGGCCGGGAAGTCAACAAAATGGAAGGAGGTTCCCTGATTGGGCTAGGAATAGCGGCAGGTAAGGGGAGTAAACAGTGCAAGAGAACAACAGAACCCTGCCGATACTAAGTCAAAATAGGTCCCAAAAAGGAATCCTTTAATTTTAAGGGGGCAACAATATATAGTTTCAAAGCCAAAACAACACTTTATAGTGTAGTAATTTAATGTTTATTCATCATTTTATTCACATTTTTTTCGATTTCATGATTTTTGAAATTTTATGAAAAGCATTATATATATTAAAATCTATACATGATTTAGATAAATACAGTTAATAGAGTCCCACACATTCCACGCAAATCACTCACTCAAAATCACAATCATATCAGTTGGACTGCCTATCATTCACGCAATCTTTCACATCCTCATACAGCATACAGGTACATCAATGCCTCTACGTGAAGTTTAAGATGGTCAACAATTCATAAACAAAGAGGGGTGTTGGGCAGATGGAAGATGGAACACAGGATCAAAGGATGTACAATAAATCCTGCCACCAACAAGCACCACGCCCACGCGGGTTTTGGTGTACTGGCCCACACCTTAGTCAGGGCGTTAAGGTACCGAGGAAATGAGGGGACACACAGAGGCAGAACTCGATTTAATTTCTGTTTTATCGACCCACCCTCAAATGCAGGGATGGGGTAGATCCAAAGGCAAAGCTCCTTTCAAAGACCATCAGAAAGGATCGTATAACATATGCACGATTTTCAGTAAATTTCTCGGAGGAAGGGAGGGACCACAACCTTAATATGGTCGCCAAAATGGAATACAGTAACACGACTTGGGGATGGCTGAAAAGTGACAGTCTCCAGCTAGGTGGCTTTATAGGCTCTTATTCTAATCCGGAGACCTTATGCGTAGTCACATAGGAGGCCGAGATTTGCCCTCGACGTTCAACACTGCTCGTTTATGGAGATAAACTATATTCCAGGATAGGCAGAGGGCGATCGTATGGCTGCGTAGCAGCGCCTTTACGAGGGGGGGTCTGAAACACCAATCAATAATAAACATTATTGCGTGATTTAAAAAAACCTTTGCAGGTTACAAAATATAAAGTATTTAAAAATAGACGTATAAAAGAGAATGAGTTCCAGTCCAGTGTGAATAAAAATGGCAAATGTGCCTTACCAAGTTCTTATGCTAGTGGAGGTTCACAGGTTTGGGTACCATCATGAAGTTTTTTTTCTGCTTGATCCAAGTAACTTATTAGGGTGCAATTTAGTTTGGTGTTCTGAGGATTAAAGCTTGCCAGAACTGCTGCTCTGCATGATCTAACCTTGTGTTCGAGGCATGTGGGCTGCTGAATTTATATCTATGCATAGATCGCCGCCTAGTGTTGGGTCCGGATGATTGCACATTGTTGTCCTGAAAGAGTCTTCGAAGTATCACGAGATAGGTGGCTTTTCCCCTGGACTACAGTGCGCATGGGCATCCTCTCCATGCTCAGATTGTTTTTTTCCGCCATTGGGTTCGGATGTACTTTCTTAACTCGCGTTCGGATTATATATAAAAACTTTTCTCAAGGCCAAAAGGCCTTCGGGGCGTCGGTATTGTCTTTAGTTCGGTGCCTTGTATTTGTTCCAGTTCTTCGAGACGGACGTCGATGGCCGCTTGCCTTTCGACACCAAAGGCCCCATCGACGATGGAACGGAGCCCGTTCAAACTATACCCCGTTTGCAACTCAAAATACCCTCACATCGATGTGCACCCGGTGTGCAATAAATGTCTCTCACCGGACCACGACGAGGCCAGCTGCATGGCCTGTTCTCGATTCAGATCGAAGAAAACTCTTCGCCTTCGACGCGCTGCGCGACAGTCGGCGCGAGAGTCGGCGCCCGATCCAGAAAACATCTTCGGAGCTGACGACGACGAGCGTGTCGACGAGGAGGATCCTGATCAACAGTCGTATCCCGCGTCGGAGCGAGAATCCAACCACGATGAGGACGAAGAAGAATCCTACGTCCTTGATGAAGACATCGTCGAGGTAGGAGACGACGCACAACCCATCGGAGCCGTCGATGACGACTCAGGCGATGAGCAGGGCCCAACCGCAGTAGCGGGGCCCAGTAAAAAAACTTCCACGGCTCAGGTCGAGGCATCGCCGGAAGGCCTTAGCCAAGATCTTCATCCGCGTTCTACAGCCCCGCTTCCAAGCCAGGCTAAGAACATTTCCAAAGAGCCATCGGTCGATCGGCCACAATCAGTGGAAAAATTGAAACCAAAACCTAAAGACACTAAATCGAAACCGAAACTGGTGAAAACAGTCATCGGCTTGACGACTTGGAACATTCCAAGTCAAAACGTGTGTTCGACCCCTCGCGGTCGCAAGGGGGTTTCGACCCGAAGATCGGGGCGCCGAAGCCTGTGTCTACTGTTAAGCACGTCACGCTCACGTCGACGTCGGGGTCCAAAGATGGCGACTCTTCCAAAGGCCGCGAGACCCAAAAAAGCCTCAATTCGAAGCCTCGGAAGCCGCTACTGGTGAAGGCCTTAGAGTCAAAAACAAAGGAACGGAGCAAGTCGAAGCAAAAGGGCGTACCTGCTGCGCCACAACAGCTCGAGTCGACGCATAGCCACAAGCAACAGGCTGAACAGTCGAAGTCGGTCGGATCGAAAACGACGCCTACCTCGAAGCAGGTCAGTCCGTCGCCGACGCTTCCGGCGCCGATAAAATATGGACTGCCCCCAACAGCGCGACCTAAGACGGTCCAGCTCCCTAAGAGCACCGACGCATCCAAGTCGACGTCGGTAGCCGCACATGCTCAGCCCATGCAGGAGGACGTTCTGTTCCAGGCACCGTCCTATGATAACCAGTCAAAACTATTCATCGACCCCGAATCGGGGCGACTCACCATTTATAAAAGGAAAATCATTCCTGAACATCCTATGGAGTCCTACAAGATACCACTCAAGAGAAAGAGAGACTCTGCCACCTCACCTACTCTTTTTGAACCCATACAATCCTATGGACAGGACTATACCTATTCTCCCACACCTGCCACTGAGGATGTGGAGGAAGGGTACAATGAGGACCTGTTTAATTATCCCTTTGACACAAGCCAGGAGGAGTCCCAACCATGGACTGACCCTGTTGACCCTGATCAACCACACACCACCCCTGACACTCAGTCCTATGCGGTCAAGACATTGCCTACTGAGAATACTGCTGCGTTTAACGCGTTAATTGAGAGGGCAGCCCTTAACCATGATGTGGACATGCACGCTGACCCAGTGGAGGAAGACTTTCTGTTTGATACCTTCTCAACCTCAGAAAGATCTGTAAAAACTTTGTCTATGCTCAAAGGTGTTCTCAGACATGCTGGTGACATTTTTAAAGAGCCAACAAAGGCAAGGGTGATAAACCCCAGGATTGAGAGGAAGTACCGACCTGCACTTGTGGACCTTACGTATATCAAGGGCCAGCTCCCGTTGGACTCCTTGGTGGTGGCTAATGCTCGTAAGAGAGCAAACTCTCAAACAAGTGGTGATGCTCCTCCTCCGAACAAAGAATCCAAGATCTTGGAAGCTTCTGGCAAACGTGTGGCAGCTCAAGCGACTAATATTTGGAGAATCTCAAATACACAGGCCCTATTAGCAAGATATGATAGGGCTCATTACGACACGTTAGAGCAGCTACTGCAACACCTGCCTGATGCTTATAAGGAGGGGGCAGAAATGCTCATACAAGAGGGGAAGTTAATCTCAAACGCATCTATTAAATGTGCGTTAGATGCAGCTGACACAGCGGCTAGGGCCATCAACACTAGTGTAATGCTCAGGAGGCATGCCTGGCTCCGCATCTCTGGTTTCAAGTCAGAGATCCAAACAACTCTGCTTAATCAGCCAGTTAACCCTGACTTTCTATTTGGTCCTGAGGTAGACCCCACCCTAGAGAAAATTAAAAAAGTCACTGAAACTGCCAAGTCCATGGGAGCTCTACAGTCGCAGCAGTTCAGGGGCGGTTCCTTTCGTCGCTCCGGTAACAGGGGAGCGTCTAGAAGACAAACGTCGCAGCAAACACAATACAACAAAGGAAGCACACAAACCACCTATAACAAAAACAATAGAGGTGGATACCGTGGGAACAGTACCAAAGGCAGAGGACGAGGAAATAACCATGCCAGATCCTCCGCCACTAATAAACAGTGACGTCTTGTCACTGCCCCCAGACCGCATAACACCGGTCGGGGGACGACTTAAACAGTTCCTGCCAGTTTGGGAAGGCATTACCACGGACAGGTGGGTGAGACAACTTATACAACACGGTTATTGTCTAGAACTAACCTCCACTCCACCCAACATACCCCCAAGGCACCGTCCTATGTCCGCAGAACACATGCACTTATTGCAGCAAGAAGTCCTATCCATGCTGCAAAAAGGGGCCATAGAACTCGTGCCTTTTGAACAGGGTACAGGGGTGTACTCACTGTACTTCTTAATCCCAAAAAAGGACGGGTCTCTCAGGCCCATTCTGGACCTCAGACCCTTGAACGAATACATCCTGTCAGAACACTTTCACATGCTCACTTTGCAGCAAGTTCTTCCATTGCTCAGTCAGGGAGACTTCCTAGCAACACTAGATCTGAAGGATGCACATTTCCACATTCCCGTTCACCCCAGTCACAGGAAATATCTCAGGTTCACCATCAACAACCAGCATTACCAGTTCAAAGTCCTGCCTTTCGGGGTCACTACTGCCCCCAGAGTGTTTACAAAGTGCTTAGCGACAGAAGCTGCACACCTTCGGAGACAACACATCCATGTCTATCCATATCTGGACGACTGGCTTGTCCAAGCAAAGTCGGCCCAGCAATGTGCCAGCCACATGTCCCGCACAATTCACCTTCTACACAGTCTAGGATTTTCTCTAAATTACCAAAAATCCCATCTACAACCCGCACCTGTTCAACAGTACTTAGGCGCAGAAATAAACACTCTGACAGCAACTGCACGGCCAAACTCAGCAAGAGTCAATAGCATGCAGGTGCTCATTCAAAAATTCAGGCCTCAACACTCACTCCCAGCGCAAGTGTTCATGCAACTAATAGGCATGATGGCCTCCTGTATCTTTATAGTCCCACACGCGAGGCTGCACATGCGTCCGCTTCAGGAGTGCTTGGCACAACAGTGGAACCAGGCTCAGGGACAGTTGAAAGACCTAGTGTTGGTGACCGGTCGTGCATACAGCTCTCTGCATTGGTGGAACACACAAAACCTTTGCAGGGGACGACCGTTCCAAGAGCCTCTACCACAGATAGTGCTGACTGCGGACGCATCTCTCCAGGGCTGGGGAGCGCATGTCCTCAATTACACGGTGCAGGGACTTTGGACAACACAGCAGCGAAACATGGACATCAACCTACTAGAACTGACGGCAATCTTCATGGCAATGAAGGCATTCAAGTTGCATTTATGCAACAGTCGTGCTGATCCGGACGGACAACATGACTGCAATGTATTACATCCAGAAACAGGGAGGGACACACTCTCCACAATTGTCACACCTAGCACTGTGCATGTGGAAGTGGGCCATTCAAAGGAACATGTTCCTCATGGCGGAACACCTCCCATGCAAGGAAAACCAGATGGCGGACCTGCTCAGCAGACACAGCCATCAGATGTACGAGTGGGAGATACATCCCTCAGTGCTACAACCGTATTTCCAGCAGTGGGGTCATCCAGAGCTAGACCTATTCGCCACACAAGAAAACGCAAAATGCCACACCGTCGCCGCCAGGTTCCCACACCCGCAGTCTCAGGGCAATGCGATATGGATGAACTGGTCGAACAGATTTGCGTACGCTTTTCCACCAGCACCGCTCATACCGCTGGTAGCGCGCAAAATGAGGCAGCACTCCATGACCCTCATCCTAGTTGCTCCAACGTGGGCAAGGCAAGCATGGTACACCACGTTCCTAGAACTTTCAGTGGTGCCCCACCAGCGACTAAGACTCACACCCAGTCTCCTCACTCAGAGCCATGGAGACATTCAGCACCCAGATCCGCAACAGTTGTGTCTTGCAATATGGCTCCTGAGGTCATAGTTTGGCTACCTGGACCTGCCCCCTGACTGTATGGCCATCATCAAGGAGGCTAGGCGTCGTCCGACCAGGGTGTGCTATGCGGCAAAATTGAAGCGTTTTGTTATCTATTGTTCCAATAATAATATAAATCCGCTAGATGCATCAACGCAAAACATCATATGTTATTTATTGCACCTATACAGATGCAATCTGGCATAAAGTTCCATCAGGATACATTTAGCTGCGCTGGCCGCTTATCTTCAAAACAGACAGCACCTTTCCCTTTTCAAAGGGCCTGCCATTAAAGCTTTTATGGAGGGACTCAAAAGGGTAATTCCTCCGCAACACCCGCCTTCGCCTGTCTGGAATCTAAACATAGTTCTCACCAGACTAATGGGTCCACCATTTGAACCCCTTCACTCTTGTGAGATACAATTTCTGACATGGAAAGTGGCCTTTCGGGTAGCGATCACATCGCTAAGAGGGGTTAGTGAGCTGCAGGCCCTCACTATTCAGGAGCTTTTCATCCAGATTCATGCAAATAGGGTGGTACTGCGTACCAACCCTAAATTTATGCCTAAGGTAGTGTCACAGTTCCACATTAACCATACTATTGAGCTGCCAGTATTCTTCCCAAATCCTGATTCAGTGGCAGACAGAGCACTACACACACTAGATGTTAAGAGGGCTCTCCTGTATTACATAGACAGAACTAAAGATTTCTGAAAAACTAAGCAACTGTTTGTTGCCTTCTCTCCACAGCACAAAGGCAACCCAATTTCAAAATCAGGTATAGCCAGATGGATTGTTAAGTGCATCCAGATCTGTTCTCAAAAGGCTAAACGCACATTAACAGTTCTCCCAAGAGCGCATTCCACACACAAGTTAGGGGCATCCATGGCTTTCCTAGGTAACATTCCTCTAGGGGATATATGTAGAGCAGCCACATGGACCACCATACACACATTCACCAAACACTACTGCGTGGATGTACACTCCAAACAGCAAGCTGCTGTAGGTCAGGCTGTTCTCAGAACTCTTTTTCAGACTGCTGTAGCTGGCACAGGCAACCGCCGCTAAGGAGGGTACTACTATTTATTCTATGCATAGATATAAATTCAGCAGCCCACATGCCTCGAACGGAATATGCTACTTACCAGTATGCATCTGTTCTTGGCATGTAGGGCTGCTGACATTTATATCGCCCACCCTCCTCCCCGGTGCCTGTCGCAGCTGTAGCACTCACAATTATTCTCAAGCATGGTCATCACTTACTGTATCAAACTCCATCTCTGCCACATTGGCGAAAAACAATCGGAGCATGGAGAGGATGCCCATGCGCACTGTAGTCCAGGGGAGGAGCCACCTATCTCGTGATACTTCGAAGACTCTTCCAGGACAACAATGTGCAATCATCCGGACCCAACACTAGGCGGCGATCTATGCATAGATATAAATGTCAGCAGCCCTACATGCCAAGAACAGATGCATACTGGTAAGTAGCATATTCCTTATGTTCCACACTTTCCTTAAAAGGGACCGTCTTTCATGCAGCAGGTTTGGGCAGAGGCATAAGATGTGAATGATGTCTTCTTTAGGATTCCCACAGAGTCGACAGTGTTCATGGTCGTAGTCTCTTTTCCATTTTGGCAAGTGACACAACAGATTGATGATACCCAATCTCAGTTTTAAGAAGCTTAGTTTTGTGCGCGCAGTGAATGGTAAGGTTAGATACTTCTGTGGGATCGGCTGAACATAGGATTTCAATGTCATCCAACCATGACTTCTTTTTGATAGCAGAGCCTTATCTTCTACTGAAGAGAGATTTTTTGCACTTATTTTTGCTAGCCGTTTGAATTAGTTTTGGCTTACTTGCAGGTTCCAGAGGTCATTCAGACCTAGAGTTCTTAAACCTTTTTCCCAATAGTTATGCCCTGCTTGCCATAGGTTCGTGTGGAGGAAGACCCAAAGGTGTTGAGCTAGGCTACCTTCCTTCGATGACCTCAATTTATGACCGCACAGTAGAAAGCTCATGGCACTGGCCAGTGGTTGGTTACAGATGCCCAGTTCCAGTCTGATTTGGGCCGGTGATGTTTGTGTTGGTAGCTTAAACACTGTTCTGTAGATTTTTGCGATGATTTTATCCAATTGGCCACTGTCTGATCCTTTTAGCACCTCGCTTCCGTAGGTTAATGTTGGAATGATCTTAGCCTGCGCGACCTGCATTGTTGGAGCAAAAGTTGGGCCAAGTAGCTTTTTATGTACGGAACTGATTGCAAAAGCAAGTGCTGAACCCTTCTTTTTTTGTTCTTCTAGGGTTGTTTTGTATCTGCCGTTGTTATTGAAGTGGACGCCAAGGTACCTATGGCAGTTGGATTCAGCAATGCTTTCCCGGTTCAGGACCCAGACCAGCTTCTTTGCCCTTCCTGGACGTACCGCCAACATTTTAGTCTTCTTGTTTTTAATATGCAGCTCGTTCTTGTTTGAGTATTCGGAGGTTGCGTCTATAAGTCTTTGCATGCCAATCTTGGTTTTGCTAAGGAGGACCACGTCGTCTGCATATAGGTTTGTCAACACGAGACCAGCTAGTTTGGGAGCGTGGGAATTTACCTTGTTTAAGGCTTCGGGAAAGTCTGATAGGAACAAATTGAAAAGTGTGGGGGCCAGGACACATCCTTGTTTTAAGCCTTTTGTCGTCAGAATTGGGCGTGACAGTCTAGAGCCGTCTCCAATCTTGATCCTGACCCATGTGTCCTGATGCAGAAGCTGTATGGCTCTTAAGAGGTCGTTTGGGATGTTTAATCTGGAAAGCTTCTGCCAGAGCTTGCTCCTGTTCACGGTGTCAAAGGCGGCTCTGTAGTCAATGAATCCCATATAGTGTGGGCAAGAACTGACCTCCGCCTGATCGATCAAACAGGAAAGGGTCATAAGATTGACTGAGGTGCCAGTATTGATTGTAAATCCAGTTTGATTCGAAGGAATTACTGAGTGGTCATTAGCCCATGCCCTGAGTGAGTTGAGCAGCAAACCGGCAAAATACTTTGCTTCATTGTCTATAAGGGCTATGAGGCGGTAATTCCCAGGGGATTTTTTGTCCCCACCTTTGTAAATTGGCGCGAGAATTGACCCCTGCCAAGAGGGCGGAATGATGTTATTTTGCAAGATTGTGTTGAAAAGAGTGGTTAACTTTGAGGCCTAGAAGGTCGAGTGCTCCTTAAACAAGGCCTGAGGAATTCCTCCTGGGCCTGGAGCTCCATCCTTATGACCCTTTTTGATCAATTTTTCGATTTGGACCTTCTGGAATGTTCTTATTTCTTTACCACTTTGATTTGTGGGACTCTCTATTGGTTGTTAGATTTGATTTCTTTGCCTATAATGAAAGGTCCCTCCGTTGTGGACGGTTTTGTTTGATGATCGAACGGCCAAGCTGCCGCTTTTTGAGCAGTATTTCCTTCAATTGTGGAATTCTGATGAGAGGTTTTTCCTTTTTGGTTGTTAAAATGAGTAAGCAAGAAGTCGACCCACTCAGACTCCAATATGCTTGACGACGCAACTTTTGGGGCACGCCCGGATAGGCTGTTGATAGTACACCAGAACCTTGCAGAGTAATTTGATTTAATGTCTTGCTGTAGTCTGACCCCAGAAGGAGTTCCAGTGAGTTCTGCGTTGTTCTCTTTTTGCCTTCTTCAGATGGCTGCGGGCCTCTCTCCATTTTGTTAATATTAGAGGATCCATTGGGTTTGTTTTTGCTGCCCGCCACATCCGATTCATGGTTCTTAATGCGGTTTGTATCTCGGGATTCCTACAGGGCATCAGCTTTGGCCCGTTCAAATTAGCATGCCTTATCGGTTTGGCGTATCCATCGATAAGTTCAATTGCGAATATTGACCAGTTTTTAATATGGTCGTTAGAGGAGCTGCTAGTGCTCTCGATGATTTGTTTGGCCTCTGTTGCTACTTGTTGAAGATTGCTGAGGGAGCACTTGATTCGTTTTAGGTTGACCGTGTAGCTGTCAGATGACAGTGCCCTTTCTTCATCATGTTGGGTTAGACCGAAGATAAGCGATATTTCTTGCGGGCGATGATCGCTTTCAGTTCTGCTGCCAAAACTGAACCCTGTTATTTGGTGAAGGAGTGAGAGGCTAACAAAGGTGTAATCAATTAGCGAAGCACCATTATTCGATACGTAAGAGAAGCTAGGAGGCTTGTCTGGAGGAAAGCGCCCGTTTAGTGCTCTGAGACCCAGATTTTCGAGGTTGCTTTGTAGAGTGCGACCCCTCGAGTCTTCCTTATTCCATCCAGGGTGGTCCTGCGGTGGGATGACCCAGGTGCTTTCATGTGATTTAGTCACTTCATTTTTTTGTAGGTCCGACATTAACCACATGTTGAAGTCACCAGATAGTATTATTTCTGGATTGAGGGATCCGGTTTTTGCTCTTAGTACAGTCGCTATTACCTCTTCTGTGAAGGATTGCCTTGAGGATTTGTTTGGACAGACGTAGGCGTTCATTAGGACGAAAGTCCTGCGTTGGCCTTTGTTGGTGGTAAAGGAGATACCCACAGACTGAAGGGAATGAGATGAACTCGCTAAGTCCCATGAGGCAATTGCGTTATTTATTGATATATATATCCCCAAACTGCCGCTGCCTCTGCCCAAAGATTTCAATTTTTGAGCTGGAGTGTGATGAGTTTTGAAACCTTCTATTTGCTGTGGTTCGAATCGCCATATCTCTTGTAATAGTATTATATCGAATTTTCGAAAATAAGAGATTATCGCTTCATCCTCCATTTTGTGATTTAGACCATTGATGTTCCACGAGCAAATCTTTAGAGGACGCATGTTTGCGCTCTTTTCACTGTTGTGCTGGTAGCGTAGGAGCCGAGTTGTGTTAAGGGTTCCAGCCAGCCATGACCATGTTCCGATCCCTATTTGGTGATATCCTGTCATCTCTTGGTTTCCTGTTGTAGGAAGGTAGATCCCTGACTATGGTTGCCCCCAACTTTTTGCCTGGTGTTTTGCTGGTTTTCTGACTTAGTTGACCTGGGGCCCTGCTATTCAGGACCCCAGGCCTACTGCTCTCTCTGTAAAATGGATTCCATGTACCTTAGGTACATATCTAATTGGATACTGAGTCACCTTATCAGTCCCTGTACAGTGTACCTTAGGTACCCAGGGCATAGGTGTACCCAGGGCCTACCAGGGGCTGCAGCATGTATTATGCCACCCCTGGCTGGCCATCCAAATCTGACACAACGGGCTGCTTGACAGCTGGGGCAAGGTGGTGTAATCACCCTTTGCTTTAGATATAGTATACCTATATCTAACCCTAAAAATGGACACACAGATCTCCTATCAGTCACTCCTATGGCAGGCCTTAACAATCCTGAAGGCAGAGTGCTTGGAATCGTGTGAGATAGTGCTCTGGCATGAGCTGAGCCTGTCTGCGGCTTTCGGGATCCATCCCTTAGCCGTTTCCATGATATCGCATACCATATACTCTTAAGTGCATTATAATCCTCGCGGTTATATGCCAACTCTGGTATCGCTTTATCAAAACATGTCGAGTAAGGTGTCATACGAATTGGAATACTAACCCCTCGCCAATTCTGGCGACGGGGTTAGCATTCCACCCTTCTAGAGGGACACGACATGCATGTAACCTGTAACCCCGGTTAAAGTCAGACAGAGCCTTAGCTCCACAAAATGGATGCTGCCACCGAGACACAAGTCTGCCCTCCTGCTGCTGGGAGTCCTCCCAGAGCAGGAGGCAAGGACAAAGGGTTTCCTGTCAGGGGCGGTGCCAGCACCGTCCCAGACAGGATTTTGTGTATCCTAGGTAGGCAGGGCTTTAGAGGAAGGTGACTGCAAGTGGCACCCCGGTGCTCACTGTGCATAGGCCGGCTGAAACCAGTTCCAGGGGCACTCCAGCCACTGGCCTGGGGAAAGCCCGCCAAAGGAGAGGGGTGTAACCACCCCCCTCCTAGTCCCACCCATAGGGCAGGACTTAGTCGCGTGCCAGCCCCCTTTTTCAGGATAAAGGTAGGAACTGGCCCCCTTCCAAATCAGATCATCTTTGAATCCTGAACCAACTTTCCACGAAAGGAACTCAAGACTCTTCTCAAGATTTCTCCCTTGTGACTAAGGAGTAGTCACCCTGCAGCAGCAGGCACCAACCAAGCATCGCGGTTTGTTGCCAGTCTCTCCTTCGGATCAAGACTGCTCCAGCACGACGAGAACCGGCTTCCCTGGCACCTCTGACCTCAACCTACATCATCAGCCCAGCTGTGATCCGTGGGTGTGACGAGACCTCGAGGGACCGGCCATCTTCAGAACTGCACGACGCTTGTCCAGCACGACGCCTGAGTGACCCTCGACTGAGTGCCTTGGGGTAAGAGAAGCCCCGACCCTGAGCAGCTCCAGCACCGAAGTCCAGCCCCCCTGCATCCACGAGATCGGCGTGGGGCCCTTCTGCTTTTTGCTGCTCACCGCGTTGTCCAGGTCGCTTGCCCGTTGGCTAGTGGCCCCCTCACGACGCTCCACGACAACTAACACTGCTGGTCTGGTTGCTCCAGACTAGCCCGTGCTCCCCTCCGAAAGAGGAGTACCCTGGACCCTCCTGGTCCACTCAAGACGCCATTTTAGGTCCACCGCGTGGGCCTTGCATTTGCCAAGACTTGTTGCCCCAATCCTGGGTCCAGCGACGTCGACAGCAAGAACCTTCGTTGGACAGCTCGCACCTCCATCCTGGTCGCTGACAACGCCTCCTGGTCCGAGAGACTGCAGAGCCCAGCAGCGCCCACTCACCTGACTGCGGTGACTTCGCCCGGTGCCATCCTGGTGCCCACTTAATCACTGGCTAGTGATTCAGAACTTGGTCCCCTCTGCTTTCAGGTTTTCTTCTTCCCTGATCCAGGCTTGGATCACCACGAACTTTCTTCACTGGCCGCCTGCCAGCAACTCTTTCTTCAGGCTCCTGGATCTTCAACGTGGGTTTCCGACGCAACTTCAACCCTATGCAGCCGCAGCCCCTGGGCTAGGTAACCTGAGTACTCCGGTGCTCCAGCATAGTCCAACACCCTAAGTGTTCGGATCCACTCCCGTTTTCGACCCACCTAGTCGGGTTCGCCCGAGAACAGTAACTTTGTCTTTACTAGCTTCCATAGACTTTTTCCCGCCTTACGCGTGAGAGTTCCCACTCTGCACACGACGTCCACAGGCCTCCTGCAACTAATCTAAGTGTTAAGCATTGTAGGACTAGCGTTTCTGAAGTCTATGAGAATAGTTACTTACCTGCTAGTAATTCGCATTCCACTTTTGTAATATATGGTTTTTCGTGCCCCTCGGGCATTTGTGTAAATTGTGGGACTTAAAGTATTTTCTTAAGAGTTTTGTATTGTGCTTAGCTCCCTGACTCATAAAGAGTTCAGGGTAGACTTGGTAGAAATAAATATACATTTATTTTCATAACAACTTGTGTGGTGTCCTTTCACTTGGTGTTCAAGGGGTAATGTGATGGTAAAACAGCTGGCTTAACACGCCCTCTAGAGTCTTAGCCTTAGACTGCTCGTATCCATGCTACTAGGATAGCTGGTCTATAAGGTTGACTTACAACCAATCATCAATAAGGGTTGTTTGGACTGATATATAGTGATCACTAGAATAGTGAACACTGCACATCAGGCCAACTTCTCACACCTGTCATCTCTTGGTTTCCTGTCCTTTGGATCGCAGGAGGGGGTTTTATTTCGGGCACCCCTAAGAACTGAATATACTGTTCCTTTTACCGCTCGTGTATGCTCGGGGCGGCGACTAGCCTGCAGGACGTGTGGGTAGGCCGCTTCCCTTCCGGGTTGTATGAGTATGCCCCACAACTTAAAGGTTCCGTGTGCCCTAAGATTTTATTCATTGCCTCTTCCGATCTCCAAGTGACCTTTGTGGTTTCGTTTATATGGCCAAGGCATGGTGCAATGAATTCTACCGATGTAATGTCTTGCGAGGTAATGACATTTGACAGGCCTATAGCTTGTATTAATTTTATGATATTCCCGCGATTCAGGATGTCATGGCTTCCTTTGGACTTATACTCCGAGTAGAAGAGTGTAAATATTGGATCGCCGTTGAGAGGGGGCCTTGGGTTTGGCTCTGATATTTGGGCTCGAGGCGTTTGGTCTGATTTTAACAGAGGACCCAATGAATGTACATTTGTTGATTTGTGTTTGGGTGTGAGGAGGGGCTCGATCTGTTCGCTGAGACTATTTTGGTTTTTTTCCCGGGCTATTTGAACTGCGGCTCCGTTTTCACTCGCCGGGGTTGCGACCGTATGTTATTTAGCAGAACAATTAGTGTGCGCCTGGTTTGAGATCATGGTGCTACCGAGCGGATTGGTGAAATAGCTGAAATTTTGGCCCTGCGCCTGGGCAGTCTGCAAGGAAGGGATGTTTGTAGATGCCTTATGGGTGATAATGTTTGGCTCCGTTGTCCCACTATGTGCATTTTTTTGAGAAGGCGCCCCCACCGCTTCTTTTTTTGATAGCGATGGAGAAATGCCACTCTTCCTTTTTTTGCTTTCCAGCAAGGTTAGTTGTTCTTCTGATTTGATGCGTGGCTCATCAGTACTTTGAGTCATCGCACTCTATGACTGCTGATCGTTTAGGAGTGTTAAACAACGGATAGAGGCTCAGAACCTGTTTGTGCCTTCGCATCTTGTTACGGCCTTTTCGCTTCCGTTGTCTTTTCCCCTTACCTGCAGGATCTTCCATATCTTGTTTGGTTGAGGATGGAAGGGTGGAATTGACTCTGCCTGCAGTTGGGGATTTTTGTTGGTTGCACATATGACCAGTAGTCGCTGATGTGTCCTGGGGTGGAGAAGAGGCAGTTTCTACGAGCCCCTTGTTGCCCGAAGTTTGTTGCCAATTTTACTTTGTGATCCTCACCTAAATCACCGGTGATACCGTTTCCATTGAAGGGCTTTGTATTCGTGATTTCTTTCAGATCTTACAGAAGTTTTTTCATCATCCCTGGAAGTGAGCTAAGTTTCTCGACTATTGGAGTACAATCACATCCTTGTTGCGGGCAGTCTGCAGCTGCTTGGGCCTGTCTAATCAAGCTGTTTAGGTTAGTAATCTTGTCGTCTATTTTGCCTACATACACAGCCAGTGTGTTCAGGAGGCTAATTTGTATGTCCATTTTATTGGCTTGATAGGTCATTGCGTCTGCTGACCTTTGGAGAATGTCTAAGGCTGTGGCCCATGCCTTCTCTTGCGTGAAGTCCTCCTTTTTCTCCTCCTTTGGTGAGGATGATGATCGAGAGTAGCCAGGATTGGTATTACTGTATGAAACAGCATTTTTTCCCATTCTTTTGACTCAAGGTAGGAAAGGTCTTTCTCAGCTGCTACGGCTTCAAGAGGAGGAGGTATGTTAGCTTCTTCTTCCTTAGTTTTCGTTTCACTGTCTCTTTTTGGAGGGAATATGAGTTGACCATTTTGACTACTTAATATGCTGAAGCTGACGTTTTCATCCTTCGTTGGCGTTGCACTGACCTTCTTAGGAGGGATTACGAATTGGCCATTTTGTCTACTCAAAGTGCTATAGCTGACATCGTGAGGGACAGTGTTGATTACTACTGAGTTGCTCATTTTCCCTTGATTTGAGTCGGTTTCGAGATCTGTTTTATTCAGGATGTAGTTTGGTCGGGCGGCTGAAGTAGACATGGAGTTGCATCTATGCTCTGGGTGGTTTGAGGTGGACTTAATTGATTGAGTTCCCAGGGCCGTGACTGCTATTTGTGTTTTCTCTTCGAGCTTACTAGTGGCTGACATGAGGCTCTCTTCGAGCTTACTAGTGGCTGACATTTGGCTGTGTTGAAGATTTTCAAAAACCTTAATTCCACCTGGGTTTTCATTGATGATGTTCACTATAGGGCTCAGGGGAATCGGTAAGCCTGCAATTTTCTTATTGGTTGAAAAAACGGCCGACCCGGCATCTTTCAAAAGAGAAAATGTTGTTGTAATTTTCGGCTGATTGCTAAAGGATTTTCGGACAATCCCATCAAATCCCCGCAGAGGGAGTTGGGACACACTGTCTGTGGTAGTTTCATGGTCGCTCAAAGACAGATTAAGGATCTGGCCAGAGACCGCAGTTAACATCTCCGACTTCCCTCTCTGGTTCTTTTTCTTTTGTGGTGCTGTAGTCCTCAACTTAGAAAAACCAAAGGTGATGATGGACGGAGCGTTGACAATGCAAACACTCACCCCCAGTCAACTGATCTGGGTTTAATCCATCACCGTTTTTTAGCTCACTCCGCCACCCCAGTTCAGACATGGCCATATGCAAATCAGTCTGACCCTGTGCCCCATGGGAACAGTCCAGCCCGAACTGCCAAGCCATGTCTTCCCTGGACCGGAATCAAGCTTCCCAGGACCGGTTTCTGGCATTACAGCCGTCTTCAGCCGGGCTTGCTTGACTCCAGTGGCAAAGTGAGCAAGGGACTCACGTCTGAGCATACCCTGCCAACTTAGGGCGAACAGAGAAAAACCAAAGGTGATGATGGACGCAGCGTTGACAATGCAAACACTCACCCCCAGTCAACTGATCTGGGTTTAATCCATCACCGTTCTTTAGCTCACTCCGCCACCCCAGTTCAGACATGGCCATATGCAAATCAGTCTGAGCCTGTGCGCCATGGGAACAGTCCAGCCCGAACTGCCAAGCCATGTCTTCCCTGGACCGGAATCAAGCTTCCCAGGGCCGGTTTCTGGCATTACAGCCGTCTTCAGCCGGGCTTGCTTGACTCCAGTGGCAAAGTGAGCAAGGGACTCCCGTCTGAGCATACCCTGCCAACTTAGGGCGAACAAAGAAAAACCAAAGGTGATGATGGACGGAGCGTTGACAATGCAAACACTCACCCCTAGTCAACTGATCTGGGTTTAATCTATCACCGTTCTTTAGCTCACTCCGCCACCCCAGTTCAAACATGGCCATATGCAAATCAGTCTGACCCTGTGCCCCATGGGAACAGTCCAGCCCGAACTGCCAAGCCAGGTCTTCCCTGGACCGGAATCAAGCTTCCCAGAACCGGTTTCTGGCATTACAGCCGTCTTCAGCCGGGCTTGCTTGACTCCAGTGGCAAAGTGAGCAAGGGACTCACGTCTGAGCATACCCTGCCAACTTAGGGCGAACAAAGAAAAACCAAAGGTGATGATGGACGGAGCGTTGACAATGCAACCACTCACCCCCAGTCAACTGATCTGGGTTTAATCCATCACCGTTCTTTAGCTCACTCCGCCACCCCAGTTCAGACATGGCCTATGACGCCAACGACGGACGCGGAGCCGCGGATGACGCCTACCGACGCGCAAGGGTACTGCTACGCAAAAGTTTTCGGATTCAGTCTGACGCCTGGGGATATTCTAAGCTAAGGAATCTAATACTAACTACTGTTTCTTACAGATATATCGTTACCGAAGGTAAGTAACTTGTGCATCTGGTAGTGACGATTCTAGCCGCAGATTCCTTTACGGACCACCCTTCCTCCCCATTCTGCAAGGACCCTTGGGTTGGTCTTGGCACTCGCCTTCCGGTGGGGGGGCTGTGTCTCCTGTGAGAGCATTCTTTCGCTCTTGACCGGTTGCTCTGTCTTGTTGCTGTTCCTTCCTCCTCTTTGGTTCACTGGATGATAGGGTTATAGTGCTCTTGTGCCCCGCTACTCTGGCTGCTCCAGGGTTGTGGGGGGAAGTTTGTCTTTGATCTCTGCCCTCTCCTCCCTCCCTCTTGCTGCTAGGGGTCCTAGACCCTCTGCTGTCCTCTGTGTTGGGGTCATCTGGCCATGCCTTGACCTTGTTCCTTAGGGATGGTTACCCTCTGTGCTGGAGTGGCTTGGAGTTTTGTTGTTCCTGTCTGTCTTGGGGCTAGCTCCCCTTCCCTGTTTCCGGGTGGGGGTTGTAGGCCTGCTGCAGGTGTCCTGACTTTTACATAGGTTCCCTGTCTCCGGGGGGTGGGGAAGGGTGGGGGGGCAGGCTGTTTACATACTGGCAGGGTGGCTGCTCGGGGCTCTGCTCTGTTCTTATTCTGCCCCTGCCTTTGATACTGCAGTGCTGCACTGCTCTTTAGGGTGTCGCTTGTCTCTATTCCCTTTTTTTCTACTCTTCGCAGACTGGTCCCATACTTCCACTGTTTTGAATGGTGGCTCCGCATTTGCGGCACAGACAATTTCTCCAAAGAAAACGGATGTAGGTGCGCCGGGGTGGGGCTTATGTGACCTCGCTGATGCACGTACACGGACGACGCCTGGGCGTAGTTGCGTGGTGTCTCCCCGCCCTCGGCGCACAGGGATGCTGCGGCAAAATGTTTCCGGATCCAGTCTCAAGCCTGGGGATAATTCTACGTGAAGATATCTGAGGCTAGAATCGTCTCTACCAGATAAATCGTTACTGAAGGTAAGTAACTCGTACTTTAATAAAAGAAGCTATAGAACCAGTTCCAATACAACATCAAGGGTCAGGGGCTTACTCCCTTTACTTCTTAATTTCCAAGAAGGACAGTTCTTAACTGCCAATTTTAGATCTCAGGCCTTTAAACCTGTACATACTATCAGAGCACTTCCAAAGAGTCACACTTCAACAAGTGCTTGCACTTTGATTAAATAATGTATTTTAATGTGCTTTAATGATTTTGGTATAAATTCGAATAAAGACATTAGTGAATGAATGAAAGTGCTTCCACTCCTACAGCAAGGTGACTTTGTCAGCACTAGACTTGAAGGATGCATATTTCACATTCCTATTCCCCCAGCACATCGTAAATATCTCAGATCCGTGATAGTAGGAGAGCATTATCAATTCAGAGTGCTCCCATTCGGAGTCACTTCTGCACCCAGAGTATTCCCCCAAATGCTTAGCAGTGGTAGAAGCTCATCTAAGAAGGCAACACATTTCTGTGTTTCCATATTTATACAATTGGCTTAATCTGAATGAGACATGTTAGTGATATATTCCTTGCCTTCGAATTACCCCCAGGAGTCAGACTGGATCTGGAAAGTTTTCGTCAGTAGTACCCCTGCACGTCGGAAGTTGGCGTTGTGCAGCTCTGCGTCTGTCGTAGGCGTTGTGATCGCCGGCATGACGTTGCGGCAGCTACTTACACACTGCCCTCGCGCTCTGACGTCGGTTCTTTCTTTTTCCGCACCAGCAAGCGCAGATCCTGGGAGAGCGGTACCACCAGTCAATTTTTGATTGCGTTATTTTGGGACTTTTGTCTGTCTTTTTTGAGTCATTGACTCCTGGTGTTATAGGGATGCCCGTTTTCAAGTCTTACGAGGTTTGTCCCCGCATGATGTCGGTGACGGACCCGCACCTTGAGTGTCTCTACTGCCTGGGGCGCGACCATGACCCCACGTCATGCCTTGACTGCCGGGCCATGGCTCCGAAAACTTAGTGGGAGCGGTCCCAAAAGTTGCTTGAGGCCCGGGAGTCTGCTCCGCGCCGTTAAAGGTCCCAGTCTTGTAGGAGGTCGACGGACCGGTCGCGGAGCTGCCACCATAATTCGAAGAAGTCTTCGCACTCTGGGTCATGTAAGATGAAGCACAAGAAGTCGAAGAAGCAATGTCACTTTTCGCCTTCCCCTAGCCTGTCGTGCGATACGGCTGAGGGTGGTGCCACCCCGCGGCTCCAGCGGTTGCCAACGGTCTACCCGCCTTTCCTGGGTCCGTCGGTGACTCCGGCCCAGCTGCAGGAATTTGTCAGCCATGGCCTGCCTTTCTGGCATTTTGGGCCCCGCCGGCATGCCACAAGACCCCCATGGATCCATGTATGGATCCCAGCCGATGTCGGTTGACCTCGTGTGACCTCCACTGACATAGATGTCTATGGCACTGGCATCGGCCGGGTCCCCGGCCGATGTCGTCCCCGGCTTCCACCCCGACATGGAGACAGTGCCGAACCGGTGTCGATAGACGCAGATCCCGACGCCAATGGGAATTTTTATCCCTTTCTCTATTCTCCTCCTTCTTTTCCACCTGCCCAGAAGGTTCCGGAGGACGGGGAGGACTAGGAGGGGTCTGAAGACCCTCTTGCAGCCCAATGCGAGTTAGACCCGGACTGGGCAGAGGATTTGGAGAACGCAGGTGATCTGAATTTCTCTCCAGTGCCTGGCGCACCGTCTCCTTCTACCGTGGCTACGGAGGAGGGTGGTACTTATTCAGTGGTGTTGCTCAGGGCAGCAGAGGCTCTCCACCTCGAGCTCCCTACAGTGGGCGTCAGGACTAACCTCCTGACAGAAGTGCTTCGGCCGGCGGCTTTCTCTGCGGAGCTGCTGCTGCCCTTTAATGTTGCACTTTCAGATGTTCTTTTGGCCACTTGGTCTAGGCCCAACACAGGGTGGATAGGAACGTGTCCTACTGCCATTGCCTGGCCCCGACGACCCCATTTTCCTCTCCCAATATACCCTACCCCTGAAGCTTGGTTGTCCAAGCCTCTGCGTCTGCGAGCGCATTCCCTTCCTCACCTCCGGACCGGGAATCCAAGAAACTGGAGCAGTTTGGGAAGATTTTCTCTTCCGCTAGTTCAGGGTTGCGGTCTGTGAACACTGCATGCCTCTTGGGCTGTTATTCCCATTCTGTGTGGGATACGGTGGTGCAGGTGCTGCCTCTGTGTCCGGAGGAGGCACGGATTGTGCTCTCCCAAGCTATTGCTGAGGGGAGAGATGCAGCCAAGTTCACGATTCGTTGTGGCCTTGACACCGCCGACTCGCTGGGCAGAGCGATTTCCACAACAGTGGTGCTGCGTCATCACGCGTGGCTGAGGACGACTGGTTTTCTGTGGATGTCCAGAACACTCTAAAGGACACGCCTTTTGATGGAACTTGCCTTTTTGGCGACAAGGCCGACAGTGCATTGGAGCGTTTTAAGAACTCGCGGGCTACGGCCAAGTCCTTGGGCCTTTCGGCCACACGCACTCCTTTGGCTTCTGCTTTTCGCTCCTTTCGTGGCCAAGGAAGGAGTGCCCAAACATGTTTGTTTCAAAGCCACAGACCTGCGCAGCAACAGTCTCCGCGCAGCCGCGGACATGGGACCCACGAGGTGGGTCACTGGGCCAGCAGGCGGGTCACTCCACCACCTCCCCTGTCGCCACTGCCTCCAAACCTTCCTAGTCCGGTGTTTCAGGCCCACCAAACACAAGTGGGCGGCAGGATTCGCCGTCACCTCCTCCACTGGCGCACCATCTCTACAGATTGTCCAAAGGGGCTACACCCTCCCCTTCGAGACCACCCCTCCAGCAATGCCACCTCAGTACCACTGCATGTCGGGGATCACTTGGCACTGTTCCAGTAGGAAGTTGCGGCCCTCTCGGCCAAGGGGGCCATCGAGAGCGTTCCGACGCCAGAAGTAGGTCGTGGTTGTTACTCCCACTACTTGTTGGTTCCAAACAAGGCCATGGGCCTGCATCCTATCTTAGACCTTAGGAACGTCAATCGCATCCTCCGGAAGGAGAAGTTCAAGATGCTCACATTTGCTCAGGTCTTGTCTGCCCTAGACCCGCAAGACTGGATGGTAGCGTTGGACTTGCAGGGCGCTTATTTTCATATCCCCGTCCTGCCGGCCCAACGGCGTTACCTGCGGTTCACGGTAGGCCACAAGCACTTTCAGTTCACCGTGCTCACTTTTGGCCTTACTAGTGCCCCTCGGGTGTTCACAAAAGTGATGGCGGTGGTATCAGCTCATCTGCGCGGATCAGGGTGTTTCAATCTTCCCTTATCTTGACGACTGGTTGTTAAAGGGGGGCTCGCCCCAGGCAGTAGTTTCCCACCTACAGACTACGTTCGACCTCCTGCATTTGCTGGGGTTCTCCATCAACGTGCCAAAGTCGCACCGGATTCCCTCTCAGAAGCTTCTCTTTATCGGAGTGGTTCTGGACAAGGTGCAGTTTTGGGTTTATCCTCCCGAACAGCGAGTCCGGGACATTCAGGTTATGATTCCGATCTTTCGGCCCGTGTCTTAGGTTTCAGTCAGGATGACCTTGAGGCTGCTGGGCCTCATGGCTTCCTGCATCCTGCTGAACAATCATGCCTGATGGCATATGTGGGCTCTGCAGTGGGACCTGAAGTTCCAGTGGGCGCAGCATCAAGGGGACCTGTCCGAGTACATCCAGATCTTGGAGGGCACTTCAAGACAGTTGCAGTGGTGGCTCACGTACCAGCATTGGGTCACCAGCAGATCATTCTCCCTTCCCCAACCGGTGCACAAAGTGGTGACGATGCGTCCCTCCTGGGATGGGGTGGCCACATGGGAGAGGCAGAAATCAGGAGCCTCTGGTCTCCGGCGGAGTCCAGGCTCCATATCAACCTTCTGGATCTCCGGGCGATCCTATTTGCACTGAAGGCATTCCTTCCCTCTGTCAAGGGGAGAGTAGTGCAGGTGTTCACGGACAACACCACCGCCATGTGGTACTGCAGCAAGCAAGGTGGGTTGGGGTTGTGGACCCTATGTCAGGAGGCTCTGCGTCTCTGGACTTGGCTTGAATGTCAAGTCATTTCCTTGGTGGTTCAACACTTGGCAGGTTCTTTGAACGCCAGGGCGGATGAACTCAGCCGCAGGTGCATGATGGATTCTATCTTCAGCATACACAGCAGTTCTGGGTGGATGATCAACTGTTTGTTGGCTATGTGGAAGCCAATAGAGGTCGGGCGGTGCACAAACGGACCCTCTCCCGGTGGGTCGTTCTCTGCATCAAAGCATGTTACTCCTTGGCCAAGAAGGAGCCTCCTGTGGGGCTGCGTGCCCATTCAACCAGAGCAACTGCAGCCACTACTGCCTTGGGACACGGCGTTCCCTTGCAGGATATTTGTCAGGCAGCTACGTGGGCCTTGCTGCACATGTTTACCAAGCACTACTGCCTTGATAGTCCGGTCCGGAGAGATGGCTTCTTTGGCCGTTCTGTGCTCTGTGACTTTCTGGTGTAATCTTGTTTGCAGACCCACCACCGGGGTCGGTATTGCTGGGGTATCTATTCTAAGGTAAGGAATCTATCACTAACGTGTCTCTTTCAGATGCACAAGTTACTTACTTGTGTAATGATGTATCTGTAAGAGACATTAGTTAGTGATAGATTCCTTACCGCCCCACCCATCCGCCCCGTTCTGCGAACTGATTACTAGGGCTAACGTCATCCTCTTTTAGGGCCCTAGTTTTATGCGTCACTTGTCAGTATCTTGCACGGCTCTGCGTTTTGGCGCGGAATAGTTGTGTACAGAACTGACGTCCGCGCACATGGGTGGTGCCTAAGTATTCTCTGTGACGTCATCTTCGCGCCTACGATGCCAGTGACGGACATGGAGCAGCAGGACACCACCTACTGACGCGCAGATGTACTGCTAAGCAGAAAAACTTTCCGGATCCAGTCGGACGCCTGGGGATATTCTAAGGTAAGGACTCTATCACTAACTAATGTCTCTTACAGATATATCGTTACACAAGTAAGTAACTTGTGCAATAGAGCCACTGGATGCATTAATGCAAGACATTATTTATCTATTACACCTACAACTTTCAGGCTTTGCCTTCACCTGCATACATGTTCACCTTGCAGCTGTGGCTGTTTATCTTCAAAATAGGCAACACTTCTCTTTAATCCGAGTACCAGTAATTAAAGCTTTCATGGAAGGCCTTAGTAGTGATACCACCAAGAGTCCCACCTGCACCTGCATGGGATTTTAATATTGTTCAAACCAGACTTATGATCCACCTTTTGAACCTTTACTTAACTGTCCCTTTCTGTCTTGGAAGGTTGCTTTCTTAATTGCTATCACCTCACTAAGACATTCGAGTGATCTTCAGGCACTAACAATTAAAGAACCATTTTTTCAACTTCATAGAGATACAGTTTGTGAGAAGTTGGCCTGATATATGATGCTCACTAGTTCTAGTGACCACCTTGTATCAGTCCAAACAACCCTTATGGTGATTGGTTGTAAGTCAACCTTATAGACCAGCTATCCTAATGGTAGCATGGACAAAGCAGTCTTAGGCTAAACTCTTTTGGCATGTGAAGCCAGCTGTTTTACCACAATATAACCCCTTGAATACCAGATGAAAGGACACCATACAGGTTGTTATGAAAATAAACAATATATTTATTAATAACAAACACCTCTGAACTCTTTATGAATCAGAAGGCTAAGCACATGACAATTTCGTAGGAAAAATACGATAAGTTGCACAAAATTACAATGGTGCCCTAGGGGCATGGCAAACCATATACTAAGTAAATGGGTTAAGGAAATTGATAGAAGGAATGGAGCTGTCCTGAGGCTGTAAGATCGCTGGGACTTCGCTATCCTAACTTTAGGTAAGTAATAGGAGGCCCACGGAACGCGTGTGCAGAGTGTGAACTCACACGCGAGATGCGTAACAACGTCTATGGACAGTACAGTTCAAGAAAAAGGTAAGTACGGACAATCCTGACTGGCTAGGACTGAAACGACTGTGAATCTAGACACTAGGAGAGTCAAGCTACCCTTGAGCACCGAAATGCTCTTGTTGCCTCACCCACGGGCTGTGGGTGCATAGGTGCGAAGTTGTGTCAGGTTTCTGCGTTGAAGTCTAAGGAGCCTGAAAGAAAAGATGCTGCAGGCGACCAGGAGGAAGATGTCCGGTGTGATCCAAGGGTGGATCAGAGATGCTGAAGACCTGAAAGCAGAGGGGACAATGTTCAAAGTCACTAGCCAGTGACTGGAGCGGAACCAGGAAGGAACCAGATGTAGTCCGTCCTGCTCCCTGCAGACACGGCCGCTCCCCCACGCTGCTCCCTGACCTGCCTCGCCTCACTGTTTGGTATCGTAACGCAGCTCCGCTGCTTGCTCAGAGTGTAATTGACGAATTGTACTACTGCCTGGCATTGCATTACCATTACTGCATTGCGCTGTGTGTTACTGCTTAACCATTGGTATCGTAGCGCAGCTCCGCTGCTTGCTCAGAGTGTAATTGACGAATCGTATTGCTGCCTGGCATTACATTACCATTGCCGCATTGCGCTGTGTGTTACTGCTTAACCATTGATTTCTGCTGTTAAAAGTGCATCTGCTCGATCCTGTAAGGCCGCCGGCCATTTTGTTGTTGTTGTTGTTGTTGTTGGTCGCCCTGCCCTGGTCTCCACCCCGCTCCCGCCTTCCCAGCTGACCCTCCCTCCCACTAATACTACCTGCGCAGCTCTGACTCTAACGCGCTGTGACCGTCCTGCTCCCTGCAGACACGGCCGCTCCCCCACGCTGCTCCCTGACCTGCCTCGCCTCACTGTTTGGTATCGTAGCGCAGCTCCGCTGCTTGCTCAGAGTGTAATTGACGAATCGTATTGCTGCCTGGCATTACATTACCATTGCCGCATTGCGCTGTGTGTTACTGCTTAACCATTGATTTCTGCTGTTAAAAGTGCATCTGCTCGATCCTGTAAGGCCGCCGGCCATTTTGTTGTTGTTGTTGTTGTTGGTCGCCCTGCCCTGGTCTCCACCCCGCTCCCGCCTTCCCAGCTGACCCTCCCTCGCCCCTCCCCCCTCACTATCCATATATGACGGAAGTATTTGCGCGCAGCGTTCACGCGCAGCGATCGCGCCCCAGTCGCGCCAAAGGTAAGCCCGTCTGCGCCTGGACCGCGCCCAGCGCCTGTCCCCCTGGTCCCCGCCGCTCCCAACCCTCTAGAATCACATATGATGCCGCTACTCTCCTCGCCCTCAACCCCGGACGTTCATCACTATGCTGCAAAGCTACTCCAGGACGTACCCACGGCCCATTCGCCTGCCTCTCCTGCAAGTTCAACTGCTTCAGGACCCTCACCAAATCCACGCCCCCCAAACACAGCTCCGACTCTAACCGCCTAAAGTGCATCCTGCTCAACACCCGCTCGGTCCACAGACACGCAACAGAACTCTGGGACCTACTCGACACTGCGTCACCTGACATCGCCTTCCTTACTGAAACATGGATGAACACATCATCAGCACCCGACATCGCCATTGCCATACCAGACACTTACAAGATTATCCGAAAAGACCGCACCAATCAAACAGGAGGAGGCATCGCCATCATTCACAAGAACACCATCAAATTCACAACCAGTTCCGACGACAATCTTGCAACCGCCGAACACCTCCACTTTCAGATCCACACCGACCACAGGACCACACTTAGAGGCACCCTCATCTATAGGCCTTCAGGCACCCGTACTCAATTCAGCGATGCCATCGCGGATTTCGTCAACCCACACGCCCTCGCCTCCGAGAACTATATTCTTCTAGGAGACCTCAACTACCACCTTGAAAACAAACACGACAGCAACACCACCTCCCTTCTGGACAACCTGGCCATTCTCGGACTCAAACAACTTGTTGATACCCCCACCCACACAGCCGGACACACGCTCGACCCTATCTTCACCTCCAGCAAGCACATCTCCTACGATCGCACTACAGCTCTCCACTGGACGGATCACGGTTGTGTTCACTTCAGCTACAAAACCACCATGACCCACAACCACCCACAACCTATTCCTCTGAGAAACTGGAACAAAATCACCTCTGACCAACTCCTCACATCACTCAACCAAAACCCTCCCACCCTCTCAATGGACCCAAACCAAGCGGCCACCAACCTCAGGCAATGGATCACCCACAGTGCTGACGATTTAGCACCCCTGAAAAAGCACCAGATGAAATCATCCAGCAAAAAGGCCCCCTGGTTCAATGACGAACTTAAAAAATCCAAGAAGCTATGCCGCACCCTGGAGAAGATATGGAGAAAAAACCCAACCTCCGACAACATGGCCTCCCTCAAGACAGCCACCCGCAAACACCACCAACTGATTCGATCCGCCAAGAAATCAGCATTCAAGGATCGTCTCGACAACAACACCCATAACAGCAAGGAACTCTTCAACATCGTCAAAGAATTCACCAACCCCACCGCAGCATCTAACGACATCACTCCTTCCCAAGACCTCTGCGATTCGTTATCCTCCTTCTTCTACAACAAAATTGCCGACATCCACAACAGCTTCGAGAATACTCCCACCGATCAACCCTCCCCACCCCCCTCAGATCCCACTCCGCCAACTAACAACCTCAACGCCTGGAACCCAATCACCATTGAAGACACCATTCACCTCATGAACTCAATCCACTCTGGCTCGCCTACCGACCCCTGCCCCCACCACATCTTCAACAAAGCTGACTCCATCATCGCACCCCATCTCCGTGATGTCATCAACTGCTCGTTCAACTCTGCCACCTTTCCAGAAAGCTGGAAACACGCCGAACTCAGCGCCCTTCTGAAAAAACCCACAGCAGACCCCTCTGAACTTAAAAACTACCGACCCATATCCCTCCTCCCATTCCCGGCCAAAGTCATCGAGAAAGCCGTCAACAGCCAGCTCGCCGCCTTCCTTGAATCCAACAACTCCCTTGATCCATCTCAATCCGGGTTTCGAGCCAAACACAGCACCGAAACTGCCCTCATTGCAGCGACCGACGACATCCGAACACTCCTGGACAACGGAGAAACAGTGGCCCTCATCCTACTCGACCTATCCGCCGCTTTCGACACAGTCTGCCACAGCACCCTTATACATCGCCTCAGCAACATCGGTATACAAGGAAAAGCCTTGGACTGGATCATCTCATTCCTCGCTGGGAGAACTCAAAGAGTCCGACTTCCCCCATTCCACTCAGAGGCCACCGATGTCATCTGCGGCGTACCTCAGGGTTCCTC
Organism: Lissotriton helveticus; assembly: GCF_964261635.1. NCBI lineage: Eukaryota > Metazoa > Chordata > Amphibia > Caudata > Salamandridae > Lissotriton > Lissotriton helveticus. The sequence goes on from NC_136070.1 coordinate 419,973,523, forward strand.
ACTCAGTCCCACCCTCTTCAACGTCTACATGAGCCCTCTCGCCTCCATCGCGCGTCAACACGACCTCAACATCATCTCTTACGCCGACGACACCCAGTTAATCCTTTCCCTCACCAAAGACCCCAACACCGCCAAAACCAATCGTCACGAAGGCATGAAAGAAGTAGCCGAATGAATGAAACATAGCCGCCTAAAACTCAACTCAGACAAAACGGAGGTGCTCATCCTAGGATCTTCCCCCTCAGCTTGGGACGACTCTTGGTGGCCTTCCGCTCTGGGCACAGCACCCACACCCACAGACCATGCACGTAACCTTGGCTTCATCCTAGACTCCTCCCTCTCGATGTCCAGACAAGTCAACGCAGTCTCGTCCTCCTGCTTCAACGTACTTCGCGTTCTCAAAAAGATCTTCCGCTGGATCCCCCTCGAAACAAGAAAGACTGTCACCCACGCACTGGTCACGAGTCGACTGGACTATGGTAACACACTATACGCCGGAATCGCAACAAAATTACAGAAAAAACTCCAACGCATTCGAAACGCGTCAGCGAGACTCATATTAGACATCCCTCGCCAAGATCACATCACCGGACATCTAAAAGACCTCCACTGGCTTCCCGTCAACAAAAGAATTACTTTCCGCCTTCTCACCCACGCACACAAAGCCCTCTACAATCTAGGACCCGAATGCCTCAACACTCGACTGTCCTTCTACAAACCCACCCGCCAACTAAGATCGTCCAACCAAGCCCTCGCCGCAGTCCCCCGCATCCGAAAATCCACCATGGGTGGCAGATCCTTCTCCTTCCTGGCTGCCAAGACTTGGAACCCACTCCCCACCCACCTACGCCTTACTCGGAACCACACCTCCTTCAGAAAAGAACTTAAAACCTGGCTATTCGACACATAATGATCCCCTTCCACTAATGATCCCCTCCCCCTAGCGATCCCCTCCCCCTAGCGCCTTGAGACCCTCTGGGTGAGTAGCGCGCTATACAAATGCCCGAACTTGAACTAGTCTTCGCGATCAGGTGAAGAGTGGACGCTTGTCTCTGCAGCCACGTGGACCAGGAGGTGTCTTCGACGACCAGGATGGAGGCACGAGCAGTCCCACGCAGGCTCTCGCTGTCGGCGGTGTTTGTTCCGGATTTGGCGTCAACAGGCCTTGGCAAAGGCAACCCACGCGGTGAGTGGAAAAGGCGTCTGGTGCGGACTAGGAGAGTCCGGAGTGCTCCTCTTTTGGAAGGGAGCAAGGGCCAGTCTGGAGCAACCAGACCAGCAGTGTAGTTTTCAAAGTTCGTCGTCTAGGAGGTCACTAGCCAGCCGGCAAGTGACCAGACAACGCGTCGAGCAGCAAATAAGCAGAAGGGCCCCACGCAGATCTCGTGGAAGCTGGAGGGCTGATCTTCGGTGCAGGAGCTGCTCGGGGCAGGGGCTTCTCAATCCCCAAAGCACTTGGTCGAGTTTACCTCGGGAGTCGTGCTGGAAGCGAAGTGCAGTTTCTCCAAGATGGCTGGTCCCACGTGTCTCGTCGCACCCACGGGTCTCAGCTGTGCTGTAGATGTGAGTTGAGGTCCGAGAGGTCTGGGAATTTGGGTCTCGTCGGGCTCTGAAGTCTGTATCCTCGAGGGAAGACGACAAAGTGAAGCCTCTGGACGCTTGATGGTGCCTGCAGTTGCAGGGTGGACACTCCTTGCCCACAAGGGAGATTTCTTCAGTCTTCTGTGGAGCAGAACGTCGAAGTCCAGAGTTTCTTCTTGTAAAAGTTGTTCAGGATAATCTAAATCTGGAATCGGACCAGCTCCTACCTTTATCCTGCTAAAGGGGGCTGTACTACGACTAGGTCCCTCCTATGGGTAGGACCAGGAAGGGGGGTGGTTACACCCCCTATCCTTTGTCCGGTTTCGCGCCAGAGCTGGGACAGGGATGCCCCAGCAACTGGTTTGAACCGGTGTATGCACAGGACACCTTGTGTGCCCCAGGCATGTCTCATTCCTTTCAGACCTGTCCTACCCAATACACAAAATCCTGTCTGGGGTGGTGCTAGCACCTCCCAAGGCAGGAAACCCTTTGTCCAAGCCTCCCTCGCTGGAAGGACTCCCAGCAGCAGGAGGTTAGACTTGTGTCTGTGATGGCAGCATCCATTTTGTGATGGCAAGGCTCGAGTTAACTTTAACCCGGGTTCACAGTTACATACATGTCGTGTCCCTCTAGGAGGGTGGAATGCTACCCCGTCGCCAGAATTGGCGAGGGGTTAGTATTCCAATTCGTATGACACCTTACTCGACATGTTTTTATAATGTTATACCAGAGTTAGCATTCAACCGCGAGGATGATAATGCACTTAAGAGAATATGGTATAGCGTTATCATGGAACAGCTATTAGGACTTGATTCCGCAAGCTGCAGACCGGCTCAGCTCATGCCAGAGCACCATCTCACATAATTCCAAGCACTCTGCCTTCAGGATTGATAAGGCCTGCCATAGGAGTGACTGATAGGAATATATGTGTCCATTTTGGGGTTAGATATAGGTAACTATATCTACAGCAAAGGGTGATTACACCCCCTTGCCCCAGCTGTCTTAGCAGCCAGTTGTGTCAGTTTTGGATGGCCAGCCAGGGGTGGCATAATACATGCTGCAGCCCCTGGTAGGCCCTGGGTACACCTATGCCCTGGGTACCTAAGGTACACTGTACAGGGACTGATAAGGTGACTCAGTATCCAATTAGATATGTACCTAGGGTACATGGAGTCCATTTTAACAGAGAGAGCAGGAAGCCTGGGGTCCTGAATAGCAGGATCCCATGCCAACTAAGTAAAAAACCAGCAAAACACTAGGCAAAAAGTTGGGGGTAACCATAGTCAGATATCCACCTTCCTACACGGTGGTTCTTCGTACCAACCTAAAATTCCTTTCGAAGGTGGTGTCAACTTTTCATATTAACCAATCTGTTCAGCTACCTGTTTTCTTTCCTTAACCAGAATCTGTAGTAGCGAGAGCTCTTTATATATTAGATGTTAAAAGAGCATTAATCTATTATATTGACAGAACAAAGGATTATCACAAAAAAGATTGTTGCTTTTGCTCCCCCTCATAAACGGAAACCTACCGCAAAATTTGGCATTTGTAGATGGATTGTTAAGTGTATCCAAACATGCTCGATTAAAGCCAGAAGGACTTTGTCTATACCTCCTAGAGCCCATTCTACTTGAAAAATAGGAGCATCTGTGGCTTTATTAGGTAAGAATCCTGTAGCTGACCTTTGTAAAGCAGCTACATGGTCTAAACCAAACACATTTACCAAAGATTATTGTGAGTATGTGTTAGAATGCCAACAAGCTAATGTAGGGCCAGCAAGAACACTTTTTCTTTTTTGTTGTAACTTATTACATAAAACAACAAAAAACACATCAACAAACAAACAAGGCAATATGACGAAAGTACAACCATTAGGCATGTGCTCAAGGAGGATGGGAGATACATGACAACAGGAGAAAAAATTCGTTGAATACAGATGAGGGGGGGGCCGAAGGCGAAATTGCATATAGAACAGTACAATGTACCACAGCATTGCCGGAATGCAGGTCAGGGCGATTGAGAAGGACTAGGAATCTCTGCTTCTGGGGGCGTACATATATCTCCCCGGTATGAGTTCCACTGGTTCCAAATCTTTCCCCATTTTCTGGGTCTACCTCTTGCTATATACACCGTTTTCTCTCTGAACATGCACCAGTCCATACTCTCTTTCCAGGCAGTCGCTGTAGGTGGCCTCTGGGACCCCCATAATTGCGCAATATCTCGTTTGGCTATCATATTAGCAAGAGTCACCCATCAAAGCTGCGACACATCATAATCATTTGGGCCCCACACGTTCAACAGACATTGCCGGGCTTCTGGCATCATCACAACACCCGTTACTTCATTCATCACTTCATGTATACGATTCCAAAAACGCATCACCTCAGGGCATTCCCAGATTATATGAAGATGGTGTAGGAGAGTAGGGTCTGCAATCCTATGATCACCCAGATTTTTGCTTTTTGCTGCACTGGTTTACGACTTTCCCTGGCTGTGGGCCTGCTAATCAGACCCACAGCCTAGCTGTTCTCTCTATCCAAATTGTACTCAGGTACTGAATTGGCACTGGGCCCTCTCCAAGTCCCTGTACTCAGGGCTGAGGTGCACCCAGAAGTCTCCCAGGGGCTGAAGCATGTATTGTGCCACCCCTGGATTGACTAACTAAAACTGACACAACTGGCTGCACGACAGCTGGGGCAAGGTGGTGTACTCACCCTTTGCTTTAGATATAGTATACCTATATCTAACCCTAAAATGGACACACAGATCTCCTATCAGTCACTCCTATGGCAGGCCTTAACAATCCTGAAGGCAGAGTGCTTGGAATCGTGCGAGATGGTGCTCTGGCATGAGCTGAGCCTGTCTGCGGCTTTCGGGATCTATCCCTTAGCCGTTTCCATGATATCGCATACCATATACTCTTAAGTGCATTATAATCCTCGCGGTTATGTGCCAACTCTGGTATCGCTTTATCAAAACATGTCGAGTAAGGTGTCATACGAATTGGAATACTAACCCCTCGCCAATTCTGGCGACAGGGTTAGCATTCCACCCTTCTAGAGGGACACGACATGCATGTAACCTATAACCCGGTTAAAAGTCAGACAGAGCCTTAGCATCCACAAAATGGATGCTGCCACCGAGACACAAGTCTGCCCTCCTGCTGCTGGGAGTCCTCCCAGAGCAGGAGATAAGGACAAAGGGTTTCCTGCCAGGGGCGGTGCCAGCACCGTCCCAGACAGGGTTTTGTGTATTGTAGGTAGGCAGGGCTTTAGAGGAAGGTGACTGCACGTGGCACCCCGGTGCTCACTGTGCATAGGCTGGCTGGAACCAGTTCCAGGGTCACTCCAGACCCTGTGCTGGGGAAAAGCCCGCCAAGGAAGTGGGTGTAACCACCCCCCTCCTAGTCCCACCCATAGGGCAGGACTTAGTCGCGTGCCAGCCCCTTTTTACAGGATAAAGGTAGAGACTGGCCCCCTTCCAAATCAGATCATCTTTGAATCCTGAAACTACTTTCCACGAAAGGAACTCAAGACTTCTTCCTAAGATTTCTCCCTTGTGACTAAGGAGTAGTCACCCTGCATCCGCAGGCACCATCTACAGAACACTGCGGTCTGCTGCAAGTCCTTCCTCCGGAATCCGACTGCCCAGCTCGACGAGAACCGGCTTCCCTGGCACCTCTGACCTCTACCTACTTCATCAGTCACGCTGAGATTCGTGGGTGTGACGAGACCTCGAGGGACCGGCCATCTTCAAGACTGCACGACTTCTGAACAACAAGCCCGCCGAGTGAATTCCTGGTGAGTGCTTTGGGGTCCGAGAAGCCCCCACCCTGAGCAGCTCCAGCACCGAAGAGCAGCCCCCCAGCATCTCCACGATCTGCGTGGGGCCCTTCTGCTTTTTACTGCTCACCGCGTTGTTTGGCTACTAGCCCGCTGGCTTGTGGCCTTCCTGACGACGACCGACGACATTTCTGCTGCTGGTCTGGTTGCTCCAGACTGGCCCTTGCTTCCCTCCATCGGAGGAGTACCCTGGACCCTCCTGGTCCACCCAAGACGCCATTTTAGGTCCACCGCGTGGGCCTTGCATTTGCCAAGACTTGTTGCCCAATCCTGGGTCCAGCGACGTCGACAGCAAGAACCTTCGTGGGACAGCTCGCACCTCCATCCTGGTCGCCGACAACGCCTCCTGGTCCGAGAGACTGCAGAGCCCAGCAGCGCCCACTCACCTGACTGCGGTGACTTCGCCCGGTGCCATCCTGGTGCCCACTTAATCACTGGCTAGTGATTCAAGAACTTGGTCCCCTCTGCTTTCAGGTTTTCTTCTTCCTTGATCCAGGCTTGGATCCATCGAACTTTCCTTCACTGGTCGCCTGCCAGCAACTTCTTCCTTCCAGGCTCCTGGTCCGGCAACGAGATCCCCGACGTCTTTTCAGACCTATGCAGCTGCAGCCCCTGGGCTAGGTAACTTCGGCACTTCGGTGTCCCAGCATAGCCTCACTATCCTAGGGTCAGGATCCACTGTCGTTTTCTTCCCACCAGGTCGGGTTCGCCCGTGAACACTAACTTTGCCTTTACTAGCCTCCATAGACTTTGTCCCGCATCCCGCGTGAGAGTGCACACTCTGCACCCGAGTCCCCTAGGTCTCCTAGTAGTAATCTAACGATTCCCTAGTCAAGTCCTAGCGATTCCAAAGCCTATTAGTACTGTACTTACCTGCTAGTAATTTCGCATTCCACTTTTAAAGTATATGGTTTTTTGTGCCCCTCGGGCATTTGTGTATAACGTGCTAACTTAAGTATTTTCATAAGAGTTTTGTTGTGTGCCTAGCACCCTGTCCTCATAAAGAGTACAGGGTTGTTGTGATTCTAAATACATTGTTTATTTTCATAACACTTGTGTGGTGTCCTTTCACTGGGTGTTCAAGGGGTAATGTGATGGTAAAACAGCTGGCTTAACACGCCCTCTAGAGTCTTAGCCTTAGACTGCTCGTATCCATGCTACTAGGATAGCTGGTCTATAAGGTTGACTTACAACCAATCATCAATAAGGGTTGTTTGGACTGATATATAGTGATCACTAGAATAGTGAACACTGCACATCAGGCCAACTTCTCACAGATGGGTGCCAAGGAGACCACAACCACGCCTACATAAGCCATCAGCGGAATAGCCCATATGGATCAGACGGGGGCCGGTGACATAGATTCGATGGAGGATCTTGAGTTGGACCAGGCGGAGACGGGCCGGAATAGCAACCTCCCTGGGAGTGGAGATCGCGGATTGCCAGTCCTCATCAAGTTCAATACCATCAGCAATCCAGGTGTCCCGCAGGCGATCAAGCAAACTCGATCGGTCATTAATCATCTTTTTATAAAACAATGAGATGGTACTGTCCGGCACATGACCATCCAATATACGGTCTTCGAGGGGGGGAGGATTCCGGAATGTCACTACCCACAGGAAAAACAGAATTCAAGGCATGGCGTATTTGAACATAACGAAAAAATTCCCTGTCATTCAGCTGATATTCCACTTTTAAATCCGAAAAGGTCTTCACCCCACCTTTAACCCAAAGATCACGCACTTTACTAATACCGATCGTGTCCCATTTATCAAACCCCTTCTTCTTCCATAGACAACCAAATTTTTCGGAGGCCTAAAGCGGAGTAGCGCCGGTTAGTCTATTGCTCCAACCCATATCCGCAGTCGCGCTATGCCATACACGCACGGCTATAGCGGTAGGTCCCGAAAGTCGTGAACGGGAGGATCCCGAGTAGAGCGCCCTGTTGTAATCACCACCCGGGAGCAGCCACCTATCCATTTCAAATGCTAGATTCAGTGCCGGACCATTCATCCCATGGTTGATGGCAGCAAGTTGGGAAGCCCAATAATACCTTCGAATATCCGGAAGCGCTATGCCGCCATCATACCAGGGAAGTGTTAATTTCGGTAGAGCGATGCGTGAACGTCCGTCCCATATCAACTGCCTCTGCAAGGATTCTATCTCCCGAAAATATTTCTACGGGATCACATCAAAACTGTTCTGGAGTGCATATAGGAATCGCGGTAAGGACATCATTTTGAAAAGGGCCGCACGCCCTAAAGGAGACAACGGTAATTTATGCCAGCGCACTACATCCGAGCGCAACCGTTGGAGTGGTGGGAGTAGATTGCGTTCATAGCGAACCGCCTGGTCCAGCGAGATAAACACACCCAAGTATTCAAAACCAGACTGCGACACCTGGATGGGGCCGCCCGCGGTAAACGAGGGACACCACCCGCGAGCACATAAATATAGGATTTTGACCAGTTAATAACCAGGCCAGAGTTCTTCCCGAAGGAGTTAAGCACGTCGAACAACACGTTAAGCGATTTTTGGGGAGATGTGAGGTACAGTAAAATATCATCTGCGTACAAGGAGATACGATCTTCAAAGTCCGGAGTCCAACGTATACCATTCATTGAGGGCTCCCACCGTAGCCAAGCAGCAAGTGGCTCCAACGCAAGAGCAAAGAGAAGCGGGGATAACTGACAACCCTGCCGTGTGCCCCTCCCAAGAGCAAAAGGCATGGAGACCCGACCATTGACCACTACCTGCGCCAGTGGCGTTTCATACAGGAGTTTGACCCAACTAATAAAGCCAGCGCCAAAACCAAACTTGGCGAGTGCGGCCCAAAGATACGACCATTCAATTGTGTCAAATGCTATTGTGGCGTCCAGGGACGCCAAGATGGCCGGTTCGCGCAACGTCTGGGCCTTCGCGAGAACACCATGCAAACGCCGCAAATTCAATGCCGTATTGCGACGAGGGATAAAGCCTGACTGATCGGATGAATCAGGTCGCTGATCACCGTAATCAGACGATTAGCGAGTAACTTGGCAAGAATCTTAGGCTTCGCATTTAAGAGCGAAATAGGTCTGTAAGACGCGCAACGATCCCGTGGCTTGCCCTCCTTGTGGATTACCACAATGGTCGCAAGACTCTGATCTCGCGGGAGGGAGCCATTTTCTCGCGCAGCCAAAAACATCTCGAAGATAAGGTGCCAGCGTATCAGGTCGTAGCTTATATAATTCGATAGGGAGGCCATTGGGACCCAAAGCCTTGCCAGAGCGAATAGAGCGCATCGCTAGAGCTACCTCATCCACCGAGGGCGTGGCATCCAAACAGTCCTGATCCGATTCTGACAAACAAGGAAGTGTGATATTTTTAAGTAACGATTGAGAATCCTCCTCGCGCCTGTCGGACACCGAGGTATACACCTCTCGGAAATAATCAGCAAAGCATTCAACAATTTCAACAGGGTCTGTCACACGCATACCATCCAATTTCTCAATCACAGGAACCACACGACTCGCTCTCTCCTTTCTATCCAGCCAGGCAATCAATTTTCCCGCTTTGTCACCCACATCATACAACCGCCCCTGCTGTTCCCTACTCATCATCTTGGCCGCATCAGTAACCAAAGTTTTATATTCCAACTGCTTAAGGTGGAGAATATGCAATGCGTCTCGAGTTACATCTCGCTCCAATGTAGTCTCTAATTCAGTAATTTCTGTCTCGAGACGAACAATTGCCTCATTCTTACATTTCTTAGCACATCCAATCAAAGACGAGACCTGTCCCCTGATAAGTCTTGAAAGCTTCCCACAACGAAACAGGCGAGGACACGGAACTCACGTTTTCAGCAAAATACAAATCTAGTAATTTAATCAATTCAGTGCGGGTTTTGGGGTTAAGAAGATACCAGGGGTTAATCGGGGCTACCCTCCCTTCAGCGCCTATGTTCAAATTAAAATGAAACCAGAGAGGGGAATGGTCTGATATACCCCGAGCCAGGTGTCTAATCTCTCCAATCGAAGGGGACCGGGCAGCCGGCACTAGGATATAATCCAATCTAGATCTAGAAAGACTACCCGAGTGGAAAGTAAACTGTGTCTGGTCCGGATGCATAAGCCGCCAACAATCCACAAGCCCCAATGTCTCCAGGAAGTCACCCAACCAGGATTGAGCAGCAGTAAGGTCTCTGGGTGGATAGCGGTCCGCTCTGCCGGAGACGACGGAGTTAAAATCACCACCTAATATCAAAACACCCTCCGAGAGACCCAGAACCATCCGCCCCAAGTCTGCAAATGTTGTGGATTGTAGGCCAGGAGGAACATAGACCGACACCAACGAAACTGTTTGTCCCTCCCACCTCCCCACAAGTGCTACATATCAACCCCTGGTGTCGAGAACCACATCATCAACCTCGAGGGGGAGTGAGGTCTTAAGCAATACACCCACCCCTCTAGAACTAGACTTAAATCCAGAATGGGCAGCAAGACGATAACCCCGTCTGTTAAGAGCGTAACAAGTATTCCCAATCAAGTGTCTCTTGTAACAGTACAACGTCGGGCGAGAGGCGCCGCAAAAGCTGCATAACCACCCCTCTCTTTATCCGATCACCCAACCCATTCACATTCCAGCACAGAACCCTCAATCCCCTACCCCCCATCCAAACCCACGACGAATTCCCAGCTCAGAACGAGCACCACACCAATGTCCGAAATAGTAATAGTTTGTTGCCTTGAAGAAAAAGAAAAAAAAACGAACAACCCAACACATTTCCCCCACTCCCCCCAATGTTCCCAACACAACTCCCCCCCCCCCCCCCACCCTGCACCCCTGCACAGACTCGGAAGTTGAAGATTCGTGCGATAATCGGACGGGGGGAAAACCGGGCTTTGCCTGACCCCCCAGCACCCTGTGTGCACGTTCAATAGCAAAGAATTTGCTCAAGCCCTTGGGTGCGAGATGATTGAGGATAAGGTCCTCTACTCGAAGATCAGTAGAGTGAACTGGAGTCTTCCGGGACCCCAATAATACGCACGTTGTTGTGCCGTGCACGGCCCTCAAAATCCTCCAAGCGACGAGCAAAAAAGTCATTAGCAGTTCTAAGGATGCGCACTTCTGTTTGCAAGTCGGACACATCCGTTGTGAGGCTGGATGTCTTTAGATCAAGTGACTTCACCTTCTCGTTCGTCTTGGCCAAATCAGTTCTAATTAGGTTGACATCAATGGCCACCGTGTCCAGCTTCAGAGCCAGGGCTTCATACTGTTGTCCAATAGAGGTCTTGATACCAGCAATGGCGCCCATTACATCCTGCAGCGTTAAGTCCTCCGACATCACAGGATCGTCGACAGCCTCCTCCCGGGTCTTAGGTATGCCACCGGGGGATCCTTTAGAAAGTGTGTAGCGGTCCATGACATTCGTCTGGGCTGAGCCTCCTCGGAAGGTGGTCTTGACTTTCCGTTTTTCACCCTCGGGCTTGCCCGTCATGGCGAGCCGGGTGCCCCGAAGGGAAGCTTGGGATCTGGTCCAAATGGCTCCTTAGAATTCACCCGCAAGAATACCAGAGGCAGAGACGAGTCAATTTGAATCCACAGCCAAACTGTCGCTAGCTCCGAGCCCAATGAACTGGCATAGGAGCCAGCCCGACCAGCCCTCACCCGCAGAGGGGATACGGTGTGCAGGAGAAACGAAACCGAAAGTGAAGTGAGGCTGTGAGTTGATCCCCGCCAGCCGTTGTTGAATTACGATCTGGGTAAAGCCACTACTCAAGGCCCAGGTTGTCCCATGGAGAAGGCCCCAAACTTCAGGATGGCGTAACTCGGGGACCCGACGTCCGATTCCGATCCTGGAACTTGCTAGTAAATCAGCCGGGCTGGTCTTCAATGATCTTCCGTCAAATCAGGATATTGTCCAGGATAAATGCGGGAGGCGGCGAGGGTTCTCGGGAGCCCTGTGCTCACGCGGCCATCTCGGATACGCGCGAAGCTCCTCCCCCCAAGAACACTTTTTCAGATAACTGCAACACCCACTGGTTATCCACCGCAACACCCACTGGTTATCCACCGCTTTCGGAGAGTACTACTATACAGTCTATGCAAAGCATGTGTATCTGCAGCACACATGCCTTGAATGGATTATGTTTACCCTGAAAGCATCTGTTCTTGGCATGTAGAGCTGTAGCACTTACTAGGGATTTACCGGGGGCGGACGTACCAATTGGGGATATGTCTTTAGGGAAGAAGCATTGACACAGAATAACTGGATTGCAGGGACCCTGTGCTCTACGATTAAAACCACATCAAACCCAGGTGACGAATGGGGGCTAACCATGCAAAAAGATGCACTTTCTCATTCCGATCCTTTGGTTTCTGAGGTTGAAGATGTGATGCAGGCATAGATGTGTGGGAGCTCCCGAGTGGATGGATTTCATGGTGGAAGTGGTGTCCCGGGTGGAGAGAATGTTCCAGGTTGCAAGTGTGGGGTTCATGTGTGTTATGGGGGTGAAGTATCTGTCAAGGAAGTCCATATGTGTCTGTTTGGGTTTGAAGTTTCTGAATATGGTTGCGATCTTGTCTTGGAAGACATGGGGAAGGTTGTCACACAACTCCTGTGAGTGTGTGATATTGTTTTTTCTGGCAGCCAGGTTGGAGGATTCCTTAACAATGTTGAAAAGTTCCTTGGTGGTGTTGGCGCTGGTTTTGATGCATTGAAGGTACTGGAACTGTCTTCCAGCTTTCCAGCTACATTGAAGTCTTCTATACAGACAGCACTGAATTTCCAGACCGCAAGAAAACATATTCTGTCATAACCTACGGATAATGATCTTGGTGCCGCAGTTTGACATGGGAGATTCTGCATGTGGAGCAAAGTGTTGATCCACTTCAGTACCAAGACCAATTACTCCTAATTTGCTGCAGCTTGCAAGCTGAGATATTCATAATCCATTTATTTGCAGAGGGTGTGAATAATTCTTGAGAATGGAATTGAATGTTCTCATCAATTTATTGAACCCTCATTAAGCCTGTTATTCCACTGTAAGCGTTTGAGAAAAAGGCCTTCTTGTAATGATGAACCAACCCTCTCAGGTTTTCTTAAGGTCTTATCAAAACACTGCCGGAGAGACGATTAGTTATCAGAAGATGACCCAGTTTGTGTGTGAATCTACGGGCTTGTCCTGGAGAGTTTGATTCTAGTATGGCCCTAAGAATTTGTTTTTTGTGGTTTCAGATTTTTGCCTCACAATTCCTCTATTATAGGTCAACTGCTGCACACCCTGTCCTAAGCGATGAAGCTGGAATATTCAATAGAAAATAGTAGGAAAGAAGGGTTGAACTGAAAAATTTTAAAAGTAGAAAATAAAAAATGTATACTTAGTGATAAAACGAAAAATATTTTTAAGTAAAAAAAAATAAAAAGTATTAAAAAGACATCTGTTGGTTGAATCCTTTAAGAATACATATATTACACAAGAGCAGACTGTGTATTAAAAACTCCAATGATTTTTAAAACGGGTGGCTGGTGCATGTTAACCATCTTGTACTCCTAAAAAAAAAAAAAAGAAAAATCCTGCCACCCTCTACTCTCCTTTGTCACAACTTTAGTTTGTTCTAATTAAAAAACATGATGTACACCAAAGCTTCTTTTGTTGGGTCTCATTTTGTATTGACATTTGATGTTAAACATTAATATGTTTTAGACTTGTCGAAGATGAAGAAAGGCATTGGACGGATGAGAACATAAATGTAGTAGCACTGAAGCATTTCCCAAATGTGGAGAAGGAGAAGGCTCTCAACAGACCAATCTTGTACAGCAATTGGTTATCAAAGGTAATTTACTTTTCTTAAAAAGGCCAGCTCTGTACATTGCATATTGTGCACTGCTTTTTAAAGGAGGGATGGCTGTATTCAGAATTTCTCGGTGATAAGTTCCTAGGATTTTTGGAGCTGTGAAGTTTTCTTGTTACAACCTTATTTTCATTCATGACGTTTGTGTTCAAATTTATCTGGCTATATAATGTTGTCTGGGTTGGAACTAGAACTATGTCTGCACCTGTTGTTCATCTTGTGTGAATGTTAGCAAGTGTGTTCAGTTTCCACATTATTAATGGAAGCAACTCTACTTGGGAGAGGCAAGATGGCGGCCGCCTTGGACGGCTGAACGGCAGCACGACTGAAGAGATGCCGGCAGATGATTTGACCCGCATCGTTGCTTAAACCTGCATTCAGCATCCAGTTTCTGTACAAACATACGAGCGTGTATCCCTGCGGTTTGTAAAGGCCTTGCTCCGGAAAGAAAAAACGGTGATTGTGAACTTGCCGTATGCCCCGTATGCCCCTTACCTGTAATCGACCGCTAAGGCGGCTCCTACGGGAGCTGACACAAACTGCGAGGAGGGTTGCGTCAGGAGGCGCAGCAGGGGGAGGTTTGATCGCGGAGCTCACGGAGTTTGCCGATTGGAAGCGGAGCTTGCGAGGAGGACGGCGCTTGCTTCACAGATCTCGGCAACAGCTCCTGAGAGCAAAGAAGAAAACGAGCCCTCAGGGGGAAGGAGAGCCTAAAGGATTACGGAGCAAGCTGGAAGCTCCTAAAGAAGAGGAGGGAAGCGATCAGGACTCTGAAGCTGCGGGTAAGGGGGGTTTTGGTGTTAAAGAGAGGAGAAAATTGATAATGGCTCCTAAAATGAATGCTGCAGCCAAAGCGGCTGCAAAAAGGAAAGCTGCTGCGGAGCAGGCAGGGCTGACATTGGAAAAAGGGGGAGATGGAATGAAAAGGAAAATTCAAAGTCCAATATCCCCGGTTAAAAAAGCAGCACAGCAAGGAGTGGCGAAAGCTAGTCACGGTACTACCCCAATTACGAACATCTTTCAAAAGATAAGGAAAGACAAGGAGATTATTGGCGATGCGCTGGAGGACTCTGAATTAGGGTCCAAAGAGAAAGATAATTTGAAGGAGGAAATGACGGGTGTACAGGTCTTAGGTCTTCAGAGTCAGGTGATGGGCTCCATAAACAAAGAGGAGGGCGGTAATGTGCTGCCATACGGAGTGGAGAATACTGAAAATCTGGAAAACTCTATTCAATCTGTATCCCAACCCGAGCCTAATATATGTACTATGCCGGTGCTAGAACAAGCCACTAAAATCCCAAATCAGGAGCTGGAGGGGGGAATGGAGCAGGAGCAGGAGCAGGAGCTCAAGGAGAGTGCAGAAACTGCAGAGAATACAGAAACTTTTGAAGATAAAAAAGAGGCTCCTAGCGAGGCCTTCTTCTCACTCTCTGAGGGAGGGGAATGGTCGGATGAAGATGAAGGGAGCTTGGATCAAGAGGAAAGTGGCTCTGCCTCAGAAAGTGACCCTGATCGGGAAGAGGCTTTACCCTCAACATCAGCTGGAAAATCTAGTATAGGACCTGGAATACGCGGTCAGAGACATGATCAGCCTCAGCGTAATCCACTAATAGAGAGCCCTGGTGGAGATCTAGCACAGATGTCACTGCTGGAGGTAATACATCAAGAAATATTGGCGCACAGAGAAGAGGCTCGACAAGAGAGCCGTAAGTCACAAGCAGCAGCTAGGAAAATACAAGGAGCGGTAAGGAAATTGGCAAGAGTATGTACGAACTTGGGAGAACGGGTGACTAATCTTGAGGAAAGAATTGTGACGACAGAATCAGAAACGACTACTACCTTGCACAAAGTGGCTCAGCAAGGTGAGCAGCTGATTGACGTGCAGTGGAAGCTCGAGGCGTTGGAAAATAGAGCGAGACAAAATAATCGACGTATTCTTGGAATACCGGAGGGATCAGAAAATACGGACACAAGAGCCTTCGTGATAAAACTTTTTGAGCATGCCTTCACTGAATTGAAGGGGTGGGATTGGCCGAAGGAGATACAGAGAGCACATCGTACCCCCGCTAGAGTTCATAAGAATGCTAAAGAGGGAGATAAACCCAGAGCGATTTTAATCTTTCTGGGTAATTTTAATCTGAAACAGGCAATTTCAGAAAAAGCAAGACCGGATTCAAAAAAGAATATTGATGGCTTTTCTTTCTTTGTCCGACCGGATTTTTGTCATGTCACGGTGGAGAGACGCTGGCGGCTCAGGCAGATGATAAAACCATTTCAGGACAAGGGCATGCAAGTTTATCTAATTAATCCGGCACAACTCAAAGTAATTAATGGGGGCAGAACCCTGTATTTTTCCTCGGAGGTCAAAGCAAAAGAGTATCTTGATTCTCAAAGCTCTTAGACTGTATTTTGCACTGTGGTTGTACGATGGCTGTATTATGGATGTGACTAGATAGAATTGTACAGGGTGTTGGTGTAGGTGCTGGTGCTGGTGTAGGTGGCACATAGGTTTAGGGAGGTAAACGGGTCTACGGGTTCATGATGGTTAATATTGAATCTCTTCAGTTAGTACTGCAACCATCACATGCACAGACCACTGGGTCTGAGCGCCTCTGTAAGGGGGAGGAAGGGGAGGAGGGGGGGAAGGGGTGGGAGGGGCAAGAGTGTTGAAGGGGAGGAAGGGTGGAGCGGGGGGTTCAAGGGGAGGGCAGGGGGGGTGGGGGTGGGGAAAAAGGGAGAAAAAAATATTGAGATGAAAAAGGGCCAAATACCAGTTCGGGATGGGTTTGATAGATGTGTGTATACAATCAGGTTGGAATTGAAAAAAGATAATAATGTCAGACATTAGGATATGCACTATTAATGTAGGGGGCTTAAATGATTGGAAGAAGAGACAGAGACTGAATCAATTTGTGAAGTTTAACAATATTGATGTAGCTTGTATCCAAGAAACACACTTACCCTGGGCTAAAAGGAATTTATTGAGTATCCCTGGTTATAATCTATTAGGCTGCTCGTCCCAAACATCAACTACAAGGGGAGTTGCTATTGTAGGGAAACGTAATCTGGGGGGAGCGAGACGCACCAAAACAGATGGCTCAGGTAGATGGGCCTTGGTTGAGCTGGAGCTGGGCATTACTTTAGGGGTAATTTATGGTGCAAATGAGGATGACCCAGAAGTGTTCAATTTGATGGAGGAGGAAATGGCTAACTGGGGTACCCCTGTAGTGTTATGTGGCGATTTAAACATTTCGGTAAATTGGAGTCAAAAAGACAATTACAAAGGACGTAAACAGAAGGTGTATAGAGCATTAAGCTCTCTTATAGTGTCGCATGGTTTGTCTGATGTATGGTCGGAAAAAGTTATTGGAGACCCAGGATACACATACTTTTCATTTCCAGCTCAGAAATTCTCTAAGTTAGATTATTTTTTTATCTCTACGGGTGAATTAGGGAAGGTTAAAATTGCCAAAATGCCAAGATTGATCTCAGATCATAACCCCTTGATATTGACATACAGAGTATGTAATGTAGCTAAAAAGACAACCAAATGGACTTTTGAAAAGAAACTTCTAAACGATGAAAGATTTGTTACACATATAAAACAGTGGGCAAAGGAGTTTTTCGAAATAAATAGATATAGTTCGTCCAGGAATGGGGTTTGGGAAACTTTTAAAGCAGCTTTAAGGGGGGAAATCATTAGTTGCTCCGCAAGATTAAGAAAGGAGGACAGAAAGAAACTTGAAACGCTCCTCTTAGAGCTAACAGAATCAGAAAATCGGCATTTAGAAGAAATAAGATTAGGTAATGATGGGAGGGAAACAGCTAAAAGTATTGCGCTGATTAAAGGGGATGCTCTAAGAATATTTACGCAAAAAGAGACCAGAGAATACCAGACATCGCGAGCTAAAAGATATGAGACAGGAGAGCAAGCTGGCAGGGTGTTGGCATTGCGCATAAGGCAAGATCTCAATAAGAATAACATAAAGAAGCTGGAAGAGAATGGAATAGGTTACACTGAGCCTAGTGAGATAATGGGGGTTTTTCAAAGATTTTACCAAAATTTATATGATCAAGAGGCCAGCCAGATACCATCTAGACTAGATTTCGGAATTCCTTATCCAGTTTTAGAGGAAAGGGATATAGAGCAGCTGGAGAAAGATATATCCCCTGAAGAGATCAGAGTTGCGTTACAAGAACTTGCGGCAGGTAAAGCGGCAGGCCCAGACGGGATACCTATTGAGTTATATAAAACTCTAGAAGAGGAATTATTGCTTATAATTCTAGATCTCTTTAATGGAATAGTTTGTTCAGGGAAGATTCCAGATTCATGGAAACTGACTAATATCGTGGTCTTCCATAAAAAAGGTAAACCAGAAGATAATCCAGGGTCTTATAGGCCTATTTCTTTAATAAATGCAGACACTAAACTGTATTCAAAGGTGTGGGCGAAGAGGATGGGAGGAGTCATTGGACAACTTGTCTCTCCTTGGCAGCATGGGTTTGTCCCGGGAAGAGGTACGACGGATCACATCTCGCGGGCAATTTCCATGTTCGATGCGTCAGCTGCCACGGGGAAGGAGATGGCCATGATTCTCCTGGACGCTGAAAAAGCCTTCGATCGAGTAGTTTGGAAATTCTTATGGGAGGTTTTGCTCAGTAGAGGGTTCGGAGGAAAATGTTTGAAAGCTATAAAAGCCATGTATGAAGATCCGGTAGCCCGAATTACAACTATGGGGTTACAGTCAGAAGAAGTGGTTATTAGGAGAGGGACGCGCCAGGGGTGTCCCTGTTCCCCTATACTTTTTGCGCTGTACATAGATCCACTAATTAGAAAAATTCTGGCTTCAGATCAAATCTCTCCGGTTAAACTCAATGGTCATGCCACTAAAATATTGGCCTATGCAGATGACTTGGCGATAACAACTACCAACCCACAGATGGCCATGACAGAATTGATTCAATTAGCTAAAACTTTTGGGTCTCATTCGGGGTACAAGCTAAATGAAGGAAAAACTATAATAATCAGCACTAAGAATATATATAAGGTTGATCGAAGCTATGTGGATTCTGCAGTTTATTTGGGGGTGAGGATTAACGCGAATGTGGAGAAAATTGTACAAGAGAACTATGTACCCTTGATAATATCAATAGATAAAGAGCTGAGAAGAGTAGACGTCCTACATCTATCATTAATCGGTAGAGTGAACGTTTTGAAGATGTCTGTTTCCTAAAATTTTGTATCTTTTCCGGGCCATACCTTTACTGATAGATGAAAGTGTATTTAGGAAATTGGAAGCAGTTTTCTCACAATTTCTATGGCAATATGGGAAAATTCGAAGATCTTTAGCTAGACTATCAGCTCCATTGGAAGGTGGGGGTTTGACGGCACCAAACTTGAGATTATATCATTGGGTTTGTCTTATATTACAAATGAATGTTCTGTTTAAATATGATGATAATGAGGTCTTAAAAATACTAGATAGAACTCCAACAATATATGAATTATTAGTTGGCAGAAAAGCAGTGGGTTTGCTTACTCGAGAAATAAACTATAGGTATTTTAAAAGGAGTGGGAGTAGGTTGATGATGAGTGCTTGGGGTTTATGGAAAGCAGTAAAGAGATATTTGAAGATTCCGAAAATTAATTGTATTACAGATATTTGGCATGCAAAACCTTTTGAGCATCTAGGGCAGAATAGAAATAGTAAGCGATGGAAGGAAGCGGGGATTAAGTGTCTTGGCGATGTTATGGTAGAGGATGGAATTTTGGGCTTTGATGTGCTTCAACAAAAATTTGGTATACCAACTGACCAATGGTTTCTATATAGACAGCTAGAAGAAACAGTTAAGGCTGTTAGACCTAGGATTCGGATTCAGGAGCTTAACCCAATTCTGAAATATGTGAGGAATGGTGGTAAGAAGATAAAAATTGGCTACAGCTATCTTCTCCAAGGTTTGGGGGATGATATCGGGCGAGTGGAATCTGACTGGGCGGAAAGAATTAGTGATCCAGATGTGGATATTGATTATGTTCTTGCAATGAATAAAAAGGTGCTAAGAGCTTCAAATTTAAAAGCACAGCATTATAAAACTATTTTTAATTTATATTATACACCTGCCAAATTGTATAAATGGGGTAAGAGGGATAATGATAGATGCCCCAGGTGTGATCAAGGACCAGCAGACCTACCCCATATGTTTTATAAATGCCAGAATATGAATCCGGTCATTATGGAAATTGAAAGATTTATAACAGGGTTGTTAGAGGAACAGATTACCTTATCCCCTACGATGGTTTTGATCGGTAGGGATGCTAGTCTAAGATTAGAATATGAAGCGGAAGCCTTTATCTTTATCTCCATGGCTGTGCTGAGGATTCTAATCTCGGCTGGATGGAAAGATCCGGTAGCCCCCACTTTCCAGCTGTGGATTACTAAACTGCTGGGAATACACAATAGTGAGGAATGTTTATACGAGTTTAAAGGAAGAAGAATGAGGGAATTGGGTTTGAAGATATGGGCCCCGTTAAAGAAATGGAGAGAAAATAGATGAGTAAGAATGTAAGGATCATAATGATGAGATTTAAGTTAGTATTATTAATAGTATATGTTAGTTGCATGTCTTATTGTCAGATTAGGTTGAACTTATATTTTGCTGTTTTGTGTACTTTTTTTTTTTTTTTTTTTGTATATCTGATTTGTACTTTGGTAAGTTATGTATGTACGTGGTTTTCTTTAGTTGCCCTGAATTTTCTCAATAAAAAAAAAAAAGGAAAAAAAATAAAAAAAATAAATAAAAAAAAAAGGATGTGTGCCTGGTGAAAAGGATGCAGATGCACAGCTTCGTTGTGTGATTCTGTGGGTACTTTTGTCACCCAAGTTTGGTTTTGCAACCTTCATCAGTCTTTGCATTTAACTTTCATAAGACTGTCAGAATGGAGAGCGCAGGAAACTGAAGTCTTTTTTTTTATTTTTACAGAAGACACATGACACTCTGTCTGAGTTCTTCAAAGCTGCTCTAATGAGACATCTGAGATTGATTGATCATAATATCTATTCCATCCTCTGGCTTATAGGGTATCTCATAGAAAACTGCAAAAGAAGTGTCTTGATAATCACAATCACAGACGGTGCTAAAATGTTCCTATTTAGGGGTGCCATCACAGATTAATTTTAGTCCTGTGCCCGTAATAGTCACACCTAATTGATAAAAAAAGAAAAAAGAAAAAGGAAGCAACTCTACTTGGACTTCAACAATGTCCTCTACCTTGGCGCCCCGGAGTACACCTTGCGTAGACTACAGATAGTGCAGAACTGTGCGGCCCGCACACTGTTACAGCTTCCACGCAGACTATCAGCCAAAGCTGGACTGATCAGCCTGCATTGGCTACCAGTGCGCCAGAGAATCATCTTCAAGGCCATGTGTATCGCCCATCAGGCTTTTTAGGACACAGGTCCTATGATCACCCGCGACCTAGTCAAACAGTACCAACCCAGCAGAAACCTCCCATCTAGCCAGGCCTTCATGGCTATAGCTCCGAGAATAAAAAAAGGCAAGGTCAGGCGGCAGGATGTTCACTTACAATGCCGCCAAGTCCTGGAACTCACTCCCTCTTCATCTTAGATCCAACCCCAACCTCTCTTCATTCCGAAAACAGCTAAAGACATTTCTGTTTAACACCCCTCAGTGATCTCAGCAAGTTACTTCCGTCACGTTATTTCTATTCTGGTTCCTAGCGCTTGGACGCCCCTGGGCAGCAATCGCGCTTTATAAATTTATTTTCATTTCATTCATTTCATTTAATTTCATTTCATACTGACTTGATGGGAATCATTCAGCTCCATGAAAGTAAAGGAAATGGGCACTTTCAGCTGGCAAACCTATTTGATTGCACCCCATAAGCATGTGTGTCCCTCAGTGTTTTCTTTAAGTGACTGAAGTATTTCTTTTCACACATGTATCAGACTATAGATGGAGCTGGGAGGTTTGGCCTTCTTTTCCCGAATCCTTGGTCTAAGTGGATTGACACTTCTTAATGCTGAACTTCTCCTAGTGTTAATGCCAAATCACCCAGTGCCCTTTGAAGCCACGAGTTGCATTGATGGGCAATCCACAGAACGTTTCCTCTTCAAAACTTAGTTTCATTCTTTCAAAGTGAGATTTTCCTTGGGATAAAACATTGCCCTGAAGTACTAAACCCTGCAAGTGTGAGAAGACCAACTTTGAACAGTTTTTCAGTGTAGGAAAGTGCCAGTTTGTGACATGGTCACCCCCATTGTTTGCCTGGTATTTGATGTAATTTTGACTAAAGTGCACTGGGTCCTGCTAACCAGGTCCCCAGCATCAGTTCTCTTTCCCTACAACAAGACAACTGTTCCCTTGTTTGCCAATTGACAAGACCTTTTGCACTTCTATAAGTCCCTAGTAAATGTTACCCTTAGTACCTAGGGCATGGGTACTAAAAAAGGGGCTCTAAGGGCTGCAGCCTGTATTGTGCCACCCTAAGGGACCCTCCACCAAACTCATGCAGACTGCCATTGCTGGCTGCGAGAAATGGTGCGTGCACTACATCCGGCCTTATAACTCTAAGATGGGGTGCATATTATTATATGTGAGGTGTAGGAAGCTGGGTACTTGTTGCAGTTCCCTTACACTTTTTGCAGAGTATTTGATGCATCTTTGACTGAAGTGTACTGGGTTCTAGCTAACCAGGTCCCCAGTACCAGTGTTGTTTCCCTAAAGACTATACAATTGTTTACCCACTTGGCAACACCTTTAGCACCCTCTCTATGTCCCTAGTGAATGGTACTCCTAGTACGTAGGTCCTGAGGTGATCAAAAGAGTAGGTAGGCAGTCCACCCAAGCCTTTGTAGGTCGCTAAGCTGCACGACTGGTTATCTTTTGGTGCAGGATCGTCGAGGGCTGCAGACATGCCGGTAGGGCTGGCTCCAAGTCAGTTGGTTTCTGCAGTCTTCTCTGCTGGTGCAATGCTTTAGTGTCTGGCTCTTCTTAGGTAGTCTGGAATCTATTTCAGGGTTTGGGGGAGCCACCTAAATACTAGATTTAGGGGCGTTACAGGGGAGTGACCAGTAGGGACGAATGGCTCTCTTACCTGGGCAGTCTACACCCACTATTATGCCACCCTCCTCTGAAAGGGGGGCTTAGCCCTAGCCCTGATTGGATAAGTCCCACCATCTTCAAGATGGTGGGCCCTGAGAAATGTGCTTGCATTACAAAGGCGGCAAGGCCTTTGAAGCTAACCTCAAGAACTGTTCGCATCCGAGGGGAGGGGATTTGACACCTCTGCCTACGATGTGCTTTGTTTCTGGCCTCTGAGAGCAGGGGCTCTCAACCCAGAAACATATCTGGTGGTGGTTGGCTGCCTAAAGCCAGTCAGACCACACCAGTGATGGTAGGTTTTCAGGGGGCACCTCAAGTGCCCTCTGGGTACACATTACAATAAATCCCACACTGGCATCAGTGTAGGTTTGAGGAGAGTTGTTTGGTACCAAACTCTCCTGGGTTTAGTAAAGCCATCATGGTGCTGGGGGAACTCGAATTATCGGGTTTCCAGGTCATGTACTCTCTGTGAGTATTCAAAATGGGGTAACCCGTAGGACCACTGGACTCTGTAGAAAATTGTACAAGAAAAATGGGCACAGTGGCAAACTGCTTATAGTATTGTGTTCATAGAACTGAATTCAAAATTCTTAAGTCATTTAACAGAGGGATAATTCACAATCTAGGCCCAGATTACATATCTCTGTTGCCCACGTTTAAATATGCCGTCAACGTTTCGACCCTTGTAATCATAAAGGTTGCTTCATCCTTATTATGGGGGTCTTTATCAGGACTCGAAGAAAAAAGTGCGGGAGGGGGAGGAGCACCATTAGGTACAGCATGAACGATCTGGCTGTATTTGTGGGCCTGGTTGGCTCTTGCACGAGGGAAACCAATCCAATTTACTTGAGAAATGGATGCCGATAGTACACCCCTATAGTCAGGTAACGGTTGCTAAGTAACCATCAGTAGCTCCAGAATGAATCTCGGGGAGCCTAGATTGTTATGTGTATTTTGTACTTTGTTTAGTCTATTTGAAGACCGGATTGGTTCTAAATTATTTTGATGTATTTAATCCACATTGCCTTTCTGTTCCTTTGCACAATCACTCAAATTTCCCTGAGCACTCACCCTCCTCCCCTTTTTCTCTGAGCACTAATACATACCAATGTTGATTAAGTTCAATTTTCATATGTTTTGTTTGATTCGGTCTGTGATGCAATATTAAATTACAGTGAATTATCCCTCTATGTTGTGAGGTTTTAAATGACTTAGGAATTTTGAATTCAGTTCTATGAACACAATACTATGAGCAGTTTGAAACGGTTACCATTTTTCTTGTACCATGTACTCTCTGGGGCTTCGCTGGCACGTTCAATATTAAGCATAGACTTAAATATTGTAGGGGCATAACTACTCTTGTAGATATGCACACACCTGGGATGGAGTGCACCCTTCTTTAGGCTTCCTAGGCCTCCTATAGGGGTGACTTACCTATACCTTAGGCAGTGCTGCTTGGCATGGCACACAGACTGTGTACCATGCCAACTTTGTTGTTTTTGTCTGCACAAAGACATGCAGGCTGCATTGGCAGTTTGCATGGCTTTGGTGAGGTGTCCCTAGGGACCCTCTTCAGTCCTAATGCCCTAGGTACTAGGTTAGCATTCACTAGGTTAGCATTCACTAGGGGTCTGAAGTGCCAATTGTTGGCAGGAACGCTGTCAACTTTCAATCGGAACCACATCCTTTTCCAGGTAAAAAGTGGGGGCTAACCATGTTAAGAGGCACTTTCTCACACTTTCTATACTGCCTATTTCTAGACCCTCTAATCTGAGGAGGTGCACCACCAGTCATGTCTCACTTTGCATGGATAAGTGGTGGAGTATGGGCGATGCTTACTTTCCAGGGTACCTCTGCTCCTTTGCTGTAGTAGAAGTGCCATTCATGAAATAGAATACACAATTATTATTGCTGCAGGATTTCCTAATACGTAATATACAACTATCTGATAGAGACTACTAGCCGCAGATTACTGAACGTAGAATTAACCACTGGCGTGAGACTGGATCCAGAAATTTTTTGCCATCCCCCCGGCGCGCCGGGATGCTGGGCATCACGCGGCTCCGCCGTGACGTCAGTGAGGTCACATAAGTCCCAACCCGGCGCAATACTTCAGTTTTTAGGTCTCAGCCTGCGTAGGCTGCGCTTGGGGAGATCATATGTTTTTCAGAGTGGGGCTTGAACCCGCCCCTCTTCTCCATTGGCTGGCTTCCTAAACGGAGGCTAGCCATTGGAGGAGAGGGGCGTCTGTCCATTTAAGCCCCGTCTTTTTGGGATTCGGATGTGTTTTTTCGTTTCTTTCTCTCCTCTTCCCATTGGCTGGAATTTTACATTCCAGCCAATGGGAAGAGGAGAGAAAGAAAAACACCCCCCCGAATCCGAAAATGACGGGGCGTTTCTCCGAGGCATTTCTGCTTCACCTCGGAGAAACATGGTCGTATGGAGCGCTCCTCTCTTGTTTTCTCTTCTTCTTCCCTCTTCTACTTTCTCCTCTCCCTCTCCTTTCCAGCTCTCCTGTACCTCCTTTCCCTGTCCTTCTCACCCCGCCCCTCCCTCTTCCTCCTCCTTTCCTGGCCGCTCCCTTTTCCTTACTCTTACCCTCCTTCTGCCTGCTTTTACTGCCCCCTTCCGCCGCCTGGTCCCTGGAAACATTCAGCAGTTTTCCGGCGCACTCGCCCTCACGAGCTGCCGCAGTGTGAGCTGCCAATCTGTGGGGGACGGACACTCCAGTAGCTCCAAGAGCCTAGGAAAGCGAGCGGCGCCCACCCGCTGGGGGCTCACTGCTCGAATACGTCAGCCGAGGTAGGCCCTCCCTCGTACTTTGCCATCAGTTCAAAATGCTTTTTATTTGCCAGGATAACTATAAACAGACTACAGCTAATAAGAGCACTGAAATAAGTTTGTTTGGAATTGGTAAAACTCCAGAACGGTGACTGAATACAATTTATTTTTAAACTGAATCATTGCCAGGGCAACACTCGACCTACAGGAGAGCACAGGCCTTCGAGCTGCAAGGGTTCCGTGCAAGGAGCATATTTATTTATTTATTTATTTAATGCATTTTTATATAGAGCGGACTTTACCCGAAGGTGTCAGAGCGCTGTACAATAGAACCAATTATGTTACATGAGAGAAATGGTACAAAATAGGACGTCACAATATTCATTAGGAGAGGTAGAGTAAACATAACAAGGGCACCGCCAGCACCAACGTGGCGCACAGCGGGCCCAGGCACCAACAGAGGAGGAGGAGAGCAGCAGCAGCGGGAAGCCGGCTGGTATTTTTCGCTTTTCTTGCCTCTGTTCCCTGCTTGTGCGCACTTTTCTTGCCTCTGTTCCCTGCTTTTGCTCGATTTTCTTGCCTCTGTTCCCTGCTTGTGATAGTCTTTTTTTGCCTATGTTCCCTGCTTGTGCTCATTTTTTCTTGCCTCTGTTCCCTGCTTGTGATAGTTTTTTCTTGACTCTGTTCCCTGGGGCGTTACTGGGCAGAGATGGGCGTGTGGCTGACCAAGATTGAGGGAAGCAACGGTTGAGCTCTGGGAGTTGGTGGGTGCCTCGAACAACCCATTTGTAAATAAGGAGACTCCCCGGGGTGAGGGTGTGTGGCTCTGTGTGTGTGTGTGGCTCTGTGTGTGTGTGTGGCTCTGTGTGTGTGTGTGTGGCTCTGTGTGTGTGTGTGTGTGGCTCTGTGTGTGTGTGTGTGTGGCTCTGTGTGTGTGTGTGTGCTCTGTCTGTGTGTGTGTGGCTCTGTCTGTGTGTGTGTGTGGCTCTGTCTGTGTGTGTGTGTGGCTCTGTGTGTGTGTGTGTGGCTCTGTGTGTGTGTGTGGCTCTGTCTGTGTGTGTGTGTGGCTCTGCTGTGTGTGTGTGTGGCTGTGTGTGTGTGTGTGTGTGGCTCTGTGTGTGTGTGTGTGGCTCTGTGTGTGTGTGTGTGGCTCTGTGTGTGTGTGTGTGTGCTCTGTGTGTGTGGTGTGTGTGGCTCTGTGTGTGTGTTGTTGTCTGTGTGTGTGGCTCTGTGTGTGTGGCTCTGTGTGTGTGGCTCTGTGTGTGTGGCTCTGTGTGTGTGGCTCTGTGTGTGTGGCTCTGTGTGTGGCTCTGTGTGTGTGTGGCTCTGTGTGTGTGTGTGTGTGGCTCTGTCTGTGTGTGTGGCTCTGTCTGTGTGTGTGTGGCTCTGTCTGTGTGTGGCTCTGTCTGTGTGTGGCTCTGTCTGTGTGTGGCTCTGTCTGTGTGTGGCTCTGTCTGTGTGTGGCTCTGTCTGTGTGTGGCTCTGTCTGTGTGTGGCTCTGTCTGTGTGTGGCTCTGTGTGTGTGTGGCTCTGTCTGTGTGGTGTGTGTGGCTCTGTGTGTGTGTGGTGTGTGCTCTGTCTGTGTGTGGGTGTGTGCTCTGTTGTGTGTGTGTGTGGCTCTGTCTGTGTGTGTGTGTGGCTCTGTCTGTGTGTGTGTGTGGCTCTGTCTGTGTGTGTGTGTGCTCTGTCTGTGTGTGTGTGTGGCTCTGTCTGTGTGTGTGTGGCTCTGTCTGTGTGTGTGTGGCTCTGTCTGTGTGTGTGTGGCGCTGTGTGTGTGGCTCTGTGTGTGTGTGTGTGGCTCTGTGTGTGTGGCTCTGTGTGTGTGTGTGTGTGGCTCTGTATGTGTGTGTGTGTGTGTGTGTGCAAATGCAATAGGTCTCGCATTTGCGAGAGATTAAGCTATTGGCATTGTAAATGACAATGCCATTTATCTGTTTTCAAAACCAACACATAAATAACAATTTTGTCATTTACAATGCCAATAGCTCTAACTTTTGCAAAGGCGAGACCGTTGCATTGTAAATGCTTGTTTCCTTTTCCGCTTGCAGCGCTGATCCGGTTCGTGCTCTGGGCCTGTTCAGGCCTTTCGCTTATTGCGTGTGTGTGGGAACAGCGGCTGCCTCGTCGGAGGTCGAGTCGGCGCCATTCCCTTTCCGCCCCGGCTCGAACCAGCCCAGGTTTTGTGCGCTGTGGCGGAGTTTGTTCCGGCATCTCCTTTGGCACCAGATGACAACTATGTCCTGCCTCAGGTTGCGGACTCGACGGCGCCAGGCCGACGTCGGGTTGTGGACTCTTCTTCGAACGCCTTCTCTTCTCCAGAGGTTCGGCGATTGCTGGTTTCATCCTCGCCGAAGACGGGCCGCTGCGTCGTGGCATTTTCCATGATGTTATCTAAGGGCGACTCCTCTCAGTCAACGAGGCTGCGGGCTTCGCCTGAGGCGCCGCAGATCCCCCACTCCTCGGTCCCTCTTCCTCCTTTTCGGACCTGGCCCTTCCTTCCTCTGGTTGGCTTTGGGGACAGCCGCTTTAGCTTGCAGCCGTCGCCTACTGAGGAGCTGCTTTCCCCACCGCGGGGCCCTACGGAAGCGGGTGCGGCCTCCGCTTGCACTGTTTCCACGGTTGTGGGAATTTTGTGCATCGGTGACCCAGCTGCCCATTTCCCTGTGGATCATCTTCTGGAGGTTCTTCATCATGGCTCTGGTGGTAGGGAGCTGCTGCTTCCCTTCGAGGGTTCGCTCCTTTCTTCTTCTCTTTTGGGGTCTTGGGGCCGTCCCGCCATGGGGGACCCGGCGCCCTAACATCTTCTGCACCGCCACCATCCGGCACCGCGTGTCTTTGCCTCCACCCCTCTACCAGAGGCCCTCTTTTGAAGAATGCCTTTCACTCCCTGCCACTGCTGTTGTCTCCCCTGTCAAGGGAGGCCCGCTGGCTGGACTCCTGAGGGCGAAATATATTCACCTCAACCAGTGCACCTCTGCGGGCCCTTAACACTGTGTGTTTTGGCTAGGGCCACCTCTTGCTTGTGGGACTCGGCGGAGTCCCTTATGTCTGCCACTTCTCAAGAGGGGTGCCAGTGTTGATTTGAGGCACCATGTGTTGGATGGCCGGGAGCTGGCTGCCTTTATTCTGTGCTCCGCTCTGGACATCTGAGGTTCTTGGTCGTGCCATGGCTTCTTCGGTCACACTTCGTCGCCATGCCTGGCTTCGGGACAGTGTGTTCCCGGAGAACGTTCAACAATGGCTGGTGGACCTTCCTTTCGATGGCGCCCTTTTATTCCACGCCCCTGCGGATTCGGCCATTCAGAGGTTTTTGGCGGGGCTTCGGCCTCCTCCTCCTCCTCCTCCCCCTCAGTGACCTGTAAGTTGATCTGGTTTTTGGGAGGTGTTCTACCGTTGGGGCGGGTCTCCCCTGTTGTGTGTTCTTTGTGCTTTAAGTGCATTCGAGCCCTCCTTGTTCAGGCTGTGGTTCTGTTGGCTGCTGGCCGGCCCTTCCTGACTGTGTGTTTTTGCTTTGGGTTTTCTAACCCATGCTGGCCCTGAGACTAGTCCTTCTGTTTCTTTCTCTTTGGCTGCTTGACAAGCCTTCTGTGGGTTTTTCCGCAGGTCTTTTCTGTTGTCCTCTGCTTCGGAAGTCTTTTTCCTAAGAGGGATCCCATATCTTGGGAAGTAATGTGCCCTGTGTGGGGTAGTGGTAGCTGTTATATAGCTCTGTTATGTGCTGGGGAGAGGTGGTCACCTACGGGCCTCTGCTCTCCGTGGCATTATGGTATGTTGCAGGTGCAATCCTCTTGCCGATAGCTTGGTATGGCTTGGGGTCGTGCCTGGTTTGGCCTGCTGTCGTAGCTCTGTGTGGTTCTACTTCTTTTTGGGCCGTGTATGCTGACTCCCCTCTGGGGCGTATCAGGGCCCTTCTTTGCCTTCCTGCTCTCTGTCTTCGGCTGGCGTCTGGCTTGCCCTGAGAGCATCTTTCCATGGTGTTCTCTGCAACTGGCTGTGCTTGCTGGAGCCAACCTACTGTTTTTCTGCACCGTTGTGCTTTCTTGGCGCTTAGTGGGACGGTCATCCTTGCCTTGTCCGCTTCTTCCAGTGGGCCATGCCCTCAGTTCTACTTCTCCTCCCTTGGGGGATGTGATGGTTCTTGAGTTCCTTGTCCCTCTTTCAGGCGCAGTCTGTTCCTGTGGAGCGTTGGACGGTTCTTCCGGGCTGGCCTCGGGCTGCGCTTTCTGCTTCCGCCTGCTTATTGCTGCCGACGCCGTTCTGTCTGGTCTGTTGCCTTCTGGCTGTGATAGGCTCTGCTGCCCTCTTCACTGGGTGCGTTCCTGGTGTGGGGGGGGAGGGGGCTTGCCTTTGCTCTACCTCTTCTCCTTTGAGTCTCTAGGTTGCTCTTCTTCCTTGTTGTTCCTCTCCATTCCATGGGCCTTGAGTGGAGCTTCTTTTACCCTGTGTGGGCGTAGGGTACTCTACCCTCCTTTCTTCTTGCCCTTGTTTCTCCTGTTAAGTGAGGATGGGCGGCTTCTTTCTTGTTTTCCCGAGTCTCCTTTGGGGTCGGTGGTCTTTTGGATGAGGGGGTTTCCCCCCTTGCCTGGGGAGACAGGGCTCTTCATCCTGTTGGACTCGTCCCCTGTAGGACTCTGTTGCGTCCAGGAGGGTGAGGTCCCTTGGGTATGGCTAGGGTATTTATTCTACGTTAAGGATTCTCCGGCTAGTAGTCTCTATCAGATGTACGAGTTACTTACCTTCAGTAACGATGTATCTGGTAGAGACGGTTCTAGCTGCAGATTCCTTCACGACCTGCCCTTACTCCCCATTCTGCGAGGACCTTTGGCTTGGTCTTCTGCACTCGCCTTCCTGTGGATGGCTATGTCTTCTCTGATTGCATTCTTTCGCTCTTTTTGGCAGAATGTTCGTCCTGTTTATTTGTTCCGATTCCTCCCTTTTGGTCATTGGAGGATAGGTTTATAGGAGCTTCTGTGCCCTTAAGCTCTGGTTGCTCCAGGTTGGGGCTACCTTCAAACCTCCCCTCCCCTTTTCCTCCTTTCAGTGCTAGGGGTTCTGGTCCCCATGCTTCTCTGCTGCCCTCTGGGTTGGGGTCTTTTGGCCGGGCCTCTGCCCTTGTTCCTTATGGGGGATGTCACATTCTGTGCTGGGGCTGTCTTGAAGTTTTGCCGTTCCTTGTTTGTCCTGGACTGGTTCCCCTTCATTGTTATTGATTGGAGTTGTAGTCCTGCTACACGTTATTACATTTTTTCATATGTTCTTTGTCTCTAGGGGGGGGCTATTTCAGTACTGGCAGGGTTGCTGTTCAGGGCGGTGTTCTCTTCTTTATTCTTTTCCCTGCCCTTATGTGCTGCCGTGTCTGGCACAGCCTCTTATGGTGGTGTTCCTCACCATTCCTTTTCTATGTTTCCGCTCTTTCGCACACTGTTCCTAAATTCTCCCAGTTTTTGTCTGGTGGCTCCGCGTTGTGGTGTGGAAAAGTTCTCCGAAGAAAACTGACGTAGGCGCACCGGGGTGGGACTTATGTGACCTTGCTGACGTCGCATACGCGGACAACGTCCGGGCGGAGTCGCGTGATGTTGCTCCCCCCCCTCCGGCACGCAGGGATGCTGGGCAAAACAATTCCAGATCCCGTCTCGCACCTGGGGATAATTCTACGTTAGGGAATCTGCGGCTAGAATCGTCTCTACCAGATACATCGTTTCTGAAGATAAGTAACTCGTACATCTCAGTTACAAATATAACTACACATTTATAAATGCAAATACCTTATTTAAATCATATTGCTCTGAAAACTTTTCCAGCATGAGTCCTGCTAAACACCTTCTAAAATTAAGCACTGATTCACTAGAAGTCCTGAGTTGAATGGTTTTGTGTAGAGGAAATTGAGAAGTTAATTTGGTAGAGAGATGGTGTTTACTAGTATGTTTTAAAGTAACTAGTCATCTACTCCAGGGTCGAATTTTAACCATTTGCTTTTCTGATGGTTTTTGCTGGAGTTTTGTGGAATAGAAGTTGTTGCCAGATTTGTATCTGAAGTACTTAAATGTGTGTAAGGAAGCTTTTGCTTGAACCATGCCTTTGTATTCAGCGAAGAAAGTGGCAGTTGAAGAATATCCTTAACTGTCCACCTCCGCATCGGAGTCCCTGCCTGCCTACCCCACCCCCAATTCGGGTAAAAAATTGCAACTATAATTTGAAGCAGAGCGAAACAGTTCAGAAAAATGTTATTAACAAAATTACAGGATCTATGAACCAGAAACTACAAAGCTAGTTTGGGAAATCTAGAAATAGAAAACAATTTTCAGAGGTTAACAGACATCTATCTTAATAGAAGAGGAGCTTTATGAAGAAATTTGCTGAGCATTATAATTAATGCACCATTAGCCCATCTTCCTCACACGGCCATAGTACCTGCTTCACAATGCAACAAATGGAAATCTAAGATGCAAAATGTTTCACATGTACGTATTCCGACCTCTGTTGGAAGTGTAAAAAAATATTTTTTACGGCGAAGTCATTTAGAGATGGTTGAGAGTGCATCTGATCATTATAAGATAATGTATGCTAGCTGCAACACTGTTTACCTCACTTAATATTATATAATAGTATCAGCGAGTAGATACAGTTCATACAAACGCTTTGTACGTAGAAAATATCCTGCTGTGCTTTAGTTAAATCTATATTAATACTGCACTCCTTTTCTGATATTTATCGATAATTTTTTACTTTGTGTTCAGGATTACATTCCAGTAGACCAAGAGGAGCTCAGGGACTATGTAAAAGCTCGACTGAAAGTGTTTTACGAGGAAGAACTGGATGTTCCCCTTGTATTATTTAATGAAGTTTTAGACCATGTGTTAAGAATTGACCGGTAAGTTGAAATCCTCTTATTGCCTTCTAAAAATGCAATACTTGTTTGGCGATACAGAATTTCTATGATAGCCTTGTTTTTAGCAATTTATTAAATATCAAGATACAAAGAGCATGCATTAGTTCGTAGCATGTGTGGCTTTAGAAAGAAACTCTTAACATATTTCTGTCATGTAATGTTGGACTTGAACATTTGCAAGTGGTTGTTGATTCACGAGATATGGTGGAACTCCTCTTCCTGTTGTACTTTGCATATGGGCACAGACCCCATATTAAACAATTTTTTTTCTGCCATAAGAATTGGCCATTTACCGAGCAGGCTCAAAGTTCATTGTGTTCTAAGCGCATGTTCGATGGCATGTGGGTCTGTAGATACATGTGCTCTGCATACTCCTTCCATCTAGTGTTGGGTTCGGTTTTCTGCCACTTGTTTTTCTTCTACAAATTATTTTGCGTCTTCTACAAATTATTTTGCGTCACGAGGTAATTATTTTGCGTCACGAGGTAGTGACGCCTCCTCTCTGTGACATTACGCATGGGCACCAACTCCTTTATTAGATTGTTTTCTCTCTGCTGTCTGGTTCAGAGGTATGTGCCTCTACTCCATGTTCAACTGCGTTCAGTACGAGTCTTCGGTCTTATCCTGTCTTCGGCAGTATTGTGTATCTCGCTCCTGCTTTTCCATTGCTGTGCCGCTTGAAAAGTTTGGCGCGTTGAACACTGTTCGATTGCACCTAGGAGTGCTGTAAGAAAGTGGCTCTTTATATCCTGGACCAAAGTAAGGTACAGTGTGCACAGAGTTCACAGTCCCCAGAGGTATGGCAGAGGCTAAAGTTAGATATAACCTTACTCTCTAAAGTGGTAGCTTGGTCGAGCAGTAAGGCAGTATCAGAGGACAGTGTAAAGCATTTGTTGTGCACACTCAGTCAGCAAATGGTCTCACACACTCAAGAACTGAACTGTAGGCCAATTGTTTTGTATGTAAAAATATATAGTTACTTTATTTTTGAACCACAGTAGGTATCATAAATACTTTCTCAGAATGACATGTTGCAATTGAATACTGTCAAATAGCATCTGAAAGAAACAGGTTAGTATTAGATTCCTTACCTTAGAATATCCCCAGGCATCAGACTGGATCCGGAAACTTTTGTTTAGCAGTACCCTTGCGCGTCGGTAGGCATCGTCTGCGGCTCCGCATCCGTCGTCTGCGTCGTGGGCGCCGTGATGACGTCGTCTGAGTACTTAGACGCCGCCTGCGCGTGCGGACGTCAGTTCTTCTTTTTTTCCCGCGCCAGCAGAGCAGATCCGGAAAAAGTGGTACCTTAGTAATTATTATTTTTTTTTTTGGAAAACCTTATTTACGCAAAAGTGTACACCGCTATTCAGCCGAACATCCCGGGGGCACAGCAGCACGTTAAAGACATAGTATCATGGCACACACCGATCATATCTCCGGATAGGTGAGGTTTAATTTTACTTTTAAATCAGGATGAAATCAAGAACGTAAAAAGCTCCAATATAAAATAAAGAAATGTGGGGATCAGGTGCCGAACCGTAAGATATAGTCATACAATGGGCGGGCCAAACAAGAAATTCCCACATAATTAAGACGATCACAATTAAGACATGGGCACCGCGTCAAAGAGTCAGGATATACATGCATACAGTTACTATGAGCACCAATTAGGCGCCCGCCCATTTATACCAATAATGCAACAGCAATTGAGGCACAGATTACGACAGATCAATGAAAACTCGGGGATTAACCCATTAAACTGATCCCAGACCCAAAGAAAGGAAAAAGTGAAAGGAAAACCAAAGGAGCGAAGAAAAAAGGGCCATAGAAACAAAAACGGGAAAAACAATAAAACCCCCCACCCTGCACCCCTGCAGATGGCTACGGCCTACCCCCCCTAGCAGCGTACCTGTCCCCCAGTATCTGAAACCCGAAATATAGAAGAGCGAAGAAATATAGAAGAGAGAAAAAATATAAAAGAGAAAGAAACATTGAGGGGTCCCCAGTGCAGGCCCCCCCCCCCCCAGCCGCGTAGCATTTCAAAACCCCAACGTTGTTACCGAAATGTCAAAGGCACCAACCTAAACAGGATAGCAGTCGCCACACCAGCTCCACAAGTCACATAGCTAAGATGAAAGCCGTGCAGCAACCAAAAGAAACTGATTGCCACTACTCAACCCAGACCCACCCGGCCATAATATAGACACATCCCAGTCCGTTTGGTGCAGGGTCAGACAATCAAAATACCAAAAGTGATGCAAGCAGGTAAGCTCGGAGGAAGGCAGGGAATCTTGCAGTACACCAGGACACGACACACTCGAAAGCCGTCCACAGCCCACTTGGCCAGTTCCGGATCAGGAGAACAAAGTCCGGTCCAAAAAGATTAGTCATTTCGCTGCGTCTGGAGTGCATGACGATATCAGCCACCGGAGAAAGAGCATGGGACGAGACTCCAAGAACCGCACACCCGATGGATTCTCCGATACTCCATGTACCCATGGAGCCAGGTGTCAGTGTGACGATCCGTTTTGGAACGAACAGGGAGACCCCCAAATACAAACTCTTGCTTCTCAGCCACAATTAGTCACATCAACACTCCACAGCAGTGTCTCTTCCAAGAACTGTAGAGGGGATCACACAAGCGAAGTCTCCCAGAGATAATACCGGCATCGGGCTTTCTCTTCATTCCAGATGTACCAGGGTTTGAGCACAATGGCAATCCAATCCGGATTGTGTCCTTCCAGCACACAGGGGGGCATCCGATCCTCACCCTCCGATCTTCAGCGCGCGCCACAATCGCCACGAACAGGTACGGCTCAGTGAAGGCGACCGTACAAACCGGGACTCCCAGCATGAGTGCCGCATGGGTGCACACCAGAGCAGCCAGCCCGTGAGACAGAAAATAGCATAATACCAACGCCTCCATGTTGCACACAGTGTGGGTGTCCTCTCCATTTCCCCGCAGATGGTCACATACTTGCCCCCTGGATCTCAAAGGCGCCGTCAAAAATGTTGTGGATCAACCGGCTCCGATCACCTGGAGTGCGGGATACAATCAGCTGCACGCGGGTCACACAAAGCTCTGTTAGGGAGACAAAGAGCGGCGGCGTGTTTTCCCGTTCCACAAATCAGCAATCGAGGGGGGGGCATGACCGGCATAGAGGGATGGCATAACGCAGATTCACCAGGCTCAACAGATCGAGTGCTGGGTGCATATTCAGAGGTGGGCGGACCTCCATAGCGGTTGACCGGCACCTTCCGGGTCTGTGTGGCCGTTGTTGTTCCATTCGCGGCCAGCAGCCGCATCACGCAGGGTCGCGGTTCCGGGACTCGTGCAGGCCACAATGCACGGGAGGACATATCTTCGTCTTCAGGGCTCGGAGATCAGTCGGAGTCACACAAGGAGGGGCAGTGCCCTCTCCGACGTTCGGGAGCCTAGTAGCAGCGCAGGATAGGCAGCGAGATCCGGCAGTAGGGGAAGAAGGTCGACGGAGCCGGGAGCCCGGGCGACCATCTTGGTCGCCGGTCTGGCTCCGCCCCCCCCCTTAGTAATTTTTTGACTAAAACTTTTTACGATCCTTTTTGATCATTCTTCGACTCCGAACGGTGCCGGTAGGGATGCCAGGTATCTGAAAGAAACAGGTTAGTATTAGATTCCTTACCTTAGAATATCCCCAGGCGTCAGTCTGGATCCGGAAACTTTTGCGTAGCAGTACCCCTGCGCGTCGGTAGGCGTCGTCTGCAGGCGTCCCCTGCGGCTCC
This sequence comes from Lissotriton helveticus, assembly GCF_964261635.1. Classification (NCBI taxonomy): domain Eukaryota; kingdom Metazoa; phylum Chordata; class Amphibia; order Caudata; family Salamandridae; genus Lissotriton; species Lissotriton helveticus. The sequence goes on from NC_136070.1 coordinate 420,009,337, forward strand.
GCGTCGTCGGCGCCGTGCGCCGAGATGACGTCGCTGGAGTATATAGACGCCGCCTCCGCGCGCTGACGTCAGTTCTTCTTTTTTCCGCACCAGTTAGCGCAGATCCGAAGAGCAGTACTCCGGTCTTTGACCAAGTTTTTGTTATATCTAACTCTTCTTCAGGTGCCGGTAGGATGCCCGGTTTTAAAAGTTGCGACGGGTGCGACCGACTGATGTCGGTCCCCGACCACCATCGACTCTGCCTCCGGTGTCTGGGCCCGGACCACGACGTGGAGTCCTGCGTCGACTGCCGGGCCTTGACGAGTAAGGCTAGGCGGGAGCGGTCCCGCCAGTTGCTCGAGCTCCGGGTGTCGGCCCCGCGTCGTGAGCGGCCCCGGTCCGGTCGGAGGTCGAGGGAGCGGTCGAGAGAACGATCGCGGAGCCGCCATGAGCGCTCCGGGAGTCGCCACCATTCCTCCGGTTCCTCAGGTAAGCGACACAAGAAGTCGGGGCGTCGTCATCGTACCCCGACTCCCCCCGACGCCCGTGTGATGCGGCCGGGGGTTCGGGTGGCCCCACCCCCGCGGCCCCGCGTGGGTCGCCGACGCCGTCTGCCCCATACCCGTCGGTCCCTGGGGGAAGGCGCGTCGCGCGAGGAGATTGAGGAGTTCCTCATGGCTATGAGGGCGATGTCTCCTCCGGCGGGGCCTACGGCGCCTGCGGGCCCGTCGGTCCCGTCTGGGGGCCCGAGCGGTTCGGGTGCACCTGCCCCGACGCCGCCGGGTGCTCCGACGCCGCCGGCGGCTCCGGCCCCGGCGCCGCTGGGCCCTTCAGGGTCGTCGCCAGCTGGTCAACCGGCCTCTCCGGCGCCGATTCCATTGGGGCAACCCGTGGTGCCGCCTCCGCGCGGCGCCGTGACTCCGCTGTCGGTTCCGGCCGGCGTCGGGGCTCCGGCGCCGCGCGGCGCCACCCCCATTCCCTCTCTGACTCCTGACGCGGAGTCGGACCGGCATCGTCCGACGCCAAGTCCGGCGCCGTTGGGGCCCCTTGGCTCCGAGGAGCCGGTCTATATCGTTGACACGAACTATGGCGATGAGGACGATTATGGAGAGGGTTGGGAGGGGTCTGAGGACCCTCTGTCACGAGCATGCCAGTACGACGTGGACTGGGTTGGTGACTTAGGTGATGCCAGTGGTCTGGACGAGTCGCCTAACCCTGGGTTTGTCTCGCCTCCCACTGTGGCGTCGGAGGCTGGGGCTGCCTATTCGGTGGTTCTGATGAGGGCGGCCTTGAGCTCCCCGTCGCTAAGGTGAAGCCTAACATCCTCACCGAGGTATTCAAACCGCAGTCATGCCCACAGGAGCCTCTGCTGCCGTTTAATGACGCCCTGACGGATGTCCTTTTGGGCACCTGGTCCAGGCCCGCTTCCGGTTCACCTGTTGACCGAAACGTTGCCAGGCGTCACCGTCCGTGTTCGGACGACCCTGCCTTCCTCTCCACCCATCCCTCCCCGGAGAGTCTGGTGATCCAAGCCTCCACTTCCCAGTCCGCATTCCCGACGGCCCCGCCCGATCGGGAATCTAAGCGATATGACCAATTTGGCAAGAAGGTCTTTTCGTCTTTGAGTGCAGGACTGCGGTCTTGCAATACCGCATGCCTCTTAGGCCGCTACACCCACTCTCTGTGGGATACGGTCGCGGAGTGTCTGCCGCAATGCCCGCAGGAGGTGCGGGACAAGCTCAACCAGGCCTTGATTGAAGGCCGGGACGCGGCGAGGTATTCCATACAGTGTGGTCTTGACACGACCGACTCGCTGGGACGGGCTATGTCCACGACGGTGGCGATTCGTCGCCATGCTTGGCTGAGATCCGCCAACTTCTCGCCGGATGTCCAGAATGCCCTCATGGACATGCCTTTCGATGGCAGTCGCCTGTTCGGCGACAAAGCGGACAACGCGCTTGAGCGCTTCAAGGACTCCAGGGTCACGGCCAAGTCCTTGGGTCTTTCGACCCAGCGCCAGCAGACGGGTTCGTTTCGCTCCTTTTGTGGCCACGGAAGGGGCGGTCCCACACGTGCTGCCAGCCACGCACCGCAGAACGCTCCTCAGCGCGGTGGCGGCCGTGGATTCCGCCGGGGTGGCGGTAGGGGACAGCGGCGAGGTCAGTCCACACCTCCCCCCGCAGCAGCCTCCAAATCTTCCTAGTCCGAGCTTTCGGGCCCATGTGACGCCAGTGGGTGGCAGGGTTCGCCATCACCACTCCCGCTGGCGCACGATCACGTCGGACAGGTGGGTGCTGCAGCTCGTCTGAAGGGGCTACTCCCTCCCCTTCGAGACCACTCCTCCAGCCATGCCACCGCAGAACCACCGTGTGTCGGGGGACCACTTGACACTTCTGCAGGAGGAAGTTACGGCCCTCTTGGCCAAGGGGGCCATCGAGCGCATTCCTGGGCCAGAAGTAGGGTGTGGTTGCTACTCCCACTACTTTCTGGTACCCAAGAAGGACAAAGGGGGCCTACGTCCTATCTTGGACCTACGGAACGTCAACGGCTTCCTCCGGAAGGAGAAGTTCAAGATGTTGACTTTGGCTCAGGTCTTGGCTGCTCTAGACCCACAAGACTGGATGGTAGCGTTGGACTTGCAGGATGCGTATTTTCACATCCCCGTCCTGCCGGCCCACCGGCATTACCTGCGGTTCACGGTAGGCCACGAGCACTTTCAGTTTATCGTGCTCCCATTCGGCCTTACCAGCGCCCCACGGGTGTTCACGAAAGTGATGGCGGTGGTCGCAGCTCATCTGCGCCGGTTAGGGGTTTCAGTCTTCCCCTACCTCGACGACTGGTTGTTGAAGGCGGGCTCGCCCCAAACAGTCATCCACCACCTTCAGATGACGGCAGACCTCCTGCACGAGCTGGGGTTTTCCATCAATGTGCCGAAATCACACCTGTGTCCCTCTCAAAAGCTCCTTTTCATCGGAGCGGTTCTCGACTCGGCGCAGTTTCGGGTTTATCCTCCGGAACGGCGGGTCCGGGATATTCAGGCTCTGATTCCCATCTTTCAGCCGTTGTCCCGGGTTTCGGTCAGGTTGACGCTGCGGCTTCTGGGGCTGATGCCCTCCTGCATCCTTCTGGTGCATCACGCCAGATGGCGGATGCGGGCTCTGCAGTGGGACCTGAAGTTTCAGTGGGCTCAGCATCAGGGCAACCTGTCCGACCATGTCCTGATCTCGGAGGGCACTGCGAGACAGTTGCAGTGGTGGCTTACGGACCGCGATTGGGTCAGGGGCAGATTCCTCTCCCTTCCCCAACCGGAGCACGTAGTTGTGACGGACGCGTCCCTCCAGGGCTGGGGAGGCCACTTGGGAGAGGCGGAGATCAGAGGCATCTGGTCTCCGGCGGAGTCCCGGCTCCATATCAACATGTTGGAGCTGCGGGCGATTCGCCTAGCACTGAAGGCATTCCTCCCCTTTGTCAACGGGAGTGTAGTGCAGGTGTTCACGGACAACACCACCGCCATGTGGTACTGCAACAAACAGGGCGGTGTGGGGTCGTGGACCCTTTGCCAGGAGGCTCTGCGCCTCTGGCAATGGCTGGAACGTCAGGGCGTGACTCTGACGGTTCAACACCTGGCAGGTTCTCTGAACGCCAGGGCGGACGAACTCAGCCGTCGGTGCTCGGTGGATCACGAATGGCGTCTGAACTCGGACGTGGCGAACGGTCTCTTTCAGCAATGGGGAGAGCCTTGGTTAGATCTATTCGCCACAGAAGAGAACGCGCAATGTCATCAGTTCTGCGCGTTGGAGTTTCCAAGACGGCACTCGCTCGGCGACGCCTTTCGGCGCGAGTGGAGTTGCGGTCTGTTGTACGCCTTTCCGCCTATACCACTTCTGCCCAGAGTGCTGAAGAAGATCAGGCGCGACCGGGCCCAAGTTATCCTTGTGGCTCCGGACTGGGCTCGATGATACTGGTATCCCGAGCTACTCAGCATGTCAGTCGGTCCCTCGATCCGCCTGCCCCTTCAGGAGGACCTTCTGTCGCAGCAGCAGGGGACGGTCCTCCACCCGAACCTGTCCAGCCTCCACCTCCATGCGTGGAGATTGAGCGGCGACAGTTGAGGCCATTCGACTTGCCTCCTGAAGTCTGTGATGTGATTCTGGCAGCCAGGCGTCCCTCCACAAAGTCGGTATACGCCTGCCGGTGGAACAGATTTGTGGCATGGTGCACAGCAAAGGCTGTGGATCCCCTTTCTGCCCCTCTTTCCGAGGTTCTCCTCTTCCTTCTTTCTCTTGCCCAGCAGGGCTCTGCTCTGGGCACTATCAAGGGCTACCTTTCTGCCCTTTCCGCCTTCTTAAGGCTTCCTGACCAGCCATCCTTATTCAAGTCCCCTATTGTACTGAGATTCTTGAAAGGCATCACGCACATGTATCCACCTGTTCCGTTCGTGATGCCTCAGTGGGACTTGAACCTGGTTCTGACATTCTTGATGTGTGCTCCCTTTGAGCCGCTTCATTCCTGTCCTCTCCGTCTTCTCACTTTAAAGACGGCCTTCCTGGTTGCCATCACCTCTGCCAGGAGAGTGAGTGAGCTCCAGGCTCTTTCTGTTAAACCTCCTTTCTTGTCCGTTCATCCTGACAAGGTGGTTCTTAGAACTAGACCTTCTTTCCTGCCCAAAGTAGTTTCTGCTTTTCACATCGAGCAGTCCATCACCTTACCCTCCTTCTTCCCGCCTCCGCATCCTTCAAAAGATGAAGAGCGGCTCCATCGTCTGGACCCAAAACGTGCGCTTTCATTTTATATGGATCGCACACGCCAGTTCCGGGTGGATGACCAACTGTTTGTTGGCTACGTGGGTGAGAAGAAGGGAAGAGCGGTACAGAAACGAACCATCTCTCGGTGGGTCGTCCTGTGCATCAAAGCATGCTACTCTTTGGCTCGGAAGGAGCCTCCTGTTGGGCTGAGGGCCCATTCCACTCGGGCCACGGCGGCTACTACTGCCCTGGGCCGGGGAGTCCCTTTGCAGGACATTTGCCAGGCGGCTACGTGGGCCTCGCTGCACACCTTTGCGAGGCATTACTGCCTGGACAGTCAAGTCCGGAGGGACGGCTTCTTTGGCCGTTCGGTCCTCCAGGATTTTCTGGTGTAGGATTGTATTGGTTCGCAGACCCACCACCGGGGTTGGTATTGCTGGGGTATCTATTCTAAGGTAAGGAATCTAATACTAACCTGTTTCTTTCAGATGAACAAGTTACTTACCTTCGGTAACGATATATCTGTAAGAAACAGTAGTTAGTATTAGATTCCTTACCGCCCCACCCATCCTCCCTGTTCTGCGAACTGATACCTAGGGTTAAGGACATCCCTTTCAGGGCCCTAGTTTCATTTGGCACCAGTGTTAGTTCTCACATGGCTCTGCGTGTTCTGGCGCGGAAAAGCTGTGTGCAAAGAACTGACGTCAGCGCGCGGAGGCGGCGTCTATATACTCCAGCGACGTCATCACGGCGCACGACGCCGACGACGCGGAGCCGCAGGGGACGCCTGCAGACGACGCCTACCGACGCGCAGGGGTACTGCTACGCAAAAGTTTCCGGATCCAGACTGACGCCTGGGGATATTCTAAGGTAAGGAATCTAATACTAACTACTGTTTCTTACAGATATATCGTTACCGAAGGTAAGTAACTTGTTTTTTAAGCCTTGTATGGATTGCGACCGACTGATGTCGGTCACGGACCCTCACCGTCTGTGTCTCCACTGTTTCGGCGTCGATCATGACGACAAGACCTGCTCCGACTGCCAGGCCCTGACTTCGAAAGCTAGGCGGTCCCGCAAGCAACTCGAGCTCCGGCAGTCGGCCCCGCGCCATGAAAGGTCCCGGTCCGGACGGAGGTTGAGGGACCGGTCGCGGGAGCGCAGCCACCATAGCTTCGGGAGTCGACATCACTCCTCAGGGTCAAAGTCGTCCGGTAAGCACAAGAAGTCGAAGAGACGTCATCGCTCTTCCGACTGAGGACCCTCTGACACGGGAGTGTCAGTCCCAGGAGGACTGGACAGGTGGACTTGGAGATGCCAGTGGTCTGGACACCTCGCTCTTCCGACCCCCCCCCCCCTCGGCCCCCCCCCCCCCGACGCGGCCGGGGGTTCGGGTGACCCCGCCCACGCGGCTCCTTCGAAGTCGCGGGCGTCGGAGGAGATCGAATGTTTCCTCATGGCCAGGAGGTCTTTCACTCCTCCGACGGGCTCCGCGGTGCGTTCGGGCCCAGCGGACCCGTCTGGGGGCCCTAGCGGGTCGGGGGCTTCAGCCCCGACGCCGTCCGGTGCTTTGACGCCGCCGGCGCCTTCAGGCTCGTCGCCGCAGGGCCCCGCTGGATCCGCTTCTGGATACGGGTCGTCACCGGTTGACTTAACGACCTCACCAGCACCGGTCCCTCAGTTGTCACCTCCAGCCCCGTCTTCGGGCGGCACCGTCCCCGATGCCTCCCTCGATCCGGTTCCGGCGCCGGAGCGGCGCCGCTCTCGACGCAGTTTGAAGAGTTCTACTTCAATGAGCCGGCCCCATCATTTGACACCCCTGAGTACCAGGAGATGGGTGATGAGCATTGGGAGGGATCTGAGGACCCTCTGACACGGGAGTGGCTACGGAGGAGGGGGCAACCTACAGTGTGGTGCTGACGCGGGCGGCCACGGCCTTGGGCCTTGAACTCCCCGTCGCGGTCCTCACTGAGGTCCTTAAACCACAGTCGAGCTCGGCTGAGCCTCTGCTGCCGTTTAATGAGGCCTTGACCGACGTTCTTTTGGGCACTTGGTCCAGGCCCGCTACAGGTTCGCCTGTAGATAGGAAAGTGGCCAGACGCCACCGCCCGGCCCCGGGCGACCCTTGTTTCCTGTCCACCCACCCCACCCCTGAGAGCCTGGTGATACGGCAAAAAGGTATTCTCCTCCCTGAGTCTGGGACTGCGGTCTTCCAACACTGCATGCCTCTTGGGCCGCTACACCCACTCTCTGTGGGATACGGTCGCGGACGTGCTGCCAGAATGCTCGTTGGAGGTACGGGCTAAACTCGGCCAGGCCCTTGTGGAAGGCAGAGATGCGGCACTGTATTCTATCCGGTGTGGGCTGGATACCACCGACTCACTGGGCAGAGCGATGGCAACGACGGTGGCGATTCGTCGCCACGCCTGGTTGAGGTCCGCCAACTTCTCGGCCGATGTCCAGAATACACTCATGGACATGCCGTTTGATGGCCGTCGCCTTTTTGGCGACAAGGCAGACCATGCGCTTGAGCGCTTTAAGGACTCTAGGGCTACGGCCAGGTCCTTGGGCCTCTCGGCCCGCGCCAGCAAATGGGTGCCTTTCGCTTTTTTCGTGGCCAAGAAAGGGGCTTCCCCACACGTGCTGCCAGCCACGCATCGCAGAGTAATGTCCAACGCGGTGGTGGCCGTGGAAACCGCCGTGGTGGCGGTAGGGGGCAACGGCGAGGTCAGTCCACACCTTCCCCCGCAGCATCCGCTTCAAAACCCTCCTAGTCCGTGCTTTCTGGCCCATGTGACGCCAGTGGGGGGCAGGGTTCGCCATCACCTCCTCCACTGGCGCACTGTCACATCGGACAAGTGGGTGCTGCAAATCGTCCGAAGGGGCTACTCCCTCCCCTTCGAGGCGACCCCTCCAGCCATGCCACCGCAATACAACCGCGTATCGGGGATCATTTGCGACATCTGCAGGAGTAAGTTACGGCCCTCTTGGCCAAGGGGGCCATCGAGCACGTTCCTGGGCCAGAAGTAGGGTGTGGTTGCTACTCTCACTACTTTCTGGTACCCAAGAAGGGCAAAGGGGCCTACGCCCTATCTTGGATCTACGGAACGTCAACGGCTTCCTCCGGAAGGAGAGGTTCAAAATGCTGACACTGGCTCAGGTCTTGGCTGCCCTGGACCCAGGAGACTGGATGGTAGCGTTGGACTTGCAGGACGCTTATTTCCACATCCCCGTCCTGCCGGCCAAACGGCGCTACCTGCGGTTCATGGTTGGCCAAGAGCACTTGCAGTTTACCGTGCTCCCCTTCGGCCTTACCAGCACCCCACGGGTGTTCACGAAGGTGATGGCGGTGGTCGCAGCTCATCTGCGCAGGTTAGGGGTTTCAGTCTTCCCCTACCTCGACGACTGGTTGTTGAAGGTGGGCTCGCCCCAGACAGTCGTCAGCCACCTCCAGACGACGGCAGACCTCCTGCACCAGCTGGGGTTTTCCATCAATGTGCCGAAGTCACACCTGTGCCCCTCTCAGAAGCTCCTCTTCATCTGAGCGGTTCTCGACTCGGCGCAGTTTCGGGTTTATCCTCCCGAACCGCGGGTCTGGGATATTCAGGCTCTGATTCCACTCTTTCAGCCTTTATCCCGGGTTTCGGTCAGGTTGGCGCTTCGGCTTCTGGGGCTGATGGCCTCCTGCATCCTTCTGGTGCATCACACCCGGTGGCGGATGCGGGCTCTGCAGTGGGACCTGAAGTTTCAGTGGGCCCAGCATCAGGGCAACCTGTCCGACCATGTCCTGATCTCGGAGGGCACTGCGAGACAGCTGCTGTGGTGGCTCACGGACCACGATTGGGTCAGCGGCAGATCCCTCTCCCTTCCCAAACCGGAGCACGAGTTGTGACGGACGCGACCCTCCAGGGCTGGGGACGCCACATGGGAGAGGCGGAGATCAGAGGCCTCTGGTCTCCAGCGGAGTCCCGGCTCCATATCAACCTTTTGGAGCTGCGGGCGATTCGTCTAGCACTGAAGGCATTCATCCCCTCTGTCCGGGGGAGTGTAGTGCAAGTGTTCACGGACAACACCACTGCCATGTGGTACTGCAACAAACAGGGCGGGGTGGGGTCATGGACCCTTTGCCAGGAGGCTCTGCGCCTCTGGCAGTGGCTGGAACATCAGGGCATGACCCTGGTGGTTCAACACCTGGCAGGTTCTCTGAACGCCAGGGCGGACCAACTCAGCCGTCTGTGCATGATGGATCACGAATGGTGTCTGAACTCGGACGTGGCGCAAGGCCTCTTTCAGCAGTGGGAAGAGCCTTGGTTAGATCTATTCACCACCGAAGAGCACGCGCAATGTCATCAGTTCTGCGCTTTAGGAATTTCCAAGGCGGCACTCGCTCGGCGACGCTTTTCGTCGCGAGTGGATTTGCGGTCTGTTGTATGCCTTTGCGCCTATACCACTTCTGCCCAGAGTGCTGAAGAAGATCAAACGCGACCGGGCCCAAGTCATCCTTGTGGCTCCGGACTGGGCACGAAGGTACTGGTACAGGGTGGACACTCCTTGCCCACAAGGGAGATTTCTTCAGTCTTCTGTGGAGCAGAACGTCAAAGTCCAGAGTTTCTTCTTGTAGTTCAGGATTAATCTAATCTGGAATGGGACCAGCTCCTACCTTTATCCTGCTAAAGGGGGCTGCACTACTGACTAGGTCCCTCCCCTGGGTGGGACCAGGAAGGGGGTGGTTACACCCCCTATCCTTTGTCCGGTTTCCCGCCAGAGCTGGGGCTGGGATGCCCCAGCAACTGGTTTGAACCGGTGTATGCACAGGACACCTTGTGTGCCCCAGGCATGTCTCATTCCTTTCAGGCCTATCCTACCCAATACCCAAAATCCTGTCTGGGGTGGTGCTAGCACCTCCCAAGGCAGGAAACCCTTTGTCCAAGCCTCCCTCGCTGGAAGGACTCCCAGCAGCAGGAGGTCAGACTTCTGTCTGTGGTGGCAGCATCCATTTTGTGATGCCAAGGCTCGAGTTAACTTTAACCGGAGTTCACAGTTACATACATGTCTTGTCCCTCTAGAAGGGTGGAATGCTACCCCTGTCACCAGAATTGGCGAGGGGGTAGTATTCCAATTCGTATGACACCTTACTCGACATGTTTTGATAATGTTATACCAAAGTTAGCAATAACCGCGAGGATTATAATGCACTTAAGAGTATATGGTATAGCGTTATCATGGAACAGCTATTAGGACTTGGTTCCGCAAGCTGCAGACGGGCTCAGCTCATGCCAGAGCACCATCTCACATAATTCCAAGCACTCTGCCTTCAGGATTGATAAGGCCTGCCATAGGAGTGACTGATAGGAATATATGTGTCCATTTTAGGGTTAGATATAGGTATACTATATCTATAGCAAAGGGTGATTACACCACCTTGCCCCAGCTGTCATGCAGCCAGTTGTGTCAGTTTTAGATGGCCAGCCAGGGGTGGCATAATACATGCTTCAGCCCCTGGTAGGCCCTGGGTACACCTATGCCCTGGATACCGAAGGTACACTGTACAGGGACTGATAAGGTGGCCCAGTACCAATTGGTAAATGCACCTAAAGTACATGGTTGTCAATTTAGAGAGAGAACAGCTAGGCTGTGGGTCTGATTAGCAGGCCCACAGCCAGGGAAAGTCTTAAACCAGTGAAGCAAAAAGCAAAAATCTGGGGTGACCATAGGATTGCAGACCCCACTCTCCTACAGCTTCAACGACCACCGCAAAGTCAGGAAAGTCCTTAGCTACCTGCAGCGGCAACATATAGATGTAGCCCTGCTCCAGGAGACGCATCTCCCAACACATAGTCACATACTCAGAAGCAGGGGGCTTGTGGGCAATGTTTCCGTAGCGGGATTCACCTCCAGCGGGGTTTTGACATGGGTGAATCCTAGGTCCAAATTGCAGATACAAACACTGGAGACGGACGCTGAGGGTAGATTTGTTATCTCTAGATGCCACAGCACAGCCATGGATTTCCCTGTAGTCAATGCCTATGGCCCCAACTTTGACTCACCGGACGTCTATAAAACCCTAGCAGCCAAGATTAAACGTTTAGACCAGAGTAATATGCTACTGTGGGGAGGAGACTTCAACCTGAACATGGACCCGGCCTTAGATAGGTCCTCTGGTCCTGCCTGCAGACCTACTGCTGCGGCCCTTTAACTGCAAAGCGCAATGATATGCCTGGGCTTGGGAGACTTATTGTGTTCCCGTAACCCACAGCAAGGAGGGTACACACATTACTCAGCATATCACAATGTACATACTAGGATAGATTACTGGCTTGCCCCCTCGTCCCACTTGGACCGTATCAAAGACTGCAAAGTGCTGCCCAGGACGCTGTCTGATCACTCGCCAGTACTGCTGGAATTACGCATTCCAGGCAAGTCCATACCTCCATTTATATGAAGGTTCCCGCCCAACTCCCACTTGGATCCGGTGTTTAGGGGAGAGCTGGCTGAGGCCATAGTCGTATTCTTCGAAACCAATATTGGCTCGGTGGATAGCTTCCAGGTGGTTTGGGAGACCTTCAAGGTATATATCAGAGGGGTAGCGATGTCAAAACACTCGGGCATACTCAAGGCCATACGGCAGAGATTGGCGGATCTGGAGGACCAATTAGGCAAGCTGGAGCGGAGACAGAGGGACCTAGCGGACATCACAGCGGGGGAAGAGATTAAGACCTTGCTCGCAGAATACCATGAGGAAGCAGACAGGGAGGTTAGACACATGGGCAAGTATGCCACTGCCAGAGTTTATGGTGAAGGGGAACGGCCGAGCTCGGTCCTGGCCAATCTTATGAAGGGAGCAAAACGACGACTGCACATAACAGTAGTGAACTCTGCTGCTGGAGAACCGATCACGGACGAGAGGGACATAGCTGAAGTTTTCATGGACTACTACTCTGATTTGTACTCCTCCAGGTGAGGTAACCTGGAGGACGAAATTAATGATTACTTAGGCCACATTGATATCCCCACGTTGTCCGACTCGGACAGGGAATTCCTCATGCATCCAATAGAAAAGGATGAAATCCTTGAAGCGCTGGCCAGCATGACATCGGGCAGTGCCCCGGGAGCAGACGGTCTCATGGCAGGCTTCTATAAAACCTTTAAGAATCAACTGCTCCCGCACCTGTCGTCTCTCTTCGACGACATATGCGTGGAGGGCAGTATGCCACATTCTATGAGGGAGGCACTCCTGGTTGCGATACTAAAGCCGGGTAAGCCCCACGATGAATGCAGTTCATATAGACCCCTCTCGTTCTTGAACACTGATACCAAACTGTTTGCCAAGGTATTGGCCACCCGTTTAGCGCTCCTGGCTGATGGTCTGGTGGCCCCTGAGTAGGCTGGATTTATTCCTGGCAGGAACCTAGTCTACAATATACACACGGTCCTGGGCACTATTCAGCATGTTAGACAACATAGGAAAGCGCTGGCTGTATTTCTTGATATGGAAAAAACCTTTGACTCGGTGGAGTGGCCTTTCATGCGCAAAGTACTGCAACGTATGGGTCTTGGGCAGCCGTTCCTGCAAATGCTGGAGGCACTGTATTGCGGCCCGCGGGCTCGGCTCCGCATGGGAGACCTGGTCACGGACTCTTTTCCCATCAGTAGAGGTACTAGACAGGGATGCCCTCTCTCGCCCCTACTGTACGCCCTTGTTGCTGAGCCACTGGCGTGCGCCCTACGTGAGTACCACGGAAATGAAGGCATAGGATTCCCGGGCTACAAGATCATAGTGTCAATGTACGCAGACGACACCCTGCTATATGTGCGCGACCCCGATAACAACCTAACATCGGTGCTCAGAGAGGTGGTCCGATTTGGGGCGCTCTCTGGCTTGAGGGTTAATTGGACCAAATCGCTGCTTTTTCCACTGACACCGATCACTAAGCCTGCACCAATGGAATACCCACTACAGTGGACCACAGATACGGTCCGATATCTGGGGATCCAGTTACAAACGGATGCGGAAATCCTCTTCAGAGCTAACTATGGCACTGCAGTTAGTAAGCTAGAAGACGACGTAATAGCTTGGAGTAAACTTCCCCTGTCCTTGATGGGACGTATATCGATAATGAAGATGGTAGTGCTCCCTAGATTTTTGTTTCTGTTCAGGACTATCCCTCTGGTGCCCCCCAAAACGTTCTTCGCGCGGCTACAACAGATGGTCAAGCTGGCCTGGGCGGGTGGACAGCCACGTGTCCGATGGACGATACTGACTATGCCGTATTCAATGGGGGGGGCTCGGAGCCCCGGACTTTGAGGCATACTACCGTGTAGCTCAGGCGTCACATTTGCACACTTGGTTACATGGGGACCGGAACATACCGCATGTTCGCATGGAGACACTCTTTGCTGGCCCCGACCCACTCCCTCACACGATATTCGAACGGACTGACCGCAGAACAGGCATATTAGATTATATGACAGCCACGAAACATGCATGGCACAGTCTCTTGCGCAAGCAAAATGGCGTGTTGCTATACTCGCCGGAGATGCCAGTCGACTGGGCCAGATGGCTGCCCCCGCTTAAGGAAAAGGGAGTGGGCTCTGCCTTACAGACGCTGAACATCAAAACAGCGGGCGACCTATTCACTGATGGGGTGGCGAAGACATGGGAAAAGGCCCTGGGGTCCAGAGACACGCCCTCGCTTCTGACACGTTTTCAATACCACAGAGTGCGCTGCGCTCTCAAACCTGCTGGGCGGGGACATGGCAGAGCCCCTTGAGGTCCCTGAGCTCACATATGTACTCAAAACCGCTACTCCCCATGAACTGTTGTCTAAAATATATAAACTGACACAAGCGAATAAGCATCAGACATACACTAAAGCGCGCTTGGCATGGCAGGCTGACTTAGACACTATAATGGACGACGAAACTTGGCGATATTGCTGTACTATTACTAAGAAAGTATCACTTAATGGCAGACACAGACTGGTTCATTTCAAATTCTTAAATAGGGTATATTACACCCCAGCTAGACTCTGCAGATATGGCTTAAGGGACTTGGCTCGATGCGAGAGGTGTGGAGCCCCGAACGCTGACTTCCGCATCTCGCATTGCAATGCCCGGGTATACGGGATTACTGGAGTAAAATATTTGCTGATATTAGTGATTTGACGGAGGTTGCTATCACGCCTGACCCCCTGGTGGCCCTATTAGGATACACCAAAAAGCTGCCTAGAGCAATCAGACGATTGGTAGACATGGGCCTGCTCGTGGCCCGCAGGGTGCTAGCTTGTTGCTGGATGAGAGGCCCATTGCCCACTCCTAAGCGCTGGGCGAACGACGTGCTATATTGCTGCACGCAGTCAGAAAATTATAGCGAACTGCAACCCCCCACTAGCAGACCTAAGCACTTTTGGAGCCTGTAAAACGACTTGAATAACAGAGAGGGAACCGAAGGGGTAACAGAATGAAAATGTACTGTATGCTTCGATGATGCATAATGGAAATGGGGAGGACCAGGGGGATGTAGTGGCATTGGCATTGAGAAGTGTGCGAAACGTCTCTTAACAGGAGTATAATTTGCAATTATGGTGAACCGCCGCCTGCCCTGCTGAGGGTTGTTGGCTAAATGGCTGTGTATATACTAGTTGAGGTGAGGCAATGTCACCAAGCTAAAGGGAAAGTCAGCAATGTCAGATGGGGGGGGAGGAGGGATACAGTAATGGACTGTTATTTTATCGTGTTCTCAATGCAAACGCAATAAAGGAACTTAATAAAAAAAAAAAAGTTACACTTAGAAATACTTTAAATAGCACAATTTACAGTTAGGCCCTAGGGGCGCGTAAAACCATATACTAAGTAAGTGGTATAAGAACCACGACTTGGGAAAGGAGAAGGCCTAGGGAATCGCTGGGGCTACACTATCTGACCCTTAGGAGTAGGAGGCCCACAGGCGGCGCGTGCAGTGTCAGTACACTCACGCGAGAGTCAATAGAAAGTCAATGGGAACTTTAAAGGTAAGTAATCGAAGATTTAGGACACTTCCGGTCTAACTAGGAATGTACAATTAACAAAACTAGACACTAGGATAGTCAATCCCTACTGAAGTACTCTCGTTACCTCACCCAAGGGCTGCAGGTGCATAGGTGTCAAAGTGTCGGGTTTTCTCGTTGATTCCTACGGAGCCTTGGAAGAAGATGCTGCAGGCGACCAGGAGGAAGATGTCCGGGTGGATCCAAGGGTAGATCTAGGACTAAGAGGACCTGAAAGCAGAGGGGACAGAGTTTAGGTCACTAGCCAGTGACCGGGTGGAACCAGGGAGGAACCAGACGTCGTCGAGGAGCAATCAGGTGCAGATGTGAAGCTTGTCGTTGCAGCCACGCGGACCAGGAGGTGTCTAGGACGACCAGGTGCTGGAGAGGAGCTGTCCCACAAAGGTTCTCGCAGATGGAGGAGTTGACTTCAAGATTGGAGCCAACAAGCCTAAGCAAAGGCAACCCACGCAGGATACACAAAGAGCTTCTGGTGCAGACCAGGAGGGTCTGAGGTACTTCATCTTTTCAGGGAAGCAAGTGCCAGTCTGGAGCAACCAGACCAGCGTTGGATTTTCAAAGGAATCGTCGTCAAAGGGCTACTAGCCAACTGGCCAGCAACCGGGACAACGCGTCGAGCAGAACACAGGCAGAAGGGCCCCACGCAGATCTCGTGGAGTGTGGAGGGCTGGTCTTCGGTGCAGGTGGAGCTCGGTGGCAGGGTGTCTCAGTCCCCAGTGCACAGCTTCGAGGATGCCTCAGGTGCTGTGCTGTTAGCAAGTTGAAGACTTTCCAAGTTGCCTGTTTCCACGGATTCCGACGCCTTCCACGGAGCTCAGCTGTGCTGGAGTCGTGCAGTGGGGTCAGAGGAGTCCTGGAGTCGAGGTCTTGTCAAGCTCTGCGCTCGAGTTCCGGCAGGAACGGGGACAAAGCAAGCCGTCGAGTTGGTGGATGGTGCCTGGTTTCCCAGGGTGGTCACTCCTTGGCCACAAGGGAGATTCTTCGGTCTTCAGCTCAGGTGAATGTCGAAGGGTCCAGAGTTTTGTTTAAAAGTTTCATCAGGATTAATCTAAAATCTCCTGGGTCAGCTCCTACTTTTATACAACTAAAGGGGGCTGGTTTACTCACTAGGTCCCTCTTATGGGTGGGACCAGGAAGGGGGGTGGTTTCTCCCCCTTTCCTTTGTCCAGTTTCGCGCCAGAGTTGGGGCTGGAGTGCCCCAGCACCAGTTTGAACTGGACTATGCATGGAGCACCTAGTGTGCCCCAGGCAGTGTCTGTTTCTTTTCAGCCCTCCCTGTCCCAATACACAAAATCCTGTCTGGGGTGGTGCTCGCACCTCTCCAGGCACTAAACTTATTGTCCAGGCCTCCCTCGCTGGAAGGACTCCCAGCAGCAGGAGGTCAGACTTGTGTCTGTGGCAGCAGCATCCCTTTTGTGACGCTGGGGCTCTGGTTAACTTTAACCGGGATAGTCAGAACTAACATGTTTTCTCCCTCTAGAAGGGTGGAATGCTACCCCGTCGGTAGAATTGGCGAGGGGGTAGTATTCCAAAGCGTATGACACCTTACACGACATGTTTAGATAAAGCCAACCCAAAGTTAGCATTCAACCGCGAGGATTATAATAGAGTATATGGTATGGCAATGTCATAGAACAGCTAGAAGGACATGGTTCCGAAAGCTTCAGACAGGCTCAGCTCATGCTAGAGCACCATCTCACACATAACCAAGCACTCTGCCTCCAGGATTGTTAAGGCCTGCCATAGGAGTGACTTATAGGTTACTGTGTGTCTATATTTAAGGGTAGATATAGGAATACTATACCTAAGCAAGGGGTGATTACACGACCTTGCCCCAGCTGAGTGATCAGACAGTTGTCAGTTTGAGTGGCCAGCCAGGGTTGGCATAATATATGCTGCAGCCCCTGGTAGGCCTTGGTTACACCTATGCCCTGTGTACCTAAGGTACACTTCTACAGGGGCTGATAAGGTGGACCAATTCCCTATTGTGGATGTACCTATAGTACGTGGTGTGAATTTCGAGAGAGTGCATCTGGGCTGTGGGTCTGATTAGCAGGCCCACAGCCACATCTAAGTCGAAAACCAGTAAAGCAAAAGCAAAAAGTGGGGGTGACCATATGAAGCTGACCCTACTCTCCTACACAACTCCCCCCAAGAACTTAGGGACATTAAACTAACCTTGACCAGTTGAGTCTTCATGTTCTAAGTGGAAATATCTGGAGAGTCCATCTGCATTGGCATGGTCAGTCCCAGGTCTATGTTCCACTGTAGAGTCCATCCCCTGTAGGGAAATGGACCACCTAAGAAGTTTGGGATTTTCACCCTTCATCTGATTTAACCATAGGTGGGGCTTGTGGTCTGTCTGAATCTTGAAGTGCGTGCCAAACAAGTATGGCCTCAGCTTCTTCAGGGCCCACGCCACAGCAAAGGCCTCCCTCTCTATAGCTGACCAACGTTTCTCTCTAGGGGTCAGCCTTCTGCTTATGAAAGCAATGGGCTGGTCTTGACCATCTATATTCAGTTGTGAAAGTACAGCTCCCACACCCAACTCAGAAACATCTGTTTGGACTATGAACTCTTTGGAGTAATCTGGACTTTTCAGAATAGGTGCAGTGCACATGGCCTGCTTCAGGTCATCAAATGCCTTTTGACAGCTAACTGTCCACTGAACTTTCTTTGGCATCTTTTTGGAAGTGAGGTCATTCAGTGGTGTCACAATGGACCCAAAGTTTTGCACAGACTTCCTGTAGTACCCAGACAGGCCCAAGAAAGCTCTGACCTGTGTCTGGGTGATTGGAAGAGTCCAGTCTCTGATGGTCTGGATCTTGCTCTCCAGTGGTTGAACCTGACCCCCACCTACCAGGTGTCCCAGGTACACAACCTTGCTCTGCCCTATCTAGCACTTTGTAGCCTTGATAGTGAGGCCTGCCTTTTGCAGAGCCTCTAAAACATTCCTCAGGTGGACCAGGTGATCCTCCCAGGTGGAGCTAAAGACCGCAATATCATCAAGATAAGCTGCACAATAGTCATCCAGTCCTGTGAGAACTTGATTTACCAACCTTTGGAAAGTGGCAGGTGCATTCTTCAAACCAAAGGGCATTACCACAAATTGATAATGTCCTCCTGGGGTCGAAAATGCTGTCTTGGCTTTTGCATACTCAGCTAACCTGGTTTGCCAGTAGCCTGCTGTCAGGTCAAAAGTGCTCAAGAACTTGGCAGAAGCCAATCTATCAATGAGCTCATCTGCCCTGGGGATGGGGTGGGCATCTGTCCTAGTGACAGCATTGAGACCTCTGTAGTCCATACAAAACCTCATCTCTCTCTTACCATCTTGGGTGTGAGGTTTTGGCACCAGGACTACTGTACTGGCCCAAGGGCTCTCTGAGGGCTCAATAACTCCCAGCTCCAACATCATTTGGACCTCTGTCCTAATGCAGTCCCTGACATGGTCAGGTTGCCTGTAGATTTTACTCTTGACAGGCAGACTGTCACCAGTGTCCACCTCATGGGTGCACCAGCTTGTCTGACTTGGGGTCAGGGAAAACAGATGTCTAAAGGACTGACTAACTTGTCTGCAGTCCTGTTGCTGATGTTCAGAGAGGCTGTCAGCAAAGACAACACTATCTACTGACCCATCATCAGCGTTCTGAGTAAGCGGGTCTGGGAGAGGGTCACTCTCTTCCTCCTGCCCCTCATCTGTAGCCACGAGCAAGCCCATGTCTGCCCTGTCGACAAATGCTTTAGTCTGTTGACATGAAGCACCCTGTGGGGGCTTCTGAGAATCCCAAGGTCCGCCAAGTAGGTGACTTCTCCCTTCTGTTCAACTATTGGGATCCAGACCATTTGTCCTGGAGTGCTGCTGGGGCCACTGGCTCCAACACCCACACTTTGTGTCCTGGCTGGTACACAGTCAGCACAGCCTTTTGGTCATGCTAAGCTTTCTGAAGTTCTTGGCTGGCCTCAAGGTTTTTGGAAGCCTTCTCCATATACTCAGCCATCCTGGAGCGGAGACCAAGTACATAGTCCACTATGTCAAGTTTAGGCTTTCTGAAAGGTAACTCCCATCCTTCCTTTACAAGACATAGGGGTCCTCTTACAGGATGCCCAAACAAAAGCTCAAAAGGGCTGTAGCCAACCCCCTTTTGTGGGACCTCTCTGTAAGCAAACAGAAGGCAGGGTAAAAGGATGTCCCATCTTAGCCTCAGCTTTTCAGGTAACCCTTTTGTTCGAGGCATGTGGGCTGCTGAATTTATATCTATGCATAGATCGCCGCCTAGTGTTGGGTCCGGATGATTGCACATTGTTGTCCTGGAAGAGTCTTCGAAGTATCACGAGATAGGTGGCTCCTCCCTTGGACTACAGTGCGCATGGGCATCCTCTCCATCTTAAGGTTGTTTTTTTCCGCCATTGGGTTCGGATGTACCTTCTCGACTCCAGATCAGAATATACTTTAAATACTTTTCGCGAGGCCAAAAGGCCTTCGGGGCGTCGGTATTGTCTCTCGTTCGGTGCCCAATACTTCATCCAGTTCTTCGAACAGGACGTCGAAGGCCGTATTGCCTTTCGACAGCTAGGCCCCGACGAGCGTCGACGATGGAACGGAGCCCGTTCAAGAGATGCCCCGTCTGCAACTCCAAATACCCTCACATCGATGTGCACCCGGTGTGCAACAAGTGCCTATCTCTGGACCACGACGAGGCCAGCTGCATGGCCTGTTCCAAGTTCCGGTTGTAAAAAACACTTCGGCTTCGACGCGCCGCGAGGCAGTCGGCCCAGCAAACAGCGCCAGACCCAGAAGATATCTTCCAAGCAGACGTCATCGAGGGCGCCGATCAAGAGGATCCAGACCAGCAGTCGGACCCTGCATCGGAGCACAACTCACAATATAGTGTGAACGAAGAACAAGACTACGTCCATGAGGAAGACCTCGTCGAGGTAGGAGACGACGCAGATGCCATCGGAGCCGTCGATGATGACTCAAGCGATGAGCAAGGCCCATCCGCAATTGCGGGTCCCAATACTGACACTATACTCGATACGGCTCAGGTCGAGGCATCGCCGGAAGGCCTTAGCCGAGATCTTTACCCGCATTCTATAGCCCCGCGTCCAAGCCCGGCTAAGAATATTTCTACAGAGCCATCGGTCCATCAGCCACTTTCGACTGCGAAATTGAAACCGACAGGAACTGTATCGAAACCGAAACTGCTTACGTCAGTCCTCGACTCGACAGCTTCGGATTCGTCGGCTCCGACACCATCTAAAAGTGTCGTTAACCCTTCGGGGTCACAAGGGGGCGTCAACCCAAAACACGGGACGCCGAGCCCTGTCTCTGCCGTCAAGCACATCGCGCTGACACTGTCGACGCCCACGCCCAAAGCTGCCGACACTGGCAAAGGACTCAAGGCTAGGAAGACTGTCGATCCGAAACTTCCAGCCTCGGCGCCGAGATCCAGCAAGGCCTTCGAGTCAAAGTACAGCCGACCCAAAAGAGCACGTCTTGTGGAAGCAAAAAGGCGTACCTGTTGTGCACCGACTGCTCGAATCGACGCAAGTCCACAAGCAGCCAAGTGATCCAAAAAAGTTGGTCGGATCGAAGACGGCGACACCCTCAAAAACGGTCGGCTCGTCTCCACTGCTTTCACAACCTATAAAATATGGACTGCCCCAACCGCTCGACCAAAAACAGTCGAGCCACAAACAAGCACCGACACTGCCAAGAGAGTGTCGGCAGTTTCCAGGCGTCAGTCCACTGAAGAGGATGTCATTTTCCAACCACCCTCCTATGACAATCAAACGATACTGTTCATCGACTCGGATACAGGTAGACTCACCATTTATAAACGGAAAATAGTTCCAGGAAGACCTTTGGAGTCATACAAAATCCCTCTGAAAAGAAAGAGAGACTCAGCAACCTCACCTGTTCTTTCAGAGCCTGTGGAGTCCTATGAACAAGACTATTCCTATTCACCCACACGCACCTATGAAGATATAGGAGAGGGATACAATGAAGATGAGTTCACTTATCCTGCTGACACAGATCAGGATGAACAGCAAACATGGACTGACCCTGTTGACCCTGGTGAGCCACAGAACACGCCTGACACTCAGTCCTATACCATCAAAACCTCACCTACTAAAGATACTGCTGCGTTTAACGCTTTAATTGAAAGAGCAGCCAAAAACCATGATGTGGACATGCATGCTGACCCAGTAGAGGAGGACCTTTTGTTTGATACTTTCTTAACTTCAGAAAGGTCAGTAAAGACATTGCCTATGCTAAAAGGTGTCCTTAAACACGCTACTGACATCTTCAAGGAGACCACAACGGCACGGGTTGTAAACCCAAGGATTGAAAAGAAGTACCGGCCTGCACCTGTGGACCCTACGTACATCAAAGGCCAGCTCCCGTTGGACTCCCTCGTAGTGGCTAATGCTCGTAAACGGGCAAACTCTCAAACCAGTGGTGATGCTCCCCCTCCGGACAAAGAATCCAAAATCTTTGAAGCATCTGGCAAGCGAGTAGCAGCTCAAGCAGCAAATATTTGGAGGATCTCAAACACACAAGCCCTATTAGTCAGATATGATAGGGCACACTACGACACGTTAGAGCAGCTACTGCAACGCCTGCCTGAGACTTATAAGGAGGGAGCAGAAATGCTGATACAGGAGGGGAAATTAATTTCAAATGCGTCCATCAAGTGTGCGCTAGATGCAGCGGACACGGCAGCTAGGGCCATAAACACAAGTGTGATGCTTAGAAGGCATGCCTGGCTACGCATCTCTGGTTTTAAGCCGGAGATACAAACTACTTTACTCAACCAGCCGGTTAACCCTGATTTTCTCTTTGGCCCTGATGTAGACACAACCCTTGAGAAAATTAAAAAAGACACTGAGACAGCAAAATCCATGGGAGCTCTGCAGTCACAACAGTTCAGGGGCAGTTCCTTTCGTCGCTCCGGTAACAGGGGAGCCTCCAGAGGTCAAGCATCACAGCAAGCCCAATACAATAGAGGGGGCTCGCAGACCACCTATAACAAGAACAATAGGGGTGGCTATCGTGGGAACAGCACCAAAGGCAGTGGACGCGGAAATAATAATACCAGATCCTCCGCCGCCAATAAACAGTGACGTCTTGTCACTGCCCCCCGACCATGTAACACCAGTCGGGGGAAGACTCCAGCGGTTCCTGCCAGTCTGGGAAGGCATAACCACAGACAGGTGGGTGAGAGACATTATACAACACGGCTATTGTCTAGAACTTACCTCAACTCCACCCAACATACCCCCAAGGCACCGTCCTATGTCCGCAGAGCACATGCACTTATTGCTGCAAGAAGTCCTCTGCATGCTGCAAAAAGGGGCCATAGAACTCGTGCCTTTAAATCAGCAGGGTACAGGGGTGTACTCACTGTACTTCTTAATACCAAAAAAGGACGGGTCTCTCAGGCCCATTCTAGACCTCAGACCCCTAAACCAGTACATCTTGTCAGAGTATTTTCACATGCTGACTTTACAACAAGTTCTACCATTGCTCAGTCAAGGAGACTTCCTAGCAACCCTAGACCTAAAAGACGCATATTTCCACATTCCCGTTCACCCATGACACAGGAAATATCTCAGGTTCACCATAAACAACCAGCATTACCAGTTCAAGGTCCTGCCTTTCGGGGTCACTACTGCCCCCAGAGTGTTCACAAAGTGCTTAGCAACAGTGGCGGCGCACCTTCAGAGACAACACATCCACGTCTATCCTTATCTGGACGACTGGCTTGTTCAAGCAAAGTCAGCCCAGCAATGTGCCAGCCACATGTCCCGCACAGTTCACCTCCTACACAGTCTAGGATTTTCGCTCAATTTCCCAAAATCACACCTTCAACCCTCACATGTGCAACAATACTTGGGTGCGACACTCAACACTCTAACAGCGACAGCGCACCCAAACGCAGCCAGAGTCAACAGCATGCAATCTCGAGACTGGCGGGGACTTGCTTTGGAACCCTGACCACTCTTCGCAGATTCTTTCCCCTTCTCCCCCAAACGGCCAAAGAAACGGTAGCCAGAGCACTGGTGCTCTCCCGTCTGGACTACTCGAACGCCCTTTACATCGGGGCACCTGACTTCCTGATTAGAAAACTACAGGTAGTCCAGAATGCAACGGTGAGACTCATCTATAACATCCCGAGGAGACTCAGCGTTCGCAAACAACTGAAGGAGCTTCACTGGCTTCCAGTGGCCCAAAGAGTGCGCTTTAAAACTCTGGTCCTCGTCTATAAAGCCCTGCATGGACCATGCCCTCCCTACCTTGCCAAAAGATTTACCTTCTACCTTCCGACCCGACAGCTGCGATCTACCTCTAGAAAGCAGGTGGTCGTCCCCAGATTCAAAAGAGTTCGCCTGGGGGGACAATCTCTGACGGTAAAGGAAGCTCAGATGTGGAACGCCCTGCCTGATGCTCTTAGACATGCTCCCTACCTGATCAATTTTAAAAAACTGCTAAAAACTCACCTTTTTATAGATCATGAATAGCTGATTCCCTAATTATTCTGATTCAGTTTCATCCCCGCGCCAGGACAGTCTTGACTAACGGAGCGCGTTATAAATCTATATATAACATAACATAACAATTGCTCATTCAGCAGTTCAGGCCACAACACTCGCTCCCAGCTCAGGTTTTCCTACGGCCAATAGGTATGATGGCCTCCTGCATCTTTATAGTCCCTCACGCAAGGCTACACATGCGTCCGCTTCAGAAATGCCTGGCACGGCAGTGGAACCAGGCTCAAGGGCATCTAAAACACCTAGTGTTGGTGACCGGTCGTGCATACAACTTTCTGCATTGGTGGAACACACAATACCTTTGCAGGGGACGACCGTTCCAAGAGCCTGTACCACAGATAGTGCTGACAACGGACGCATCGCTCCAGGGTTGGGGAGCGCATGTCCTCCATTATACAGTGCAGGGACTGTGGACAGCGCAGCAGCAAAAGATGCACATCAACCTGCTGGAGCTCATGGCAATTTTCATGGCAATGAAGGCCTTCAAGCTGCATCTGTGCAACAAAGTCGTGCTGATCCGGACGGACAACATGACTGCCATGTATTACATCCAGAAACAGGGAGGCACGCACTCTCCACAATTGTCTCATCTAGCCCAGAGCATGTGGAAGTGGGCCATTCAAAGGAACATATTCCACATGGCGGAACATCTCCCAGGCAAAGACAACCAGATGGTGGACCTGCTCAGCAGGCACAGCCACCAAATGCACGAGTAGGAGATATACCCCTCGGTGCTCCAACCATATTTCCAGCAGTGGGGGTCATCCAGAGATAGACCTATTCGCCACAAAAGAAAACGCAAAATGCCAAACCCTCGCCGCCAGGTTCCCACACCCGCAGTCTCAGGGCAATGCGATATGGATGAACTGGTCAGGCAGATTTGCGTACGCTTTTCCTCCAGCACCGCTCATACCGCTGGTGGCACGCAAACCGCGGCAGCACTCCATGACGCTCATCCTAGTTGCTCCAACGTGGGCACGGCAAGCGTGGTACACCACGTTCCTAGAACTTTCAGTGGTGCCTCACCAACGGCTGCAACTCAAGCCCAGTCTCCTCACTCAGAACCGTGGAGACATTCAGCACCCATATCCGCAACAGTTAAACCTTGCGATATGGCTCCTGAGGTCATAGAGTTTGGCTACCTCAACCTGCCCCCTGACTGTATGGACCTCATCAAGGAGGCAAGAAAACCTACAACCAGGGCATGCTACGCGGCCAAATGGAAGCGATTTGGTCATTTACTGTTCTAATAATGACATAAATCCGCTAGATGCATCCACGCAAAACATTGTTATTTGTTACACCTATACAGATGCAATCTGGCATATAGTTCCATTAGGATACATTTGGCCGCAATGGCAGCTTATCTTCAAAACAGACAGCATCTTTCTCTTTTTAAAGTGCCAGCCATTAAAGCTTTTATGGAAGGACTCGAGTGATTCCTCCCAGACACCCTACTTCACCTGTCTGGAATCTGAACATAGTTCTCACCAGATGTGAGAAGTTGGCCTGATGTGCAGTGTTCACTATTCTAGTGATCACTATATATCAGTCCAAACAACCCTTATTGATGATTGGTTGTAAGTCAACCTTATAGACCAGCTATCCTAGTAGCATGGATACGAGCAGTCTAAGGCTAAGACTCTAGAGGGCGTGTTAAGCCAGCTGTTTTACCATCACATTACCCCTTGAACACCCAGTGAAAGGACACCACACAAGTGTTATGAAAATAAACAGTGTATTTATTAGAATCACAACAACCCTGTACTCTTTATGAGGACAGGGTGCTAGGCACACAACAAAACTCTTACGAAAATACTTAAGTTAGCACGGTATACACAAATGCCCGAGGGGCACGAAAAACCATATACTCTAAAAGTGGAATGCGAAATTACTAGCAGGTAAGTACAGTACTAATAGGCTTTGGAATCGCTAGGACTTGACTAGGGAATCGTTAGATTACTTCTAGGAGGCCTAGGGGACTCGGGTGCAGAGTGTGCACTCTCACGCGGGATGCGGGACAAAGTCTATGGAAGCTAGTAACGCTAAAGTTAGTGTTCACGGGCGAACCCGACCTGGTAGGGAGAAAACGACAGTGGATCCTGACCCTTGGATAGTGAGGCTATGCTGGGGCACCGAAATGCCGAAGTTACCTAGCCCAGGGGCTGCAGCTGCATAGGTCTCAAAAGACGTCGGGAGTCCTCGTTGCCGGACCAGGAGCCTGGAAGAAAGATGCTGGCAGGCGACCAGTGAAGATAGTTCGAGTTGATCCAAGCCTGGATCTGGAAGATGGATGACACCTGAAAGCAGAGGGGACCAAGTTCGTGACTACTAGCCAGTAGTCAGTGGGCACCAGGAGGGCACCGGATGGTAGTCACCTCGACTAGGTGAGTGGGCGACGCTGGCTCTGCAGATCTCACGGACCAGGAGGCGTTGTCGGCGACCAGGATGGAGGTACGAGCTGTCCCACGATGGATGAAGCTGTCGGCGTCGAAGAACCCAGGATTGGGCAACAAAGCCTTGGCTAATTCAAGCCCACGCGGTGGACTCAAAATGGCGTCTTGAGTGGACCAGGAGGGTCCGGGGTGCGCCTCTTCTGGAAGGGAGCAAGGGCCAGTCTGGAGCAACCAGACCAGCAGCAGTGATGTCGTCGGGCGTCGTTCAGAAGGCCACAAGCCAGCGGGCTAGTAGCCAAACAACGCGGTGAGCAGCAAAAAGCAGAAGGGCCCCACGCAGATCGTGGAGATGCTGGGGGGCTGCTCTTCGGTGCTGGAGCTGCTCAGGGTCGGGGCTTCTCGGACCCCAAAGCACTCACCAGGAAATTACTCGGCGGGCTTGCTGTGCAGAAGTCGTGCAGTCTTGGCAATAGTCGGTCCCTTGAGGTCTCGTCGCACTCACGGTTCTCAGCTTGGCTGTAGAGGTGAGTAGAGGTCGGAGGTGCCAGGGAAGCCGGGTCTTGTCGAGCTGGGCAGTCGGATTCCGGAGGAAGGACTTGCAGCAGACCGCAGTGTTCTTGCGATGGTGCCTGCGGATGCAGGGTGACTACTCCTTAGTCACAAGGGAGAATCTTGAAGAAGGAAATCTTGAAGTCCTTTCGCAGAAAGTCGTGTCTTGATTCCAAAGATGATCTAATTTGGAAGGGGGCCTGCTCCTACCTTTATCTGGGAAAAGGGGGATGGCACGCGACTAAGTCCTGCCCTATGGGTGGGACCAGGAGGGGGGTGGTTACACCCACTTCCTTGGCGGGCTTTTCCCCAGCTCAGGGTCTGGAGTGTCCCTGGAACTGGTTCAAGCCGGCCTATGCATAGTGAGCACCGGGGTGCCACTTGCAGTCACCTTCCTCTGAAGCCCTGCCTACCTAGGATACACAAAATCCTGTCTGGGACGGTGCTGGCACCGCCCCTGGCAGGAAACCCTTTGTCCTTATCTCCTGCTCTGGGAGGACTCCCAGCAGCAGGAGGGCAGACTTGTGTCTCGGTGGCAGCATCCATTTTGTGGAGCTGAGGCTCTGTTTGACTTTAACCGGGGTTAGGGGTTACATACATGCCGTGTCCCTCTAGAAGGGTGGAATGCTAACCCCGTCGCCAGAATTGGCGAGGGGTTAGTATTCCAATTCGTATGACACCTTACTCGACATGTTTTGATAAAGCGATACCAGAGTTGGCATTTAACCGCGAGGATTATAATGCACTTAAGAGTATATGGTATGCGATATCATGGAAACGGCTAAGGGATAGATCCCGAAAGCCGCAGACAGGCTCAGCTCATGCCAGAGCACCATCTCACACGATTCCAAGCACTCTGCCTTCAGGATTGTTAAGGCCTGCCATAGGAGTGACTGATAGGAGATCTGTGTGTCCATTTTAGGGTTAGATATAGGTATACTATATCTAAAGCAAAGGGTGACTACACCACCTTGCCCCAGCTGTCAAGCAGCCAGTTGTGTCAGATTTGGATGGCCAGCCAGGGGTGGCATAATACATGCTGCAGCCCCTGGTAGGCCCTGGGTACACCTATGCCCTGGGTACCTAAGGTACACTGTACAGGGACTGATAAGGTGACTCAGTATCCAATTGGATATGTACCTAGGGTACATGGAATCCATTTTACAGAGAGAGCAGTAGGCCTGGGGTCCTGAATAGCAGGGCCCCAGGTCAACTAAGTCAGAAAACCAGCAAAACACCAGGCAAAAAGTTGGGGGCAACCATAGTCCGGGATCTACCTTCCTACACCAGACTAATGGGCCCACCCTTTGAACCTCTTCACTCTTGTGAAATACAGTTTCTGACATGGAAAGTGTCTTTTCTAGTGGCAATAACATCGCTAAGGAGAGTTAGTGAGCTTCAAGCCCTAACTATTCAAGAGCCTTTCATACAAATTCATGCTAATCGTGTGGTGCTGCGTACCAACCCGAAATTCATGCCTAAGGTGGTATCGCAGTTCCACATTAACCAAACCATAGAACTGCCCGTTTTCTTCCCAAATCCAGACTCGGTGGCAGACAGAGCACTGCACACGTTAGATGTCAAGAGCTCTCCTGTATTACATAGACAGGACAAAGGATTTCAGGAAGACTAAGCAACTGTTTGTTGCCTTCTCTCCACAACACAAAGGCAACCCCATTTCTAAGTCGGGTATAGCCAGATGGATCGTTAAGTGCATACAAATCTGTTATCAAAAAGCAAAACGCACATTAACAGTTCCCCCCAAGAGCGCATTCCACACGCAAGTTAGGGGCATTCATGGCTTTCCTAGGTAACATTCCTCTAGAGGATATATGTAGAGCAGACACATGGACCACCGTACACACATTCACCAAACACTACTATGTGGATGTACACTCCAAACAGCAAGCTGCTGTAGGTCAGGCTGTTCTCAGGACTCTTTTTCAGACTGCTGCAGCTGACACGGGCAACCGCCGCTAAGGAGGATACTGCTATTTATTCTATGCATAGATATAAATTCAGCAGCCCACATGCCTCGAACGGAATATGCTACTTACCAGTATGCATCTGTTCTTGGCATGTAGGGCTGCTGACATTCATATCGCCCACCCTCCTCCCCGGCGCCTGTCGCAGCTGCAGCATTATCTCTAGCATGGACATCTTACTTTCCTATCTCCATCTCTGCCACAATGGCGAAAAACAATCTGAAGATGGAGAGGATGCCCATGCGCACTGTAGTCCAAGGGAGGAGCCACCTATCTCGTGATACTTCGAAGACTCTTCCAGGACAACAATGTGCAATCATCCGGACCCAACACTAGGCGGCGATCTATGCATAGATATAAATGTCAGCAGCCCTACATGCCAAGAACAGATGCATACTGGTAAGTAGCATATTCCATCATCCCTTTGAGGGTCTTGTTGAATCTTTCCACAAGCCCATTACACTGTGGGTGATAGGGGGTGGTGAACTTATAGTTGACACCACACTCCTTCCACATTGCAGTTAGATATACTGACATGAAGTTTGCACCTCTGTCAGAAAGAACCTCCTTTGGAAAGCCCACTCTGGAGAAAACTCCATGTAGGGCTCTTGCCACAACAGGAGCTGTTGTGGTCCTCCGGGGAATAGCTTCTGGATACCTGGTGGCATGATCCACTACCACCAATATAAATCTGTGCCCAGATGCTGTTTGGGGGTCCATTGGTCCTACAATGTCTATCCCCACTCTTTCAAAGTGTACCCCCACCACAGGTAGTAGTATGAGGGGGGCCTTTGTTGTGCCACCTGATTTGCCACTGGCTTGGCAGGTAACACAGGAGCGACAAAACTCCTTGGTATCTTCTGACATATGGGGCCAGTGAAAGTGAGTGACAAGCCTGTCCCAAGTCTTGTTCTGGCCCAGGTGTCCTGCTAGGGGAATATCATGGGTCAAGGTAAGAAGGAAGCCCCTAAATTGCAGAGGTATAACCAACCTCCTGGTAGCACCAGGCTTGGGGTCTCTAGCTTCTGAATAAAGGAGCCCATCATCCCAATACACTTTATGGGTACCTTGAGCATTCCCCGCAGCCTCAGCAGCAGCCTGCTGTCTGAGGGGTTCAAGAGAGGAACAATCTAATTGAGCCTCCTGCCTCAGATCTGCCCTTGAAGGTCCCCCTGTCCCAAGAAACTCAACCTGTCAGGCTCAAGCTCTTCTAGGACAGTTCCTTCTTGGATCTCAGAATCATCCTCCTGGGAGGGCTGATCCTCAACCTGAGGCAGGGGGAAAGGCACTGCCTTAACCATCTTGCTCTTTCTCTTGGGTAGTGTCTGGTCTATTGTTTCAAGATCCCGCACTGGTTCAGGTAAGCACTTTTTGACCTGTGACCTGGTCACAGCAAGGACATGTGCTGATATTCCCAGCATTTCTGCATGGGTCCTATACTCCACCTTAGACCAAACTGAGGTTTCAAGATCATTACCTAACTGACACTCTACTGGAAGGTCTGAACTCACAACAACTCTTTTGAGGCCAGTTACCCCTCCCCAGGAGAAGATAACAACTGCCATACTATGGGAGGTAGTGGCATTGCTAGCGTTGGTCACTAGGTAGGTTTCACCTATTATGATCTGTTCAGGGTCCACAAAGTTAGGTGTCACCATGGTGACACTGGCACATGTGTCCCTGTAGGCCTGAGCCATCTTATTATTAATAAAAGGTGTCTGTCTGTACTTGCTCAGATTACTGGGACTTACAGTAGAGGACATGGCTCTGTCCCCCTCACGGACAAGAACAGCCTGAGGTGGTACTCTTGACTAGGTCAGAGTCCAACTCAGTTCCCAGGGTTAACCCTACAACACCCTTTTGCTGGGAACCACCACTAACAGCTGGACTAGGGGGAACAGTTGCCTTAGGGGCAATGGTGGTTGGTGCTGTGCCCTTCTTGGTGCACTCACTAAACCAGTGAGAGACTCACTTACAGTATCCACACCAGGGCTTCTTTGGACCTTCTTGTTTCTGTTTGTTCTTTTTGAAGCCACCCTCCCCCTGTGCCTTTTGTGGGCCTGGTGAAGACTTCAGGTCTTTTTGTTTCTGCTCATTGCCCTTCTGGTCTGTCTTTTTCTGATCACCCCCTTGGTTCTGTTTTTTCTGCTTCAACCTGGTTCTGACCCATTTGTCGGCCCTCTTTCCCAATTCTTGGGGAGAGGTCAGATCAGAGTCAATCAGGTATTGATGCAATAGCTGGTTTTGACAGTTGCTAAGGATTTGCTCTCTCATGATCAAATTATACAATCCTGTATAGTCCCTAACTTGGCTTCCCAATAACCAGCCTTCCAGAGCCTTAGTGGCACAATCAACAAAATCAGTCCAGTCCTTAGTCTGGGTCTTCTGGGTATCTCTGAACATCAACCTATACTGTTCAGTGGTTAGGCCAAACCCATCAATCAGAGCACTCTTCAGGACAGAGTAGTTGTTAGCATCCCCATCACTGACTGTGAGGAGCTTATCTCTACCTTTTTCAGAAAAGGAGAGCCATAAGATTGCTGCCCACTGACTTTGGGGTACCTGCTGCACTTTGCAGGACCTCTCCAAAGCAGTAATCCACTTGTGGATGTCATCCCCTTCTTGAAGCTCTAAGTAAGTGCCTTCCAGCAAAATGAATCTTAAACACAAAACGGAAACCCATTTCCTCAGCTGTAATAAAACGTTTCTTTTAACAATCAACAGACCTCGCCACCTCCGTAATAACTGTGCCACTGACTGAATAGAAATACAGTTTCCACCATTTACGAGCAAGAGAAAAACACACAAGTAAGTCCTCGGGCTGTATTTGTGTTAAATTGTAGAAAGATAAATGTTCCTCCCAACCGAATTAGAGACAACGTGTGGTCTTTCACTTTTACAGAACAAAATAGGCACCCATCTGGAATTCGAAATAAAAAGCAAATCCATGTGCACAAGCTGCAAGAAGGTAACTTTTTGTACCATCAATAAGATACAGTTTAAGTTTAGTAAACTGAAGGTCCCACAACTGAACTGCTTTCCCTATTATTCACATGCAGTAAAAGCCCTGAAGAAAAACCCGATAAATAAGAAAACGGGTTTGGAAACGCGTCGGCTGTTCCACAAACTCCTTATCCACAAAGGGTCACGAACATAACAGTGCACACTCCAATGGTGTATGCACTTAATAAAGTTGTGCCCATAAACAATATGCCCTTGTGAGACCAGTCCTTGAGCATAGAAAAATAAACTAATGTAGGACTGTTATGAATTAATTACTAGGGTACTAGTACAATTCTCGAAATTTGTCTTGTAAATATTATGTTGTAATTTGGCAAACGTGCAATTGTGTTGTGTAAAAAGAGTGTATATATTTGTATGTAAAAAAACAATTTTTATATGTTCGGCAATGTATAAACCACGGACAAAATGTTCAAATGTGCATAAAGTGATGTAACTTAGCATGATAAAATAATTTATCAATACCCAAGAATTAAAATTTAGGGTATACAATCTGCTTTAAATAAAGAGTAGTAGAATTTAATCGTGACCGGGTTTCTTTGTTTATAAACACTTCCTTATAGGGGGGCACAATCTTGCTTAGGTGTCTATTTTCATAGGACCTATCTTTATCCTTGGGGATATTGCTGCCACCAGTGGGTTCTAACCCACTCTCTATGCTCACGAGCAAGCTTCTCTTTGGCTAGGGCAACCTCAAGTTCCTGCCTCTCAATCCTAAGAGCAGCTTCTTTCATCTTTGCCTCATGTTCCCTTCTCTGAAGGGAAGTCATCCCTCTCTGAGTAAGGCCATGCGAGCTATTTGAAGCATGAGATGTGAGAGAGTCCCTGGAGTGGGATCTCCCTCTTCTCTGCCCCTGGTTTAAGCCCACTTGGGGGTCTGTATGAGGGCTGCCCATACTGACTCCCATGCATGCTTAAGTTAGCCTGGCTAAGTCTTCTGACTCTGATCCTGAGACAAACAGCCAGGTCCCAATCATCTCCCTCTCTTCTCCTTCCTCTTCTTCCTCATCTGGTACTAATGTATCAGTGGTATCCTTCGTGGAGGGCAGGACTTCATCTGAGCTACCTGAAGCACCTGAGTCAGGTGTCTTTTGAGCATCATACTCTTCTAAGAGCTCAACTAGGAATTTGAGGGTAGGGTTTGAATCCTGTTCTAGTCTTCTAGAAGTACACAATTGTCTCCATTCTTGGAAGGCTAAGGCTTCATATCTTGAGGCAGTCCCCAAGGGATCTACCTCTGCAGGCAGAGAACCATTGGGGTTCACTGTCTGAGACATGGTTTCTAGTGAGGTGTGGTGTTGCACCTACCTACACTGTGTTTTCCTACAGAACCTATTTAGGAGTTGTAGTCAGGGTGTGCTAGGCCCAGGCTCTACAACAGCTAAGTTCAGTAGAACTTAAATATACTAAGACTTGTTTTTAAATGTACCTACAGGTACCTGTGTGATCTTTCAAATGATCTCAAGATTACAAGTGGTAAAACAACAGAAAGCTCTAATCTCAACCGCTGCACACCAATGTGAGAAGTTGGCCTGGTATATGATGTTCACTATTCTAGTGAGCACCTTGCACCAGTCCAAACAACCCTTATGGTGATGGTTGTAAGTCAACCTTATAGACCAGCTAACCTAGTGGTAGCGTGGACAGAACAGTCTTAGGCTAAAAGACTCTTGAGGGCGTGTAAAGCCAGCTGTTTTACCATATGCAACCCCTTGAATACCAAATGAAAGGACACCACACAGGATATATATAAAATATATATGTATTTATTCATTAACACACTCCTCTGAACTCTTTATGAGGTCAGAGGCAAAAGCACATAACAAGTTACACTTAGAAATACTTTAAATAGCACAATTTACAGTTAGGCCCTCGGGGCGCGTGAAACCATATACTAAGTAAGTGGTATAAGAACCACGGCTTGGGAGAGGAGAAGGCCTAGGGCATTGCTGGGGCTACACTATCTGACTCTTAGGTTAGGAGGCCCACAGGCGGCACGTGCAGTGTCAGTACACTACCGCGAGAGTCAATGGCAACTTTATAGGTAAGTAATTGAAGATTTAGGACACTTCCGGTCTAACTAGGAATGTACAATTAACAAAACTAAACTAGACACTAGGATAGTCAATACCTACAGGAGCACCAAAGTACTCGCGTTACCTCACCCACGGGCTGCGGGTACATAGGTGTCAAATTGTGTCGGGTTTTCTCGTTGATTCCTATGGAGCCTTGGAAGAAGATGCTGCAGGCGACCAGGAGGAAGATGTCCGGGTGGATCCAAGGGTGGATCTAGGATGAAGAGGACCTGAAAGCAGAGGGGACAGAGTCTAGGTCACTAGCCAGTGACCGGGTGGAACCAGGGAGGAACTAGACGACGTCGAGGAGCAATCAGGTGCAGATGTGAAGCTTGTTGTTGCAGCCACGCGCACCAGGAGGCGTCTAGGACGACCAGGTGCTGGAGAGGAGCTGTCCCACGAAGGTTCTCGCTGATGGAGGGGTCGACTTCAAGATTGGAGCCAACAAGCCTAAGCAAAGGCAACCCACGCAGGATACACAAAGAGCTTCTGGTGCAGACCAGGAGGGTCTGAGGTACTTCACCTTTTCAGGGAAGCAAGTGCCAGTCTGGAGCAACCAGACCAGCGTTGGATTTTAAAAGGAATTGTCGTCAAAGGGCTACTAGCCAACTGGCCAGCAACCGGGACAACACGTCGAGCAGAACACAAGCAGAAGGGCCCCACGCAGATCTAGTGGAGTGTGGAGGGCTGGTCTTCGGTGCAGGTGGAGCTCGGTGGCGGGGTGTCTCAGTCCCCAGTGCACAGGTTCGAGGATGTCTCAGGAGCTGCGTTGCACTGTAGTCCAGGGGAGGAGCCACCTATCTCAGGATACTTCGAAGACTCTTCCAGGACAACAATGTGCGATCATCCGGACCCAACACTAGGCGGCGATCTAATGCAAAAGATATGAATGTTAGCAGCCCTACATGCCAAGAACAGATGCATACTGGTAAGTAGCATATTCATTACAAGTTTCCTGTTTCCACGGATTCCGACGCTTTCCACGGAGCTCAGCTGTGCTGGAGTCGTGCAGTGGGGTCAGAGGAGTCCTGGAGTCGAGGTCTTGTCAAGCTCTGCGCTAGAGTTCAGGCGGGAATTGGGACAAAGCAAGCCGTCGAGTTGCTGGATGGTGCCTGGTTTCCCAGGGTGGTCACTCCTTGGCCACAAGGGAGATTCTTCGGTCTTCAGCTCAGGTGAATGTTGAAGGGTCCAAAGTTTCGTTTCAAAGTTTCATCAGGATTAATCTAAAATCTCCTGGGTCAGATCCTACCTTTATACAACTAAAGGGGGCTGGTTAACTCACTAGGTCCCTCCTATGGGTGGGACCAGGAAGGGGGGTGGTTACACCCCCTTTCCTTTCTCCAGTTTCGCGCCATAGCTGGGGCTGGAGTGCCCCAGCACCGGTTTGAACTCGACTATGCATGGAGCACCTAGTGTGCCCCAGGCAGTGTCTGTTTCTTTTCAGCCCTCCCTGTCCCAATACACAAAATCCTGTCTGGGGTGGTGCTCGCACCTCTC
The DNA here is from genome assembly GCF_964261635.1 of Lissotriton helveticus. Taxonomy (NCBI): domain Eukaryota; kingdom Metazoa; phylum Chordata; class Amphibia; order Caudata; family Salamandridae; genus Lissotriton; species Lissotriton helveticus. Next base: position 420,044,186 of record NC_136070.1, read on the forward strand.
CAGGCAGGAAACTTATTGTCCAGGCCTCCCTCGCTGGAAGGACTCCCAGCAGCAGGAGGTCAGACTTGTGTCTGTGGCAGCAGCATCCATTTTGTGACGCTGGGGCTCTGGTCAACTTTAACCGGGATAGTCAGAACTAACATGTCTTCTCCCTCTAGAAGGGTGGAATGCTACCCCCGTCGCCAGAATTAGCGAGGGGGTAGTATTCCAAAGCGTATGACACCTTACACAACATGTTTAGATAAAGCCAAACCAAAGTTAGCATTTAACTGCGAGGTTCATAATGCACTTAAGAGTATATGGTATGGCAACATCATAGAACAGCTAGAATGACATTGGTCCGAAAGCTGCAGACAGGCTCAGCTCATGCTAGAGCACCATCTCACACATAACCAAGCACTCTGCCTCCAGGATTGTTAAGGCCTGCCATAGGAGTGACTTATGGGTTACTGTGTGTCTATATTTAAGGGTAGATATAGGACTACTACACCTAAGCAAGGGGTGATTACACAACCTTTCCCCAGCTGAGTGATCAGCCAGTTGTGTCAGTTTGAGTGGCCAGCCAGGAGTGGCATAAAGCATGCTGCAGCCCCTGGTAGGCCTTGGTTACACCTATGCCCTGAGTACCTAAGGTACACTTCTACAGGGGCTGATAGGGTGGACTAATTCCCAATTGTGGATGTACCTAGAGTACATGGTGTGAATTTAGAGAGAGTGCATCTGGGCTGTGGGTCTGATTAGCAGGCCCAAAGCCACATCTAAGTCGAAAACCAGTAAAGCAAAAGCAAAAAGTGGGGGTGACCATAGGAATCAGACCCTACTCTCCTACAGAGACTACTAGCCGTAGATTCCTTCACGTTGAATTATCCCCAGGCGTTAGACTGGATCCGTAAACTTTTTGCCACAGCATCCCTGCACGCCGGGGCGGCATCACGCGACTCCGCCCAGGCGTCGTCCGCATACATGATGTCAGCGAGGTCACATAAGTCCCATCCGGGCGCGCCTACGTCAGTTTTTTCCTTTTGATCCAGTCTTTGGTCGGGCGTTTTTGGGGCCCCTTTTTTCTCCTCATGCTTTTTTTTTGTTGGAACAGTGTGCGAATGCCTTCGGGGTGCAAGACTTGCACGTCGTGTGGGCGTCTTATGTCGGCGACGGACCCTCACCTTATTTGTATGTGGTGTTTAGGGGAAGATCATGGCACCACTGACTGTGAGGCGTGCCAACAGTTGTAGCCGAAGTCGTGGCGGGAGCGCCAGATGAAACTACTCTCGGCGCGTCTCTGAAGGTCAGCTTCTTTCCCTCGATCAGCCTCGGCAGACTGTTTCAGAAACGGCCGTTGTCTTCACCCTAGCCCCTCTCCGATGTCGCGAGAGCGTCGATCCCCGGTGGTTAAGTGTTGCAGTTTGTCCCCGGGGGCTGGTGTTCGGCCTGCCGGGGGCGTGGCCTCTCCACGGGTGATGCGGCCCGCGTGTCGTCCTCCTATGCACAGTGTCCCAGTGAAGGGGCGTCGAGAGACCAGATGGTGACATATGCGGCGGCTCTGCAGGCCTCACTGGCGTCTCCTCTTTCTTCCCTTCCTGGGACCTCAGAGGATCCCTTGCCTTGCGCGGGCCCTCTGCGGCGCCGCTGGCAGCTCCGACCCGACTGGTTTGGCTCCAGACTTGGAGGATGTGCTGCAGTTGGGGTGCAGCCCCTCAGGGGTCCCTCCTTCGGACCACGGTGCCTTTTCCTCGCCGCAAACTCCCGCTGGAGTCCCTGTGGTGTTGCGGGAGGTCGCCGAGGCTTGGGTCGCATCCCCGAGCTCCGCTTGGCCCTTTGGACAGGCGGATGCCTTGTCCACTGCTGAGCTGGTGCCGCCGCGGCGCCGGCTCTGGGTTGAGGCTGGGTGGGGACCCCTCATCCCCCTCCTGGCCCCTCTCGACCCTCCACGCAGGCTGCTGTCGAGTCGGAGGTTGAATCTGTCCTGGCGCTGCCGCATGGGTCGCCGGACCACCTCCTTCACACCCTGGGCCAAGGCTGGCAGAGGGCTTCATGTCACTCCCCCGGTCCCTCTCGTTCCTCCACGCAGGCGGCAGCCTCGGCGCAGGTCGTTTCAGTGCCGCCCCTTGGCCTTTTCTGCTCCACTCCGGTCCCCGGCGCATTGTGGCTTGGAGGAGCCCTATCCGGCATCTCCTTCGACGCCGGATGGTGTTGACGTCCTGCCTCAGGCGGCGGACTCTACGGCTCCACACAGGCGTCGAGCCGCGGATTTGTCTTTGGACGCTCCCTCTTCTCCGGAACTTGGGTGCCTACTGGTGTCATCCTCCCCGGAGACAATCTGCCGTGTGGTGTCTTTTTCGCCGGCGTCATCGAAGGGTGGCTCTCCGCCATTTGAGGCCGAGGTGTTCGTCGGAGGAGCGGCAGGTCCCCCATTCTTCGGTTCCTTCTGACTTCTAGGTCTGGCCTTTGCCCGCTTGGCTTCGGGGTCGGCCACCTTAGTTTACATCAGTCGCCCACGGAGGAGCTGCTTTCTCCACCGCACGGCCCTATGTAGGCGGGTGCGGCCTTCGCTCACGCGGTGTCCACGGCTGTGGGCATTCTGCGCATGGGTTGCTCATTTCCCGGCGGACCGTCTCTTGGAGGTTCTCCACCAAGGCTCTGGTGGGAGGGAGCTCTTGCTTCCCTTTGAGGGTTCGCTCCTTTCTTCCCTGACGGGGGCTTGGAGGCGCCCGCCTCAGGGGATCCGGTGCCTCGCCTCAGGGGATCCGGTGCCTCAACACCTTCTGCACTGATACCTTCCGGCGCCGCGTGGCCTGGCGTGTCTTTCCCTCCACCCCTCTGCCTCAAGTCCACTTTTGCGGACTGCTTTTCCTTCCCTGCCACCACTGTTGACTCCTTCGTTCCGGGAGGCCCGCTGGCTGGACTCTTGGGAGCGCAACATGTTTGCCTCGACCAGCGCTGCCCTACGGACCCTTAACACTTTATGTGTGTTGGCTAGGGCCTCCTCTTGTTGTGGGAGTCGGCTGAGTCCTTTGGATCCGCAGCTTCCCAAGAGACAGTTCAGGTGGATTTAAGGCATCATGCGTTGGATGGCCGGGAGCGTGCAGCGTTTATTCTCCGATCTGATCTGGACATCTCTGAGGTGCTGGGCTGGGCCATTGATTCCTCAGTCGCCCTCCGTCGCCATGTTCTGCTTCGGGATGGCGTATTCCCTGAGAATGCCTGGGAGCAGCTGATTGATTTTCTATTTGATGGCAGCCTGTTATTCCATGCCCGGCTGACTCCGCCATCCAAAGGCTCCTGGCTGGGCTCCGTCCTCCTTCTCTGCCTTCTCCTCCTCCTCCTCCTCCTTCTTTCCCTCCTCAGTGACTGCTGACTTGAGCTGGTTCTGGACCTTCGTGTGGGCTGGTTGCCCTTGCTGTGGAGTGTGTTTTATAGCCATTTAAGTCCTCCTTGCTGGTGTTGTTGGCTGCTGATGGACCCTTTGTTGACTGTGTGTTTTTGCTAGAGTTGTCTGCACAGACTTGGCCCTGAGATTAGGCCTTCTGTTTTTCTCCTGGGCTGCTTATGAAGCCTTCAGGGTTTTTTTTTTACCCCGTGGCTCTTTCGTTTTTCCTCTGCTGCTGAAGTTCTTCCAAAGAGGGTTCCCATGTCTTGGGACTTAACGTACCCTATGTGGGGCAGTGGTAGCTGTTATATAGCTCGCGCTCTGCTAGGGAGTTCTGGTCGCCTTCAAGTGCCTGTTCTCATTGGCGTTTATGTATGTTGCTATTGCTTCTTGAGGTCTGGTGCGCGGACCCCTCGTAGCGGTGTGTCCGGGCAGTTCCTCACTTTGCTGCTCCTGTCCTGAGGGTTGGTATGATTGTGTTTCTCCCTTGTCAGGCGTCGCCTGACCGGTCTTCCTGGGGCCCGGGCTGTTCTTTTTGCTTCTGGAGGCTTATTACGGTTGGCGCTGCTCTGGCTGGCCTGTTGCCTTCCATCTGGGGTGGGCTCGCCGCCTTTTCCCTCGTTTCCTTGGGCCCTCTAGGCTTTTCTTCTTCCTTTTCTTGTCCTGGCATTGGATGGAAGCTCTGTTGGCTTGTAGGGGAGTGGGGTGCTTCGGCCTCTCTGGCCTTGCCCTTGGTTCCTCTGTTGTGAGGATACTGGCCTCTTCAGACTTCTTTCTTCTTCCTACATCCCTCTTGGGGTCAGTGGTTTTCTGCTTGTAGGGGTTCCTCTTGTCTGGGATGGACAAGGTAACAGGTTACTTACCTGGTCCGCAGGTCTGGTCCCCTGTGGACCCTCCGTCATGTGGGTTCCTGTGGGGTCCTTTCGCAGACCCTCCTTCCCCGTTGATATTGCTAGGGTATCTATTCTACGTTTAGGAATCTGCCGCTATTAGTCTCTATCAGTTGTACGAGTTACTTACCTTCGGTAAAGATGTATCTGGTAGAGACAATTCTAGCCACAGATTCCTTCACGGCCCGTCTTTCCTCCCCGTTCTGTGAGGACCCTTGGGTTGGTCTTTGGCACTCTCCTCCCGGTGGGGGCTGTGTCTCCTGTGAGTGCATTCTTTCGCTCTTGACGGGCTGTCCCGTCTTGTTGCTGTTTTTTTCTCCTCTTTGGTTCATTGGAGGATGGGTTTACAGTACTCCTGTGTCCCTCTGCTCTGGCTGCTCCAGGTTTGGGGGGTTTGCCTTCTATCTGACCTCCTCTCCCTTCCTCTTGCTGCTAAGGGTCCTGGCCCCTCTGCTAACCTTTGAGTCCGGTTCATCTGGCCATGCCTTGCCCTTGTTCCTTGGGGGGTGGTTGCCCTCTGTGCTGGGGTTGCTTGGAGGTTGTTGTTTCTGTCTGTTTTGGGACTGGCTCACCTTCCATGTTTCTGGATGGGGTTGTAGGCCTGCTACATGTGTCATGACATTTTATGTAGGTTTCTTGTCTCTGGGGCAAGGGAGGGAAGACTGTCTACATACTGGCAGGGTGGCTGCTCAGGGCTCTGCTCTGTTCTTTCTTCTGCCCCTGCCTTTGGATACTGCAGTGTTGCACTGCTCTTTATGGTGTCTTGTCTCCTTTTTTCTACTCTTTCGCACACTGTTCTCATGCTCCCACAGTTTTGTCTGGTGGCTCCGCGTTGTGGCGTGGAAAAGTTCTCCGAAGAATGCTGATGTAGGCGCGCCGGGGTGGCACTTATGTGACCTCGCTGACGTCACGCACGCGGACGACGCCTGGGCGAAGTCGCCTGATGCCGTCCCACCCCCAGCACGCAGGGATGCTGTGGCAAAAAGTTTCCGGGTCCAGTCTCACGCCTGGGGATAATTGTACGTGAAGGAATCTGCAGATAGAATCGTCTCTACCAGATGCATCGTTATCGAAGGTAAGTAACTCGTACTTCAGGCGCTGCAACAAGAGGACTGGATGGTGTCTATCGACTTGCAGGATGCATATTTCCACATCCCAATTCTGAAGTCGCACAGGAAGTATTTCCTTTTCACTAACAGTTTGCGGTACTTCCGTTTCGTCTTACTACCGCACCTCGAGTCTTCACCAAGGTGATGGCAGTGGTGGCTGCCCATCTCAGGAGGTCGGGATTCCAGTTTTCCCCTACCTGGACGACTGGTTGTTGAAGGCCGAGACTCCAGAGATGGTGAGTCACCATTTGCATGTTACAGCCCACCTGTTGTACAAATTGGGTTTTTCGATAAATGTACCCAAGTCTCACCTAGTGCCTTCTCATCGCACCCTGTTGATAGGGGCAGTACTGGATACCACTGTGTGTCGTGCATTCCCTCCTCTGCAAAGTATTCTCGACATTTAGGAAATGATTCCCCTGTTTTACAATGGAGCGGTTGTTCCAGTTCTGAAGTTCCTTTGCCTGCTTGGTCTGTTCGCTTCCTGCATCCTGTTGGTCAACCATGCACGCTGGCGCATGAGGGCGCTCCAGTGGTGTCGCTGCAGGCAGTGGTATCAGCACAACAGAGATCTCGTGGAGTCTGTAAGGATCTCCAGAGAAGCTGCAACGGATCTATCTTGGTGGAGCGTGGAGGGCAATCTGTCTCAAGGAAAGCCCTTCCATCTTCCTCCATCCGTGGCCACAGTGATAACATGCCTCTACCCTAGGGTGGGGTGCTCATCTGGGGGATCTGGAGATCAAAGGTCTTTTGTCTCCAGAGGAATTCACATCAACCTTTTGGAATTACTGGCGATACGTTTGGCGTTCAAGGCCTTTCTCCCTTCCATCCACGGTCAGTCGGTTGAAGTCCTGACGGACAACACAGCCGCAATGTGGTATGTCAACAAGCAGGGAGGAGTAGGGTTGAACAGTCTCTGCAGAGAGGCGTTGGGGCTCTGGTTCTTGGCTCAGGACCATCATATTTGCTTGATGGCAAACCATCTGGCTGGGGTGCTGAACATGCGTGCGGACAGTCTCAGTCGGCAGTTCTCCACCGACCATGAGTGCAGGCTTCGTCTGGAGGTAGTTCGACACATCTTCCAGACATGGGGAACTCCTTGTGTGGACCTGTTTGCCACTGTCGAACGCGCACTGTCCGTCATTTTGAAGTCTCCAGTTTCCGCGGCAGGGAGCGTTGGGGGACGCGTTTCAGTTGAGTTGGAGCTTGCAACTCCTTTACACGTTTCCTCCCATACCCTTGATTCCTCGAGTTCTGAGTAAGATCCGCCAAGACTGGGCCCAAGTTATATTGATCGCCCCAGATTGGCCAAGAAAGGTGTGGTACACAGATCTACTTCACCTCTCAACGCATCCATTTAAAGGCAGGGCACTTATGTGGCTGGAGTCCTTTCTTGGCAACAGATTTTTTCAAGGTCTTCTTAGGAGACAGCTGCTCCTCACCAATACCATTACAGTGTGGGGTGCCACAGGGCTCCTCCCTTAGCCCCACACTGTTTAATGTGTATATGGCGCCCTTGGCAGAAGTGGTAGCTCCCTTTGGAGTCCAACTAGTAAGCTACGCTGACGACACCCAGCTAGTTGTTTCTCTCAATCAGGTGGAGTCTCTCCCTTCCAATCTCTGTTGTTGCCTGGAGGCGGTAGCAAATTGGATGGACTTGTCCCACCTTAAATTGAATGGAGGAAAAACGGAGCTGATGCTCCTAGGGAAAAAGGCCACCTTTAACAACTCGATACATTGGCCCTCCTGTATGGGTCTTGGACCCACCCCAAAGACCGAGATAAAGAGTCTCGGATTTTGGCTGGATGCAGAGTTGTCATTTAAGACCCAGGCAAGGAAGATAGTAGCCACCTGCTTCGGACTGCTGAAAACAATTCGAAAAATCCTTCCTCAGCTACCCGAAACAGCTAAGAAAATCATAGTCCAATCCCTTGTTTTATCCAGGTTGGACTATGGAAACGCGCTCTACCTTGGAGCTCCCGTTTCGGTTATCCGGCAACTTCAGGTTGCCCAGAACTCCGCAGCACGACTACTCACGAGCACCAGCCATCGCTCTTCAGCCAGACCTGCGCTCTGTACCTTGCATTGGCTCCCCATAAAGGAGCGAATCCACTTTAAGACACTCTGCACGGTCCATAAAACACTCTACGGAAGAGGCCCCCCCATTCTAGATGACATGATTAGGCCATACAAACCCACCAGGAACCTTCGATCAAACCAACAAAACCTTCTGACAACTCCTAGGATTAGCAGGGCCCGCACAGGGGGCCGCTTGTTTTCGTACAACGCGGCTGGGCTGTGGAATGCTCTTCCTCCACCTCTTCGTCAAGAGCCCAACCTACTTGTCTTTCGAAAAAAGTTAAAGACGTTTCTGTTCCCAAAAGCTAGATAAAATAGACCTTCATCTTTTAATTCATCTTTTTCTGGTTAGTCCTAAGCGCTGGGATGCTCCCGAGTGGCCACGCGCTATAGAAGAGCCTTTTAATAATAATAATAATAATAATAATAATAATAATAAACGCATCCTCCGCTCAGTCTCGCTCTCAGGGCAGACCTCCTCTCTCAGATGGAGGGGCAGGTTCTTCACCCCCACCTCCAGAGCCTTTACCTTCACGCCTGGAGATTAAACGGGGCAAACTGAATTTTTTTTCTCTCCCGCCTGACGTGGTGGATGTTATTTTATCGGCGAGGCGACACTCCACCAAATCTATCTACTCCTACAGGTGGCTAAAATTTGTTAGATGGTGTGGAGCGAAATCTGTTGATCCTCTGAAAGCGCATCTTTCTGATGTTCTTTATTTTTCACTTTAGTTGGCTCAGCAGGGTTGTGCTGTGGCCACTGTTACAGGATATTTGTCGGCTTTGTCTCCTATAGTCTTAAGGTTTATCAAGGGGTTTGCTAACATGTTTCCGCCCACTCCTTTTATTATGCCCCAGTGGGATTTAAATCTGGTGTTAACTTTTTTAATGGGTTCCACTTTGATCCTTTGCATAGTTGTCCCCTGAGACTACTGACATTTAAAATAGTCTGTTCGAGGCATATGAGCTGCAGATTACACACTGTGCATAGATGACCACCTAGTGTTGGGCCCGGATGTTTGCAGTTTGTTTTTGCTGTAGAAAAGTCTTTGGAAGTCACAGGACAGAAGACTTCTCCTTTGGATCATACTGCGCATGGGCATCGGCTCGCCTAGATCTGATAGACTACTAGCCACAGATTCCTTCACGTAGAATTATCCCCAGGCATGAGACTGGATCCGGAAACTTTGTCACAGCATCCCTGCGCGCCGGTGGCAGGGCGAAATCACGCAACTCCGCCCAGGCGTCGTCCGCGCACGTGACGTCAGCGAGGTCACATAAGCCCCACCCCGGCGCGCCTACATCAGTTTTTTCCTTTCCCGTGCGCAACGCGTATCCGGTCTTGCTGCGGGCCTGTTTTGGGCCCCCTTTTTTCTTCACCAATTGTCTTCTGGTGAAACAGTCTGCGAATGCCTTTGGGCTTTAAAACTTGCACGTGGTGTGGGCGTCTTATGTCGGCGACGGACCCTCATCTTATTTGTATGTGGTGTTTGGGGGAGGATCACTGCACCACCGATTGTGAGGCGTGTCAACAGTTGAAGCCAAAGTCGCGGCGGTAGCGCCGCATGAAACTTCTATCGGCGCATCTCTCCAGGTCGACCTCCTCCCTCGATCAGCTTCGGCAGACTGCTTCAGATACGGCCGTGGTCGTCACCCCGCCCTTCTCCGATGTCGCCAGAGCCTCGCTCCCCAGTGGGTAGGTGTCAGTTTGTCCCCGGGGCAGATGTTCGGCCTTCCGGGGGCGTAGACTCACCGTGGGTGATGCGGCCCCACGTGTCGAGACCTATCCACCGTTTCCCAGTAAGGGGGTGTCGAGAGTCCAGATGGAGACATACGTGCTGGCTTTGCAGGCCTCGCTTGCGTCTCCTTTCCTTCGTGGGGTGTCGGTGGATCCCTTGCCTCGCGCTGGGCCCTCTGCGGCGCCAACTGGTTCGGATCCAGGCGTGGAGGATGTGGTGCGGTTGGGGTGCGGCCCCTCTTGGGTCCCTCCTTCGCGCCACGGCACCTCTGCCTCACCGCAACCTCCCGCGGGAGTCCCTGTGGTGCCGTTGGAGGTCGTCGGGGCTTGGGTCCCAAACCCGAGCACTGCTCGGCCCTCTGGGCAGGCGAAGGCCTCGTCCAAGGTTGACCTGACCCGTCCAGGCGCCGGTGTCTGCTTCGGGCAGCGCTACAAGGGTCGGTGACCTCTTCTCGACCCGCTCTGTGCTGAGGTGGGGTGGGGACTCGTCGTCCCCCTCTGGGCCTTTATCACTCCTACCCGCAGGCGGCTGCCTTGTCGGAGGGCAAGAGGGAGGTTGAGTCGTCTCTGGCGCCCACCACATGGGTCGCCGGACTGCCTCCGCAACATTCTGGGCCGAGCCTATCGGAGAACTTGGGGTCACTTCCCTGGTCCCTCTTGTCCCTCCACGCAGGCGGCTTCCTCGGCGGAGGTCGAGTTGGCGCCGTTTCGGCACCGCCCTTTGGCCACTTCGGCTCCGGTCCCTGGTGCGGTGTGACTTGGAGGAGCCCTGTCCTGTCTCCTCTTCGGCGCCGGATGGTGCTGGCGCCCTACCTCAGGGTGCGGACTCCACGGCTCCACACAGAGGTCGTGCAGCGGATTCATCTGTGGGTGCTCCCTCTTCTCCGGAAGGTGGCTGCATTTTGGTGTCCTTTTCCCCGGAGACTGGCCGCCGTGTGGTGGTGTTTTTCACCGGCGTCGAAGGGTGGCTCCCCACCTTTTCTGAGGCTGAGGTGCTCGTCGGAGGAACTGCAGGTACCCCATTCTTTGGTGCCTTCTGGCATTCAGGACTGTTCCTTGCCCGCCACTCTTGGCTTTTGGGGCGGCCGTCTTAGTCTACAACCGTCACCCACGGAGTAGCTGATTTCTTCTCCGCAGGGCCCTACGGAGGCAGGTGCGGCCTTCGCTCACGCGATGTCCACAGCTGTGGACATTCTGTGTATGGGTGACCCGATTGCTCATTTCCCGGCGGACCATCTCTTGGCGGTTCTCCACCAGTGCTCTGGTGGGAGGGAGATCTTACTCCCTTTTGAGGGTTCGCTCCTCTCTTCCCTGGAAGGAGCTTGGAGGCATCCCGCCTCGGGAGATCCGGTGCCTCAACACCTTCTGCACTGTCACCTTCCGGCGCCACGTGACCCAGCGTGCCTTTCCCTCCACCACTCTGCCGCCAGTGCACTCGTGAGGACCGCTTTTCCCTTCCTGCCGCCACTGTTGACTACGCCGTCCCGGGAGGCCCGCTGGCTCGACTCTTGGGGGCGCAACATGTTCGACTTAACCACTGCCGCCCTGAGGGCCCTTAACACCTTGTGTGTATTGGCAAGGGCCTCCTCTTGTTTGTGGGACTCAGCTGAGTCTCTGGGAACCTCTCCTTCCCAGGAGACTGTTCAGGTGGACTTACGGCATCATGCTTTGGATGTCCGGGAGCTGGCGCTGTTTCTTCTCCGCTCCACCCTGGACATCTTGGAGGTGTCGGGCCTAGCCATGGCTTCCTCAGTCGCCCTCCATCGCCATGCTTGGCTTCGGGACAGCGAGGTTCCCTGAGAATATCCCGGAGCGGCTCATTGATCTGTTTGAATGCAGCTTGTTGTTCCATGTCCTGGCTGATTCTGCCATCCGGAGGTTCCTGGCGGGGCTCCGTCGTCGTCCTCCTCCTCCTCATCCTCCTCCCCCTCCTCAGTGACTGCTGAGTTGAGCTGGGTTTGGGCTTTTTGTGTGCCCTGGCTGTAGTTAGTGTTTGCTGGCCATTGAGTCCTTCTTACTGGGACGTTGGCATTGTTGGCTGCTGGACGGCCCTTGTTGCCTGTCTTGTGTGTGTGTGTGTGTGTGTGTGTGTGTGTGTGTGTGTGTGTGTGTGTGTGTGTGTGTTTTTTGCTGGAATAGTACACCGATTAGGCCCTGAGATTAGGCCTTCTGTTTTTCTTTGGGCTGATGTCAAGCCTTCCGCGGGGCTGTGTTTTCCCGTGACGCTTTGCTTTCTCCTCTGCTGCGTAAGTTCTTCCAAAGAGGGTTCCCGTGTTTTGGGACTTACCGTACCCTATGTGGGGTAGTGGTAGCTATTTTATAACTATTCTCTGCTGGGGAGTGCTGGTTGCCTTTGGGTGCCTGTTCTCTTTGGTGTTTCCGTATGTTGCTATTGCTTCTTGTGGTTGTGTGCGCGGCCCTTGTAGTAGTAGGGCCGGCCATTTCCTCTTCTTCCTGCTCTTGTGCTGAGAGCTGGGAAGCTTCATTGTCTTCATGCTTCTGGTGGCTTATGGTTATAGCTACCGTTCTGGCCGGCCTATTGCTTACTCTCTGGGTGGGCTCGCCTCTTTTCTTTGTTTTGTTGGACCCTCTGGGCTGCTTCTTCTTGTTTCTCTGCCTGTCCTGGCGTTGGGTGTTGAGTGTGTAGGCTTCCACTCTTCCTTGTTTCTCCTACATCCCTTCTGGGGCTGCTGGCGTTTGACTTGTGAGGGTCCCCTTGCCTGGTAGGGTTTAGGTTACCTCCCTGGTCCACAGGTCTTGTCCTCTGTGGGCCTTCTGTTCTGTCCAGTCTGGTAGGTTCTGTGAGAAGTTGGCCTGATATATGATGCTCACTAGTTCTAGTGATCACCTTGTATCGGTCCAAACAACCCTTATGGTGATTGGTTGTAAGTCAACCTTATAGACCAGCTATCCTAATGGTAGCATGGACAAAGCAGTCTTAGGCTAAACTCTTTTGGCATGTGAAGCCAGCTGTTTTACCACAATATAACCCCTTGAATACCAGATGAAAGGACACCACACAGGTTGTTATGAAAATAAACAGTATATTTCTTAATAACAACACCTCTGAACTCTTTATGAGGTCAGAGAGCTAAGCACATGACAATCTCTTACGAAAAATACTACAAAATTACAATGGTGCCCTAGGGGCACGACAAACCATATACTAAGTAAGTGGAATGTGAGAGTCCATAAAAGGAATGGAGCTGTCCAGAGGCTGTAGTATCGATGGGACCACGCTACACTAACTTCAGGTAAGTAATAGGAGGCCCACGGAACGCGTGTGCAGAGTGTGAACTCACACGCGAGATGCGTAACAACGTCTATGGACAGTACAGTTCAAGTTAAAGGTGAGTACGGACAATCCTGACTAGATAGGACAACAACGACTGTGGTACTGGACACTAGGACAGTTAAACTACCCTTGAGCACCGAAATGCTCTCGTTACCTCACCCACGGACTGTGGGTGCACAGGTGTCAAAGTGCATCGGGTTCTCGCGTTGAAGTCTATGGAGCCTGAAAGAAAAGATGCTGCAGGCGACCAGGAGGAAGATGTCCGGTGCAATCCAAGAGTGGATTGGTGAAGGAGACCTGAAAGCAGAGGGGACAATGTTCACAGTCACTAGCCAGTGACTGGAGTGGAACCAGGAAGGAACCAGATGTCGACGTCGCGATCAGGTGAAGAGTGGACGCTTGACTCTGCAGCCACGTGGACCAGGAGGTGTCTTCGACGACCAGGATGGAGGCACGAGCTGTCCCACGCAGGCTCTCGCTGTCGGCGGTGTTGGATCCGGAATCGGCGTCAACAGGCCAATGCAACCCACGCGGTGAGTGAAGAAAGCGTCTGGTGCGGACTAGGAGAGTCCGGGGTGCCCCTCTTTTGGAAGGGAGCAAGGGCCAGTCTGGAGCAACCAGACCAGCAGCAAAGATTCAACGGTTCGTCTAGGAGGCCACTAGCCAGCCGGCAAGTGACCAGACAACGCGTCGAGCAGCAACCAAGCAGAAGGGCCCCACGCAGATCTCGTGGAGGCTGGAGGGCTGATCTTCGGTGCAGGGGCTGCTCGGAGTTAGGGCTTCTCAGTCCCCAAAGCACTTGGTCGAGTTTACCTCGGGAGTCGTGCTGGAAGCGAAGTGCAGGTTCGTTCAAGATGGCCGGTCCCACGTGTCTCGTCGCACCCACGGGTCTCAGCTTTGCTGCAGATGTGAGTTGAGGTCGGAGAGGTCTGGGAATCCGGGTCTCGTCGGGCTCTGAAGTCTGGATCCTCGAGGGAAGACGACGAGGTGAAGCCGCTGGACGCTTGATGGTGCCTGCAGTTGCAGGGTGGACACTCCTTGTCCACAAGGGAGATTCTTCAGTCTTCTGTGGAGCAGAACGTCGAAGGCCAGAGTTTCTTCTTGTTGAATAGTTCAGGATAATCTAATTTGGAATGGGACCAGCTCCTACCTTTATTCTCCTAAAGGGGGCTGCACTACTGACTAGGTCCCTCCCTTGGGTGGGACCAGGAAGGGGGGTGGCTACACCCCCTATCCTTTGTCCGGTTTCCCGCCAGAGCTGGGGCAGGGATGCCCCAGCAACTGGTTTGAACCGGTGTATGCACAGGGCACCTTGTGTGCCCCAGGCATGTCTCATTCCTTTCAGGCCTATCCTCCCCAATACACAAAGTCCTGTCTGGGGTGGTGCCAGCACCTCCCAAGGCAGGAAACCCTTTGTCCAAGCCATCCTCGCTGGAAGGACTCCCAGCAGCAGGAGGTCAGACTTGTGTCTGTGGTGGCAGCATCCATTTTGTGATGCTGAGGCTCGAGTTAACTTTAACCGGGGTTCACAGTTACATACATGTTGTATCCCTCTAGAAGGGTGGAATGCTACCCCCGTCGCCAGAATTGGCGAGGGGGTAGTATTCCAAATCGTATGACACCTTACTCGACATGTTTTGATAATGTTATACCAGAGTTAGCATTTAACCGCGAGGTTGATAATGCACTTAAGAGTATATGGTATAGCGTTATCTTGGAACAGCTATTAGGACTTGGTTCAGCAAGCTGCAAACGGGCTCAGCTCATGCCAGAGCACCATCTCACATAATTCTAAGCACTCTGCCTTCAGGATTGTTAAGGCCTGCCATAGGAGTGACTGATAGGAGGATATGTGTCCATTTTGGGGTTAGATATAGGTATACTATATCTACAGCAAAGGGTGATTACACCACCTTGCCCCAGCTGTCGTGCAGCCAGTTGTGTCAGTTTTAGATGGCCAGCCAGGGGTGGCATAATACATGCTTCAGCCCCTGGTAGGCCCTGGGTACACCTATGCCCTGGATACCTAAGGTATACTATACAGGGACTGATAAGGTGGCCCAGTACCAATTGGTAAATGCACCGAAGGCACATGGTTGTCAATTTAGAGAGAGAACAGCTAGGCTGTGGGTCTGATTAGCAGGCCCACAACCAGGGAAAGTCGTAAACCAGTGAAGCAAAAAGCTAAAATCTGGGGTGACCATAGGATTGCAGACCCCACTCTCCTACAGTTTCCTTTCACAGACCCTCCTTCCCCGTGGGTATTGCTAGGCTATCTATACTACGTGAATGATTCTGCGGCTAGTAGTCTCTATCAGATTTACGAGTTACTTACCTTCAGTAACGATGCATCTGGAAGAGCCGATTCTAGCCGCAGATTCCTAAACGGCCCGCCCTTCCTCCCCGTTCTGCGAGGACCCCTAAGCTGATCTTTGGTACTTGCCTCCCTGTGGGGGGGCCATGTCTTCTGTGAGTACCTTCTTTTGCTCTTGAGTGTGGCTCCGTCTGGTTGCTGTTCTTCCCTCCTCTTGGTTCTGGGAAGGTAAGGTTCTGGTGCTCCTATGTTCAGCTGTTCTGGCTGCTTCTGGTCAGGGAGGTTTGCCTCCAATATCTCTCTTCCTCTTGATGCTAGGGGCCTGGCCCCTCTACCTCCTCTGGGTTGGGGGCCTCTGGTCATGCCTTACCCTTGATTCTTGGGGGTTGGATGCCCTCTAGGCTGGGGTGGCTGGAGGTTGGTTGTTCCTACATGTTGGGACTGTCTCCCCTTCCTTGTTTCGGGGTGCGATTGTCGGCCTGCTACATGTCATGACTTTACGCATGTTCCCTGACGTGGGGGTTGCTGTCTATGTATTGGCGGGGTGGCTGCCCAGGGCTCTGTTCTGTTCTTCCTCTCTCTCTGCCCTTGGACATTGATGTGTTGCACTGTTCTTTATGGTGTGTATTTTGTATACTCTTTCGCACACTTTTCCCATGCTCCCACAGTTTTTTGTTTGTTTGGTGACTCCGCGTTGTGGTGCGGGAAAGTTCTCTGAAGAAAACTGATGTAGGCGTGCCGGGTGGGGCTTATGTGACCTTGTTGACTTCAAGTGCGTGGACGACGCCTGGGCGGAGTCGCGGGATGTTGCCCGGCCCCCGGGGCGCAGGGATGCTGTGGCAAAAAGTTTCCGGATCCAGTCTAACCCCTGGGGATAATTCTACGTGAAGGAATCTGCGGTTAGAATCGTTTCTACCAGATACATAGTTACCAAAGGTAAGTAACTCGTACTTCAGCTGCCTTACATTGTAGCATTCTAGTTTCTCCTCTTCCCAATCAAAATCAACAGATGCTATGGATACTGCTTTCTCCATGATGGTCAAACTTGGCAAAAATAGAAAATCCCAGGAAACAGAAATCTACCAAAAAATGTGTGGTCGCGTTTTGGTCTGCACTCCCTAGTAGTGTTCACCAATCACTGTATATGAGTCACAAATGCAAGTCCAGAATCCTCACCGCTGACCACCAATGTTAGATTTGGGGGTCTGTAGTTGACATAGGTAGGAACCTGTGACAAAAAGGGACCCTTGCATCTAGTCAGGGTAAGGGGGTACACTCCTAAAATAACCCCTGCTCACCCCCTTGGTAGCTTGGCACGAGCAGACATGCTTATCTCGGAGGCAGTGTGCAAAGCATTTGTGAACACATACAGTAATCAAGTGACAACACTACAGATGGACACCACACAAGTTGTATTTTAAAAATAAGTATTCTTTTATATAGATTTAACACAAGACCACAAACAAAAATCCACAATACTGTATTTTAAAAATAAGTATTCTTTTATATAGATTTAACACAAGACCACAAACAAAAATCCACAATACTGTACTTAAAATGGTAGAATTAGCTTAGTTCTCTTTAGATCTTAAAATGGACACTTTGAGTCAATGTACCTTAAGATGCATAACGCTTCTACAATGAAAGGGTTGCAGAGATGGTGATGCGGTAGTTCCTTACACACCAAGACGGTGATGCGTCGAAGATCCGGTGCAAAGAAACAACGGTGGCGTCTTCTTGATGCGACACGCGCCACCAACGTTGCGAGATGTCTTGATGCGACAGCTGCAGCGGCGGCACCCTTGTTTAGTGATGCACCAACAGCAGCTGCAGCATGCTTCTCCGTGGATGCGAGGTGCTTCTTCGATGCGACGGCTACAGCGGCGACACCCTTGTTCAGTAATGCGACGACTGCGGCGGCGACACACTTCAATGTTGTGAGACGTTTCTTGTGATGCGGTGCAATACGACAGCTACAGCAGCGACACCCTTGTTCAGTGATGCGACGGTGTCGCGCATCTTCTTCGTGAGTCGCGCTTCCAGCTCCTTGCGACATGCAGTCCCTCAGAAGGCCCAAAACAGGTGCAGGCACTTCCAAAGAACTCTTCGGGAGCTGGTGGTTGAAGTCTGTTGTTCCTGAGACTTCAGCAGTAGGCAAGCTCTTAATCCCTTGGTGATCCTTCACAAGTTGAATAAAGCACACACAAAGTTCCTTTCTTTGGCAGTCAGGCAACCACTGCAGACAAATCCCCCAAGCAGCACTTCAGCTTGGGGATATTCTCTCATCAGTCTTTCTGGTTCCGCTCCTCAGCAAAGGTTTCTTCTTGTTTCCCAAAGTGATCTAAAGTTCTTGGGTTTGGGTCCCCTCTTTTATACACAGTTTCTCTTTGTACTCTGAAGGCAGAGAGGCCTTTGCCTAGTTCAACCCAGTTCTGGTCAGTCCTGGAGCACTCTGTTTACATGACTCCTTCTTTCCTTTCACAATGTAGGGCAGGGACATCAGACACACCACAGGAGGTGGAGCCAGCATTGTGGAGGGAATGCACAGCCCCATTCAGGTCCCAGGTGCAACTCCTCCCTCCCATCTAGATGCAGATCTCTCTATTCAGCACTGTGCTGACTCGCCCTGTCTCCTGGAATCCCCTAGCCCTTGTCACTCAAACTGCAGACAAGGAATACACAACCTAGCAGAAGCAGGCTTGTATAGTTAGGCAAGAAAATACATACTTTCTAAAAGTGGTATTTTCAAACACAGAATGTTAAAACCAACTTCAGTAAAAGATGTATTTTATCATTCTGAGTTCAGGCATACTAAACTCGAATTTCTACCTAGTTCCCGGAGTCAGTTAGGATTATAAAATGTAATAATCTAACTGCCTATTCTGGCCTATGGGGAATAGGTAGCCTTGCAATAATGAAAAACTAAAATGGCTGTAATTCACTATTAGGACATGCCACACACACCAGGGCATGTCCTACCTTATACGTACAATGCACCCTGCCGTTCGGCCTACCATAGGGATGTCTGATATGAAGAAAAGGGAAGGTTTAGGGACTGGCAAGTGGGTGCACTTGCCCAGTCATCATGGCAGTACCAGACTGCACACAGGCTCTGCAATGGCAAGCCTTAGACACTTTTACAGGCTGCTTCTGTGGGTGGCACAACCAGTGTTGCAAGCCCACCAGCAGCATTTGGATTACTGGCCCTGGGCACTCCTGGTGCACTTTACTAGGGTCTGACAGGTAAACCAAACCAGCCATCATGGCATTACTAATCCATACATCAATTTTACAATAGGGAGCACTTGCACTGTGGCACTGGACAGCAGTGGCACAGTGCCCAAAGCCTCTAACACCAGCAAAAACACATGAGGAAACAGCAAAAATGGAAGGGAGACCCACGCCAAGGTGCCAGGTCTAACATCCCAGATCACATTTAAATCGTAAAAGGGGAGCAGCTTTGGGATTCTTAGGAAATATCCCCATATCTGACATTTGTAAAGCAGCTACATGGTCTACCCCACACACATTTACTAAACACTACTGTGTGGATGTTTAAAGAACGCCAACAAACCAGTTTAGGTCAGACAGTGCTATGTACCCTTTTTCAAACTACTGCAACTCCCACACACTAGCCATCGCTTCTAAAGAGGGACTGCTTTACAGCATGTGTATCTACAGCCACATATGCCATCGAAAGGATTGTTACTTACCCTGTAAGTATCTGTTCATGGCATGCATGTAGGAAAGTGCTCCTTTTTGTATGGTTACCCCCCACTTTTTGCCTGATGTTAATGCTCTTGACTAAGTGTACCCTTGGTTCCTGCCAACCAGGCACCCAGGGCCTGTGTTCTTTCCTTAAATCTGTACTGTTGCACACCCAAATTGGCAGCTCTGGCCACATATAAGTGCCTTTTAAAAGGTACCATGGGTACCAAGCGCAATGTAACCAGGGAAGGCCTCTAAGGACTGCAGCAAATATTGTACCACCCTTGCAGTCCCTGTACCCTGACACACACACACACTGCCATTGCAAGCTGCGTGTTTTGGTGCAGAACAATGTGAAGAGTCGACATGGCATACATCCCAGTGTGCTATGTCTAACCCACTGCCTGTGACATAGGTCAGCAACTCCTCTATCTGGGTGCACTATTCCACTGGTGAGAGTACAGGTGCGAGCCCTGTACCCCTACAGTGTTGAAGTCCATTCTTAGACACTGTAATTGCAGTAAAGCCATCAAGTGTATATGGTCTGGGGCTTTGTCATTATGAAATCCACAGCACCATAAGGGCTTTACTTAAAACTGGTATGTTTGATATGACACTTCTCAGCACATTACACCTACACTGATGCCAGTGTGGGATTTAATTAAATATGCACTGACTCTAGGTCTCTTGGCGCTGACTGCTCACCAGCTGCCACCCCAGATATGTTTCTGGACCCCTATTTCGAGAGCATCCCACTCTCATGTTCCTGAAACAAAGCACATCCTGGGCAGAGGTGCCAAGCCTCCTGCCGCAGGATGGGTAGGGTCCATGAAGGGGAATCTTCAAAGGCTTTATACCTTTGTGAGCTGCCCCAGCGATTTGCTGCTCCCAGCAACTGTCCCGTTGGTTCTGATCCTACTTTGGGCAGGAGAATCGGCTGGAAAACCAATATAGTAGGAGAGGTGTGCCCACCTTTGCCAACCCCACCACTCAGGTGGGGGAGGCGAGGTAAAGCACTACTCTCAGTCCCCGCGACTTGAAGATTGGGGGACCCAGCCAACCAGAGTGAGGCTTGTACCCCCTCCCACTGGAGGTTGGCATATAGGGGGTGTATCCAACCCAAGGAATGGATCTATTGATTCCAACCTGTACCTACCTAAAATGCCCCTAAATCTAGTATCTGAAAGAGAATTCCCCCAATAAGTGGTGGCATACAAATCACCTAAATCAACCAACGAATCCTCTGATCATGATGCATCAAACATGGGTAAATAACGCTGTGGGCCCTCCGTAGATTAGGCCACACAGTTGAAGAGTTATGCATTCAGATAAAAAGAACCACAGGTCGCATGCAAGCGGGTCAAGCTGCTGCCTCTCACCTGCTCAAGCCATTGAGATGACTGGACCTAGAGCTCTACACTTCATAGGCTTTCATTTCCCAGATTTACAACTGCATGTAGTGTTATGGTATACTCTAGAGCTCTGCCTCTAATGTCATGAAAAATTAGGTTATTTTTTCCTAAAAAAATGTCAGTAATTCCTATCTCAGAAGGCTTTTAACTGGTGCTCTTTTGAGCGAGCAGCAGTGCTTCATTTTGCAGTCAACCTTTTTCCTTTTCTTTATAGTCTGATTTTACCTCTTCCCTTTCTTTTGCTTTCAAAATTCTCATCCGTTTTGGCTTGGTTGCACATGTTCATCTGTTCAGCTGGTCTTGTACTTTTTCTTCTTTTACAATAAAATAATTCCTGCAAGTTTGGTTTGTCTCTTTTGCTTTTCACAGTTTCTGAATCTCATGCCAATTTCAGTTTATATTTATCTGTGATTTTCCTCTTTTGTTGGTGCAAATCAAAGAAATACACAACTCGATTTTTTTAATTTTAATTATCTTAAATTATGCAAGTCATTTATGTTGCTTGTTAGTTTTCTCACACTGAAATTTAAAACTAGCTTAAGGGTAAATTCATCCAAAAGCACCTTCTTTCAGACCAGTGGTTTAAAAGAATGGAACATATCTTCACGGACTTTGTCTGGTCATACACACAGCCCCGTCGTGCCTATAAACTACTGACACTTCCCAAAGAAAGAGGAGGATTAAGCCTTCCAAATCTTAGGGTATATTATTGGGCAACAGTCTTGTTATATAACCATGAACTTTTTCTTCTTGATGGAACAGGGGCTCCTGGGGATAAAGACGCCCCTTCAATTAATCAAATAATATTAGGTGATAGAAGCACCGGCTATCTTTGGAGATATCTCTTCGATAGTTACCATAAAAAAGTAAGACTAAAAACACTCATAGCAACATTTAAGGTTTGGAAATCTGTGAGGAAAATTATAGGTTTGGGACGGTTATCTTTCTATACACCCATACAAAATAATCCCTCCCTACCAGACATATTTAAAGATTCTTATATTGATAGATGGATCACAGCCGGAATTACTCATATAGGTTGTTTTTTTTCCTCAGAGGGGCTATATTCTTTTGAATTTTTGAAAGACCAGTATCATTTGGAATGGAGAGATTTCTTTAAATATCTCCAAATAAGAGATTTTCTATCACGACGTGCAAGGGGAGAGGACACTATGATTAAAAACACCTTAGCCGAAATTCTCAGCCACTCTCAGGAAAAAATACGGATTGGGGGTTATATCAGCTATTACTGATGCATTTATCGGATGACAGGCAGAAGATCATTTAGAAATGGCAAAAGAAATTTACAATCTCTACAGAAGAATTTGAGTATATATATGGGCTATCACAAACTACACTTATGTCAACGAAACTACAAACACAATTTTATAAAATATGTTTTTTTATGTACTACACTCCAGACAGAATCGCCAAATGGGGTAGTGGGGGAGGCACATGCTGCTTCCGATGTAACCTACAAGACGCGGACTGTATACACATTTTTTCATCCTGTCCCTCTTTAATTCCTCTCAAATCAAAAATCGAACATTTCCTTTCATTGATCCTCAAAATCGTGGTCACAGTATTTGATCAAACAGTTGTCCTGGGCCTAACAAACTGCACTCATTAGAATTTCGGTCATGAATCGATTTTTATCTCGATGGCCGTATTAAGAATTTGTATAGCATCAGCTTGGTTAGATCCTATTCCCCCTCATACCAACAGTGGTTATCTGAAAGAAACAGGTTAGTATTAGATTCCTTACCTTAGAATATCCCCAGGCGTCAGTCTGGATCCGGAAACTTTTGCGTAGCAGTACCCCTGCGCGTCGGTAGGCGTCGTCTGCAGGCGTCCCCTGCGGCTCCGCGTCGTCGGCGTCGTGCGCCGTGATGACGTCGCTGGAGTATATAGACGCCGCCTCCGCGCGCTGACGTCAGTTCTTCTTTTTTCCGCGCCAGTTAGCGCAGATCCGAAGAGCAGTACTCCGGTCTTTTGACCAAGTGTTTGTAAAACTTAATCTTTCTACGGTGCCGGTAGGATGCCTGGGTTTAAGAGCTGCGACGAGTGCGACCGCATGATGTCGGTCACCGACCACCATCGACTCTGCCTCCGGTGTCTGGGCGCGGACCACGACGTGGAGTCCTGCGTCGACTGTCGGGCCTTGACTGGAAAAGCTAGGCGGGAGCGGTCCCGCAAGCTTCTCGAGCTCCGGGTGTCGGCCCCGCGTCGAGAGCGGTCCCGGTCTGGTCGGAGGTCGAGGGAGCGGTCGAGGGAACGATCGCGGAGCCGCCATGGGCGCTCCGGGAGTCGCCACCATTCCTCCGGCTCGTCAGGTAAGCACAAGAAGTCGGGGCGTCGCCATCGCACCCCCGACTCCCCCCGACGCCCGCGTAATGCGGCCGGGGGCTCGGGTGACCCCACCCCCGCGGCCCCGCGTGGGTCGCCGACGCCGTCTACCCCATACCCGTCGGTCCCTGGGGAAGGCGCGTCGCGTGAGGAGATCGAGGCCTTCCTCATTGCTATGAGGGCGAGGTCTTCTCCGGCGGGGCCTTCGGCGCCTGCGGGCCCGTCGGTCCCGTCTGGGGGCCCGAGCGGTTCGGGTGCTCCTGCCCCGGCGCCGCCGGTTCCCTCTGGTTCGTCGCCGGCTGGTCTCCCGGCCTCTCCGGCGTCGGTTCCTGTGGGCCAACCCGTGGTACCGCCCCCGCGTGGTGCAGCGACTCCGCCGTCGGCTCCGGCCGGCGTCGGGTCCCCGGCACCGACGCCGCGCGGCGCCACCCCCCTTTCCTCCCCGACTCCGGACGCGGAGTCAGACCGGCGTCGGCCGACGCCGGATTCGACGCCGATGGGGCCCGTTGACCCCGACGTCTATATCGTCGACCCAGAATATGGGTATGATGACGATGAGTATGGAGAGGGTTGGGAGGGGTCTGAGGACCCTCTATCCCGTGCCTGCCAGTATGATGTGGACTGGGTAGGTGATCTGGGTGATGCCAGTGGCCTGGACGAGTCGCCCAACCCTGGGTTTGTCTCTCCGTCCCCTGTGGCGTCTGAGGCAGGTGCTGCCTATTCGGTGGTCCTGATGAGGGCTGCCAAGGCCTTGCACCTTGAGCTCCCCGTCGCGAAGGTCAAGCCGAACATTCTGACTGAAGTGTTTAAACCGCAGTCATGGCCCCAGGAGCCTCTGCTGCCGTTTAATGAGGCCCTGTCGGATGTCCTTTTGGGCACCTGGTCCAGGCCCGCTTCTGGTGCGCCGGTTGACCGGAATGTCGCGAGGCGTCACCGTCCATGCTCGGACGACCCTGCCTTTTTATCCACCCATCCCTCCCCGGAGAGTCTGGTGATCCAGGCCTCCACTTCGCAGTCCGCATTTCCGTCGGCTCCGCCCGATAGGGAATCAAAGCGGTATGACCTGTTTGGTAAAAAGGTCTTTTCCTCTTTGAGCCGCAATGTCCCCAGGAGGTGCAGGACAAGCTCACACGGGCCTTAGTTGAAGGCCGGGATGCGGCGCGGTACTCGATCCGTTGTGGTCTCGACACGACCGACTCACTGGGACGGGCGATGTCCACAACGGTGGCGATTCGTCGCCATGCTTGGCTGAGATCTGCCAACTTCTCGCCAGACGTCCAAAATTCACTCATGGACATGCCGTTTGATGGCAGTCGCCTGTTTGGTGACAAAGCGGACCACGCGCTGGAGCGCTTCAAGGACTCCAGGGTCACGGCCAAGTCCTTGGGTCTTTCGACCCAGCGCCAGCAGACGGGTTCGTTTCGGCCCTTTCGTGGCCAAGGGAGGGGAGGTCCCACACGTGCTGCCAGCCACGCGACGCAGAACGCTCCCCAGCGCGGTGGCGGCCGTGGTTTCCGCCGTGGTGGCGGTAGAGGCCAGCGGCGTGGTCAGTCCACGCCTCCCTCCGCTGCTGCATCCAAGCCTTCCTAGTCCGAGCTTTCGGGCTCACGTGACGCCAGTGGGTGGCAGGGTTCGCCATCACCACTCCCGCTGGCGCGCGATAACATCGGACAGGTGGGTGCTGCAGCTTGTCCGAAGGGGCTATGCCCTCCCCTTCAAGTCCACTCCTCCAGCCATGCCACCGCAGAACCACCGTGTGTCGGGGGACCACTTGACGCTTCTGCAGGAGGAAGTTACGGCCCTCTTGGCCAAGGGGGCCATCGAGCGCGTTCCTGGGCCAGAAGTAGGGTGTGGTTGCTACTCCCACTACTTTCTGGTACCCAAGAAGGACAAGGGAGGCCTGCGTCCTATCTTGGATCTACGGAACGTCAACGGCTTCCTCCGGAAGGAGAAGTTCAAGATGTTGACTTTGGCTCAGGTCTTGGCTGCTCTAGACCCACAAGACTGGATGGTAGCGTTGGACTTGCAGGATGCGTATTTTCACATCCCCGTCCTGCCGGCCCACCGGCGTTACCTGCGGTTCACGGTAGGCCACGAGCACTTTCAGTTTATCGTGCTCCCTTTCGGCCTTACCAGCGCCCCACGGGTGTTCACGAAAGTGATGGCGGTGGTCGCAGCTCATCTGCGCCGGTTAGGGGTTTCAGTCTTTCCCTACCTCGACGACTGGCTGTTGAAGGCGGGCTCGCCCCAGACAGTCGTCCACCACCTTCAGATGACGGCAGACCTCCTGCACGAGCTGGGGTTTTCCATCAATGTGCCGAAATCACACCTGTGTCCCTCTCAAAAGCTCCTTTTCATCGGAGCGGTTCTCGACTCGGCGCAGTTTCGGGTTTATCCTCCGGAACGGCGGGTCCGGGATTTTCAGGCTCTGATTCCCATCTTTCAGCCGTTATCCCGGGTTTCGGTCAGGTTGACGCTGGGGCTGATGGCCTCCTGCATCCTTCTGGTGCATCACGCCAGGTGGCGGATGCGGGCTCTGCAGTGGGACCTGAAGTTTCAGTGGGCCCAGCATCAGGGCAACCTATCCGACCATGTCCTGATCTCGGAGGGCACTGCGAGACAGTTGCAGTGGTGGCTTACGGACCGCGATTGGGTCAGGGGCAGATCCCTCTCCCTTCCCCAACCGGAGCACGTGGTTGTGACGGACGCGTCCCTCCAAGGCTGGGGTGGCCACTTGGGAGAGGCGGAGATCAGAGGTCTCTGGTCTCCGGCGGAATCCCAGCTCCATATCAACATGTTGGAGCTGCGGGCGATTCGCCTGGCACTGAAGGCATTCCTCCCCTTTGTCAACGGGAGTGTGGTGCAGGTGTTCACGGACAACACCACCGCCATGTGGTACTGCAACAAACCGGGCGGTGTGGGGTCGTGGACCCTTTGCCAGGAGGCTCTGCGCCTCTGGCAATGGCTGGAACGTCAGGGCGTGACTCTGACGGTTCAACACCTGGCAGGTTCTCTGAACGCCAGGGCGGACGAACTCAGCCGTCGGTGCACGGTGGATCACGAATGGCGTCTGAACTCGGATGTGGCGAGAGGCCTCTTTCAGCAATGGGGAGAGCCTTGGTTAGATCTATTCGCCACAGAAGAGAACGCGCAATGTCATCAGTTCTGCGCGTTGGAGTTTCCAAGACGGCACTCGCTCGGCGACGCCTTTCGGCGTGAGTGGAGTTGCGGTCTGTTGTACGCCTTTCCGCCTATACCACTTCTGCCCAGAGTGCTGAAGAAGATCAGGCGCGACCGGGCCCAAGTTATCCTTGTGGCTCCGGACTGGGCTCGAAGGTACTGGTATCCCGAGCTACTCAGCATGACAGTCGGTCCCTCGATCCGCCTGCCCCTTCAGGAGGACCTTCTGTCGCAGCAGCAGGGGACGGTCCTCCACCCGAACCTGTCCAGTCTCCACCTCCATGCGTGGAGATTGAGCGGCGACAGTTGAGGCCATTTGACTTGCCTCCTGAAGTCTGTGATGTCATTCTGGCAGCCAGGCGTCCCTCCACAAAGTCGGTATACGCCTGCCGGTGGAACAGATTTGTGGCATGGTGCACAGCAAAGGCTGTGGATCCCCTTTCTGCCCCTCTGTCTGAGGTTCTCCTCTTCCTCCTTTCCCTTGCCCAGCAGGGCTCTGCTCTGGGCACTATCAAGGGCTATCTTTCTGCCCTTTCCGCCTTCTTGAGGCTACCTGATCAGCCATCTTTGTTCAAGTCCCCTATTGTGTTAAGATTCTTGAAGGGCATCACGCACATGTATCCTCCGACTCCGTTCGTGATGCCTCAGTGGGACTTGAACCTGGTTTTGACTTTCCTGATGTGCGCTCCCTTTGAGCCCCTTCATTCCTGTCCTCTCCGTCTTCTCACCTTAAAGACGGCCTTCCTGGTAGCCATCACCTCTGCCAGGAGAGTGAGTGAGCTCCAGGCTCTTTCTATTCAACCTCCTTTCTTGTCTGTTCATCCTGATAAGGTGGTTCTTCGGACTAGACCTTCTTTCCTGCCCAAGGTAGTCTCTGCTTTTCACATTGGGCAGTCCACCTTGCCCTCCTTCTTCCCACCTCCGCATCCTTCAAAGGATGAAGAGCGGCTCCGTCGTCTGGACCCAAAACGTGCGCTTTCATTCTATATGGATCGCACACGCCAGTTCCGGGTGGATGACCAACTGTTTGTTGGCTACGTGGGTGAGAAGAAGGGAAGGGCGGTACAGAAACGGACCATCTCTCGGTGGGTCGTCCTGTGCATCAAAGCATGCTACTCTTTGGCTCGGAAGGAGCCTCCTGTTGGGCTGAGGGCCCATTCCACTCGGGCCACGGCGGCTACTACTGCCCTGGGCCGGGGAGTCCCTTTGCAGGACATTTGCCAGGCGGCCACGTGGGCCTCGCTGCACACCTTTGCGAGGTACTACTGCCTGGACAGTCAAGTCCGGAGGGATGGCTTCTTTGGCCGTTCGGTCCTCCAGGACTTTCTGGTGTAGGTTGTATTGGTTCGCAGACCCACCACCGGGGTTGGTATTGCTGGGGTATCTATTCTAAGGTAAGGAATCTAATACTAACCTGTTTCTTTCAGATGAACAAGTTACTTACCTTCGGTAACGATATATCTGTAAGAAACAGTAGTTAGTATTAGATTCCTTACCGCCCCTCCCATCCTCCCCGTTCTGCGAACTGATACCTAGGGTTAAGGACATCCCTTTCAGGGCCCTAGTTTTCAAATGGCACCAGTGTTGGTTCTCACATGGCTCTGCGTGTTCTGGCGCGGAAAAGCTGTGTGCAAAGAACTGACGTCAGCGCGCGGAGGCGGCGTCTATATACTCCAGCGACGTCATCACGGCGCACGACGCCGACGACGCGGAGCCGCAGGGGACGCCTGCAGACGACGCCTACCGACGCGCAGGGGTACTGCTACGCAAAAGTTTCCGGATCCAGACTGACGCCTGGGGATATTCTAAGGTAAGGAATCTAATACTAACTACTGTTTCTTACAGATATATCGTTACCGAAGGTAAGTAACTTGTTCTTCAAGACTGTTAGCAATTTTTAATCTAGAAATGGCAATATATAAAACTAAAGGTAGGAAACGTAGGATAAAAGGGTTAAAAATTTGGTCACCCTTAATAGAATGGTCTGAATCCGAATGATTTATGTAACAATAACCTGGCTACAATCATCTAGCTGTAATGTGTACCTATCTAACCCAATGTTTATTTGTCATTGAATAATCATTTGTTAATTCATCTATTTACTTTTTTCTTTTATTATATATATATATATATATATATATATATATATATATATATATATATATATATATATATATTCACTGAAAAAACCATAGGTTATAGACCATATATAGTTAGGAATTAGCATTTACAAAACCTTGAAAATTCACTGAAAAAACCATAGGTTATAGACCATATATAGTTAGGAATTAGCATTTAAAAAACCTTATTTTACTCACACAAAACCATTGAAATTCCATATATAGTTAGTTGCACTAACTATATATCGCGCACCCGCAATCCACTGCTGATGATGTCACATATTACATCATTCATGACATGGTCAGTGACATCACTGATGACATCTCAAATGACATCACTGATGACATCACTGATGACAACATCCAGTGACTGTATGTTTCTGTAAAGTTAAAATATGTCTTACATATTGAAGAATGAGTGGATGTATAAGTGTCTGGACGAAGGATTTAGTAGGTGCATGACTGAATGTATGAGTGAGTGATTAAATGTGTCTCACTGAGTGCATGGGTTAGTGACTAAACTGTCTTAATTTGTGCATCATTATGTCTGTTGTTCTGTAAACTGCTGCATGTGTTGATCAGTAGCTATATGAGTAACTATATGGGTTATTGATTGATTGCCCAAGTATTTGCATGGGAGACTGAGTGTGTGTGTGGCTGGCTGGGAGGTGTGTGACTCTGTACAGATCAATGTGTACTTGTATCAATGATTGTATAAGAGAGTAAGTATGTGTTAGTATATGGTTGAAAACGTAAGGTGCTCTATGTTTAACTGTATAGAGTAGAAAATGGAAGTGTGATTGATTCTTTACAGGACTGACTAGGTGTGTGAGTAACTCCATGGATGAGTGGCAGAGTGTGAGTGTCTGTATAGGTGTATGAGTGCATATGATAGTGTTGTAAAGATGAGTGATTGTATGTATGAATGATTGTATGGGTGAATGAGTGAATGTGTGTGTAGACGTAGGAATCAGTGAGTACGTATGTAGTAACTAGTATTGGTGTGTCAATGGTTTCAAAAATTATACTCTGTTTTTATCTCTGGGTGAAACAGAGGTTATATTAAAATGTGAGGAGATGCATTGTATTGTCACATGAATGATATCATCAGTGATGTGGTCATTGATGTCAAATGAGATGTCATCAGTGATGTCATCAGTGATGTCATTTGAGATGTCATCAGTGATGTCATCAGTGATGTCACTGACCATGTCATGAATGATGTAATATGTGACATCATCAGCAGTGGATTGCGGGTGCGCAATATATAGTTAGTGCAACTAACTATATATGGAATTTCAATGGTTTTGTGTGAGTAAAATAAGGTTTTTTAAATGCTAATTCCTAACTATATATGGTCTATAACCTATGGTTTTTTCAGTGAATTTTCAAGGTTTTGTAAATGCTAATTCCTAACTATATATGGTCTATAACCTATGGTTTTTTCAGTGAATTTCAATGGTTTTTTAATAGCAAATATCATAAGCTGTCGAATGTCAAGTACGTGGTAAGTGAAAACATTTTCGTGTTTATGCACATTGATCTGCTTTGAATGGTGCCCCCCCCCCCTCATTTCTATTAGGAGTACTCTCTCTTTGCAGATAGTGAAAGGTAGTTAACGCAGGCCTTTGCCCCCGTTGTAATCCGTCGTGCCTGCTTCTCTCTCCATTTGATTGATTGTTATCCAAGTATTTACTGTTTTAGAATTAGTTCTCTTTGGTTCATTCTCTATTTACAAACAAACACAGAGTCGCAATACTCTGTTTAGTCTTTGCAGATAACGAAAAATCGTGTAAAAAAAGAAGAAAAGGAATCGAGTAAAATCAGTAGGCCACTAATGGGATCTCTTTTTGACCTCGCTAAAATAGAAACATTAGGAACAACCCCTCATGACAAATACAAAACTAGTGAGATGAACTGAACTCCACACAATGATGGCTGCAAAACAGCTCGGCTCCGCCACCCACCCCGCCCAAAATAACGATAAAGAGCGGCTGCCATGATTGGTTGCGGAATGGCCACAACGGAGCTACGAAATGGTGGTGCTCTCATGCTAACCCCAGCTTCAGTCTGAAACATCCAGAAACACTGTAGACTACCAATTCGATCAGTTCCGGTAGCGCCCCAATGTAACCCGGTAGAGAAGAACTAGCCCTCCCCTCTTTGACTGATGGTTCTTGTTGCCTGTCCCTTCTGTTGTCATTTAACAGAACTATTTAGCCTGCTGAAAGGGGTTGTGTTCCGACCGCTGGTTGGTGGAGACATTTTGACTATATTCTGGACCTGCGTTGTCGCGTAATGCGTCATATGACGCGCCGCGTTAGCGCATCCGGAAGTCATCCGGGGCGCGACGCGCAGCGCGTAACGTAAGCATAACAAGTCATGTGACTTGTTAATAAAACTTTTCATTGGTTCATTTTACTTTTCTTATTGTAATGATGAAAGGCTTGGTCATATCACCTAAAAATTACGCTTTTCATTACTTCCGAACATTATTTTTTCTTAAATATATGTTATAATGTTCCAGGCTAATGTACTTTCCCGGAAATTTTACAACTGTCCTGCAAGTAAAATATATTCTTTTTTCGAGAAAAAGAGCGTTTCTTCGTCCCATGACGGAGCCGTTGAGCAAAAGAGGGTCGACCTGCTGTCTTAGTCGCCGATACGCCTGAATATGAGATTCTTATCGATCACTTTATGTTGCAGGAATAGAAAACACAACAGCCCTTGACCATTTATCTTTACTGCGTTCCTTCGTATTATACCTTTTACCCTTCATGTAATTGGTCTGCTTTATTTCACTTGCCTTTTAATGATTCTAAAACAGTGACTATTATTAAAAACTTTACCAATGTATATACTACTACCATGTTTTCTTTTAAAAACCTTTATTGTGAAAATTTCATTATACAAATACGAGCCTATAACCACGTGGGCCTGCCACGGAGCAAACTGTAATCGTATATGATGAATAGACATTTACACTGTAGAGGAACGTAACGGGCGGGCCATTAGGTTGCAAGAACTAAGGTGTCTAACAGTTACGGAATCGGTGGACGTACATTTTATAATTAAAATACGACAGGGCCAGTTACAATAAAATTATCTAGATATACATTTGCGGGCAAGTACCATGGGTGACGTTAATTCGAATTTTCAACAGTACAGTAATCAATAACACATCAGAACTTAATATCAATAGGGATGTCGAAATATTCAATCAATTCTCGTCCCCGCCCGCCATGTGCTTCAAAACTGCATACGTATCTCGTGATTTCAAGGTTCTGCAACCAGTACACAACAAGGAGTTACGAGTCCCATTTATTCCGGCGCCATTTTGGGCGAGGACGGGCAGGTCCAGGATATAGTCAAAATGTCTCTACCAACCATCGACTATGATGATGTTCATATGCTGTATTTATTAGAGTAACACTCATCTGTCCACATGAAATTAATTTACCACAATCTAAACATGTCATTTTAATCTTTCCAAAGTTCTTCTAAATATTTGGGACCGTTTCCCTTGCCTCTGAAGCTCTCAGTGCCACTTCTTTGATGAATGTACTAGCAGGTCAGGGGTTCTCCTCCAAATCTCTCTTTTATGCAGCACTATAATTAATTGGTGCCACCTCTCCATATGACGATGCATGGTATAGTTACCACAACTATATTTTTTTTCGGTTCCTCTGGAGAGTTCATCGTGGCAGATGAAGCGTGTAACGTACCGGGCATTTACCTTTTTTTGCATGTACAGGAAAGGAAAAAAAAATCGAGCGTCCGAGTTCTAAGGTGTCCCAGGGCCATTTTAGTGGACCAGGCCCAAATCCAAAGAACAGGCCGCCATTTTGAGAGTCCTCTTGCAGCCGCCTGTCGCTGTAGCATCAAGAGCAGCCGAAACTCAGCTGAATGGCAACTGAAACGGTAAATGGGCGCCCCACTACATTTCAGCATTGTAGGATGACCACACCAGTACAGCAACTTGCTAGACATCACCTCGGTGCCATCCGGATCTCGGCGCCCCACTGCAGATGAAGTGCCTCTCAACTATGAAACCACCACGGTGACATCCGGATCTTGGTGCGTTGTGCTGCCTTCGGCCTATTCGCACATCGGTCCGCTACTGACGCCATCTCACAGGCTAATGGGGTGACCCACGCCGAGTTTCAGCATTGTAGGATGACCACACCAACTTGCTAGACATCACCTCGGTGCCATCCGAATCTTGGCATCTCAACGCCTAGTGGTATCTTCCATACAGAAAATATTGTTACGCTGCCTTTGGCCCCATTCGCACATCAGTCCGCAACTTAGACATCACCTCGGTGCCATCCGGATCTTGGCATCTCAGCGCCTTGTGGTGTCAGTCAGAAAATATTGTTGCGCTGCCTTTGGCCCCATTCGCACATCAGTCCGCTACTGACACCATCTCACAGGCCAATAGGGCGCCCCACGCCGACTTTTACCATTGTACGATGGCCACACCAGTGGCACAACTTGCTAGACATCACCTCGGTGCCATCCGAATCTTGGCATCTCAACGCCTAGTGGTATCTTCCATACAGAAAATCTTGTTACGCTACCTTTGGCCCCATTCGCACATCGGTCCGCAACTTAGACATCACCTCGGTGCCATCCGGATCTTGGCATCTCAGCGCCTTGTGGTGTCTTCTACTCCGAAAATATTGTAGAAAATATTGTTGCGCTGCCTTTGGCCCCATTCACACATCAGTCCGCTACTGACACCATCTCACAGGCCAACAGGGCGCCCCACGCCGACTTTAACCATTGTACGATGGCCACACCAGTGCCACAACTTGCTAGACACCACCTCGGTGCCATCCGGATCTTGGCATCTCAGCGCCTTGTGGTGTCTTCAAATCAGAAAATATTGTTGCGCTGCCTTTGGCCCCATTCGCACATCGGTCCGCTACTGACGCCATCTCACAGGCCAACGGGGCGCCCCACGCCGACTTTCAACATTGTAGGATGGCCACAGAAGTGCGACAACTTACTAGACACCACCTCGGTGCCATCCGGATCTTGGCGCGTTGTGCTGCCTTCGGCCTATTCGCACATCGGTCCGCTACTGACGCAAACTCACAGGCCAACGGGGCGCCCCACGCCGACTTTCAGCATTGTAGGATGGCCACACCAGTGCGGCAACTTGCTACACACCACCTCGGTGCCATCCGGATCTTGGCATCTCAGCGCCTAGTGGTGTCTTCTATTCCGAAAATATTGTTGCGCTGCCTTCGGCCCCATTCACACATCGGTCCGCTACTGACGCCATCTCACAGGCCAACGGGGCGCCCCACGCCGACTTTCAGCATTGTAGGATGGCCACACCAGTGCGGCAACTTACTAGACACCACCTCGGTGCCATCCGGATCTTGGCGCGTTGTGCTGCCTTCGGCCTATTCGCACATCGGTCCGCTACTGACGCAAACTCACAGGCCAGGGGGGCCCCACACCGACTTTCAGCATTGGTGGATGGCCACACCAGTGCGGCAACTTACTAGACACCACCTCGGTGCCATCCGGATCTTGGCGCGTTGTGCTGCCTTCGGCCTATTCGCACATCGGTCCGCTACTGACGCAAACTCACAGGCCAACGGGGCGCCCCACGCCGACTTTCAGCATTGTAGGATGGCCACACCAGTGCTGCAACTTGCTGGACACCACCTCGGTGCCATCCGGATCTTGGCGCATTGTATTGCCTTCGGCCTATTCGCACATCGGTCCGCTACTGACGCCGCCTCACGTGCCAACGTATTTTCTCCGCATTTTACACCCTATGCCGCATAACAGGTCATGTGACTTGTTTATAAAACTTTTCATTGGTTCATTTTACTTTTGGTTTCCTAATGATGGAAGGCTTGATCATGTGACCTAAAAACAACACTTTTCATTGGATGAAAACTTTTTTTTTCCCCAAACGATGAAAGCCGCACCTTGTTTCTGGATGTTTCAGACTGAAGCTGGCGTCAGCATGAGAGCACCACCATCTCGTAGCTCAGTCGTGGTCATTCCGCGAGCAATCATGGCAGCCGCTCCCCACCAGAAGCCTGCAGGAGTCGGAGCCCCCAAAACTTTTGATGAATTCTCAAGGCGGAGGGGACGCTTTCGAGAATGGGGTCCAAGACCTAGCAGACAAGCGTCCGATTTCCAAGGTGTCCCAGGACCATTTCAGTGGACCAGGCCCAAAAAGGAAACAGCCTGCCGCCATTTTGAGACTCCTGTGACAGCCGCCTATCGCTGCACCGCAAGAGTGGGCGCAACTCAGCTGAATTGCGGCATTTGACACAGTGGACCAAAAACGGACGGAATGGCAACTGAAACGGTAAAGGGGCGCCCCACTACAACAGATGACACTCCACCTGGAGAGGCCCATTCACGCCGCCTCCCCCGGGGCGCCCCACGCAGTTATTCGGAGCAGCATTGTAGGATACCAAAACCAGTGCGGCAACTTACTGGACATCACCTTGGTGCCATCGTTCTGCTGCCTTGGAACTATTCGCGCAACAGTTTGCTACTGATGACCCACCCCCGCGACGCCCCATGCCGTTATTTGCTGGGTGGCAACTTACTAGACATCACTTTCGTGTCATCTAGATTTCGGCGCGTTCTGCTGCCTTGGAACTATTCGCACAACAGTTTGCTACTGATGACCCACCCCCCGCGACGCCCCACGCCGGAAATCTGGACGTTGTGCTGCGTTGGGACTATTCGCACAGCCGACCGCTACTTCGTTGTTTTTCCCTAAAAATGTTTATATGTTATTACTATTTTTGTTTTCTTGTATATATTTATAAATTATTAAAGTTTTATAATCTTACTACTTTGTCGGAGTGCTATATATATTTAATGTGACACATAATTGTAAAAACTTTGATGTACAAAGAGTCATCCCTGGAATCTTCCGCTTCAGGCTCGGTCCCCTCCCCAATCACAATACAGGATGGTTTTCAGATAATAGCAACGCTTCTGCTGTGACGGATCTCATCGAGTGTGGGCCTTGATCTACTATAACTCCTTTGAAGAGGGGTGATTCTTTACAGCTGTGGCCATAAACTACATCTGCAGGGCTAGCTGATACCCTAGGACCAGCCTGGACAATCGGACACAGAGGAAAAGGAGTGTCAGAGGGTGCGGTAGTGAATAGGGCGAAAGGGAGGTGTCGGGCGGGCACAGGGTGTGATTCTCAGGGAAGAGCAGCGCAGATGGGGGGAGGTTTATTACCCATGCATAAGACAGAGATCGGGGGTGACCACTGCCTGGGGGAGATGCTTGCGAGGGTGGGGAGCCATGCTAAGGATCGACAGCGTGCACAGAGTGGGTCTGGTCAAGGCATCTAAAATGGCTGCCGTGCACGACAAAAGTGTGGCATTTGAAAAAAGACAAGATGGCGCAGACAATGTTTTTCAACACTTCCTGATTTCCTTCGAATCGAACGTTAACAGACGTTGGGGCATATTACCAAAGTTAAGCGATATTTATCCCTAACGATGCTTAGCAACGATTTTTTTACCGTCAGAAATTATCGCAGATAAACCTTGCTATTATCAAGGTTTATCGGAAATACGATAAAAAACGACCGCAATGCATTAATATCGCTGAAAACTCAGCGATATTCATGCATTACCGAGCTAATGCTCTTAGCCATGTTATCCACCTCCCATTGGATAACATGGCTAAGAACTGCTCAGGGCAGGTGGTAGCTTTTGGAGATATTCGCGCTTATCTCGAATATTTCCAAAAGTTGATAATAGGAGATAGCGATGTTAGCGACTGTTTCCAGTCGCTAACATCTTGGCATGCCCACTTTGCATGTCATTAGTGATAAATATCACTCACATGCAAAGTGGGGCCCAAGATGGTCGCTATCTTGTACTAGCCGTCGCTAACTGGTGTTAGCAACAGCTAGGTAATACACATATAATTTTATCTCCGCGAAGCGGAGCGCTGTTACAGATATATATCTTGTTTTTGAACGTTAATTTCTCAAAATGCACTGAAGCACATATATTGAGACCTAGCAAAGGCACATCTGGCTACCAGTCCCTACAATTTTGCCAAGTTTCGTGCAAATCCATTCAGCTGTTCGATTATTATTATTTTTATTTTTTTTTGCCCCGCGGGGCCCTTTTAAAACCTCCACATCAAACCTAGGGGGTCAGCGACAATGTACTATGCCCCCTTATGGTCATTTGCCCCTTCGCTTTGGCCTCCTCTTGTCTCTCGATCCTACCGAGAGACAAGATGGCGGCCGCTACGGACTGTTTGGAATGTTGACAGACGCCGGAGAACCAATCAGCTTCGCTTCACAAAGCTCCGTTGCGCGAAAAGTACGCGTCCTGGGCCGCTGCCCAGTCCGCTGTTACAGATATATATCTTTTTTTAAACGTTAATTTCTCAAAATCCACTGGAGCACATATATTGAGACCTACAAAAGGCACATCGGGCTACCAGTCCCTACAATTTTGCCAAGTTTCGTGCAAATCCATTCAGCCGTTCGCGCTAAAAGTGAGGCCAACCGCCCTATGGAAATTAACATGGGAAAAACGCGTTTTGGGACCCCCCTTTTTTCTCGGCCCCCCCTTGACGAACCCCCCCAAAATTTTAAGGGGCTGCTCAGAAACAAAATGTGCCATTTTCCTGAAAATTTCAGCCAATTCCGTCCACAAACGCCAAAGTTATTAGACATAGAATTTTCAAAAATCCCATAGGGAAAAAATCCTAACTATATATACCTACTGGCGACCGCCAGTAGGTAATATATATATATATATACTTTAGAATTTCTTTCTGTTCCACATTTAATCTGCCCGATCGGAGGGGGGGGGGGGGTTGTCTTGTGTTGTATTGTCTTTTCTCTGTACAAAATCCAATAAAAAAAGTTTAAAAAACAAAAAACAATAGCACCTTCTTTATTTTTTACTTGGGTCTAAATTTCCTCCCTGAATAATTTTACTGGGATATTGATGCTTGTGTTCAAGTTATGAAATCCATTCTCAGGATTTTTCTAGTATAGTTACTGATATTTTCTTTTTATAATTTTTTGTATTACATATTTTTGTTTATTAATGTGGTAATGTTATAATAAATGGGTTTCATGTACATTAAATTGTAAATAGAACATCCTTATTATTGCAGGATTTTCCGCCAACCACAGGGCCATTTGCTTCTGATTGGAGTCAGTGGAGCAGGCAAAACAACACTTTCTCGCTTTGTTGCCTGGATGAATGGCTTAAGTGTTTACCAGATTAAGGTAATTTTACTTTCTTTGCTAGTAGAGGCTGCATATTAATAAATGCTCTTTATTATGCACCGTTTTAAAATCTAACGTTTTAAATGACTAAGAAATGTATCATTTCATAAATTTTTTCAGGTCCATAGAAAGTACACCGGTGAAGATTTTGATGAGGACCTAAGGACTGTGCTGCGCCGTTCTGGCTGCAAAAATGAAAAAATTGCTTTCATCATGGATGAGTCAAATGTGCTGGATTCTGGATTCTTAGAGCGCATGAACACTTTACTGGCTAATGGAGAGGTACCTGATTTAGTTTGTTTGACTTTTTGTATTTTGAAGTGCTTCTCCAAGCTTACAGACATAAACCTCCAGAAGCTTGGATTATTATCAGAAAGGGGGATATGTAGATATGTAGTAAGAGTATGTTGCCAGGCCACAACAGGAGTAAATAAGAGACACGGTAAGGTTAAAATATTTATTTTAACGACGTGATCTCGTGCAGTATCTTAGCCAACATAAGCAGACATATGATTAAAAATAATATGGTCAGTATTGTTACAATTCCATAAAATACAAAAGGAGAAATCATATTACAATGATGGTGAAAACAGGTCTTATAGTGCCTAGTTTTAACACACTCCCTATATAGGAACTATGTATTATAAACTAAAGAATGTCTCTTAGGCTTGTTTGAGGGCAAGTGTGCAATAATAAGGGCGCCAGAATCTTGGTTGGCTCCCAGCTGCCAAATTGTTGTCTAGAAAGCGTTCCTCAATCATGTCGAATAACAACTACCATGTTTTGATAACCTTGACGGTTCAGCACTCACTGTGCAGACTAGGGGCACGATGTAAGTCTAGAGATGTTGAAAACAAACCTTTTCTCATGTGTAGACCTTTACGAAGCCTAACTTACAAAAACAGCTATGCAGTGTTCTGTGCAAAAGGTGAAATGGCGTTTAAACTTCTAATAAGCCATGCTAACATAACATGCTTGCAAGGCATGCCTTAGGCCACACTACAGCCCCTTTTGTGGCTACGAAAGGGTTGCCCCTGTAGTGTAGTTCCTATTTTCCCAATAGGCTCTGCTCATTGGAATAATATATCCTATAGATTTGACGTAGGACTGAGGTCAACTAGGTCTCTATCAAATATACTAAACTTAATTGTGTGTGTGCCAGCTAACTCAGAGGTCACTAGAAACTTTCTTGAATACACAAGAAGGGATTAGTTTCTGTCAACCGCATAAACATGACAACTTTGTTTCCCAAGAATAAGAATATATCTCTGTCGCAGAAACAATAGATAAGTATTTCACTCAGTCAATCGTGCATGCTTTGTTTCTACAGAGTTGCAGAGAAATAGAGAGACAGGTGTTTTCAATAAAAGGTTTTATTGAACAGTCTTTTTTTCTCATGGAAGAGAGGTGAACTGCTACAATAGTTATGCAGACTGCAAAGTATAATGAGTACAGCGTAAACGGTAATATGAAAAAATACTGTAAGAGCATTGTATGGTTTCTAAGCCATATAAAAATACATACATAAGTAACATTGACTAAAATACTCAACTGGTGCTTCTAAAATACGCCTACCCCAATGTACCTAACCTACGAGGGAAGAAGTAAGTATTGTGTAGCATAGGTTTAGATTTTGCCAAGAATCTACCAAAGGTTTCTCTAGGTTCTTATCAGCTCCATACCTTGGTTTAGAATGAAGGAGGTCTGGTATCTGTCTCTGGGACTCTATTGATTTCCCAACAACCCACAAGGTGAGCCAGAAACACTGTAGCTGGATTCTCGGCAGGAGAATGGCAGCTTCCTGATCAGTGCGTCAGATGGAGAGTCTTCTTCCTTTGGCACTTGCTGTAGCGAGCTGCGTCGGGCAAGTAGGTCTTCGAACTGCTCCGAACCACTGTTTCTTGCTAGAGCAAGTGAAAGTATATTAAGACCTTGAAGGTGTTTAGGAGTGCCATAGTTTGACGTAAGGTCGGGCATATGAACTCCGGAAAGAACCCCTAGGGAATAGTTATTCTTTGTAAAGTAACTGAGTTCTTAGACGAGTCAATCTTCAAGCAAGGGGAAGTTCCCTAACTGCTTAAGCTGGTTTTCTAAGAAATCGTTGTGACGTTTGGTACGGGTGGTAGTGGCCATGCCTGTATTTGAGTAGCAAGGGTTATGCCTAAATAAGGGCTTGATTTCTGTGCCTATATAAGAGCAATGTGAATTGTACCTATATAAGGGCATAAATCAGGAAAATTGACTCAGGGCTTAAAATGACCCAGGGCTTAAAACGCTACACTATGTCCTGCCCAGGGCCACAGGCTGAACGCAAGTTCCACAACCTTTGCGCGCCCGGTGGAATGGGAAACCCCGCCATGGTTCTGGGGGCCAGTCCATCACCCCCCCCCGCTTCTGCCTCCAAACCTTCCTAGTCCGACATTTCAGGCCCATCACTCGCCAGTGGGCAGCAGGATCCGCTATCGCCTCCCCCACTGGCGCTCCATCACGTCGGACTGGTGGGTTTTGCATTTAGTCCGAAGGGGCTACTCCCTCCCCTTCAAGGCTACCCCCCCAGCCGTGCCACCCCAGTACCATTGTATGTCGGAGGATCATCTGGGCCTTCTCCAACAGGAAGTCACGGCTCTCTTAGCCAAGGGAGCCATCAAGCACGTTCCTGCCCCAGAAGTAGGTCGTGGTTGCTATTCCCACTACTTTCTGGTACCCAAGAAGGACAAGGGCCTGTGTCCTCTCTTGGGTCTCGGGACCGTCAACCACTTCAAGATGTTGACGCTCGCGCTCAGGTCTTGTCTGCCCTAGACCCTGGTGACTAGATGGTAGCATAGACTTGCAGGATGCTTACTTTCACATCCCTGTCCTACCGGCGTTACCTGTGGTTCACGCTAGTCCACAAGCACTTTCAGTTTACCGTGCTCTCCTTTGGCCTTACCAGTGCCCCTTGGGTGTTCACGAAAGTGATGGTGGTGGTCGCAGACCTGGGGTTCCAGTCTTCCCCTATTTCGACGGCTAGCTGTTGAAGTTGGGCTTGCCCTAGGCTGTTGTCTCCCACCTCCAGGCTGTAGGAAGGTGGATATCTGACTATGGTTACACCCAACTTTTTGCCTAGTGTTTTGCTGGTTTTTGACTTAGTTGGCCTGGGATCCTGCTATTCAGGACCCCCGGCTTCCTGCTCTCTCTGTTAAAATTGACTCCATGTACCTTAGGTACATATCTAATTGGATACTGAATCACCTTATCAGTCCCTGTACAGTGTACCTTAGGTACCCAGGGCATAGGTGTACCCAGGGCATACCAGGGGCTGCAGCATGTATTATGCCACCCCTGGCTGGCCATCCAAACTGACACAACTGGCTGCTAAGACAGCTGGGGCAAGATGGTGTAATCACCCTTTGCTATAGATATAGTATACCTATATCTAACCCCAAAATGGACACATATACTCCTATAAGTCACTCCTATGGCAGGCCTTATCAATCCTGAAGGCAGAGTGCTTGGAATTATGTGAGATGGTGCTCTAGCATGAGCTGAGCCTGTCTACAGCTTTCGGAACCAAGTCCTTTAGCTGTTTCCATGATAACGCTATACCATATACTCTTAAGTGCATTATAATCCTCGCAGTTATTGCTAACTTTGGTATAGCATTATCAAAACATGTCGAGTAAGGTGTCATACGAATTGGAATACTACCCCCTCGCCAGTACTGGCGACGGGGGGTAGCATTCCACCCTTTTAGAGGGACACGACATGTATGTAACTGTGAACCCCGGAGTTAACCCGAGCCTCAGCATCACAAAATGGATGCTGCCACCACAGACACAAGTCTGACCTCCTGCTGCTGGGAGTCCTTCCAGCGAGGTAGGCCTGGACAAAGGGTTTCCTGCCTTGGGAGGTGCTAGCACCTCCCCAGACAGGATTTTGTGTATTGAGGTAGGGAGGCCTGAAAGGAATGAGACATGCCTGGGGCACACAAGGTGCCCTGTGCATACACCGGTTCAAACCAGTTGCTGGGGCACTCCAGCCCCAGCTCTGGCGCGAAACCGGACAAAGGATAGGGGGTGTAACCACCCCCTTCCTGGTCCCACCCATGGGAGGGACGTAGTCACTAGTGCAGCCCCCTTTAGCAGGATAAAGGTAGTTGCTGGCCCCATTCCAAATTAGATTATCCTGAACCACTTTACAAGAAGAAACTCTGGACTTCGACGTTCTGCTCCACAGGAGACTGAAGAATCTCCCTTGTGGGCAAGGAGTGTCCACCCTGCAACTGCAGGCACCATCAAGCGTCCAGCGGCTTCACTTTGTCGTCTTCCCTCGAGGATCCAGACTTCAGAGCCCGACGAGACCCGGATTCCCAGACCTCTCCGACCTCAACTCACATCTGCAGCACAGCTGAGATCTGTGGGTGCGACGAGACACGTGGGACCGGCCATCTTGGAGAAACTGCACTTCGCTTCCAGCACGACTTCTGAGGTAAACTCGACAAAGTGCTTTGGGGATTGAGAAGCCCCAGCCCCGAGCAGCTCCTGCACCGAAGATCAGCCCTCCAGCATCCACGAGATCTGCGTGGGGCCCTTCTGCCTGTTTGCCGCTCGACGCGTTGTCTGGTCACTTGCCGGCTGGCTAGTGACCTCCTAGACGACAACCTTTGAAAACTACACTGCTGGTCTGATTGCTCCTGACTGGCCCTTGCTTCCTTCCAAAAGAGAAGTACCCTGGACCCTCCTGGTCCACTCCAGACGCCGTTACCACTCACCGCGTGGGTTGCTTTTGCCAAGGCCTGTTGACTCCAAATCCGGATCCGACAGCGAGAGCCTCCGTGGGACAGCTCGCGCCTCCATCCTGGTCGTCGAAGACACCTCCTGGTCCACGTGGCTGCAGAGACAAGCGTCCACTCTTCACCTGATCGCGACAACGACATCTGGTTCCTTCCTGGTTCCACTCCAGTCACTGACTAGTGACTTTGAACATTGTCCCCTCTGCTTTCAGGTCTTCAGCATCCCTGATCCACCCTTGGATCACACCGGACATCTTCCTCCTGGTCGCCTGCAGCATCTTTTCTTTCAGGCTCCATAGACTTCAACGCAGAAACCCGACACGACTTCGCAACTATGCACCCGCAGCCCGTGGGTGAGGTAACAAGAGCATTTCGGTGCTCAAGGGTAGATTAACTGTTCGAGGCATGTGGGCTGCTAAATTCATATCTATAGCATAGATCGCCGCCTAGTGTTGGGTCCGGATGATTGCACATTGTTGTCCTGGAAGAGTCTTCGAAGTATCACGAGATAGGTGGCTCCTCCCCTGGACTACAGTGCGCATGGGCATCGACTCCATCCCCAGATTGTTTTTTTCCGCCATTGGGTTCGGATGTGATTTCGACATCTCCGGTTCGGAATCGAAATAAACTCTTTCTAGGCCAAAAGGCCTTCCTTTACCACGTCGGTATTGTTCGCGTTCGGTCTCGTGTATACTCCAACTCGTTCAGTCGGATATCTGAGGAGTCGGGTGACTCTTCGGTCATCGAGGCCCTGTCGACGCAGCAAGACTTTGCCGATACGACGATGGAACGGAGTCCGTTCAAACACTGCCCCGTGCACTCCTAGTGTCCAGATTCACAGTCGTTTTAGTCCTAACCAGTCAGGATTGTCTGTACTCACCTTTTTCTTGAGGGGCGATGGCCATCAAAGGGCATGTCCATAAGGGAGGCTTGGACACCCCCCGAAAAATTGGAGGACCTCAGCCAGGCGTGGCGGCGAACCGCCACCGTCGTTGCAATCGCCCTGCCTAGCGAATCCGTGGCTTCCAGTCCACACCGCATGTGAAGCCAGCTGTTTTACCACACATAACCCCTTGAATACCAGATGAAAGGACACCACACAGGTTGTTATGAAAATAAACAATATATTTATTAATAACAAACACTTCTGAACTCTTTATGAGGTCAGAGGGCTAAGCACATGATAATCTCTTAGGAAAAATACGATAAGTTGCACAAAATTACAATGGTGCCCTAGGGGCACGGCAAACCATATACTAAGTAATTGGTATAAGGAAATCGATAGAAGGAATGGAGCTGTCCAGAGGCTGTAGGATCGCTGGGACTACACTATCCTAACTTTAGGTAAGTAATAGGAGGCCCACGGGACGCGTGTGCAGAGTGTGAACTCACACGCGGGATGCGTAACAACGTCTATGGACAGTACAGTTCAAGAAAAAGGTGAGTACGGACAATCCTGACTGGTTAGTGTAGGAAGGTGGATATCTGACTATTGTTACCCCCAACTTTTTGCCTAGTGTTCTGCTGGTTTTTGACTTAGTTGGCCTGGGATCCTGCTATTCAGGACCCCAGGCTTCCTGCTCTCTCTGTTAAAATGGACTCCATGTACTTTAGGGGCATTTACCAATTGGTACTGGGCCACCTTATCAGTCCCTGTACAGTGTACCTTAGGTATCCAGAGCATAGGTGTACCCAGGGCCTACCAGGGGCTGAAGCATGTATTATGCCAGCCCTGGCTGGCCACCTAAAACTGACACAACTGGCTGCAAGACAGCTGGGGCAAGGTGGTGTAATCACCCTTTGCTATAGATATAGTATACCTATATCTAACCCTAAAATGGACACATATATTCCTACCTATGGCAGGCCTTATCAATCCTGAAGGCAGAGTGCTTGGAATTATGTGAGATGGTGCTCTGGCATGAGCTGAGCCCGTCTGCAGCTTGCGGAACCAAGTCCTAATAGCTGTTCCATGATAACGCTATACCATATACTCTTAAGTGCATTATCAACCTCGCGGTTAAATGCTAACTCTGGTATAACATTATCAAAACATGTCGAGTAAGGTGTCCTACGAATTGGAATACTACCCCCTCTCCAATTCTGGCGACGGGTGTAGCATTCCACCCTTTTAGAGGGACACGACATGTATGTAACTGTG
Organism: Lissotriton helveticus; assembly: GCF_964261635.1. NCBI lineage: Eukaryota > Metazoa > Chordata > Amphibia > Caudata > Salamandridae > Lissotriton > Lissotriton helveticus. The sequence continues at coordinate 420,087,944 of NC_136070.1, forward strand.
AACCCCGGTTAAAGTTAACTCGAGCCTTGGCATCACAAAATGGATGCTGCCACCACAGACACAAGTCTGACCTCCTGCTGCTGGGAGTCTTTCCAGTGAGGGAGGCTTGGACAAAGGGTTTCCTGCCTTGGGAGGTGCTAGCACCACCCCAGACAGGATTTCGTGTATTGGGTAGGATAGGCCTGAAAGGAATGAGACATGCCTGGGGCACACAAGGTGTCCTGTGCATACACCGGTTCAAACCAGTTGCTGGGGCATCCCTGCCCTAGCTCGGGCGCGAAACCGGACAAAGGATAGGGGGTGTAACCACCCCCCTTCCTGGTCCCGCCCAGGGAAGGGACCTGGTCACCAGTACAGCCCCCTTTAGCAGGATAAAGGTAGGAGCTGGTCCCATTCCAAATTAGATTATCCTGAACAACTTTACAAGAAGAAACTCTGGACTTCGACGTTCTGCTCCGCAGAAGACTGAAGAATCTCCCTTGTGGGCAAGGAGTGTCCACCCTGCAACTGCAGGCACCATCAAGCGTCCAGCAGCTTCACTTTGTCGTCTTCCCTTGAGGATCCAGACTTCAGAGCCCGACGAGACCCGGATTCCCAGACCTCTCCGACCTCCAACTCACATCTGCAGCACAGCTGAGACCCGTGGGAGCGACGAGACACGTGGGACCGGCCATCTTGAAAGAACCTGCACTTCGCTTTCAGCACGACTCCCGAGGTAAACTCGACCAAGTGCTTTGGGGATTGAGAATCCCCAGCCCCGAGCAGCCCCTGCACCGAAGATCAGCCCTCCAGCATCCACGAAATCTGCGTGGGGCCCTTCTGCTTGTTTGCTGCTCGACGCGTTGTCTGGTCACTTGCCGGCTGGCTAGTGACCTAGACGACGACCTTTGAAAACTACACTGCTGGTCTGGTTGCTCCAGACTGGCCCGGTTGCTCCAGACTGGCCCTTGCTCCCTTCCAAAAGAGGAGCACCCAGGACTCTCCTAGTCTGCACCAGACGCTTTCTCCACTCACCGCGTGGGTTGCCTTTGCCAAGGCCTGTTGACGCCGAATCCGGAACAGACACCGCCGACAGCGAGAGCCTGCGTGGGACAGCTCGTGCCTCCATCCTGGTCATCGAAGACACCTCCTGGTCCACGTGGCTGCAGAGTCAAGCGTCCACTCTTCACCTGATCGCGGCGACGACATCTGGTTCCTTCCTGGTTCCACTCCAGTCACTGGCTAGTGACTTTGAACATTGTCCCCTCTGCTTTCAGGTCTTCAGCTTTCCTGATCCACCCTTGGATCACACCGGACATCTTCCTCCTGGTCGCCTGCAGCATCTTTTCTTTCAGGCTCCATTGACTTCTACGCAGAAACCCGCCACGACTTCGCACCTATGCACCCGCAGCCCGTGGGTGAGGTAACGAGAGCATTTCGGTGCTCAAGGGTAGCTTGACTCTCCTAGTGTCCAGATTCACAGTCTTTTTAGTCTTAACTAGTCAGGATTGTCCCTACTCACCTTTTTCTTGAACTGTACTGTCCATAGACGTTGTTACGCTCCCGCGTGTGAGTTCACACTCTGCACCCGCGTCCCGTGGGCCTCCTATTACTTACCCAAGGTTAGGATAGCGTAGTCCCAGCGGTCCTGCCGCCTCTGGACAGCTCCATTTCTTCTATCGACTCTCACAACCCATTTACTTAGTATATGGTTTGCCGTGCCCCTAGGGCACCATTGTAATTTTGTGCAACTTATCATATTTTTCCTAAGAGATTGTCATGTGCTTAGCCCTCTGATCTCATAAAGAGTTCAGAGGTGTTGTTATTAATAAATATACTGTTTATTTTCATAACAACTTGTGTGGTGTCCTTTCATCTGGTATTCAAGGGGTTATATTGTGGTAAAACAGCTGGCTTCACATGCCAAAAGAGTTTAGCCTAAGACTGCTTTGTCCATGCTACCATTAGGATAGCTGGTCTATAAGGTTGACTTACAACCAATCACCATAAGGGTTGTTTGGACTGATACAAGGTGATCACTAGAACTAGTGAACATCGTATATTGGGCCAACTTCTCACATTGGTGTGCAGCGGTTGGGATTTGAGCTTGCTGTTGTTTTTACCACGTATAATCTTGAAATATCATTTGAAAGATCAAATAAGGTACTATAGGTACATATAACAAGCTTAGAAATACTCTTGAGTTCTACTGAACCAGCTGTTGTAGTAGAACGGGCCTAGCACCCCCTGACTACAACTCTTAGCAAGGGATCAGTAGGAAAACCCATAGTGTAGGTAGGTGCATCACTTACACCTCACTAGAAAGCATGTCTACCCATGGAGAGACTTCAGAGACTCCCCTAGTGGTTAGTGACCCTCCACAGGTCCTTTCCAGATATGCAGCTCTCAGTTTCCAGGAGATGAGACAATTGTGTACCTCCAGGAAATTGAAACAGGGTTCCAACCCTACCACTCCTTTTCTGTTAGGTCTCTTAGAGACATATGATGCTAGAAAGGCCTCTAACCCAGGCCCCTCTAATCCAGATGGGAGTATGCCCCCCTTAGAAGGTACTCCTGGTGATCCAGACTCCAACCTCCCTGAAGCAGAGAATGAAGAAAGGGAAGAAGGGGATGTATCTGAGGATGAGGCAGACAATGGGCAACCTTTAGTCAGCAGACTTACAAGGGCCAACTTAGACCTACATAGGGAAGGAACTGGGGGACCCCCAGTGCTGACCCGTAGCAGGCCTAACTTTGGGGTTAGGAGAGATAGATCTCCTTCTAGGGACTCCAATAGATCTGTGCACTCTCATGCATCTGCTCAGAGGAGAATGACTTCCCCTCAGAGGAGAGAGCATGAAGCAAAGATGAAGGAAGTTAATCTGAGGATCCAAAGGGAAGAACTTGCCCTTGCCAAAGAGAAACTTGCCTTTGCTAGAGAGCAACAGTTGAGGGGGTTAGCACCCACTGTTGGCAGCAATATCCCTAAGGATAAAGACAGGAGTTTTGATAATAGACACCTGAGTAAAATAGTACCCTCCTATAAGACAGGAGATGATACGCACAAGTGGATAACTGCTTTGGAAAGAGCCTGCAAAGTACAGCAGGTACCCCAGAGTCAGTGGGCAGCTATATTGTGGCTCTCCTTTGAAGGTAAAGGCAGAGATAAGCTCCTCACTGTTAGAGATGAGGATGCTAATAACTTCCAAGTCCTGAAAAATGCACTGGTTAATGGGTTTGGCTTAACCACTGAACAGTACAGGTTAATGTTCAGAGACACCCAGAAAACTCAGGCTCAGGATTGGACTGATTTTGTAGATTGTGCTACTAAGGCTCTGGAGGGCTGGTTATTGGGTAGTAAAGTTACTGATTACACAGGATTGTACAATCTCATAATGAGAGAGCAAATCTTACTTAACTGTAAAAAACAGCTTTTGCACCAGCACCTGGTGGACTCTGATCTGACCTCTCCACAAGAATTGGGTAAGAGGGCAGACAAATGGGTCAGAACCAGGATTAGGCCTAAGAGTGAGGGTGGTGACGAAAAGAAAGAGACTACCAAGCCTCAAGAGAAAGGTGGGGCTACATCTACAGAGAAGACTTCCCTAGGGCCCCAAAACTCCAGGAATGGGGGTGGGTCCCAAGACACTTCCTCTACCCAGAAGACACCTTATTGCCATGCCTGCAAACAGGTAGGTCATTGGAAAACTCACTGCAGTTGCCCAAAGAACCACAATAAGGAGAACATACCCCCAAGTAACACTCCCAAGTCTCCTGTTACTACTAGTAGTAACCCCCCAGGTGGTGGGAGTGCCCCCAAGAATTCGGGTGGTTTTACTTTGGGAGTTCCTGGGGACTCTGGCCTAACCAGGTCCCCTAACTCAGATACTCTTGTCTGTGAAAATGGCATCACTGATTGTCCCAGGCCTATAGAGACACAGGGGCTAGCATCACCATGGTGATTGAGAGCCTAGTCCCCTCAAGGCAACTTTTACCTGGTGCCACATACCAGGTGACAAACTTTGATGGAGTGCAGAAAAATCATCCCATGGCAGTGGTAAATCTCAGCTGGGGAGGTGTCACTGGCCCCAAGAGAGTGGCAGTGTCATCAAACTTGCCTGTAGATTGCCTACTGGGGAATGATTTAGAGATCTCAGCCTGGGCTGAGGTAGAGCAAGAAACCCATTCTAAAATGGTAAATCTTCCTGAACAGGTTAGGAGGGCTGTGCCAGTCTCAGCCCAATCTCAAATAGATTCCTTCCCTGAAAAGATTAGCAGGGCTGTGATGGTAACAGCCCATGCCCATACCCAAACTGAGTCCCTTCCTGAAAAGGTTGGTGGGGCTGTGATGGCCACAGCCCAAACTCAAACTGATTCCTGTGTTGTGAAGCCTGAAACTATGGATCACTCCACACAAACAGAGAGCATTGAGGAGGAAGAGAAATCTCCCTGCCACCAGACTGTAGGAAAGGATCAGCCTCCTCAGGGAACTGATCTTACCCCTTGTGAAGGAACTGCCCCAGAGGTAGTCAGGTCTAGCCTGGCAGAGCCCCTGATGTCAGTGGACCCTTCCAAGGTGGGACCCAGTCTGGAGCAGGTAACCTGCCCCTCTCTACCCTGCCTCAGTCAGCCCAGGGCTACAGAGGTCAAGGAGGCCAGTGAGCCCCAAAGGGCCCCCTGTCCAATAGAACAACCCCATCAGCAGATTAGGGGCACCAAAGCTAGCAGCCCTAGCAAGGTGAAAAAGTTAGGGGGAGGGACCTAGTCGTAGTACAGCCCCCTTTAGCAGGAAAAAGGTAGGAGCTGGTCCCATTCCAAATTAGATTATCCTGAACACCTTTACAAGAAGAAACTCTGGACTTCGACGTTCTGCTCCCCAGAAGACTGAAGAATCTCCCTTGTGGGCAAGGAGTGTCCACCCTGCAACTGCAGGCACCATCAAGCGTCCAGCAGCTTCACTTTGTCGTCTACCCTTGAGGGTCCAGACTTCAGAGCCCGACGAGATCCGGATTCCCAGACCTCTCCGACCTCAACTCACATCTACAGCACAGCTGAAATCCGTGGGTGCGACGAGACACGTGGGACTGGCCATCTTGGAGAAACTGCCTCAAGGATCGTAGTCCATGCCTGGTTGAGGTCCGCCAACTTTTCGGCCGATGTCCAGGCAACAAGGCAGACCATGCGCTGGAGCGCTTTAAGGACTCCAGGGCTACGGCCAAGTCCTTGGGCCTCTCGGCCCCATGCCAGCAATCGGGTGCCTTTCGCTCCTTTCGTGGCCACAGAAGGGGCGCCCCCACACGAGCTGCCAGCCACGCACCGCAGAATACCCAGCAGCGCGGTGGCGGCCGTGGAAACCGCCGTGGCGGCGGTCGGGGTCAGCGGCGAGGCCAGTCAACACCTCCCTCCGCAGCACCTGCCTCAAAACCTTCCGAGTTTTCAGGCCCATGTGATGCCAGTGGGGGGCAGGGTTCGCCGTCACCACCTCCACTGGCGCACCGTCACTTTGGATAGGTGGGTGCTGCAGATCGTCCGAAGGGCTACTCCCTCCCCTTCGAGGCAACTCCTCCAGCCATGCCACCGCAGAACCACCGTGTATCGGGGGATCATTTGCGACTTCTGCAGGAGGAAGTTACGGCCCTCTTGGCCAAGGGGGCCATCGAGCGCGTTCCTGGGCCAGAAGTAGGGTGTGGTTTCTACTCCCACTACTTTCTATTGCCCAAGAAGGGCAAAGGGGGCCTACGCCCTATCTTGGACCTAAGGAACGTCAACGGCTTCCTCCGGAAGGAAAAGTTCAAGATGCTGACACTGGCTCAGGTCCTAGCTGCCCTGGACACAGGAGACTGGATGGTTGCGTTGGACTTGCAGGACGCTTATTTCCACATCCCCGTCCTGCCGGCCCACCGGCGCTATCTGCGGTTCTCGGTTGGCCACGAGCACTTTCAGTATACCGTGCTCCCCTTCGGCCTTACCAGCGCCCCACGGGTGTTCACAAAGGTGATGGCGGTGGTCGCAGCTCATCTGCGCAGGTTAGGGGTTTCAGTCTTTCCCTACCTCGACGACTGGTTGTTGAAGGCGGGCTCGCCCCAGACAGTCGTCAGCCACCTCCAGACTATGGCAGATCTCCTGCACCGGCTGGGGTTCTCCATCAATGTGCCGAAGTCACACCTGTGCCCCTCTCAGAAGCTCCTTTTCATCGGAGCGGTTCTTGACTCGGCGCGGTTTCGGGTTTATCCACCCGAACAGCGGGTCCTGGATATTCAGGCTCTGATTCCCTTCTTTCAGCCGTTATCCCTGGTCTCGGTCAGGTTGACGCTGCGGCTTCTGGGGCTGATGGCCTCCTGCATCCTGCTGGTGCATCACACCAGGTGGCGGATGCGGGCTCTGCAGTGGGACCTGAAGTTTCAGTGGGCCCAGCATCATGGCAACCTATCCGACTACGTCCTGATCTCGGAGGGCACTGCGAGACAGCTGCAGTGGTGGCTCACGGACCGTGATTGGGTCAGCGGCAGATCCCTCTCCCTTCCCCAATCGGAGCACGTAGTTGTGACGGATGCGTCCCTCCAGGGCTGAGGAGGCCACATGGGAGAGGCGGAGATCAGAGGCCTCTGGTCTCGGGCGGAGGCCCGGCTCCACATCAACCTGTTGGAGTTACGAGCGATTCGTCTAGCACTGAAAGCATTCCTCCCCTCTGTCCGGGGGAGTGTAGTGCAGGTGTTCACGGACAACACCACCGCCATGTGGTACTGCAACAAACAGGGCGGGGTGGGGTCGTGGACCCTTTGCCAGGAGGCTCTGTGCCTCTGGTAATGGCTGGAACGCCAGGGCGTGACCCTCGTGGCTCAACACCTGGCGGGTTCTCTGAACGCCAGGGCGGACGAGCTCAGCCGTCGGTGCATGATGGATCACGAATGGCGTCTGAACTCGGACGTGGCGCAAGGCCTCTTTCAGCAATGGGGAGAGCCTTGGTTAGATCTATTCGCCACCGAAGAGAACCCGCAATGTCATCAGTTCTGCGCGTTGGAATTTCCAAGGCGGCACTCGCTCGGAGACGATTTTTGTCGCGATTGGAGCTGCGGTCTACTGTACGCCTTTCCGCCTATACCACTTCTGCCCAGAGTGCTGAAGAAGATTGTGAGAAGTTGGCCTGATGTGCAGTGCTCACTATTCTAGTGATCACTATATATCAGTCCAAACAACCCTTATTGATGATTGGTTGTAAGTCAACCTTATAGACCAGCTATCCTAGTAGCATGGATACGAGCAGTCTAAGGCTAAGACTCTAGAGGGCGTGTTAAGCCAGCTGTTTTACCATCACATTACCCCTTGAACACCCAGTGAAAGGACACCACACAAGTGTTATGAAAATAAACAGTGTATTTATTAGAATCACAACAACCCTGTACTCTTTATGAGGACAGGGTGCTAGGCACACAACAAAACTCTTACGAAAATACTTAAGTTAGCACAGTATATACAAATGCCCGAGGGGCACGAAAAACCATATACTCTAAAAGTGGAATGCGAAATTACTAGCAGGTAAGTACAGTACTAATAGGCTTTGGAATCGCTAGGACTTGACTAGGGGATCGTTAGATTACTTCTAGGAGACCTAGGGGACTCGGGTGCAGAGTGTGCACTCTCACGCGGGATGCGGGACAAAGTCTATGGAAGCTAGTAACGCTAAAGTTAGTGTTCACAGGCGAACCCGACCTGGTAGGGAGAAAACGACAGTGGATCCTGACCCTTGGATAGTGAGGCTATGCTGGGACACCGAAGTGCCGAAGTTACCTAGCCCAGGGGCTGCAGCTGCATAGGTCTCAAAAGACGTCGGGAATCCTCGTTGCCGGACCAGGAGCCTGGAAGAAAGATGCTGGCAGGCGACCAGTGAAGATTGTTCGAGTTGATCCAAGCCTGGATCTGGAAGAAGGATGACACCTGAAAGCAGAGGGGACCAAGTTCGTGACTACTAGCAAGTAGTCAGTGGGCACCAGGAGGGCACCGGATGGTAGTCACCTCGACTAGGTGAGTGGGCGACGCTGGCTCTGCAGATCTCACGGACCAGGAGGCGTTGTCGGCGACCAGGATGGAGAGGCGAGCTGTCCCACGATGGATGAAGCTGTCGGCGTCGAAGTTACCCAGGATTGGGCAACAAGCCTTGGCTAATTCAAGCCCACGCGGTGGACTCAAAATGGCGTCTGGAGTGGACCAGGAGGGTCCGGGGTGCTCCTCTTCTGGAAGGGAGCAAGGGCCAGTCTGGAGCAACCAGACCAGCAGCAGTGATGTCGTCGGGCGTCGTTCAGAAGGCCACAAGCCAGCGGGCTAGTAGCCAAACAACGCGGTGAGCAGCAGAAAGCAGAAGGGCCCCACGCAGATCGTGGAGATGCTGGGAGGCTGCACTTCGGTGCTGGAGCTGCTCAGGGTCGGGGCTTCTCGGACCCCAAAGCACTCACCAGGAAATTACTCGGCGGGCTTGCTGTGCAGAAGTCATGCAGTCATGCAGATGGCCGGTCCCTCGAGGTCTCGTCGCACCCACGGTTCTCAGCTGGGCTGTAGAGGTGGGTAGAGGTCAGAGGTGCCAGGGAAGCCGGTTCTCGTCGAGCTGGGCAGTCGGATTCCGGAGGAAGGACTTGCAGCAGACCGCAGTGTTCTTTAAGATGGTGCCTGCGGATGCAGGGTGACTACTCCTTAGTCACAAGGGAGAAATCTTAGGAAGAAGTCTTGAGTTCCTTTCGTGGAAAGTAGTTTCAGGATTCAAAGATGATCTGATTTGGAAGGGGGCCAGTCCCTACCTTTATCTGGGAAAAGGGGGCTGGCACGCGACTAGGTCCTGCCCTATGGGTGGGACCAGGAGGGGGGTGGTTACACCCACTTCCTTGGCGGGCTTTTCCCCAGCACAGGGTCTGGAGTGTCCCTGGAACTGGTTCAAGCCAGCCTATGCACAGTGAGCACCGGGGTGCCACGTGCAGTCACCTTCCTCTGTAGCCCTGCCTACCTGGAATACACAAAACCCTGTCTGGGACGGTGCTGGCACCGCCCCTGGCAGGAAACCCTTTGTCCTTGCCTCCTGCTCTGGGAGGACTCCCAGCAGCAGGAGGGCAGACTTGTGTCTCGGTGGCAGCATCCATTTTGTGGATGCTAAGGCTCTGTCTGACTTTAACCGGGGTTACAGGTTACATACATGTCGTGTCCCTCTAGAAGGGTGGAATGCTAACCCCGTCGCCAGAATTGGCGAGGGGTTAGTATTCCAATTCGTATGACACCTTACTCGACATGTTTTGATAAAGCGATACCAGAGTTGGCATATAACCGCGAGGATTATAATGCACTTAAGAGTATATGGTATGCGATATCATGGAAACGGCTAAGGGATGGATCCCGAAAGCCGCAGACAGGCTCAGCTCATGCCAGAGCACTATCTCACACGATTCCAAGCACTCTGCCTTCAGGATTGTCAAGGCCTGCCATGGGAGTGACTGATAGGAGATCTGTGTGTCCATTTTTAGGGTTAGATATAGGTATACTATATCTAAAGCAAAGGGTGATTACACCACCTTGCCCCAGCTGTCAAGCAGCCAGTTGTGTCAGATTTGGATGGCCAGCCAGGGGTGGCATAATACATGCTGCAGCCCCTGGTAGGCCCTGGGTACACCTATGCCCTGGGTACCTAAGGTACACTGTACAGGGACTGATAAGGTGACTCAGTATCCAATTAGATATGTACCTAAGGTACATGGAATCCATTTTACAGAGAGAGCAGTGGGCCTGGGGTCCTGAATAGCAGGGCCTCAGGTCAACTAAGTCAGAAAACCAGCAAAACACCAGGCAAAAAGTTGGGGGCAACCATAGTCAGGGATCTACCTTCCTACAGCGGTGCACAAGAGGACCATCTCCCGGTGGATCATCTTGTGTATCCAGGCATGCTACTCCTTGACTAAAAAGGAGCCCCCTGTTGGATTGCGGGCTCACTCTACCCGAGCCACGGCGACTACAACTGCCCTGGGCCGGGGAGTGCCCTTACAAGACATCTGTCAGGCAGCTACGTGCGCATCGCTGCACACGTTTGCAAGACACTACTGCCTGGACAGCCAAGTCCGGAGGGATGGCTTCTTTGGCCGTTCTTTCCTCCAGGACTTTCTGGTGTGATTATTGGTTCGCAGACCCACCACCGGGGTTGGTATTGCTGGGGTATCTATTCTAAGGTAAGGAATCTAATACTAACGTGTTTCATTCAGATGCACAAGTTACTACTTGTGTAACGATATATCTGTAAGAGACATTAGTTAGTATTAGATTAGTATTAGATTCCTTACCGACCCACCCATCATCCCCGTGCTGCGAACCGATATCTAGGGTTAGGGTTACCCCCTTTCAGGGCCCTAGTTTCAATGGCACCAGTGTTGGTTTTTTGACATGGCTCTGCGTTTCTGGCGCGGAAAAGCTGTGTACTCCGATGTCATCACGGCGCCCACGACGGACGGGGAGCCGCAGACGACGCCTACCGACGCGCAAGTGTACTGCTACGCAATAGTTTTCGGATCCAGTCTGACGCCTGGGGATATTCTAAGGTAAGGAATCTAATACTAACTAATGTCTCTTACAGATATATCGTTACACAAGTAGTAACTTGTGCTTCACATTCCAATTCACCCAAAACATCGAAAGTATCTCCGTTTCACTGTGGCTGGCGCCCATTTTCAGTTCAAAGTACTCCCATTTGGCCTCAAGTCGGCTCCAAGAATTTTTCCGAAGTGCCTGGCTCCGGTAGTGGCAGCACTACACTCGTCAGGGATCCAGGTTTTCCCGTACTTGGACGACTGACTAGTTAAAGGTCCATCAAAGTGCAGAGTACAGTGTGAGAAGTTGGCCTGCTATATGATGATCACTATTCTAGTGAACACCTTGCACCAGTCCAAACAACCCTTATGGTGACGGTTGTAAGTCAATCTTATAAACCAGCTATCCTAGTGGTAGCGTGGACAGAACAGTCTTAGGCTAAAAGACTCTTGAGGGCGCGTAAAGCCAGCTGTTTTACCATATGTAACCCCTTGAATACCAAATGAAAGGACACCACACAGGATATATATAAAATATATACGTATTTATTCACTAACACACTCCTCTGAACTCTTTTAGTTCAGAGGCAAAAGCACATAACAAGTTACTCTTAGAAACACTTTAAATAGCACAATTTACAGTTAGGCCCTAGGGGCGCGTAAAACCATATACTAAGTAAGTGGTATAAGAACCACGACTTGGGAAAAGGAACGGCCTAGGGAATTGCTGGGGCTACACTATCTGAACTTTAGGTTAGGAGTAGACGGGCCACAGGCGGTGCGTGCAGTGTCAGTACACTCGCGCGAGAGTCAATAGAGAGTCAATAGAGAGTCAATAGAGAGTCAATAGAGAGTCAATAGAGAGTCAATAGAGAGTCAATAGAGAGTCAATAGAGAGTCAATAGAGAGTCAATAGAGAGTCAATAGAGAGTCAATAGAGAGTCAATAGAGAGTCAATAGAGAGTCAATAGAGAGTCAATAGAGAGTCAATAGAGAGTCAATAGGAACTTAAGAAGGTAAGTAACGAATATTTAGGACACTTCCGGTCTAACTAGGACTACACAACTAGCAAAACTAGACACTAGAATAGTCAATCCCTACAGGAGCACCGAAGTACTCTCGTTACCTCACCCACGGGCTGCGGGTGCATAGGTATCAAAGTGTGACGGGTTTTCTGATAGATACATCTGCCGTGTGGATGCCTCACCTTGTGAATATCCCCATTGCGTCAGCAACGTTCGGAAATTTTCTTCGTAGCACGCCGGCGAGGACGACGTCATAGGAGCACGATATCGCGCGCGACTCCGTCTGACGTCACCGACTCCTTATAAGACCCACGTCGGCGTGATGACGTCAGATCCCTTTTTTCCGCGTCGTCGACGCTAACGGTTTCTGGCATCTTCTGCGATACTTAGTATCTTCTTCTGTTTAGTGTTACTATTTCATCTCTTGAGTGTTCCTTCTTCGTCGAGAATGTCGTCGAGGAAGACAGGGTTCAAACAGTGTGGGTCATGCGCTCGCATGATGTCGATCACAGATCCGCATGGTGATTGTTTATGGTGCCTTGGATCAGACCATGACGTTAAGAACTGTCGATCCTGCTTCAAAATGAACCCTAAGGCTTTACGTGAACGTGAAGCTAAACTTCTTCTAGCGAAGGTAAAAGGAAGAGAAGCTGATAGATCTTCGAGATCGACGTCCAGACGCTTAAAGTCGAGACAGAAGTCACAATCGAAGTCGAAATCGAGGTCGGCTTCGAGGTCGAGGTCCAGGTCGAGGTCAGGGGAAAGGTCAAGATCCGGAGCCAAATCGGCTTCGGGTCATGCTTCTGGCTCTTCAAAAAAGAAACACAAGAGGAGAAAACATAGCTCGAGACATCACTCTGGTAAAGACCCTTCGGATTCAAAGAAAAAGTCTCGAAGACATCATAAGGACTTTGTATCGCCTTCTCCTTTGGAATCTCTTAGAGGTTCCCCGACGCCGGAACAAGAACCTGATCCGGAATCGCACCATTCTTCGTATCATGAAGTAGAAGAAGTTCCTCAGACTCCGACTCCGGTAGAAGTCCCTGTAAACCAGGATGAACCGATGTCGGAGCAACCTCCTTCGGAACAACCGTCTGGTTTGTATCCTCCCTTTCCTGGTCCAGGACAAGACCCCTCGCATTTTCTTAATGCGATGTTTGGAGTCTATACTAGAGCAATGTACCCCACTGGTGCACCAGTTGGTCCCGTGGGTCCATTGTCTTTCAACTTGGGCATTCCTCAATCTTACGCCCCGGCTCCCTTTATGCCGTTTATGCCGACGCCTTTTACACCTTGGCTCGGTACGGCTCCACCGAGATCGTCGACTCCGCATACGGCTTCGCCGACTCCGGATCGACCTCGTGAGTCTAATCGAGGTACCACGCCGATTCGTGAATCTCACCCTCCTGCTGCTCCGGCTCCTCTCTCGACGCCGGACCCGACTCCGTCGGAGTCGTTGCCGGCTCCATCGACTTCGATTCGTATAGAATGGTCGAGGCGCAGAGCTCAACGCCTCTTGGAAGAAAAGGAGTTCGAAGATCCTGAAGTGGAGGAAGGTGAACTTCTGGATCAAGGAGACTGTTTTGACGACCTACATAGTGCCAGTGGTCTAGAACTTTCTCCGGAATGGGGTTTACCATCAGTTTCTGATGCACCGTCAAAGGACGTGACACCTTACCACACTGTGATTAGAAAGGCTGCAGATCTACTTAATCTGACATTACCTACTGTTGAATACAAACCTAATATTCTTACAGAGGTTTTACATTCACCCTCCTCCATTATAGAGCCTACACTTCCATTCACTGAGGCTTTAACTGAGCCAATAATGGAAGTTTGGAAGAAACCTTTGACTGCTCCTGCGGTTTCCAGATCTGTAGCGAGACGTTACAGAGTGGCACCTGGTGACCTAGAGTTCCTCTCTTCACATCCTTCTCCTGAGAGCTTGGTGGTAAAGGCCGCTTGTTCCATTAGATCGGCAGGTTCATTTCCTCAAGTACCAGCAGACAAGGACTCAAAGAAATTGGACCAATCTGCTAAAAAGATTTTCTCATCAAGTAGCTTGGCTCTAAAATCTACTAATGCTACTTGTCTATTAGGGAGATATGTACATGCTTTGATGGACTCTGTGAAGCAACTGTCATCTAAGCTTCCTGAGGATGATAGGAAAAACTTTAATGAAGTGGTCTCCGACACTCAAGCTGCAGCCCGCTTAGTCATTCAGAGTGGCATGGACACGGCAGACTCTGTTGCCAGAATTATGGGTTCTACTGTTGCCACCAGAAGGGCTGCATGGCTAAAATCTTCTGAATTTTCAGCAGACGTTCAATCCACTTTAATAGACTTACCTTTTGATGGGACAGGCCTCTTTTAGAAGAAGGCGGATGTGGCTTTGGAGAGATTCAAAGATAGCCGGGCTACAGCAAGATCTTTGGGTCTTCAAGCTAGAGGTTCTGCCACTAGGAAGTTTAGAGGATTTGGTAGATCCACTTTTCGTTCCTATAAGCAAGGCCAGCAACAACAACAACAGCAGAACCCTTTGTATAAATCTTACAGAGGCAAACAAAGGGGACGTGCTCGTGGATGCCAAGCCTCCTCCTCCTCAACTTCCTCCTCTAATTCCCACCCCCCACCTACAACAGCAAAGCAGCCCTAGATCCACCATTCTGGATCATGCGGGTCCAGTAGGGGGTCGGCTTACTCATTTTCTACGGGATTGGGTATCGGTTACATCAGATCTTTGGGTTCTCAATCTCGTAGAAAATGGGTATGCACTTCCCTTCCAGGAGTTCCCTCCCAATTACCCTCCTTGCCAAGGTTACTGTTCGGAGGACCACCTTCTTCTTCTGCAGGAAGAAGTCCTGGCACTGTTCAGAAAGGGTGCGATAGAGGTGGTTCCGGAGAAGGAGAGGGGTCAGGGGTGCTACTCCCGGTATTTCCTGATACCCAAGAAGGATGGCAGGCTTCGGCCAATCCTGGACCTCAGGATTTTGAACCTCTATCTCAAACAGGAGAAGTTCAAAATGCTCACACTTGCACAGGTTCTTCAAGCGCTGATGGAAGAAGACTGGATGGTGTCGATCGACTTGCAGGATGCGTATTTTCACATCCCCATTCTGAAGTCGCACAGAAAGTATCTCCGTTTTACGGTGGGATCGCAACACTACCAGTTTGCGGTCCTTCCTTTTGGGCTTACTACTGCGCCTCGAGTTTTCACCAAGGTGATGGCAGTGGTGGCTGCGCATCTCAGAAGATCGCGGATTCCTGTGTTCCCCTATCTAGACGACTGGCTGATCAAAGCGGAGTCGCCGGAGAATGTGCTTCATCATCTGCAAGAGACAACTCAGTTGTTGCACAGGTTGGGGTTTCGATAAATGTACCTAAGTCTCACCTGGTGCCCTCCCAGCGCAACCTGTTCATAGGTGCGGTACTGGACACTACTGTATGTCGTGCATTCCCTCCACCTCAAAGGATTCACGATATACAGGAAATGATTCCTTTATTTTATAATGGAGCGGTCGTTCCAGTCCTGAAGGTTCTTCGCCTGCTCGGTCTGATGGCTTCTTGCATTCTGTTGGTCAACCATGCACGCTGGCACATGATGGCACTCCAGTGGTGCCTCCGCAGGCAGTGGTATCAGCACAACGGAGATCTCAGGGAGTCCGTGAGGATCTCCAGAGAAACTGCAGCGGATCTGTCTTGGTGGAGCGTGGAAGGCAATCTATCACAAGGAAAGCCTTTTCAACTTCCTCCATCGGTGGCCACGGTAATAACGGATGCATCCACTCTCGCGTGGGGTGCTCATCTGGGGGACCTGGAGGTCAAGGGTCTTTGGTCTCCAGAGGACAGGTTGCTTCACATCAACCTTTTGGAATTGCGGGCGATATGTCTGGCGATCAAGGCCTTCCTCCCTTCCCTTCGCGGTCGGTCGGTTCAGGTCCTGACGGACAACACGACCGCGATGTGGTACATCAACAAGCAGGGAGGGGTAGGGTCGCAGTGTCTCTGCAGAGAGGCTCTGCGTCTCTGGTCCTGGGTTCAGGATCATCAGATTTGTCTGATGGCAAATCATCTGGCCGGAGTTCTGAACGTTCGTGCAGACAGTCTCAGTCGGCAGTTCTCTGCCGACCACGAGTGGAGGCTTCACCCGGAGGTGGTTCACGACATCTTTCAGATGTGGGGAACTCTTCAGGTGGACCTGTTTGCCACTCACGAGAATGCTCACTGCCTGTCATTTTGCAGTCTCCAGTATCCGATGCAAGGAGCCTTGGGGGACGCGTTTCAGTTGAGTTGGAACTCGCAGCTCCTATACGCGTTTCCTCCCATACCCTTGATTCCTCGGGTTCTGAGGAAGATTCGCCAGGACCGGGCCCAAGTCATATTGATCGCCCCGGATTGGCCAAGAAGGGTGTGGTACACAGACCTTCTCCACCTCTCCTCTCACCACCGCTCCGTCTCCCTCACAGGGCAGACCTCCTCTCTCAGATGGAGGGGCAGGTTCTACATCCCCACCTCCAGACATTACACCTTCATGCCTGGAGATTGAACGGGGCAACTTGAATTCTTTTTCTCTCCCTCACGATGTGGTGGATGTCATTCTTTCTGCTAGGCATGACTCCACTAAGTCCATTTATTAGTATAGATGGTCTAAATTTGTCTCTTGGTGTAGGGAGAGTGACGTTGACCCTTTGAAGGCTCATTTGTCTGACATTTTGCAGTTTGCTCTTTCTCTGGCGTAGCAGGGATTTGCTGTTGCCACGGTCAAGGGGTATCTTTCAGCCTTATCGGCATTTCTCTGTTTGCCGGATCAGCCCTCTCTCTTTAAGTCTCCAGTGGTTTTAAGATTTTTGAAGGGTCTCACTAATAAATTCCCTCCTTCTCCGTTTGTTGTTCCTCATTGGGATTTGAATCTTGTGTTAACCTATTTGATGGGTTCTCCCTTCGAACCCTTGCACAAGTGTCCCATGAGGCTCCTTTCTTTTAAAACGGTCTTCTTGGTTGCAATTACCTCGGCAAGGAGGGTAAGTGGGCTTCAGGCTCTTAGTTCCAAGCCCCCATTCTTGACCATTCATGCTGAAAGAATGGTTCTCAGGACCAGGGCTGCTTTTCTGCCTAAGGTGGTAACTCCCTTCCATCTAGGACAATCCATTACCCTTCCTACTGTTTATCCTCCCCCTCACCCTTCCAAGGAGGAGGAGAGACTTCATCGCTTGGACCCAAAGCGAGCAGTCAGTTTCTATCTCGATAGGACTAAAGACTATCGTGTTGATGATCAACTCTTCGTGGGTTTTGCTGGCTGTAAGAAGGGCAGAGCGGTGCACAAGCGCACACTTTACAGGTGGATAATTCTGTGCATCAAGATTTGCTACTCCCTGGCGGGTAAGGACCCTCCTGAGGGTTTTAGAGCACATTCAACTAGAGCAAAGTCTGCAACATCTGCTTTGTCTAGAGGTGTTCCTGTTGAGGACATTTGCAGAGCCGCGACTTGGGCCTCCCTCCGCACTTTCGCGAAGCACTACTGCTTGGATACTGAGGTGAGGAGGGACGGCCACTTCGCGCGTTCTGTCCTCCAAGATTTCCTGGTATAGCAGATTGGACACCCTCCTCCGGGAGTGGGGACTGCTGTGGGACTCTATTCACAAGGTGAGGAATCCACAAGGCAGATGTATCTATCAGAAGAAAAAGTTACTTACCGTCGGTAACGCTTTTTCTGGTAGATACAGTATCTGCCTGTGGATTCCTCACATGCCCACCCGCCTCCCCGTTGTCCATTCTGCTATACATGGGTTTATTTGTTTATTTATTTGTATATTTATTGGGTTTTTGATACCTTTGTTACGCACTATGTGTGCTATTTTGGTTTATATGTACTATGTACACTGTATATATGTATATTTCCTGTCATTGGTCCGTCCGGGTGCCTTGAAGGCACGGAAAAAAGGGCGGAACTGACGTCATCATGCCGACGTGGGTCTTATAAGGAGTCGGTGACGTCAGACGGAGTCGCGCGCGACGTCGTGCTCCTATGACGTCGTCCACGCCGGCATGCTACGAAGAAAATTTCTGAACGTTGCTGACGCAAGGGGGATATTCACAAGGTGAGGAATCCACAGGCAGATACTGTATCTACCAGAAAAAGCGTTACCGAAGGTAAGTAACTTGTTCTTCTCGTTGATTCCTATGGAGCCTTGGAAGAAGATGCTGCAGGCGACCAGGAGGACGATGTCCGGGTGGATCCAAGGGTGGATCACAGTTGAAGAAGACCTGAAAGCAGAGGGGACAGAGTCTAGGTCACTAGCCAGTGACCGGGTGGAACGAGGAAGGAACCAGACGTCGTCGAGGAGCAATCAGGTGCGGTCGTGAAGCTTGTCTTTGCAGCCACGCGGACCAGGAGGCGTCGAGGACAACCAGGTGCTGGAGAGGAGCTGTGCCACGAAGGTTCTCGCAGATGGAGGGGTCGACTTCAAGATCGGAGCCAACAAGCCTAAGCAAAGGCAACCCACGCAGGGTACACAAAAGGTTTCTGGTGCAGACCAGGAGGGTCTGAGGTACTTCACCTCTTCAGGGAAGCAAGTGCCAGTCTGGAGCAACCAGACCAGCGATGGATTTTCAAAAGGATCGTCGTCACAGGGCTACTAGCCAACTGGCCAGCAACCGGGACAACGCGTCAAGCAGAACACAAGCAGAAGGGCCCCACGCAGATCTCGTGGAGTGCGGAGGGCTGGTCCTCGGTGCAGGTGGAGCTCGGTGTCGGGGTGTCTCAGTCCCCAGGGCACAGCTTCGAGGATGCCTCAGGGCTGCGCTGTTAGCAAGTTGAAGACTTTCCAAGTTGCCTGGGTCCACGGGTTCCGTCCCCTTCCACGGGGCTCAGCTGTGCTGGAGTCGTGCAGTGGGGTCAGAGAGGTCCGGGAGTCGAGGTCTTGTCAGGCTCTGTACTCTGGTTCCGGCGGGAACAGGGACAAAGCAAGCCGTCGAGTTGCTAGGTGGTGCCTGGTTGCCCAGGGTGGTCACTCCTTGGCCACAAGGGAGATTCTTCAGTCTTCAGCTCAGGTGAATGTCGAAGGGTCCAGAGTTTCGTTTCAAGTCGATTCCAGGATTAATCTAAAGTCCTGGGGGTCAGCTCCTACCTTTTATACAACTAAAGGGGGCTGGATTACTGTCTAGGTCCCTCCTATGGGTGGAACCAGGAAGGGGGGGTGGTTACACCCCCTTTCCTTTGTCCAGTTTCGCGCTAGAGCCGGGGCTGAAGTGCTCCAGCACCGGTTTGAACTGGACTATGCATGGAGCACCAAGTGTGCCCCAGGCAGTGTCTCATTCTATTCAGCCCTCTCTGTCCCAATACACAAAGTCCTGCATGGGGTGGTGCTCGCACCTCTCCAGGCAGGAAACCTATTGTCCAAACCTCCGTGACTGGAAGGACTCCCAGCAGCAGGGGGTCAGACTTGTGTCTGTGGCAGCAGCGTCCATTTTGTGACGCTGGGGCTCTGGTTAATTTGAACCGGGATAATCAGCAACAACATGTCTTCTCCCTCTAGAAGGGTGGAATGCTACCCCCGTCGCCAGAATTGGCGAGGGGGTAGTATTCCAAAGCGTATGACACCTTACACGACATGTTTTGATAAAGCCAAACCAAAGTTAGCATTTAACCGCGAGGTTCATAATGCACTTAAGAGTATATGGTATGGCAATATCATAGAACGGCCATAAGGACATGGTTCCGAAAGCTGCAGACAGGCTCAGCTCATGCTATAGCACCATCTCACACACAACCAAGCACTCTGCCTCCAGGATTGTTAAGGCCTGCCATAGGAGTGACTTATAGGTTACTATGTGTCTCTCTATATAGGTAGGTATAGGAATACTATACCTAAGCAAGGGATGATTACACGACCTTGCCCCAGCTGAGTGATCAGCCAGTTGTGTCTATTTGTGTGGCCAGCCAGGGGTGGCATAATACATGCTGCAACCTCTGGTAGGCCTTGGTTACACCTATGCCCTGAGTACCTAGGGTACACTTCTACAGGGGCTGATTAGGTGAACCAATTCCCAATTGTGGATGTACCTAGAGTACATGGTGTGAATTTAAAGAGTGCATCTGTGCTGTGGGTCTGATTGGCAGGCCCACAGCCACATCGAAGTCGAAAACCATTAAAGCAAAAGCAAAAAGTGGGGGTGACCATAGGAAGCAGACCCTACTCTCCTACATACAGAATGACATAACAGAGTGTCGCAATCTCTTTGCATCCCTAGGTCTCACTGTGAACGAAAGCAAATCTCAAACTCTATTGAAAAGAGTTATACTTTTCCTAGGGGCTTGCCTGGACACGAAACAATGCAAGGCATTCTTGTCTCAAGAAAGGCAGCTCCGTATAAAACTGTCAAAAAGAAAGTCACTTTCTGTTCGCCTGTTTGCTTCACTTCTGGAAATGTGTTCTTCGGCCATAAATCTCATTCCACTGGCACATCTCAAAATGCGGCCTCTACAGGAGGAGCTACATCTCCAGTGGCAACAAGCGACCGGTTCCTTCGAGGACATTATCAAAGTCACCCCACGCATGGTAGATGCTCTTCCATGGTGGACGCAACTACACAATCTAAAACAAGGACTCCCATTCTTACAAACTCCTCTGAACTTCGTACTAATGACAGATGCATCCATGGAGGACTGGGGAGGGCATCTCCAGGACTTGCAAGTGCAGGGCAAATGGTCCCAGATATACAGACAATGTCACATCAACAGTCTGGAGTTGAGACATATTTCTATCCCTACAAGCGTTGCTTCCCAGACTCGCAGGGTCTTTAGTCCTTGTCCTAACGGACAACACCACCAGCATGTTTTATGTAAACAAGCAGGGAGGGACAAGACCAGCTACGCTCTCAAAGGATGCTCAGGAGTTATGGGAATGGCTGACACTTCACAACATAACTCTCAAGGCGGAACATGTCAAAGGCCTCCACAATACCCTAGCAGACAAGCTCAGCAGATCCTTGTCGGATTGCCACAAATGGGAGCTAGACAACACTCAATTGATCAAGGTGTTTCAGACTTGGGGCCAGCCAACGTTGGACTTGTTTGCGACCCAACAGAACAAGAAATGCCGGTATTACGGCAGCAGATACCTTCATGAGGGAATGCCCTGTTGTGAGAAAGTGGCTCTTTATATACTGGACTAGAAGTAAGTACAGTGTGTATAGAGTCCACCAACCCCAGAGGTATAACAGAGGTTAAAGTCAGAACTGACCTTACTCTCCAAAGTGGTAGCTTGGTCGAGCAGTAAGGCAGTACCAGAGGACAGTGTAAAGCATTTGATGTACACACTCAGTCAGCAAAAGGTTTCACACACTCAACGACTGAACTCCAGGCCAATTGTTTGTATATCCAGAGATATGGTTGTTTTATTTTTAGAACCAACAGTTATAAAAATATACTTTTCACATTACGAGTACTCTCATGTAAATGCTTTGCAGCGGAGCAATAAGTTTGTGCACACATTAATCACAGGTTAGCTAATAAGTAATACAGTTCTGAAACACACTCTAGCATTGAGCTCAATGGGTTTTCTTAGGAAAGTACAGTTTATTATTTTATGGATTACTTTGGTAGTCCCAGGACTAGGCCTTGGATTCAGTCCTGGGGTTTAAGCTGAAACCAGGTTAGCAAAAACGTTTCTGATAGATACATCTGCCGTGTGGATTCCTCACCTTGTGAATATCCCCTTGCGTCAGCAACATTCGGAAATTCTTTTCGTAGCCTCGCGCCGACGTGGACTTGGACGTCATAGAGACACGGCATCGCACGCGACTCCGCTGACGTCACCGACGCCTATAATAGGCCCACGCCGGCGTGATGACATCAGTTCCCTTTTTTCCACGTCGTCGACGCTAACGGTTTCGGGAATCTCAGTAGCCAACTGGTACTTTGTTGCCTTTTTGTTACCACTTTCTGCTTCTTTGTTTCTTGTATCTTCGACGATGTCGACAAAGAAGACCGGCTTCAAGCCCTGCAGGGAGTGCGGAAAGATGATGTCCATTACTGACCCGCACGAGGACTGCATCTGGTGTTTGAGCTCTGATCACGATGTGGATGGATGTTCGTCTTGTCGGAAGATGAACCCGAAGGCCCTGAGGGAAAGAGAGACCAAGCTCCTGGTAGCGAAGCTGAAGGCTGGAAAAGGAAAATCTTCGAGGTCTTGTTCTCGAAGGGCGAGGTCGAGGTCGAAGTCAAGATCCGGATCTTGAGAGGGGTTGTCTTCGAGGTCCGCTTCAGACCATGCTTCGAAGTCGAAGAGGAAGCATAAGAAGAGGAGGCATGAGTCCCGACGTCGTTCCGGTAAGGAGTCGGGCTCGATGCCGAGGTCACCGAAGAAGGTGCGTTCTAAGGTGGTTACGCTGGATGTCTCAGAACCAGATGGTGAGGCCTCGCCTTCGGAGTCGCGGGTGCAGTGCCCGACTCCAGCTTCGTCTCCGGCGCCGTCCCTGGCCCGAGATGTGGAAGAGGTTCAGGTGGATGTGGATTCTGCACCTGCCGAAGAGCCGAATCCGAACCCTCCTCAAGACCAGCCTGGGGGTTTACGGCCACCCTTTCCAGCCCCAGGCCAGGACCCATCGGCGTTTCTGAACGCTATGTATGGCGTCTTTTCAAGGGCGTGGTACCCCTCTGGCGCACCTTCGGGTCCTCTGGCTTTCAATCTAGGAATCCCTCACTCCTATCCTCCTGCTCCATTCATGCCCTATATGCCGGCTCTGACGCCGCCATGGCAGTTTCCGGCTTCGCCGAAGCCGTCGACGCCGGTTCCGGCGTCGCCCGCTCCAGAACGGCCTCAAGAGCATCCCGCTGGGCCATCGGATTCGATACCGACGTCGATCCCTACTCCGTCGGAGCTGTTGGTGGATCCACGCACTGCGAGGCGTGTGAAGGAGAGGTCCAGAAGGGAGGCTCAACGCCTTTTGGAAGAACGAAGGTATATGGAGTCACATCCTGATATGGAGGAAGGTGAATTGGATGAGGACTGTTTTGAGGAACTGGCTGACGCTGGTAGCCTGGATTTATCTCCGGAGTGGGAGTTGCCTTCAGGCTCTGATACACCTTCTAAGGATGTCCAGCGTTATCATATGGTGATGAGGAAGGCTGCAGAACTTTTGCAATTGACTTTGCCAACGGTGGAATTTAAGTCCAATCTTCTTACTGAGGTTTTGCATTCACCTAGTTCTGTGGTAGAACTGTTGCTTCCGTTTAATGACGCCTTAACGGAGCCCGTTTTGGAGGTGTGGAAGAAACCACTGTCAGCTCCTGCAGTATCTAAGAGTGTGGCAAGAAGGTACAGGGTTGCACCTGAAGACCCTGCTTTTTTGACGTCTCATCCATCACCAGAGAGTCTAGTCATTCAAGCAGCCTGCTCCAAAAAGAATGTGAGTGCCTTTCCCCAGGTACCTTGTGAAAAAGAGGCAAAGAAGCAGGATCAGTTTGCTAAAAAGACCGTCTCCTCTGCAAGCATGGCTTTAAAGTCAACTAATGCCACTTGTCTGATGGGGGGGATATGTACTTGCCTTTATGGATTCTTTGCGTATTCTAGCTCCTAAGATTCCTGATGCAAACAGGAAGGATTTTGAGGAGGTAATTTCAGATGCACAGGCAGTGGCTCGCCAAGTGATACAGAGTGGTCTGGACACTGCGGACTCGGTGGCACGTATCATGGGCACTGCTGTCGCCACTAGAAGATCAGCTTGGCTGAAATCCTCAGACTTTTCAGCGGATGTTCAGGCGACTTTGCTGGATCTTCCGTTTGATGGATCTGGTCTCTGTAGGAGAGTGGGGTCTGCAATCCTATGGTCACCCCAGGTTTTTGCTTTTTGCTTCACTGGTTTACGACTTTCCCTGGCTGTGGGCCTGCTAATCAGACCCACAGCCTAGCTGTTCTCTCTCTAAATTGACAACAATGTACTTTAGGTGCATTTACTAATTGGTACTGGGCCACCTTATCAGTCCCTGTACCCAGGGCATAGGTGTACCCAGGGCCTACCAGGGGCTGAAGCATGTATTATGCCACCCCTGGCTGGCCATCTAAAACTGACACAACTGGCTGCACAACAGCTGGGGCAAGGTGGTGTAATCACCCTTTGCTGTAGATATAGTATACCTATATCTAACCCTAAAATGGACACATATATTCCTATCAGCCACTCCTATGGAAGGCCGTATCAATCCTGAAGGCAGAGTGCTTGGAATTATGTGAGATGGTGCTCTGGCATGAGCTGAGCCCGTTTGCAGCTTGCGGAACCAAGACCTAATAGCTATTCCATGATAACGCTATACCATATACTCTTAAGTGCATTATCAACCTCGCGGTTAAATGCTAACTCTGGTATAACATTATCAAAATATGTCGAGTAAGGTGTCATACGATTTGTAATACTACCCCCTCGCCAATTCTGGCGACGGGGGTAGCATTCCACCCTTCTAGAGGGACACGACATGTATGTAACTGTGAACCCCGGTTAAAGTTAACTCGAGCCTCAGCATCACAAAATGGATGCTGCCACCACAGACACAAGTCTGACCTCCTGCTGCTGGGAGTCCTTCCAGCGAGGACAGCTTGGACAAAGGGTTTCCTGCCTTGGGAGGTGCTAGCACCACCCCAGACAGGATTTTGTGTATTGGGGAGGATTGGCCTGAAAGGAATGAGACATGCCTGGGGCACACAAGGTGCCCTGTGCATACACCGGTTCAAACCAGTTGCTGGGGCATCCCTGCCCCAGCTCTGGCGGGAAACCGGACAAAGGATAGGGGGTGTAGCCACCCCCCTTCCTGGTCCCACCCAGGGGAGGGACCTAGTCAGTAGTGCAGCCCCCTTTAGGAGAAAAAGGTAGGAGCTGGTCCCATTCCAAATTAGATTATCCTGAACTATTCAACAAGAAGAAACTCTGGCCTTCGACGTTCTGCTCCACAGAAGACTGAAGAATCTCCCTTGTGGACAAGGAGTGTCCACCCTGCAACTGCAGGCACCATCAAGCGTCCAGCGGCTTCACTTTGTCGTCTTCCCTCGAGGATCCAGACTTCAGAGCCCGACGAGACCCGGATTTCCAGACCTCTCCGACCTCAACTCACATCTGCAGCAAAGCTGAGACCCGTGGGTGCGACGAGACACGTGGGACCGGCCATCTTGAACGAACCTGCACTTCGCTTACAGCACGACTCCCGAGGTAAACTCGACCAAGTGCTTTGGGGACTGAGAAGCCCCAGCCCTGAGCAGCCCCTGCACCGAAGATCAGCCCTCCAGCATCCACGAGATCTGCGTGGGGCACTTCTGCTTGTTTGCTGCTCGACGCGTTGTCTGGTCACTGGCCGGCTGGCTAGTGGCCTCCTAGACGACGAACCTTTGAATGTTCACTGCTGGTCTGGTTGCTCCAGACTGGCCCTTGCTCCCTTCCAAAAGAGGGGCACCCCGGAATCTCCTAGTGCGCACCAGACGCTTTCTCCACTCACCGCGTGGGTTGCCTTTGCCAAGGCCTGTTGACGCCGATTCCGGATCCAACACCGCCGACAGCGAGAGCCTGTGTGGGACAGCTCGTGCCTCCATCCTGGTCGTCGAAGACACCTCCTGGTCCACGTGGCTACAGAGTCAAGCGTCCACTCTTCACCTGATCGCGACGTCGACATCTGGTTCCTTCCTGGTTCCACTCCAGTCACTGGCTAGTGGCTGTGAACATTGTCCCCTCTGCTTTCAGGTCTTCTTCTTCACCGATCCACCCTTGGATCGCACCGGACATCTTCCTCCTGGTCGCCTGCAGCATCTTTTCTTTCAGGCTCCATAGACTTCAACGCGAGAACCCGACGCACTTTGACACCTGTGCACCCGCAGTCCGTGGGTGAGGTAACAAGAGCATTTCGGTGCTCAAGGGTAGTTTAACTGTCCTAGTGTCCAGTTCCACAGTCGTTGTTGTCCTAACTAGTCAGGATTGTCCGTACTCACCTTTAACTTGAACTGTACTGTCCATAGACGTTGTTACGCATCTCGCGTGTGAGTTCACACTCTGCACACGCGTTCCGTGGGCCTCCTATTACTTACCTGAAGTTAGTGTAGCGTGGTCCCATCGATCCTACAGCCTCTGGACAGCTCCATTCCTTTTATCGACTTTCACATTCCACTTACTTAGTATATGGTTTGTCGTGCCCCTAGGGCACCATTGTAATTTTGTGCAACTTGTAGTATTTTTCGTAAGAGATTGTCATGTGCTTAGCCCTCTGACCTCATAAAGAGTTCAGAGGTGTTGTTATTAATAAATATACTGTTTATTTTCATAACAACCTGTGTGGTGTCCTTTCATCTGGTATTCAAGGGGTTATATTGTGGTAAAACAGCTGGCTTCACATGCCAAAAGAGTTTAGCCTAAGACTGCTTTGTCCATGCTACCATTAGGATAGCTGGTCTATAAGGTTGACTTACAACCAATCACCATAAGGGTTGTTTGGACTGATACAAGGTGATCACTAGAACTAGTGAGCATCATATATCAGGCCAACTTCTCACAGTCTCTTTAAAAAGAAAGCATATACGGCCCTGGAGAGATTTAAAGACAGTAGGGCGACTGCTAAATCTTTAAGTCTCCAGATCAGAGGCTCTTCGTCCAACAGGAGATTCAGGGGTTTTGGTCGCTCTTCCTTTCGGAATTACCGACAAGGTCAGCAGCAGCAACAACAACAACAGCAGCAGCAGCAAAATTCCATGTACAGGTCGTACAGGGGAAAGCAAAGAGCGCGTCCTCGTGGACGTCAAGTCTCTTTCTCCTCCACTTCCTCCAACCCTCCAGCCTCAGAAAAGCAGTCCTTGATCCGCCATTCAGGATCATGTGGGTCCGGTGGGGGGTCGGCTTACCCATTTTCTACAGGATTGGGAATCGGTTACATCAGATCTTTGGGTTCTCAATCTTGTAGAAAATGGGTATGCCCTTCCCTTTCGGGAATTCCCTCCCAATTACCCTCCTTGCCAAGGTTATTGCACGGAGGAACATCTGTTGCTTCTGCAGGAGGAATTGCTGACTCTGTTAAGAAAGGGTGCGATAGAGGTGGTCACAGAGCAGGAAAGGGGTCAGGGATGCTACTCCCGGTATTTCCTGATTCCCAAGAAGGATGGCAGACTTCGTCCAATTCTGGATCTCAGGGTCTTGAATCTCTATCTGAAACAAGAGAAATTCAAGATGCTCACCCTTGCTCAGGTTCTTCAAGCGCTGCTAGAAGAAGACTGGATGGTGTCGCTCGACTTACAGGATGCGTACTTTCACATCCCAATCCTGAAGTCGCACAGGAAGTACCTCCATTTTACGGTGGAATCGCAACATTATCAGTTTGCGGTCCTTCCTTTTGGACTTACTACTGCGCCTCGAGTCTTCACCAAGGTGATGGCGGTAGTGGCAGCGCATCTCAGAAGGTCGGGGATTCCGGTATTCCCCTATTTGGACGACTGGCTGATCAAAGCAGAGTCGTCAGACAGAGTGCTCCATCATCTGCAGGAGACAACCCAGTTGTTGTACAGGTTGGGTTTTTCGATAAATGTACCTAAGTCTCACCTGGTGCCCTCCCAG
Source organism: Lissotriton helveticus (assembly GCF_964261635.1). NCBI lineage: Eukaryota > Metazoa > Chordata > Amphibia > Caudata > Salamandridae > Lissotriton > Lissotriton helveticus. The sequence goes on from NC_136070.1 coordinate 420,115,080, forward strand.
CGCAACCTGTTCATAGGTGCTGTACTGGACACGACTGTATGTCGCGCATTCCCTCCTCCTCAAAGGATTCGCGACATACAGGAAATGATTCCTTTATTTTACAATGGAGCGGTCGTTCCAGTCCTGAAGGTCCTTCGTCTGCTTGGTCTTATGGCTTCCTGCATTCTGTTGGTCATCCATGCACGCTGGCACATGAGGGCGCTCCAGTGGTGCCTCCGCAGGCAGTGGTATCAACACAACGGAGTTCTCAGGGAGTCAGTGAGGATCTCCAGAGAAGCTACAGCGGATCGGTCTTGGTGGGGCGTCGAAGGGAACCTGTCTCAGGGGAAGCCTTTTCAGCTGCCTCCTCCGGTGGCCACAGTAATAACGGATGCATCCACTCTAAGGTGGGGCGCTCATCTGGGGGATCTGGAGGTCAAGGGTCTTTGGTCTCCAGAGGAAAGGTTGCTTCATATCGACCTTCTAGAATTGCGGGCGATACGTTTGGCGCTCAAGGCCTTCCTCCCTTCCCTTCGCGGTCGGTCAATCCAGGTCCTGACGGACAACCCGACCGCGATGTGGTACATCAACAAGCAGGGAGGAGTGGGGTCGCAGTGTCTCTGCAGAGAGGCTCTGCGTCTCTGGTCCTGAGTTCAGGACCATCAGATTTGTCTGATGGCAAATCATCTGGCCGGAGTTCTGAACGTGCGTGTAGACGGTCTCAGTCGGCAGATCTCGGCCGACCACGAGTGGAGGCTTCACCCGGAGGTGGTTCGTCACGTCTTTCGGACGTGGGGGGACTCCTCAGGTGGACCTGTTCGCCACTCGCGAGAATGCTCACTGCCTGTCTTTCTGCAGTCTCCAGTATCCGTTGCAAGGAGCCTTGGGGGACGCGTTTGTTGAGTTGGGAAAGACGACTCCTTTACGCGTTTCCTCCCATACCTTTGATTCCTCGGGTTCTGAGGAAGATTCGCCAAGACATATTGGTCGCCCCGGATTGGCCAAGAAGGGTGTGGTATACAGATCTTCTCCACCTCTCCTCTCACCTGCCGCTCCGTCTCCCTCTCAAGGCAGACCTTCTCTCTCAGATGGAGGGGCAGGTTCTACACCCCCACCTCCAGACATGACACCTTCATGCCTGGAGATTGAACGGGGCAACCTGAATTCCTTTTCTCTCCCACCTGACGTGGTGGATGTCATCTTGTCAGCCAGGCGTGACTCCAGTAAGACCATTTATTCATATAGATTATCAAAATTTGTCACTTGGTGTGGGGAGAAATCTATTGACCCTTTGAGAGCCCATTTGTCTGATGTTCTCCAGTTTGCTCTCTCTCTGACGCAGCAAGGGCTTGCTGTTGCCACAGTTAAGGGCTATCTTTCTGCGCTGTCGGCATTTCTCTGCTTGCCTGACCAGCCATCTCTTTTTAAGTCTCCTGTAGTTTTAAGGTTTTTGAAGGGCCTCACAAATAAGTTCCCTCCTACTCCTTTTATTGTGCCTCAGTGGGACTTAAATCTTGTCTTGACCTTTTTAATGGGTGCTCCCTTTGAGCCTCTTCACACATGTCCTATGAGGTTATCGACTCTTAAGACAGTCTTCCTCGTTGCAATAACCTCAGCAAGGAGGGTAAGTGAGCTTCAAGCTCTTAGTTCCAAGGCCTCTTTCTTGACCATTCATGCTGATCGAATGGTTCTTAGGACCAGGGCTGCTTTTCTCCCAAAGGTGGTGACTCCTTTCCACCTTGGTCAATCCGTTACCCTCCTTACCTTTTATCCTCCCCCACACCCTTCCAAGGAGGAGGAGAGATTACACCGTCTGGACCCCAAAAGGGCGGTGTCCTTTTACCTGGACAGATCTAAAGACTGTCGATTGGATGACCAGATTTTCATTGGGTTTGCTGGTTGCAAGAGAGGAAGAGCGGTCCATAAAAGAACTTTGTCAAGATGGATCGTCCTCTGTATAAAGATCTGCTACTCTTTGGCCGGTAAGGAACCACCAGAGGGTATAAGGGCTCATTCTACAAGAGCTAAATCTTCAACCTCAGCATTGGCTAGAGGTGTTCCTGTAGAGGATATTTGTAGGGCGGCAACTTGGTCGTCCCTCCACACTTTCTCGAAGCATTACTGCTTGGATTCCGAAGTGAGGAGGGACGGCCACTTTGCGCGCTCTGTCCTCCAGGATTTCCTGGTTTAGAAGAGTGGACACCCTCCTCCGGGAGTGGGGACTGCTGTGTGACTCTATTCACAAGGTGAGGAATCCACACGGCAGATGTATCTATCAGAAGAACAAGTTACTTACCTTCGGTAACGCTTTTTCTGGTAGATACAATATCTGCCTGTGGATTCCTCACTGACCCACCCGCCTCCCCGTTGTTCACTCTTCTATGCCAGTATATCTGTATTGTGTTTATTTTGTGGTCAAGAAAGTGTGTTATTTTGAATGTTTGCTTACATTTGCTTCAACCTGCGTGTGTTATTTTGACCATCGTGTACTGTGTATACTATGTACATTACTACTGTCATTGGTCCGTCAGTGTGCCTCAAAGGCACGGAAAAAAGGGCGGAACTGTCATCACGCCGGCGTGGACCTATTATCGGCGTCGGTGATGTCAGCGGAGTCGCGTGCGATGCTGTGTCTCTGACGTCCAAGTCCACGTCGGCGCAAGGCTACGAAAAGAATTTCCGAATGTTGCTGACGCAAGGGGATATTCACAAGGTGAGGAATCCACATGCAGATATTGTATCTACCAGAAAAAGCTTACCGAAGGTAAGTAACTTGTTCTTTAGTTACAGTGATGATTTTTCCTGAATATAAAGCTGTTTTAGGGCCAGCACTGGGGGCTTAACTCAAAACAGGTAGGTAATTGCGTTTCAGTATTTCGTACGATTTTTAAAGAATATTTGCAGTTTTCAAAAGTAGACACTTAGAAGAAATTTCATAGAAAAGCAGACAATGGGTTCCTATGGAGAAAATACAGGTTACTAGTAAACCTGCTAGGGATTACTTTTGTGGTTCAGTACTGGGCTGAAAGGTACAGTACTGGCTTCTCTCCTGATCACAGGTGAGTATTTTCGAATTCGGACTTTGTCTGATTTTTTAGGAATATTTTCAGTTTTCCAAACACTTAGAACATTTTTGAGTCAAAAATGGGTCAATGTTATCCAATGTCAGGTAAGGGAATTACTGGTTTCCAGGTGAGTACTTGGTTGGTGAAGTTAGGGTTCTGGGCATAGACTCAGGGGTCCCCCAGGGTCAGGTGAGTACAGTTAGTTCAGTCCCAGCGGCGCAGGGGCGGCCGGGTGCAGAGGTAGATAGGCCCAATGTTATCCAATGAGGGAAAGGGGGCCTTCGGTTGGTGGCTGCTGGCTAGCAGGCCACGTGGCTCTGGGAGCTGGGCTCCTGGTCACTTGCTCTGGGCAAGAGGGGGAAGTAGGATAGGGCAAAGAGGTCACAGCCAACGGCACTTGGGCGGCTCGGTGCAGGGTGCTTTTGAGCCGTCGGGCGCTCAATGTTATCCAATGAGGATCTTGAAAAAGGAACAAAGGCTGCAGTCTCGGGGACGGTGACTCTCCAGGGGCGACCAGCACTTCGAGAGGCAAGTTGGGATGTTGGAGCACAGGTAGGTACCCCAAAGGGATGGCACAGGGGGCTGTAGGGCGCCGGGTGCAGGGGTGTCATTGGGTGTTAAAAAAGCTTACCCTCGGGTGGTCGAGGTTGGGGTGTCCCCTGGTTCTGAGTCTGCAGGCGTCGGCTGGTTCGTCAAGGAGGGTCTTTGGGCACTGGACTTCGGGTCCCAGTCGCTGGGGGGACGTCCTCGTGGTCTTAGTTCGGGTTGGCCCGGCCCGGGCTCGGCTGGTGCAGAGTGGGCTGGTCCGGAGCTTCCTGGTTGGTACCAGGTGGGTTGTTGCAGCAGAGCCTCTGCTGATGGGAGTCCCAATCGTCGAGAGGGTCAAGGCAGGCAGGTCCTCTGGGTGTCCTAAGGTTGCTGTCCGCGGAGGTCGCCGGGTTTAGGCAGGAGCAGGTTCCAGGATCAACAGGCCGGTAGGGCTGGGGCCAAGTCAGTTGTTGTTGTCCTGTTAGCAGCTGCACGGTAGGTCTTCTTCTTCTTCTTGATCTTCTTTCTTCTTTTTGATATCGGGATCTGAGGAAGGAAGGTTCAGGGAGCCCCTAAATACAATATTTAGGGGCGTTATAGGTAGGGCAAGGGCAGGGACCAATGGGTCCCTGTCCTGGGGTGAGTACACCCCCCTAGCGTGCTCCTCTCCTGTGGGAGGTGGGCAGGAGCCTAGCTGGGATTGGGCAGGACTCCCCATCTACAAGATGGCCGGAGCTCAGGGTCGTGCTTCACCTCGCCTCCTCCACCTGAGGGGTGGAGTTGGCACAGGTTGGCACACTCCCTTCCTGACGTAGTTTTTCCCGCCAGTCTTCCCGCCAGAGTGGGGGTAGGACTGGTGGGGGCCTGGTTGCTGGTTACAGCAACTGGTCTGGAGAAGCTCTCCGAGGCGGAATGCCTTTGAAGCTTACCCCTGTCCATCCTGGGGGAAGAGACATAGCACCTCGCCCAGGATGTGCTTTGTTGCAGACCCAGGAGAGCGGGGGCTCTCCACCCAGGGGTCCAGCAACATGTCTGCTGTGTGGCAGCCTCTGCAGCCACTCAGCCCAGACGTGGATTGTAGGTTCGTGTTTTGGAGGGTATCTCTAAGATGCCCTCCCGTGCATGTTACATTAAATCCCACACTGGCATCAGTGCGGGTTTAATGTGCTGAGAGTTTGATACCAAACTTGTCAGTCTTCAGTGTAGCCATTATGGTGCTGTGGAGTTCGTAATGACCACCTTGGATTATTGCAACGCACTGTTTCTAAACACACAAGAAAGAGTCCTTAACAAAATGCAAATTATCCAAAACGCAGCCGCTAGGCTCCTGGGAAGAATTCCTAAACATCATTCTGCGTCGGAAACTATCAGAGACCTTCATTGGCTTCCCATTAGAAACAGAATAAAATTCAAAACTCTGTATAGTTTGAGGCCTTGCATAACCAGGGACCAGCCTTTCTTATCCAAAATCTAACCCCCTACTGCCCCTCCAGATCACTACGCTCCTCCAGTCTACATGATCTAGCGGTACCTCGTACCAAACTTGTTTCATGGGGAGACAGAAGATTTCTTGTGTCAGCGCCTAAACTTTGGAACACTCTGCCGCATTCGATTAAAACCAGCCCTTCACTCTGGTCTTTTCGTAAACAACTCAAGACCTGGCTTTTTAATCAGTAAACTCAATCCTCCCCGCTTTGGTTAAATACGGCAGATATCTTAGCGCCGAGATGCCCATGGGCCTTCGTTCGCGCTCTATAAATGTTGTTAATAAATAAATAATTAAACCTCCCAGCACCATATACTCTTAATGGCATCACTGCCCTTACAGTGCCCAGGAATGGCCCTGGGTACTGTAGGGGCACAGGGCTCATGCACCTGTGCCCTCACCTCTGGCATAGGGCACCCAGCTAGAGGGTTGACTGAGGTACGCCAGGGCAGTGGGTTCTGTGGGCAGGGCACACAGGGATGTGTGCCATGTCGACTCATGGTTTGGTTCTGTACTTTGGCACTTAGCCTGCAAAGGCAGTGTGTGGGTGCCAGGGTACAGGGCCCCTGAGGGTGGCACAATCAGTGCTGCAGCCCTCAGGTGTCTTCTCTGGTCACCATGCCCTGGGTACCTAGGGTACCATTTACTAGGGGCTGACAGGTGGCCAGAGATGCCAATTGGGTATTTTGTTTCTGCATAGTTTTTAGGGAAGGAACACAGGCCCTGGGTACCTGATTGGCAGGGACCCAGGGCTCACTCAGTCAAAGCACATCAGCAGTTCAGAAAAAGGTGGGGGCATTCCAAGGCATGAAAGATGGCACTTTCTCACACCTCCCCATGCGATGGTCAGGGATTTATGTCTACGCCTTTCCTCCGATCCCGTTGATTCCACGAGTGTTGCACACAATGAAACAGGAGAGCACCCGTCTCCTCATAATTGCTCCCAGATGGCCTTGTCAGTATTGGTTTCAGGAGCTCATGTTGCTATCGCTGGAACCTCCAATCAAACTTCTCCCGGCTCCAACACTACTGTCACGCAACGAGGGTCAGATACTTCACCCAGACTCTCAATCTCTGAAATTGCACACATGGCTCCTAACTTCCTAGAATTTCAACATCTCCAAATTCCTCAGGATTGCCGGGACATCTTAAAGAAAGCACAAGCCCAGAGCACATTGAAGACTTATCGTCTCAAATGGAGGCGATTCTGCTCCTGATGTACTTCAAATACTTTACACCCTATTGAAGCTCCAGCAGAAAAAATTCTTCCTTATTTATTACATTTGGCTTGTTCTGGTCTTTCTTTCTCTTCGGTAAATGTCCATCTAGCGGCTCTATCCATGTTCAGGAAGATGGCTGACATTTCCTCACTATGTTCTTCATCGCTGATAAAACAGTTCATGAGAGGTCTTTTCCGGACTTATCCTCCGATTAAAACCTTCACCACCGGAATGGGAACTCAACACAGTCCTTTCACAACTGATGAAGCACCCGTTCGAGCCAATTCACAAAGCTGACCTCAAGTACCTGACATGGAAGGTCGCTTTACTTTTAGCCCTAACTCTGCCAGAAGAGTGGGAGAAATTCAGACTTTCACTATAGAGGAACCTTTCTTACATTTCTCTCAAGAGTATGTCACTCTTCGAACAAATCCAACTTTCATACCTTCTCAGTTCCATCGAAACGAACCAGTGAAATTGCGAGTTTTCTTCCCAAATCTGACAACTCCGGCGGAAAGAACACTGCATTCTTTGGACATTAAACAATGCTTGAAGTTTTATCTTCAAAGAACAAAAAGCTTCAGGAAATCAGATCAGTTGTTAGTGGCTTATGGCCAAGCTACACTGGGGAAAGCGGTCACTAAAGCCACAATTTCCAGGTGGATAGCCTCCGCGATCCATTTTTTGCTACGTCAAATCCAACCGGCCATTACAAAGAACTGTCAGGTCACACTCTACAAGAGCTGTAGCAGCGTCTACAGCATTGTTTGCAGGAGTGAAGCTAGAGAATATTTGCCGTGCTGCGACATGGAAGAATGTCCACACGTTTACAAGACATTACTGCCTGTAATCAGCAAATCAACATGATGCGGCAGTTGGTCAAGTGTTTTTATGTCACCTGTTTCCATAAGAACAAATACAGGTAACCAATGTTTTATTCATCTTATCATGAGTCTATGCCTTTCAATATTTCTGTAAAGGTTAAAGATGTACATGTATTGCAGATTACTTGCTTCTTTTGTAGTAATATTACTTTTCCTGTTTATTATATGACTGCTCTTTGGCATTTAGTCATGTTTTTCATTAGTAATGTATTTACTTCGCAATTGGTTGTTAAACATGTATTTATGGGAGTGTATCGCAATAAGTCTCCCACCATCCGCAACCGACTTTTGTCTGGCATACTGCTTGCTATTCTGATTCAGGCATGTGAATCTATGAAAGATACCCCAATACTGGATAAGAAAACAAGTTACTTACCTGTAACTTCAGTTATCCAGTATTGGTATCTTTCATAGATTCACATGCACTCACCCTCCTCCCAGGAGAGTCAGTTCTTTAATTTTTGGGATTCTCATTCCCACTTGTGCTAACGAAAATCTGAGGGGAACTGGCTCTGCAGAGAGGGTTATAGAGGGTGCTGTGAGCTGATTGGTTGGAACAAAGACTTCGAGCTTTTTAGCATAATGAGCTAGATAGGCTACTACAATCTAGGCCTCAGGCCTTTCTCATAGGGCCTACTACTGTAATTTACTTTTGGCACTGCTTTTTTATATACCGTGGGAATCCCGCCACGGCGACGGGGAATGATTCAGGCATGTGAATCTATGAAAGATACCAATACTGGATAACTGAAGTTACAGGTAAGTAACTTGTTTTCTTATAGATTACTTACCGCCCCACCCATCTATCCTCCCCGTTCTGCGAACTGATTTCTAAGGTTAAGAACATCCTTTCCGGGCCCTAGTTTTGTGCACCTGTGGTCAGTGCCTTTCATGGCTCTGCGTTTGACGCGTAAAGCAATGTACAGAACTGACGTCAGCATGCGAGGGCGGCATCTGAGTAGCTCCTGCGACGTCATCCCAACGACATCGACGCCATTGACAGACGTGGAGCCGACCGATGCCATCTTTCGACCTGCAGAGATACTGCTGACTAATAACTTTCCAGATCCAGTCTGACGCCTGGGGTTAATTCTAAGGTAAGGAATCTATAACTAACCTATGTTTCTTACAGGTATATCTTTACCGAAGGTAAGTAACTTGTTAGTTAATGTCACACTGTATGCTGAAGGGTGGGTTATTAGTGTAAGGCTTTGATGCTTTCTGTGCGATGACTATCAAAGGATGTGAGCCCTTGGCGGAATGACGCAGCAAGACTGATCTGCTTTAGCAGTAAACTGTGTACCATCAGATGTTCAGACGTCCTATGTCTTTGATCTAAATAGACTCTTCATCTTAATTTAGCATAGAGCTGGTTATCAGTAACCTGAGGTGGAGGAGCGGTGGAAGTAGTTAATGCTGCATACAGAAAGCAGGTTTCCACAAAGGTTGTTTGCACTAACGAGTCTGATTTTGAACTTAGTGATTTTGCTATTGACTTTCTCAGGCATGCTGCTACAAGAGGTTGTCAGGCTTTTTTGACATTTTGATTGTAAAGTCTTATAGCAGAAAATTGTGATTCTCCTATTACCATGACTTGAGAATCTGAATTTTAGTAAAGATACGGAGGCTGACATTATGCATAAGCTTTTAATGCAGTCACTAAGCAGCCGCTTACATCACAATAAAAAGGTTCCATAAAAGAACATTGAAAATACTTACAGGGCATGAGCCAACATCAATGTGCCTCTTTTAAATGTGCAAATACAGAGAAGAATAAGTCCATGAAATACAAATAGACTTCAAAATGTCCAAAGAACTTCCAGAGGATCCTCACGTGAAGAATAGGAAGAGAGAAGTGAAGATGGATCCAAAGAGCTCGTAGTTGGGAAGTGTTGTCTGGAAAAAAAAGAAGTAAATCTTGGAGGAAATACAAAGCAATAAATCAATATAAAAAACTTGCTGTTCTGAATAATACAAATTATTATGCTAGAACTGTAAACAGAAGAGCAAATAAATTCAATAGAACATATACCTGGGCGGGATAATGTCAGCCTCCGTGTCGTTAATGAAGTCCATATTCTCTAGTCATGGTAATAGAAGAATCGCAATTTCATTACAAGAACGGAGGCTACATTATGCATGTCGGTACCTTTGTAAGACTATATCGACGATAGGCTTGCAATAATGTCAAGCAAAGGTGCTAGCATTGGACCTGTCAGCTGCTTTGAGGATGTCATCCAACTTGCCACCAGACCAGAGGGATTTGCTGGCCATAGCACCTCTAGGAGAATGAGCTTGAAATTTGCTTAAATCAAAACCAGCTCAGTTCATAGCGGTCTTAACCCATCTAGCAATGGAGGTTGAGGATTTAGCTGTATGTGGTTTAACAAAGGAAATGAGTAATTGTTTGACATCAGGGGGTCGAAAAACAGACATTCTGTGATCGTACTCTCTCAAGCAATCAACAACACACAGTTTAGGGCAAGAGTCAAAGCGAGGGTAGAAAATTGTTTCAGATATAGTCTTAGTTCTTCTATAAATCTCAAATTTAACACCAAACATGTTAAAGGACCTATTAGAAACCTCTAAAGCTTTGACGTCGGAGACCCTCCGACAAGAAATTAGACCTAAAAGAGTAGCAAGTTTGATTGAAAGGTATTTTCTGTTTAGGATTGTGTTATCTGGCCAATTAGAGAAAAGGTCTAAAATTAGTTTTATGTCCCAAAGAGAATCGTATTTGGGTTTTGGAGGGCTTCTTAAACGAATGCTCTTCATAACCCTACAAATAATGACGAGGATGTGACCAGCAGAGATAGCTGATCTATAGCAGTTGATGGTTCTATAGCTAAGACCTCTATCAAACTGTTCACAAAGAAAAGTAACTATGTCAACAATAGGTGCCTTAAGGGAATCCAGGTTCCTTTCCAGGCACCAATGAACCCAGCTTCTCCAAATGTGTTATTTGTAGTGGGTACCTGAAACCATGACTCTCTGAGGAGAGTTGCAGCTGTAGACGAAAGTCCTGAGACTACATTGGATCTCCTGACATTCTACAAGCAAGAACGTTCAAATTCCGTTTGGATTAGGGGGTGAATTCCGCCATCTACGTCTGTTTGGAGAAATTCTAGGGAAGGGATTAGAAAGGTGGGTTCGCATGCCAGCTCCAGAGTGGTGGGGAACCAAGCTTGGGAGGGCCAGAAGGGAGTTATTAGAGCAAAGGAGCATTGTTTGTGTCTCACTTTATGTAGAACCCTTTGGATCATGGCAAAGGGGGGAAAGGCGTAGGCACTGAGACCTTTCCAAGATTGGAGAAAGGTGTTTACTGCTAGAGCCCCGGGATCTGGCATCCAGCTGAAGTAATTTTCCAGTTGAACTGTCAGTCTGCTCGCAAATAGATCGATTTCCAAGGGACCCCAAATCTTGTCCAGAGACCTGAACATGGGAATGTTGAGTTTCCAATCGCTGTGATCTAGCAGGAATCTGGAATTCCAGTCCGCCGTGATGTTTGATTTCCCGGGATGGTAATCCGCTTTCAGAGCGATTTTGTGTTTCAGATGGAACAGCCAAAGTTTTTTGTCCAAATTCGATAGAACCGCAGATTTGGTGCCGCCTAGACGGTTTATATAGGCTACTGCAGACATGTTGTCCATCTTTTAGACGACCGACCTGCCCTGGAGAGAGTGCTTGAAGCTCATCAAGGCGTAAAGACCAGCTGTTAGTTCCAAGTAGTTTATATGCTGAGAGGATTCTTCCAGAGACCAGACCCCACCCGTGTTCTGATCGAGAAGGCAAGCCCCCGAGCCATGGAGGCTCGCATCGGATTCTAAAACAAACTCCGGTTTTGAACCAAAGAACGCTTTGCCGTTCCATGCGTCCAAATTCTCGAGCCAGCAAGCCAGTTCCGACTGTTCTTCTCGATCTAGGTAAATGCGATCTTCGTACCAAAGGCCAGACCTTAGGGCCCTCGCATTCATCCTTTGGAGGGCCCGATAATTTAGGGGACCAGGAAAACTCGCTTGAATAGATGAGGAGAGGAGACAGAGTAGTCTGGCCAGTTCTCTCAGGGAAAGTCTTGTTGCTTCAAAACATGAGGAATTTCCTTCCAGATTTTGGCTATCTTCTTGAAAGGGAGTAGGAGACGACTTTTGGAGGTATCTACGGTGAAGCCCAGAAACTCGAGAGACCTGGAACGAGTCAAGACTGATTTTTCTTTGTTGATGATGAAGCCCGGGCTTTCTAGAAGATCCACTGCTGTCTTGAAATCTTGAGATATTTGGGAAAGTTCTCGAGACATAATGAGAATGTTGTCTAGATAGATGATCAAACGGATGCCCCTTTCCCTTAGGTATGAGGCGATTGGTCTCATAACCTTGGTAAAGCACCAAGGGTCAGAAGAAAGACCGAACGGGAGGGCTTGGATTTGATATAAGCGGTTTTACCAGAGGAACTGAAGAAAAAGTTGGTAGATTTTGGCCATAGGAATGGTGAAATAAGCATCCTTTAGGTCCAATTAGACTAACCAGTCTCCCTATAGAAGAAGATCCCTCAGAAGATGGATCCCCTCCATCTTGAAGTGTCTGTAGACCAAAAATTTGTTTAGATGTCTTATATTTATCACCGGTCTCCGACCCTTATCCTTTTTCTCTACAAGGAAGAGTGTGCTTATGAATCAGAGTTCTTCCAGAGAGACTTTTATAATTGCTCCTTTTTGGAGCATGGAGGAGATCTCTTCCTTGATTATTTTTTGCTCGGAAGGGAGTGGAAAGACTCCTGGAAGAGAGGTTTGAGTAGGAGTTTCTGTAAAGTCTATTCTGAAACCCTTGACGGTATTTAAAACCCATGGATCTTGCGTGGTTAGTCTCCAATTATGAAAAAAGAATTTGAGTCTCCCCCCCCACCTTTAGGGGGAAAGAAGGAGAAGTAGGAAGGGGAAGAGTACTCACTTGGTGGGTTGTTGAAGGAGGGTCCACGGAATCTGAATCCTCTGGAGCACATACCTCTCCCTCTCTGGGAGTAAAACTGTGAGTTTTTGAATTGCTGAAAGCCTGTTCCGAAACAGTGTGATGTTGTGAAGGGCCTTTGGTTAAATCGGCCGGAAGAGGCCCCTTCTTCCGGCCAAAAAGGTTATTATTAAAGAACTTGCGCATGTTTTGTTGGGCCTTATCCAAGGCCATAAAAGTTGCGACTTATTTGCCTAGAGATTTTATGAGATCCTCTCCGAAGAGTAAACCTTTAGTGTTCTGAGAGGTCTCTTTGTCGGCCATGTCGGAGAGTTTAGGGTTTATTTTTGTTAAGACAACTCTTTGTCTCTCAGCATTTAAGCTAGCATTAGCATTGCCAAGAAGAATTAGAGCCCTCTGGCTCCAGCCCCTGATTAAGTTTGTATTAAGGGGTGTCCCGTTAATATGGCTCTCCTCCGCTGCGTCGATAATCCTGGCTAGTGGGCCTAATACGTCTAGGAGACGATCCTGACACCCCTTAAGGGGTCTTTCCAAGCCTTTACGTGGATCCTGTCCGAGTTTAAAAAGAAACTTGATCAGCTCCGGGTCCAAGTTTGGAGTTTATCATTGTAGGAGAGTAGGGTCTGCAATCCTATGATCACCCAGATTTTTGATTTTTGCTTCACTGGTTTACGACTTTCCCTGGCTGTGGGCCTGCTAATCAGACCCACAGCCTAGCTCTTCTCTCTACTTCAAATTGTACCCAGGTACTGAATTGGCACTGGGCCCTCAAGTCCCTGTACCCAGGGCTGAGGTGCACCCAGAAGTCTCCCAGGGGCTGCAGCATGTATTATGCCACCCCTGGACTGACTAACTAAATCTGACACAACTGGCTGCACGACAGCTGGGGCAAGGTGGTGCAATCACCCTTTGCTATAGATATAGTATTCCTATATCTAAACCTAAATGGGCACACAGATCTCCTATCAGTCACTCCTATGGCAGGCCTTGACAATCCTGAAGGCAGAGTGCTTAGAATCGTGTGAGATAGTGCTCTGGCACGAGCTGAGCCTGTCTGCGGCTTTCGGGATCCATCCCTTAGCCGTTTCCATGATATCGCATACCATATACTCTTAAGTGCATTATAATCCTCGCGGTTATATGCCAACTCTGGTATCGCTTTATCAAAACATGTCAAGTAAGGTGTCATACGAATTGGAATACTAACCCCTCGCCAATTCTGGCGACGGGGTTAGCATTCCACCCTTCTAGAGGGACACAACATGTTGGTAACCTGTAACCCCGGTTAAAGTCAGACAGAGCCTTAGCATCCACAATATGGATGCTGCCACCGAGACACAAGTCTGCCCTCCTGCTGCTGGGAGTCCTCCCAGAGCAGGAGGCAAGGACAAAGGGTTTCCTGCCAGGGGCGGTGCCAGCACCGTCCCAGACAGGGTTTTGTGTATTCTAGGTAGGCAGGGCTTTAGAGGTAGGTGACTGCAAGTGGCACCCCGGTGCTCACTGTGCATAGGCCGGCTTGAACCAGTTCCAGGGGCACACAAGACCCTGAGCTGGAGAAAGCCCGCCAAAGGAGAGGGGTGTAACCACCCCCCTCCTGGTCCCACCCATAGGGCAGGACTTAGTCGCGTGCCAGCCCCCTTTTTCAGGATAAAGGTAGGAGCAGGCCCCCTTCCAAATTAGATCATCTTTGAATCCTGAAACTACTTTCCACGAAAGGAACTCAAGACTTCTTCCCAAGATTCTCCCTTGTGACTAAGGAGTAGTCACCCTGCAGCAGCAGGCACCAACCAAGCATCGCGGTTTGTTGCCAGTCTCTCCTCCGGATCAAGACTGCCCAGCTCGACGAGAACCGGCTTCCCTGGCACCTCTGACCTCTACCTACATCATCAGTCACGCTGAGATTCGTGGGTGTGACGAGACCTCGAGGGACTGGCCATCTTCAAGACTGCACGACGCTTGCCCAGCACGACTTCCGAGTGACCCTCGACTGAGTGCTTTGGGGTAAGAGAAGCCCCGACCCTGAGCAGCTCCAGCACCGAAGTTCAGCCCCCCTGCATCCCCGAGATCGGCGTGGGGCCCTTCTGCTTTTTGCTGCTCACCGCGTTGTCCAGGTCACTTGCCCGTTGGCTAGTGACCCCCTCACGACGCTCTACGACAACTAACACTGCTGGTCTGGTTGCTCCAGACTAGCCCGTGCTCCCCTCCATCAGAGGAGCACCCTGGACCCTCCTGGTCCACTCAAGACCCCATTTTAGGTCCACCGCGTGGGCCTTGCATTTGCCAAGACTTGTTGCCCAATCCTGGGTCCAGCGACGTCGACAGCAGAGACCTTCGTGGGACAGCTCGCACCTCCATCCTGGCCGCCGACAACGCCTCCTGGTCCGAGAGACTGCAGAGCCCAGCAGCGCCCACTCACCTGGTCGAGGTGACTTCGCCCGGTGCCACTCTGGTGCCCATCTAATCACTGGCTAGTGATTCAGAACTTGGTCCCCTCTGCTTACAGGTTTCTTCTCCCCCGATCCAGGCTTGGATCTCCACGAACTTTCTTCACTGGCCGCCTGCCAGCAACTTCTTTCTTCAGGCTCCTGGTTCTTCAACGTGGGTTTCCGACGCAACTTCAACCCTATGCAGCCGCAGCCCCTGGGCTAGGTAAACTGAGTACTCCGGTGCTCCAGCGTAGTCCAACACCCTAAGTGTTCGGATCCACTCCCGTTTTCGACCCACCTAGTCGGGTTCGCCCGAGAACAGTAACTTTGCAACTGCTAGCCTCCATAGACTTTTTCCCGCCTTACGCGTGAGAGTTCCCACTCTGCACACGACGTCCACAGGCCTCCTGCATCTATTCCCAGTGTTTAGAATTGTAGGCCTAGCGATTCCTGAGTCTAGAAAAGTATTACTTACCTGCTAGCAAGTTCGCATTCCACTTACTGAGTATATGGTTTTTCGTTCAGGGTAGTCTTGTTATAAATAAATATCTGTTTATTTTCATAATAACTTGTGTGGTGTCCTTTCACTTGGTATTCAAGGGGTAATGTGATGGTAAAACAGCTGGCTTAACACGCCCTCTAGAGTCTTAGCCTTAGACTGCTCGTATCCATGCTACTAGGATAGCTGGTCTATAAGGTTGACTTACAACCAATCATCAATAAGGGTTGTTTGGACTGATACATAGTGATCACTAGAATAGTGAGCACTGCATATCAGGCCAACTTCTCACAGTCATGCTTTGTCATCAATGGAATGTCTGGAGCACTCTGCTCTGAGGATATTGCGTGTATCATGCTCCAATGGGTACCTCAACCACTTACTGATGAATGTTGCCACGTGGTCTTGAGGCCACCACTCAGAGCTTCTGGGATGCTTAAGGTTTAGGGAAGAAAAAATTTCTTCTCCCAGGGGGTCGATAATACTATCCTTTGAGGAAGAATGGGATCCAGCGGGGTTAAAAAGGTCTTGATCTTAGTCCTCATCCAAACCAAGGATGTATTAGTCATGGGTACCTGACAAATTATCATAGTTGAATTCATTGTCTCCCGTGAGATCATGAGCCCTCAGATTTTTTGTGCCGCTAAGGACACCCGGATATTGTGTGCCGTGAAGGAGACCCGAATAAGTTGTGCCGCGAGGGACGCCCAGGGAGTTTGAGGTGTGAGGACCTCCATTTGAATTTGAGGTGCTAAGACCTCCCGGATTCAGTGAGGTGCTTGGACCTCCCATAGTGCTCGTAGGGGTTAAATACTCTAAGTTTTTAATTTTCTTTGATCTTTTACCCCTTACATTAGAAATGTCATCATTAAGAGTTTGTGCGAACTCTTCCTCCTCAGAGGGGAGTGATCTTTTTGAGGACATGACCTTATTTAGGTTATTGAGCATACAGCTTTGCATTTCATTATGTAAGAGCTTCTTAAAGGCTTCATTCTCCAGATTAGCTGTAGGGGCAGACGCGTCATCTGACTCTGAGTCAGACATGGTGCAGGAAATAGAGTAGAAAAAATAAAGGGAATCTAAAAAAAAAACCTTTTAAACTGAAAATTATAAAGCGCTATGCGCTTTAATAAAAGAAGGTGCAAAGCAGAGAAGACTAGCTTATTAAGTGCTATGCGCTGTAGTAAAAGCAGGACAAAGCAGGCAAGAGCAGCTTATAAAGCGCTATGGGTTGTAAAAAAAAGCAGGGGCAAAGCAAGTATCTTTTTTTTCTTTTTTTTTGTGCCGTAACTAAAAGACTAGTGGACTTGAGGTTAGAGAAGGAGGCAGCAGCTGATCGCGGAGTCTGACGAGTAACTGACATTCGATCAGCTGCTGTTGCTGATTGGCATAGGAACCGGCGTCTCGATTTAGTACAAGGCCGGAGGGAGGAGTAAAGAAGAAGAAAGTACCTTGGCAACGTGAGTGTGACGTCGCGGTTGCCAAGGTTAATTTCTCCAAGTAGGGAGCATTACACGATCGCGCTCGAGCCGCGGCGTGCATCGGGAACATAACATTTTTGGAAAGCCTTAATAAGCGCAGAAAAACCGGGAGTAAATCCCGAATGATATGAAGTGGCTCACGCAGGAGAGAAGGTGAGGCCTAAAAGCAAAACAGTTAGAAATAAATGAAATAGGAACAATACTTACCGGCGCTGTAAAGGGAAGCAGTTTAAAACTTCAATTGTAGATAAATGGGCAATACGGCAAACAACTGGAGAGGAAGAAAAAGAAAGGAATTCCTATAAATTGGAAATCGTGTGGAGGCAGGGAGCAGGGAGAATGGGGTTAGCCCAAGTCATCCATAAATGGGGAAAAAACAAGATTAATAAAAGGCTTAAAGGAAGTATAAATGAAGACCCTTATCTGCTCAGAGCCGCATTTAAAAGAGGCAGATTGATGTTGGCTCATGCCCTTTATGTATTTTCAATGTTTTTTTATGGAACCTTTTTATTGTGATGTATGCGGCTGCTTAGAGACTGCATTAAAAGATTATGCATAATGTAGCCTCTGTTCTTGTAATGAAATTTCCATCCTTGTCTTGCATCTGTAAGAGAGCCTGTTAAGGAGTTAAGTGTTTATCATGCTCTAGATTATATTTTGTGAAGCTGATATGCATTACCATTCAAAAACGTGTACTATTCTACATTATTTAGGTTCCAGGACTGTTTGAAGGAGATGAATACTCTACCCTCATGACACAATGTAAAGAAGGAGCTCAGAAAGAAGGGTTGATGTTAGACTCGCATGAAGAATTGTACAAGTGGTTTACTAGTCAAGTCATTCGCAATCTCCATGTTGTGTTTACTATGAACCCGTCCTCCGAGGGATTGAAGGACAGAGCTGCTACTTCTCCCGCTCTCTTTAATAGGTAACTAGCTTTTTGTGCAAAAGTGTAATGCATTTTCTGTGAGCTTTGTATCTACATGCTTAGAGTGAGTTATGGAATATTCTTAACCTTGGACCAGCTACTCCCTTTGGTTGCAGTTACATATAAAGTTAAGAGGCTGGCATTCTAGTATCTTATTAGTGAGTATAAATTGTAATAAAGCGGTACTTTAGTGGAAGGGAATCACCATTAGAGTTGCATTTATAGGTCTTGCATAGAGCCGGTGTTTGCTGTCTTACCAGCTTTGAGTATTCAAAAAAAATAATCTTGTATAAAAATACATACATAATTTAATAACAAGGCTTTGTGTCGACCTTCTTATAAACTTTCATTTACTTTTTGCTTCTGTCCACCACTGGGCGTGGGTTCACCTCAGGCAGGGGCATAGCTTAGTCAGTAAGATTTGGGGGCGGTGGTGGAGTTTGAATTTAAATTTCCCAAATAAAAAAGCGATGAGCCACAGAGCGGTGGTGTGAGATGACCAAGGTTCAGGATGGACTATTCACATGAGCAACAGCTTCAGTACTGGTTTGCATTAGGTGTACCTCGATCTAAAGTGACATAGTGGGTGAAAAACAATGGGATAGAATTAGAGGTGTGCGACATTTGTGTAATTTACTATTGCATATTTTCATAAATTTGCACAAAATGTAAGTCTGTTTTACACTATATATCTGAAAGAGACACGTTAGTATTAGATTCCTTACCTTAGAATATCCCCAGGCGTCAGACTGTATCCGGAAACTTTTGCGTAGCAGTCCCCTTGCGCGTCGGTAGGCGTCGTCTGCGGCTCCGCGTCCGTCGTCTGCATCGTGGGCGCCGTGATGACGTCGTCGGAGTTCTTAGATGCCGCCTCCGCGTGCTGACGTCAGTTCTTCTTTTTTCCGCGCCAGCAAGCGCAGATCTGGAAAAAGCAGTAACCCTAGTCAATTTTTGACTAACTTTTTGATCTATTTTTGATCAGTTCTCGAAGTCTTTTCGACTCAGATTGGTGCTGTAGGGATGCCCGGCTTTAAGCACTGCGAGGATTGCGACCGCCTGATGTCGGTCACGGATCCTCACCACCTGTGTTTAACTTGTCTAGGCGTCGATCACGACGACAAGGCCTGCTCAGACTGCCGGGCCCTCTCTTCGAAAGCCAGGCGGGAGTGGTCCCGCAGGTGACCCGAACTCCGGCAGTCGGTCCCGCGCCGCGAGAGGTCTCGGTCCCACGGGAGGTTGAGGGACAGGTCGCGGGCTCGGAGCCACCACCAGCCACACCCTCCGGTCCCTGGGCTAAACGCGACGCCGGAGGAGATCGAGCGCTTCCTCATGGCCATGAGGAAACTCTCTCCTCCGACGGGCTCCGCGGCGCCTTCGGGCCCAGCGGACCCGTCTGGGACCCCTATCGGGTTGGGGGGTTCGGCCCCGGCGCCGCAGGTTCCCGCTATCCCGCCGGCGCCTTCGGGCCCGGCGCCGCGGGGTCCAGTTGCCCTGGCGCTGCCGGCGCCTTCGGGCCCGGCGCCGCGGGACGCCGCTAGACCCTCTTCGGGATCTGGATCATCGCTGGTGGACCGTACGACCTCCCCGGCGTCGGACCATCAGGTGTCGCCTCCGGCGCCGTCCTCGGGCGGCGCCGTCCCCGATGCCCCCTTCATTCATGTTCCGACGTCGGGACGGCCCCGATGGGCGCCGCTCCAGACGGCGTTTGGGGAGTTTCACTTCTATGAGCAGGCCCCATTAGTTGAGAACCCTGAGTTTCAGGAGATGGGTGATGAAGAGGATTGGGAGGGGTCTGAGGACCCTCTGACCAGAGAGTGTCAGTCTCATGAGGACTGGGCAGGAGACCTTGGGGAGGCCAGTGGTCTGGACACCTCTCCAGACACTGGTTTTGTCTCCCCTCCTACCGTGGCTTCGGAGGAGGGGGCAACCTACAGTGTGGTGTTGATGAGGGCTGCCAAGGCCTTGGGCCTTGAGCTCCCCGTCGCGGCCGTGAGGACTAATCTCCTCACTGAGGTCCTTAAACGGCAGTCAAGCTCGGCCGAGCCTCTGCTGCCCTTTAATGAGGCCTTGACCGATGTTCTTCTGGGCACTTAGTCCAAGCCCGCTACGGGTTCGCCCGTAGCTAGGAACATGGCCAGACGTCACCGCCCCGCCCCGGGCGACCCATGTTTCCTGTCCACCCATCACACCCCGAGAGCCTGGTCATCCAGGTCTCCAATTCCCAGACCGTATTCCCGTCGGTGCCGCCGGACAGGGAATCCAAGAGGTACGAGCAGTACGGTAGAAAGATCTTCTCGTCCCTTAGTCTGTGTAGGAGAGTAGGGTCTGCAATCCTATGATCACCCAGATTATTTCTTTTTGCTGCACTGGTTTACGACTTTCCCTGGCTGTGGGCCTGCTAATCAGACCCACAGCCTAGCTGTTCTCTCAATCCAAATTGTACTCAGGTACTGAATTGGCACTGGGCCCTCCAAGTCCCTGTACCCAGGGCTGAGGTGCACCCAGAAGTCTCCCAGGGGCTGAAGCATGTATTGTGCCACCCCTGGACTGACTAACTAAACTGACACAACTGGCTGCACGACAGCTGGGGCAAGGTGGTGTACTCACCCTTTGCTTTAGATATAGTATACCTATATCTAACCCTAAAATGGACACACAGATCTCCTATCAGTCACTCCTATGGCAGGCCTTAACAATCCTGAAGGCAGAGTGCTTGGAATCGTGTGAGATGGTGCTCTGGCATGAGCTGAGCCTGTCTACGGATTTCGGGATCTATCCCTTAGCCGTTTCCATGATATCGCATACCATATACTCTTAAGTGCATTATAATCCTCGCGGTTATATGCCAACTCTAGTATCGCTTTATCAAAAACATGTCGAGTAAGGTGTCATACGAATTGGAATACTAACCCCTCGCCAATTCTGGCGACGGGGTTAGCATTCCACCCTTCTAGAGGGACACGACATGTATGTAACCTCTAACCCCGGTTAAAGTCAAACAGAGCCTCAGCTCCACAAAATGGATGCTGCCACCGAGACACAAGTCTGCCCTCCTGCTGCTGGGAGTCCTCCCAGAGCAGGAGATAAGGACAAAGGGTTTCCTGCCAGGGGCGGTGCCAGCACCGTCCCAGACAGGATTTTGTGTATCCTAGGTAGGCAGGGCTTCAGAGGAAGGTGACTGCAAGTGGCACCCCGGTGCTCACTGTGCATAGGCCGGCTGAAACCAGTTCCAGGGGCACTCCAGCCCCTGGCCTGGGGAAAGCCCGCCAAAGGAGAGGGGTGTAACCACCCCCCTCCTGGTCCCACCTTTAGGGCAGGACTTAGTCGCGTGCCAGCCCCCTTTTCCCAGATAAAGGTAGGAGCAGGCCCCCTTCCAAATTAGATCATCTTTGGAATCAAGACACGACTTTCTACGAAAGGACATCAAGATTTCTTCTTCAAGATTCTCCCTTGTGACTAAGGAGTAGTCACCCTGCATCCGCAGGCACCATCCGAAGAACACTGCGGTCTGCTGTAAGTCCTTCCTCCGGAATCCGACTGCCCAGCTCGACAAGACCCGGCTTCCCTGGCACCTCCGACCTCTACTCACCTCTACAGCCAAGCTGAGAACCGTGAGTGCGACGAGACCTCAAGGGACCGACTATTGCCAAGACTGCACAACTTCTTCACAGCAAGCCCGCCGAGTAATCTCCTGGCGAGTGCTTTGGGGTCCGAGAAGCCCCGACCCTGAGCAGCTCCAGCACCGAAGAGCAGCCCCCCAGCATCTCCACGATCGGCGTGGGGCCCTTCTGCTTTTTGCTGCTCACCGCGTTGTTTGGCTACTAGCCCGCTGGCTTGTGGCCTTCTGAACGACGCCCGACGACATCACTGCTGCTAGTCTGGTTGCTCCAGACTGGCTCTTGCTCCCTTCCAGAAGAGGAGCACCCCGGACCCTCCTGGTCCACTCAAGACGCCATTTTGAGTCCACCGCGTGGGCTTGAATTAGCCAAGGCTTTGTTGCCCAATCCTGGGTTCTTCGACGCCGACAGCTTCATCCATCGTGGGACAGCTCGCCTCTCCATCCTGGTCGCCGACAACGCCTCTTGGTCCGTGAGATCTGCAGAGCCCAGCGTCGCCCACTCACCTAGTCGAGGTGACTACCATCCGGTGCCCTCCTGGTGCCCACTGACTACTGGCTAGTAGTCACGAACTTGGTCCCCTCTGCTTTCAGGTGTCATCCATCTTCAAGATCCAGGCTTGGATCAACTCGAACTCTCTTCACTGGTCGCCTGCCAGCATCTTTCTTCCAGGCTCCTGGTTCGTCTACGAGGATTCCCGACGTCTTTTGAGACCTATGCAGCTGCAGCCCCTGGGCTAGGTAACTTCGGCATTTCGGTGCCCCAGCATAGCCTCACTATCCAAGGGTCAGGATCCACTGTCGTTTTCTCCCTACCAGGTCGGGTTCGCCCGTGAACACTAACTTTACCTTTGCTAGCTATCATAGACTTTGTCCCGCATCCCGCGTGAGAGTGCACACTCTGCACCCGAGTCCCCTGGGTCTCCTAGAAGTAATCTAACGATTCTATAGTCAAGTCCTAGCGATTCCTAAGCCTATTAGTACTGTACTTACCTGCTAGTAATTTCGCATTCCACTTTTAGAGTATATGGTTTTTCGTGCCCCTCGGGCATTTGTATATACTGTGCTAACTTAAGTATTTTCGTAAGAGTTTTGTTGTGTGCCTAGCACCCTGTCCTCATAAAGAGTACAGGGTTGTTGTGATTCTAATAAATACACTGTTTATTTTCATAACACTTGTGTGGTGTCCTTTCACTGGGTGTTCAAGGGGTAATGTGATGGTAAAACAGCTGGCTTAACACGCCCTCTAGAGTCTTAGCCTTAGACTGCTCGTATCCATGCTACTAGGATAGCTGGTCTATAAGGTTGACTTACAACCAATCATCAATAAGGGTTGTTTGGACTGATATATAGTGATCACTAGAATAGTGAGCACTGCACATCAGGCCAACTTCTCACAGTCTGGGACTGCGGTCTTCCAATACCGCATGCCTCTTGGGCCGCTACACCCACTCTCTGTGGGATACGGTTGCGGAAGTGCTGCCAGAGTGTCCGTTGGAGGTACGGGCCAAACTCGGCCAAGCCCTTGTGGAGGGCCGGGATGCAGCCAAATATTCTATCCGGTGTGGGCTGGATACCACCAACTCACTAGGTAGAGCGATGGCAACGACGGTGGCGGTCAGACGCCACGCCTGGTTGAGGTCCGCCAACTTTTCGGCCGATGTCTAGAACACACTGATGGACATGCCGTTTGATGGCCGTCGTCTCTTTGGCGACAAGGCAGACCATGCGCTTGAGCGCTTTAAGGACTCCAGGGCTACGGCCAAGTCCTTGGGCCTCTCGGCCCTGTGCCAGCAATCGGCTGCCTTTTACTCCTTTCGTGGCCACTGAAGGGGTGTACCCACACGTGCTGCCAGCCACGCTCCGCAAGGTAATACCCAACGCGGTGGCGGCCGTGGGAACCGCCGTCCCGGCGGTTGGGGACAACGGCGAGGTCAGTCCACACCTTCCCCCGCAGCATCCGCCTCAAAATCCTACTCCCTCCCCTTCGAGGCGACTCCTCCAGCCATGCCACCGCAGAACCACCGTGTCGGGGGATCATTTGCGACTTCTGCAGGAGGAAGTTACGGCCCTCTTGGCCTAGGGGGCCATTGAGCGCGTTCCTGGGCCAGAAGTAGGGAGTAGTTGCTACTCCCACTACTTTCTGGTACCCAAGAAGGGCAAAGGAGGCCTACGCCCTATCTTGGACCTAAGGAACGTCAACGGCTTCCACCGGAAGGAGAAGTTCAAAATGCTGACACTGGCTCAGGTCCTAGCTGCCCTGGACCCAGGAGACTGGATGGTAGCGTTGGACTTGCAGGACGCTTATTTCCACATCCCCGTCCTGCCGGCCCACAGGCGCTACCTGCGGTTCACGGTTGGCCACGAGCACTTTCAGTATACCGTGCTCCCCTTCGGCCTTACCAGCGCCCCACGGGTGTTCACAAAGGTGATGGCAGTGGTCGCAGCTCATCTGCGCAGGTTAGGGGTTTCAGTCTTTCCCTACCTCGACGACTGGTTGTTGAAGGCGGGCTCGCCCCAGACAGTCTTCAGCCACCTCCAGACTACTGCAGATCTCCTGCACAGGCTGGGGTTCTCCATCAATGTGCCGAAGTCACACCTGTGCCCCTCTCAGAAGCTCCTTTTCATCGGAGATGTTCTCGACTTGGCGCAGTTTCGGGTTTATCCACCCGAACAGCGGGTCCGGGATATTCAGGCTCTGATTCCCATCTTTCAGCCATTATCCCGGGTCTCGGTCAGGTTGACGCTGCGGCTGGTGCATCACGCCAGGTGGCGGATGCGGGCTCTGCAGTGGGACCTGACGTTTCAGTGGGCCCAGCATCAGGGCAACCTGTCCGACCACGTCCTGATCTCGGAGGGCACTGCGAGACAGCTGCAGTGGTGGCTCACAGACCGCGATTGGGTCAACGGCAGATCCCTCTCCCTTCCCCAAACGGAGCACATAGTTGTGACGGACGCGTCCCTCCAGGGCTGGGGTGGCCACATGGGAGAGGCGGAGATCAGAGGCCTCTGGTCTCTGGCGGAGGCCCGGCTCCTCATCAACCTGTTGGAGTTACGGGCGATTCGTCTAGCACTGAAGGCATTCCTCCCCTCTGTCCGGGGGAGTGTAGTGCAGGTGTTACCGCAACAAACAGGGCGGGGTGGGGTCGTGGACCCTTTGCCAGGAGGCTCTGTGCCTCTGGCAATGGCTGGAACGCCAGGGCGTGACCCTGGTGGCTCAACACCTGGCAGGTTCTCTGAACGCCAGGGCGGACGCGCTCAGCCGTCGGTGCATGATGGATCACCAATGGCGTCTGAACTCGGACGTGGCGCAAGGCCTCTTTTAGCAATGGGGAGAGCCTTGGTTAGATCTATTCGCCACCGAAGAGAACGCGCAATGTCATCAGTTCTGCGCGTTGGAATTTCCAAGGCGGCACTCGCTCTGAGATGCTTTTCGTCGCAAGTGGAGTTGCGGTCTGTTGTACGCCTTTCCGCCTATACCACTTCTGCCCAGAGTGCTGAAGAAGGTCAAGCGCGACCGAGCCCAAGTCATCCTTGTGGCTCCGGACTGGGCACGAAGGTACTGGTATCCAGAGCTACTCAGTATGTCAGTCGATCCCCCGGTTCGTCTGCCTCTTCAGGGGGACCTTCTGTCGCAGCAGCAGGGGACGGTCCTCCACCCGAACCTGTCCAGTCTCCA